>NC_049232.1:50593340-51193340 GCF_011100685.1 Canis lupus familiaris
CATGAATGTTTTCTACCCACAAAGACGTTAGACTAGAGAGAGAAATACTAAGTAAACATTCTGCAGGGACCCAGACAGCTTGGGTTGAGAGAATGGAGCCAAGTCAAGTGCCAGATTCAACCCGAGCCTGAGGCTGATCAGCAGCTGACTCCAGACTGAAGCCTCCAAGGGGAACAAAGGACAGTGGACACCCGTGAGGAGTCCACCTGGTGAGACAGGTGCAATTCTGCCATTCCTTTGACTGAATTCCTAAGTGCTACCCACCAACTGAGCGCTCCCATTTAATGAGGACGAGGACAAGGATGATTACTTTTGTTGAGCAGTCCCTCTACTATGCTAAACCTTTGTCTGTACTATTATTTTAAGCCTTACCACAACCCAGGGAGGAAGGCAGGGTTTTATTTTATTTTATTTATTTATTTTTAAGATTTTATTTATTCATTCATGAGAGACAGAGAGACAGAGAGAGAGAGAGAGAGGAAGGCAGAGACACAGGCAGAGGGAGATGCAGGCTCCATGCAGGGAGCCTGATGTGGGACTTGATCCTGGGTCTCCAGGATCACGCCCTGGGCTAAAGGCAGCGCTAAACCGCTGAGCCACCTGGGCTGCTCAGAAGGCAGTGTTTTATTTTTTTTTTTTTTTTTTTTTTTTTTTTTTTTTTTTTAAGGCAGTGTTTTAGATGAAACTGAGGTTTAATGTAAAGTAACCTAAGGTCACATAGCCCAAAAGAGTTGGATGGAGACTTGAAATTGGACTTGGCCTCACATACCCCAGGGCACTTCTAATTAGGGTCCTATTATTTCTTTAAACTCAACCGTTAATTTCTGCCCATTACCCAGAACGATTCACCCTGACCCTTGAGCAAGAAATCTAGAATATTTCCCCTTCTCTTATCTCAACAATTGGTAGTCAGGGCCAGCAAGTTTCCTGCTTGTTCCAAATTGTTCACATTCTTCTTCGTGGCCAAATCCTGAGTGCCAGACTCCTGACTGTTCTGTGGCTGGACTAGATATTCTTTGCCTTCACTTTGCTAATCTCTGCCCTCTCTCCACTCTGAATTAGCCACCTCACTCAAAATAAGGAAACTTCCTATGACCAACAATTCCACTGCGTCACAATGCCCGGCTGGCCTGAGCCCTCTCTCATCACCCCAGGGACTACTGTCCTCACCAACTGGCTCTTTTCCTACCTCAACTTAGTCTGAACCTTTCTTTCTAGCCAAAGAGGGCTTCCTCTTGTGGAAGATTTTAGTGGAAAAGGTGTTTAAAGGGAGAGAGACTCATGAAATTTGCAGAGAACTTATTTTAAAAATCTGTAAGCTCAGTGACACCTGGCTCAGTGGTTGAGCGTCTGCCTTTGGCTCAGGGCATGATCCTGGGGCCTGGGGATTGAGTCCTGCATCAGGCTCCCTGCGGAGAGCCTACTTCTCTCTCTGCCTGGGTCTCTGTCTCTCTCTCTGTGCCTCTCATGAATAAATAAATAAAATCTTTAAAAATCTATAGGCTTATTTTAATAAAAGTTTCTCTTGCAAATCCCCTCCAAGTGAGTAAGGCCTCACTCAGGCACATTTTGACAGATTGAGATCCACTACCAACACAAGAGCTACGTTATTGAAGCAGCATAACTATTCATAATTCCCAGAGCAAAAGCCATAGTCAACAGGAGCCAGAGACCATGAGAATAACAAACCTGTAACCCCATCAAATAAAGAGAACCACAACTGTTTTGAGATAGCTATTTCACTAATGCAGATTCTGGGTCCCCAATTTGGCCTCCCAAATAGGAATATGTATAAAAGACCTTAATCCTTTAATTCTGGAGTATTCTGATAGAGAAAGCAATTTACCTTCTTCCCAATTAACATGACTCGACAACCATTTTGTATTCCAAGGGCTGACAATGGCTTCTCCATTTCCTTCAGAGATTTTCCTGAAAAGAAAAGTTATGCCAAATGGTAATAAATTATATAACACTGAAAATAGACTTCAGCAAGGTTACATTAAATAGACAAGTGTGTTCACTAATGAGAAGGGGATAAATTGGTGTAATCTTTCCCAAAGGTGCCTTAGTCCAGGAATTTCACTTCAGATTTTATTTTAAACAAATAACTGGACATATGCCTACATAGTAAGTGTTATAAAATAATCTTCAATGCAACCTTAATCATTAACAGTGAGAAACTAGAAAGAGACAAACATTTAGAAACGGGGCTAATTAACTATGTATCACTACAACGGAAGACTTTGTAGGCATTAAAGCTAATTTTTTTCGGGAAACTGCAATGCCACAATAAATGATGGCTCAGTTTTATAAGAAAAAGGTAATAAAAACTGTATAATCAACTAATCTGTTTTGTCAACTAAACACACACACACACACACACAAATAAAAACCTATGCTTCAGGATGCCTGTACAAATGGATAGAAATATGCTGAAATGTAATGAGGGGTTTTATCTGGGAGAACATTTTCTTCTTTGTGCTTTCCTTTATTTTGAAACATGGATTTCTATTGCCTTTTATAATTCTATAATAGAATGTTTTTAAAAAGAAAACACAAGGATGGGGTGCCTGGGTGGCCCAGTTGGTTAAGCATCTGCCTTCAGCTCAGGTCATGATCCTGGGGTCCCAGGATTGAGCCCCACATTGGGCTTCCTGCCCAGCGGGGAAGTCTGCTTCTCCCTCTGCCCCTCCCCCTGTTCCTGCTCTCTCTCTCAAATAATTTTTTTTTAAGATTTTATTTATTTATTTGTGAGAGACACAGAGAAAAGGCAGAGACATAGGCAGAGGGAAAAGCAGGCTCCTCGCAGGAAGCCCAATGCAGGACTCAATCCCAGAACTCTGGGATCATGCCCTGGGGTGAAGGCAGACGCCCAACCACTGAGCCACACAGATGTCCCTCAAATAAATTAAAAAAAACCAAGAAAACAAAAAAGCAAGAAGTTACACTATAAAGTATAAATAAAAATGCTTCCCATTGCTAAATTCATTATGACGGGCACCAAATGGGATAAATGTGGCCCTATGAGATACACAATAAGAAGTTCCCTTGGGAATGGGAAGAAAGAATGGGGATAGAAGGGAGGTGGGTCCTGGTAGAAATCAGCAACATCTACTGGGCCTGCCACATCCAGATCCCTGGTAAGTTTGTTCAGCACTGTGCTGAGCATTGGACACAGCAATATTTTCCCTCAAGGAGTTAGTTATTCTAACAGAGAAATGAGATGCTCAGCGACTATGAAAACACTTAATAGTAATTTCAATACAAGTCATACAGAAGTGGTAGAGAGTGCCATATGCACATATGTTGGGAAGAGGGTCTAACTTAGCCAGGGAGGATTACCCATGTGCTTTCAGAAAAATGGTAAGATTTCTGCCATCCTCATGGGACTTCAACTCTAATACCTATCAAAATGTTTGAAGGTGTCAGTATATAGAAGATCCTCAATAAAATGTGTTGAAGGGGATCCCTGGGTGGCTCAGCGGTTTGGCACCTGCCTTCAGCTCAGGGCATGATCCTGGAGTCCCAGGATCGAGTCCCACATCCAGCTCCCTGCGAGGGGCTTGCTTCTCCTTCTGCCTGTCTTTGCCTCTCTCTCTTGTGTGTGTGTCTCTCATAAATAAATAAATAAAATCTTAAACAGGGATCCCTGGGTGGCGCAGTGGTTTGGCGCCTGCCTTTGGCCCAGGGCGCGATCCTGGAGACCCAGGATCGAATCCCACATCAGGCTCCTGGTGCATGGAGCCTGCTTCTCCCTCTGCCTGTGTCTCTGCCTCTCTCTCTCTCTCTGTGACTATCATAAATAAATTAAAAAAAAAAAAAATCTTAAACAAAAATTTTTTTTAATAAGTAAATAAATAAAATGTATTGAAGGAACAGATGAAGAAACAAGCAAATAAGAATTATCCCAGTTTAGGGGGATCCCTGGGTGGCTCAGCGGTTTAGCACTGGCTTCAGCTCAGGGCGTGAACCTGGAGACCTGGGATTGAGTCCCCCATCGGGCTCCCTGCATGGAGCCTGCTTCTCCCTCTGCCTGTGTCTCTGCCTCTCTCTCTCTGTATGTCTCTCACGAATAAATAAAATCTTAAAAAAAAAAAAAAAAAAAGAATTATTGCAATGAAACGCCAGGACACCTGCACCCCGAAGTTTATAGCAGCAATGACTACAATAGCCAAACTGTGGAAGGAGCCTCGGTGTCCATCGAAAGATGAATGGATAAAGATGTGGTTTATTTACACAATGGAATATTACTCAGCCATTAGAAACGACAAATACCCACCATTTGCTTCGACGTGGACGGAACTGGAGGGTATTATGCTGAGTGAAATAAGTCAATCGGAGAAGAACAAACATTATATGGTCTCATTCATTTGGGGAATATAAAAAATAGTGAAAGGGAATAAAGGGGAAAGGAGAAAAAATAAGTGGGAAATATCAGAAAGGGAGACAGAACATGAAAGACTCCTAACTCTGGGAAACGAACTAGGGGTGGTAGAAGGGGAGGAGGGTGGGAGGTGGGGGTGACTGGGTGGCGGGCACTGAGGTGGGCACTTGATGGGATGAGCACTGGGTGTTATTCTGTATATTGGCAAATTGAACACCAATAAAAAATAAATTCATTTAAAAAAAAAAAGAATTATCCCAGTTTAAAAACTAAGAGTTACTATTAGGTGAGGTTAAGCAGTTTTAAATAGGCCCTTTAGCCATAAGGACTCAAAGCTAGAAGAGAAATGCCTACCCTTAAATATAAGTTTCTGAAAAGGCAGTGGGACCCCTGTGGCCTCTTCAACAACCTGGGCCAGGTCTTGGACAATTGGCTCACTACAGCCCTGTTGCGGGGTAACGTGAAGATCGTGCTTCTCATTGCCTGGGAAGAGAGAAGAGTGTTCGATGAAGAAAATTCTTTCACATAAACCAATACAGGCTGACACTTTATTATATTTATTTATCCAGCCTTCAAGGCCCAGTTCATTTGCCACCACCTACTCCAAACAGCCTGTCCCCTGCCATTTGCCCAGCTTTGGTGACCTGCTCAAGGATTTTTGTTTCCTCTGTAATAGTAACAATTTAGTGATTATCAGCTAGCATTTTAAGCACTTAACGTGCATAAAGGACTGACAACTCATTTCAAACATCATCTAATTTAATCATCAGAACAACCCCATCAAGTAGGTACTACCTATATTAATCCCCATTTCACAGATAAGCAAACTAAGTTCAGTCCAGTTAAGACCTGCCTATGGAGACCCCACTGAGGAGTCTGAACTTGACTTCAGATCTATCTGACTCCCAAGGCCATGCTTTTCATCACAAGTCATCTGCTTCCTGTGGCCTAACTGCCCTCTACTCTGTACTGTAATGTTCTTATCTCCTTCGCTGTCAGGAGTAAGGGATTATTTTTCCTACAAGTCTGTCCCAGAGGGCACACCTGGGCACCTACACAGTTGGTGCTCAGTGAATAGACAACGAATGAGTAAACTCAAACAGAAGAAAACTTATTAGCTCAATTATTTTCCAGGTATATGGACAGTAAGAAAATAGCCCAAGCCCAGTGCATATGCCAAGCCTTAAGCCTGCACAAGAGCCACATGAAGTTAGTGGAGTAGGTGCTACCAACTTCACAGGGAAGAAACCATAAGTTTATAAAGGAGACATCCTAAGGTCACTCAACACTGAAGGATCTCGAATACTGGTCTTCAGATTCTGAGGCCCTGGGGTCTCCCCTAGTCCTGAGGAGCTCTGGAGTGAAGTGACTTCGTTTAAATCGATGTCAGCTCCAACAGCTGACAGACCCAAAGGGTGCCCAGAGCGTATGCTTGGAGCCACAGGCCACTCAAACAACAGTCGAGTTTAGACTCAGCAGACACAAAGGTGTCCAGACACCGACTGCAGTCATACACGACGCGGCCAAACACAACCCTGATGTCAAGACTCACAAAACGGCGCAGGCACACACTAACCCATACAACCACGACCAGCACGGACAACGGTGCCAAACACACACAAGACCCCGCGCTTCCGGACGCCGGCACCAACACAGGAACACACAAGCCGGGTTGGCTTCCGGAGGACACGTGGCCAACCCCAGGGCCGCCGCCGGACTTGGGCAGTCCGGCCCCGTGCCCACCCGGCCGTCCGAGCTCACTGTGGGTGACGGTCACGCTGAGCCCGGCTGCCGCCATTTCCTCGCTCGGGGCCACCTCCTGGCCCTCGGTCACCTCTTCACTTTGGGCCACTTCTTCACTTCGGGTCACCTCTTGGCTCCGGGCCACGTCTTCGCTCCGGGCCGAGCGAGGCCGCACTTTCTTCACCCGCGACCTGCGAGCGCCGGCGGCGGCGCCCCTGGTGGATCCGGCATGCCCGCGGGCCGCACCCCGGGCGGACGATCGCTGAGAGGGAGGCGGACCGCGCTCGGCCGGGAGCACCGACTGGCGCGGCTCCCGGCCCGGCCGAGGGGCGCGCCGCCGGGGACCCAGCCGCTCCCGGTCGCCTCGCGGTCTCCGCGCGCCACCGCGCTCCGCCAGACCCGCGCTTGTTGACCACCCAGCGGTGGGAGCTGAGTTCCGCGCCTTGCCACCCCGCCCGGCTACCTCCCCGCCCCGCCCCGCCCCTCGGACCAGGCCCCGCCCCTCGGACCAGGCCCCGCCCCTCGGACCAGGCCCCGCTCCCGCCCCGGGGCATTCCGCCACAGCCGCCCGGCCCCACCCACTCAACCGAGGCCCCGCCCCACTTATCTGGAGCCCCGCCCCGCGCCCTTCCCCGAGGCCACGCCCCCGATGACTGCCTGCCACCTCCGACCTCGCGAAGCGCTCCTTCCCCGGAAGGCCGCCCTGAAAACCCGGAAAAAGAGTCGGGAAGCTCCAATAGGCGCTTTGCGCCTGCGCATGCGGGGGCCGGAAGTCAAGGCGAGGGCGGAGGTGACTCTGCTTCCGTTTCTAGTTTTGCTCCAGTGTTTGGGTTTTCTTCGTGGCCGCCCAAGATGAACCGATTCTTCGGAAAAGCGAAACCCAAGGCTCCGCCGCCCAGCCTGACTGACTGCATTGGCACGGTGGGCACTTGACGCCACATAACTAGATTCTGGGACTCTTGACACTCCCGACCCCGCCCACCCTCGGTTCTGGCTCCTACTCCTCCATTCCGTTCCCGGTCCCGGACACCTCGGCCCTCTCCACCTCACCTTCGTGCCTGTTACCCAGGTCATTCCTGACGCCACAAACCAGGGACCCCTAACCCTACTTGCACCCAACCCCTTCTGAGGCCCGCTGCTCTTTCTTTTCTTACTCGCTCGCTCTTTCTACCCCAACCAGCCGTAGGCCCGCATCCTTCCCCCCCTCTTTTATCCTCCATGTCTCTCCCACATCAGGATCCTCAACTTGATATCCTAGGTCAACGTATCCGTACTCCCATCCTGGATCTCAGTAACAGGAAATTCAGAACTCTGGCCCCTCACATTAAGCTACCACCCTGTCTCTAAGCGAATAGCATTAGATTTACAAAGCCCACTTCTCACACACCTCCTGGTTGAGCCCACAGCCTGACTAGTCTCTGATTGTAGGGGAATATCAGCTCAGCCCATTGATCCCCCAAGTTCTTTTCTGCTCAAGCACACTTGAAAGGATCCCTAGAACATGAGAATCGGAAGGGTGGAGTATAGTTTATAAAAGCCCCCCAGTGTTTCTGACTAGGAATCTCCCCCAGTTGGGAACCACTTTTCCACCCTTCTTTCCTCTCCTGCCCCTTCCCATGTAAGTGTATTGTCATAACTACCACTATTTCCTTAAGGTGGACAGCAGGGCAGAATCCATTGACAAGAAGATTTCTCGACTGGATGCTGAGCTCGTGAAGTATAAGGACCAGATCAAGAAGATGAGAGAGGGTCCAGCCAAGGTAAGGTAGGCGGCAGCTGCAGAAGGTGCTGCAAAAGCCTAGTTTGAGCACCTATGGAAGTAGGGCCCAGTGGTAGTCTGGTAAGGAGAAAACACGTGAGGGTGTATCCTTCAGGGAAGAGGGTTTGCAGCTTGATACGAGAGGAAGGCTGACATTAAGTCTGGTGGAGAGAACATGCTGACCACTCGTCCAGAAGCATGTCCATGGGAATTAATATATTCTGCTGAGAAGGTGGCAATCTCAGAACAGTGAGTGCCAGGCTGGTTAGCTTAGGTGGGTATAATAGACTGGTTAAGGAATGGCATGCTGGGAAAATTACTAAACTAGTCATCTGGAGACCAGGGTTCTATTAGTAACACCATCACTATCTACTAGACATGGCTGTCATAAAGTCTTAATATCTTATTTTCGTCTTCTATTAGGTAGAAATATAGATTACTATATTTAAGTTCATGGACTGTGGCTATAGAACTACTTTTTTCTCTGACTCTAACTCATTCACTACTTGAGCTAAGTTACCTAGCGTCACTGAACCTCAGTTCCCCCGTCTGTAAAATGGGCATAACATCTACTTTTAGTGTAAAGATTAAATGAGGTAATTCATATGACCTACATAGCACTGTGTCTGGTACATAGAAACGTTCATAAATAATAAATGTTAGATATTATGATCTATGAGATAATACCTGCTTTTCCTGGAACTTCACTGGAGAAGACAAAATACAATGATTTATGGAACAGTATAGAAAGGGAGGTGACAAAAGGCTCTTCTCAGCCATCTTAGTTGGATAGCATGGAATGAAGAGTGATCAGAGGCAGGAAAGCTCATCTGAACTTGGCATGAAAGCCTAAACCATAGTGACAATCATGAAAATGATAGGAAAGTAATCACTTTGCAAATTAGTTCTGAAAATCAGTAATGAAATGACTGCATGAAGAGACAGAGAGGAAATGTAAGGTTGATATAAAGATTCTTAACCTAGAGAAGTGTGAGATTAGTGGGACCATTGTTAATAATATTAATAAGAGCAGATTGAGGAGTTTGGACATGTTGAGTTTTATTGGATAGCCAAGTTGGCTTTGAGAGGATGTCCAAGTTGGGAATCTCCTTGAGGCAACTGGATATACAAATAGGCACTATTGGGGGTTGCCATGGGAAGAATATGTACTAAGAAAGGGGAATGCAGTTTAGTACCCTGAGATGTGGGATGCAAAGAAAGAGATGAGCTGAGGCCTTAAAGACTATGTTTAGGGGGCAGCCCGCGTGGCTTAGCGGTTTAACATCGCCTTCAGCCCAGGGCATGATCCTGGAGACCCGGGATGGGGTCCCTTGTCGGGCTCCCTGCATGGGGCTTGCTTCTCCCTCTGCCTGTGTTCCCCCCGCCCCCCATCTCTCATAAATAAATAAATAAAATCTTAAAAAAAAAAAAAAAAGACTATGCTTAGGAGGTGAAGAAGAGGCCAGGAGCCACTATGTCTACAACTTTGAAGAAGAGAATAAGTAGATATGTAAGTCTGAGGATATGGGAGATTTCTTTTACTATGTGTGTGTTTTCTACTTCTTTTCATTAAAATCTGTTTTTCTCCCCCAGAATATGGTCAAACAGAAAGCCTTGAGGGTTTTAAAGCAAAAGCGGATGTAAGTTATAAGTGTAACCTTTCTTCCAGCAGGTTTAACTAAAAGGGAAATGGTCTTTTATTCTTCAGTTTTTCAGTTTTTCAGTTTTTTTCTTCAGTTTTTTTTATAAGCATTCTTGTTTAATTGCAAATTTCCTTTACATATCTGGTGAGCTGGGATTTTCTCTCCCTGCATGTTTAGCACTATCTGTTGCAGCACTATCCATCTAAACAGAACTTTTTGTTATGATAAAGATGTTCTTTTTTTTTTTTTTGATAAAGATGTTCTGTATCTGTACCATTCAGTACATCTGTACCATTAGCCAAATGTGGCTAGTGTGACTGAGGAAGTGTTAATTTTAACAATTTAAGTAGCCGTATGTGGCTAGTGGCTTCTGTATTGGGCTGCTCAATTCTATAGGGTTATCCCATATTTATTTAATTAGAGTATGCATTTCTGTTTGTCTGTAAAATTGAGAATCCTGAATACTTGGTTTCTCCCACCAGAATAGATTTAAGTGTCCTTAATTTATTTTCAGTGACTGTCTCAGTGTTTGAGCAGAAGCCAAATAGCATCTTTGTGCTTACTCTTGTGGGCTGTTCAGATGATGAGATCTTCTGCAGAGTTGCAGGGATCAGATGTAAGCAGCTTATAAGGAATCAGAAAGGTTGTTGATATTTCTATTTTTATTTTTTAAATCCTTTTTTATCAGATACCACCTTCCTCCTTTTAAATTAGACAAAATTGGAAGAAGAAATTATAATGCCTTAAAGTGATGAGAGTAGATAGCACTGCAGTTTTTAAGTAACTTTTTTTTAGCAAAAGGAATGCATATTCATCATAGATGCTTGGAAAATACAATGAACAGAAGAAATCATTTATTTGGATTCCTACTACCAGAAATATCCATTTTTAGAATGCTGATTTCTTACAGTTTCTTATCTCTGCATGCACATGCACGGAATCTATGCATATAGCTTTTTAGAAGACAAATTATATTATGTATATATGGGTTGTCCTTTTCCACTTCACATTATATCATAAGCATTTCTCTCCTTTTATACATTCTTTGGAAACTTTATATTTTTTATTGAGGTGATTATAATTTCACCACCATTTGCCTGTACCATGAATTGACCAATTTTCAGTTAGATGGTTGCCAAATATTGTATAAAGACCATAATGACATAAGTCTTTGAGGTAGTATTATACTACCTCTATATCTTTGATATAGAACTTTATTTTAAAAAAACATTTTGAGCACCAGATATTACATCAGGCCAGATGAATTACCTAATTATGGATACAAGATTAGTAAAAAATAATACCTATCCTCAAGAAGTTCAGTCTACTGGAAAAACAGTTTAGTTTTATGTATGAAGAGCCTTAAAAATCGTCTTACCCTTTGCCCCAAGAATTCTACTTCTGGGAATTTATCATAGAAGTCATTTGAAACATCATAAAGACATATTATGGGTATGTAGTAATGTAGAAAACAGCAAAGGCTATAATCTTAAGTGCAAAATAGTCTCATAACTAAGAACAAAGACAAAGTATTGGAAGGGTACATCAAATGATATTTGTGCTAGAGTAATTAAATTGTTTTTGCCAATTTTTCTGTATACTTAATTTTTAAAAGTTTTTTTAAAGAAAATTCCTATTTAGTGTTAGAGATACTTTCTTCCTGAGGATTTCTATCTGGCTCACATTTACCATTCTTAATTGATTCTAAAAAGGTATGAGCAGCAGCGGGACAATCTTGCCCAACAGTCATTTAACATGGAACAAGCCAATTACACCATCCAGTCATTGAAGGACACCAAGACCACGGTATTTCCATAGCACCCTTTCCCATGATTTTATTATTTTACTCTTTTCTTCTTTTCCCATAGTATTTAAAAGACAATTTCACCAACACGGCCTTTTAAGACATTGTGCTCTCTCTTACCTTTTTTTAGGTTGATGCTATGAAACTGGGAGTAAAGGAAATGAAGAAAGCATATAAACAAGTGAAAATTGACCAGATTGAGGTGAGATATATACTAGTTTCTGCAAGTATGTACACTAGTTTTAGAAAGAATCCAAGTGAATGTGTACATGATGGAAAGAACACAGATGATGGATTGAATCTTGGGCTTGCCATTTACTAACAGGGTAACTTTGGGAAAGGGTACCAGATGTCTCTGTCTTCTTGTTAACGCAAGATCCTTTTTTTTTTTTTTTTTTTTTAAGATTTTATTTATTTCTTCATAAGAGACAGAGAGAGAGAGAGAGAGAGGCAGAGACACAGGCAGAGGGAGAAGCAGGCTCCCTGTGGGGAGCCTGATGCGGGACTCAATCCCAGGACCCTGATCATGACCTGAGCTGAATGCAGACTCTTAACTACTGAGCCACACAGGCATCCCTAACACAAGGATCCTAATGCCCTACCCAGTTATTGTGAGGATGAAATAAATGAGCTTGTGGATCTATGCACGTGATACCTGGCACATACTAGACACTCAGTAAATAAGCAGCCAGTTTCCTATTAGAGACTTATTTTTTTTTTTCTATTAGAGACTTCTAACTAACTTAATGATTTTGAGTCTCTTTCCTCAATTGTAAAGTAGTGATGTTGCTACCCATCTCCTAGGATTGTCACAAGTGTTAGATGAGGATATATATGTCAGATGTTTAACACAGTTCCTGGAGTAGAGCTGGTTCGCTTTTCTAGTAATTCTCTTTAGATTTTTTTTTTTAAGAGTTTCTTTATTTCATGAGAGACACACAGAGAGGCAGAGACATAGGCAGAGGGAGGGGTAGCATGCTCCATGCAGGATCCCACTGTGGGACTTGATCCTGGAACTCCAAGATCATGTCCTGAGCCGAAGGCAGATGCTCAACCACTGAGCCACCCAGACATCCCTACATTTTTTAAATTCAATTTGCCAACATCTAGTATAATAACACCCAGTGCTCATCCTATCAAGTGCCCTCCTCAATGCTCATCACCCAGTTACCCGATCCCCCCATCCACTTGTTCACTGTTATATCCCATACCTTAAACAGTGCCTGGCCATAACTGGTGCTCAGAAAGTTTTTGATGGTTGATGAACAAATGAACAAGGAAAGTTAAAGTTGCTAAAGCAGTCTGCCTAATTCAAGCAGTATTTGTTGGTTGAGTACTTACTGTCTTCCTGGCATTTTACTGCTTCTGAAGAAGTATTCTCTGAGAGTGTGGATCTTTAGTACAAGTGAAGGCATTCCTCCCATCTTAGTTTTTTTCAAGCACCCCTCCTTGGACTGCCTGTGGCTGTCTTTCTTTCTTTTTTTTTTTTAAGAATTTATTTATTTATTCATAGAGATGCAGAGAGAGAGAGAGAGAGAGGCAGAGACACAGGCAGAGGGAGAAGCAGGCTCCATGCAGAGAGCCTAACTTGGGACTCGATCCAGGGTCTCCAGGATCACGCTCTGGGCTGCAGGCGGTGCTAAACCGCTGCGCCACCGGGGCTGCCCTGTGGCTGTCTTTCTAAACTTCCACCAGTCTTTGCTTACACGGAGTTCAGCTCAGTGACATCTTCCAGGACATTTACTGAGAAAATGTTCTGTGTATATTTGTCTTATTTGTACAATATTATTTGGTAATATAATGAAACTGAATTTTCATTCAGTTTGCTGATCCACCCAGGCATCCCAGTGTTTTCTTTTTTTAAAGTGTTTTTCGTTTTACTTTCTATCATCTTCACTTTTAAATGGAAAAACAGACCTCCAATTTGCAGGCCAAGAGGAGTTCTCAAATGTTTTCCGTTGCTCTAAAAATTCTGAAGGATAGGGACGCTTGGATGGCTCAGCCATTGAGTGTCTTCCTTTGACTCAGGGCGTGTTCCTGGAGTCTCAGGATCGAGTCCCACATCGGGCTTCCTGCATGGAGCCTGCTTCTCCTTCACTCTCTGTCTCTCTTTCTCTCTGTGTCTCTCATGAATAAATAATAAAATCTTAAAAAAACATAAAAATAAAATTTATGAAGGATAAATGGTGCCAGTTTGGACTTTCTGTTTTACCACCACTAATCTGTTCCCTTTCTGTGGAAATTTCAATCTGTGAAAAGCACGTTGATACTCTGCATAACCTTAACACAATGGAAAATATGTAGTGTTAAGTGCTTAGTGTTTTACAAATATTACAATAAAGCCGTAGAAAACCTTCTAAGGTATGGCTATTAACAATCTCATTTTACAGATTAGAAAATTATGGCTTAGAGACTTTATTTCTCACTAAGTAAGGCAAAATTAGAGCTTGCATATGTCTGATTCCAGAGTCTGTGCTCCTAACCATTATATTAGCTGTTTTATATTATGCTGTAGCACTTCTCAGATTGGTTTTACATTATGTCTGGCCTTGTAGTCTTCCAGTTAATCACAGGTAGATCATTCACAGATGACTTATGCTCTCAGTCAATTATTTTCACTAGCCTGGTTTTGGGTATCAAGCCTATCCCAATTCCATTTCTGTTTCTCCATCCAGGGTGGGCCTAGTACAACTTTTTGTACCACTCAGTTGTTTCCACTACTGTCCTTTTTTTTCCCTACACAGTGTAGTCAGTCTTTGGCTGACTTAAGATTAATTTGCTTGTCCCTATTACTTGCTTTTCTCCATAAACTAGAAAGATGTTGGTAGTGTAGATGCTGCTGGATTCATTGTTTTAGGTAAACTTTCTGTAATGACAAATTGCTGATGGGCATCTGTTCTTGCAGTAGGATTTTAGATTTCCATGAAGCACTTTATTTTTTTTTTTTTTTATGAAGCACTTTAAATTCAAATGCAAGATCACCAATTTAATTCTCTCTCTTTTTTTTTTTTTTTTTAAAGATTTCATTTATTTACTCATGAGAGACACAGAGAAAGAGGCAGAAACATAGGCAGAGGGAGAAAGGGAGAAGCAGGCTGCCTGCAGGGAGCCCGATACAGGACTTGATCCCAGAACCCTGGGATCACACCCTGAGCCAAAAGCAGATGCTCAACCACTGAGCCACCCAGGCGTCCCTAATCTTTTTTTTTAAGTTTATGTATATTTTTTGTAGTGATCTCTACACCTAGCGTGGGGCTCAAACCCACGACCCCAAGATCAAGACTTGCATGCTCTTCTGACTGAACTAGCCAGGCACCCCAATTTAATTCTTCTTTATTTTTGAATTTACATTTTACTGTCAAAAAGGAGGATTATGTGGGTCATTGGCATTCATAGTTATTGTTGGGGGGAATCTTCAGTTTTGTGATTTCTAAATAATTCATTAAGCTCTCTCATATTTTTAATTGGAAGGGGTTTTCAGGAGTTCAAACCTGTCCTTTTAAGGAGCATCTGCTCAGTGGCTGGCTAAAAAGAGTCTCTAGGTGAGGACTAGTTATGGTAAGGGAAGGAAACCAATAGTTGTTGAGAACTGGTATGTACTTAGCATTTTACATACATTACCTTTTTAAAAATTCCTGTTTCTAAGATTCAGAGGAGAAAGTAGAGTGGGGAATAGTTAGAGGAAAAATAGTAAGAAATGAATGAAAGCTGTCATGTATATTTCTATAAGGACTTACAAGACCAACTAGAAGATATGATGGAAGATGCCAATGAAATCCAAGAAGCACTGAGCCGTAGTTATGGCACCCCAGAATTAGATGAAGATGACCTAGAAGCAGGTATGTTGTGGGAAAAGCAATTAGGAAAAAAAAGGTTTAGAGTCTGAAAGGAGTAACTTCTTGGGACCTTCTCCCAAATGCTTGGGTTCTGTGAGAGTTAGTTTATGGTACAGCTTCTGGGCAAAGAGCTTGTGAGGCAGGCATGTCAGATTTGCATGCTCCACTGACTCAGGGAAGGTCAAGCTACAGATGGAAGTCGGGGCAAAGGTGTCTGCTCACCTAGTACTTGGTATCTAAATACTACCCTTCCATGCCATTTTCCTTTGGATTTTGTTCTCCCTGTTTTTGAGTCTTCTCCCTCAGAACAGCAAAGCAGATCAAGAAACAGTCACTGGCAAATACTTAGTGTACATCTACCATATGCCAGGTACTGTGTTAGGTGCTGGGGGTTCAACATTAAAGAAAGCTAATATGGTCCCTGCATTCATGAAGTTTCTCTAGCCAGAGAAAGAAACTGCTTGTTTCAAGCAATCAATTACAAGAGCACAAACTATTGGGAAGGAGAAGTATGGGGTACTATGGAGCACATGGCTAGAGAATTTAACCTAGTTGGGAGTGGAGACAGGCATGGATCCTGAAGGATGAGTAGAGCTTAGCAGGAAAAAAAATGGGAGGGGTTGTTGAATGGCCTTAGGAAGAGGAATCTCCCCAAAGAGAACAAAAACACTGATTTGAAAAAATACATATGCTCCTATGTTTATTGCAGCTTTGTTTTTAATAGCCAAAATATGGAAGCCGCCCAAGTATCTATCCATAGATGAAATGATAAAGAAGGTGTAGATATACACAGTGGAATATTACTTAGCCATAAAAAAGAATGAAATCTTGCCATTTGCAACAACATGGAGTCCAACATGGTTGGATCTAGAGGTTATAATCCTAAGTGAAATAAGTCCGACAGAGAAAGACAAAAACCATATGATTTCACTTATATGTAAAATTTAAGAAACAAACAAAAAGAGAAACAAAAAATCAGACTTTTTTTTTTTTTTAAATCAGACTCAACTATAGAGAACAAACTGGCTAGAGGAGAGGTGGGTAGAGGATGGGAGAAATAAGTGAAGGGGATTAATAGTACACTGGTCTGTAATGAGCACTGAATAATGTATGGAATTGTTGAATCACTGTATTGTATACCTGAAACTAATATAACAATTAATTATACTGGAATTTTAAAAATACATAAAAGTCTTAAAAAAAAATAGTGGCTGAGACAAAAGGTGGTAGTAGTGGAAAAAGAGAAGTGGATATGGAAGAGGGGAGGTCAAGGATGTCTATCAATGTCTAGCGTGAGTAACTAGGTAGGTGACAGAACCACCTCACACTGGATTTGTCACATGATTCCTTTGTCTCAGTTGTTCTCCTCTTCCCTCCCTCCCTCCTCTTCTTCTTCCCTTCTTCTTCTCCTTCTCTCTCTCTCACTTCGTCTCTTCCCCCCCACCCCTGTTCCTTCTCTCTCCCCATTCTGTTTTTGCCTAGAACCTTATATTTTATTCCCATTAATTTGTTTCCTATCCTGAATTTCCCCTGATAAATCTCTACCTGTCATTCTTCTTGGTCACTTCCAGCCCACTTTACCATAGACTTATTTTTTTTAAGGTTTTTTTTTTTTAATTTTTATTTATTTATGATAGTCACAGAGAGAGAGAGAGAGGCAGAGACATAGGCAGAGGGAGAAGCAGGCTCCATGCACCGGGAGCCCGACGTGGGATTCGATTCCGGGTCTCCAGGATCGCGCCCTGGGCCAAAGGCAGGCGTAAACCGCTGCGCCACCCAGGGATCCCTTTTTTAAAGGTTTTATTTATTCATTCATAAGAGACACAGAGAGAGAGAGAGAGAGAGAGAGAGAGGCACAGACACAGGCAGAGAGAGAAGCAGGCTCCATGCAGGAGCCTGATGTGGGACTCCAGGATCATGACCTGAACCAAAGGCAGACGCTCAACTGCTGAGCCACCCTGGTGCCCCAATTGTAGTGAAATGCTGACTGTTTCGATCTCAGAGTTGGATGCACTGGGTGATGAGCTTCTGGCTGACGAAGACAGTTCTTACTTGGATGAAGCAGCATCTGCACCTGCAATTCCAGAAGGCGTTCCCACTGACACAAAGAATAAGGTGAAAGCTTTTTTTTCTTTCTGTAAGCTATGCCAAATGGTAAAGGTTTTATGCCGGATCACCAATTTGGGAATCTTAATTTAGAACAAGGAAAGACTGTCTCAGTCATTATTTGGAGACCCTTTGCATTGGACTGTGGACAGATCATGCCCATTAGTGTCACTGATGCCCAGGAGTGTTTTTGTACATTAACAATTTGTATAATATACATAATTACCCTTGTGAGTTTTGCACTGGGTTCCACTTAGAGATTTTAGACAGCATTTCCTGGAAAAGTATCACTAACACATACATGAACCATGCCAGGCAGCAGCATGACAAAGTTTTATCTTTCATACTCATTGCTTAATTGTAGTGTGGATTTCTTACATAAAGATTAATAATTTAGGTATAAAACTTAGTGTAGGAAGATTCTCATTTAACAAGGTAAAGAATCAGGACACCTAGGTTTAAGTCTCAGCCCTGCCACTAATTGTCTTTGAGACCTTGGCAAATCACTTAACTGTTTTGAACTTTTCTGTTCCTTACATCTCTAAAATGCAGATGATTATAAGTATCTCACATAGTTGTGTAGACCAAGTTAGATCTTGTATGTAAAAGGACTTTGTAAGGGCATGTGATGTAATGAGCACTGGGTATTATATAAGACTGATGAATCACTGACCTTGACCTCTGAAAATAATAGTACGTGATATGTTAATTAAATTAACAGTTTAAATTTTTTAAATTTAAGTTTAAATTTTTTAAAGATACGTAAAAGAGAGTTTAAATTTTTTAAAGATACGTAAAAGAGAGAGAGACTTTCTGAACTGAAAGCCCTGTCCAAAGCTGCATGGTTGTCATTATTAGAAACAGATAAAATTCTGTTACTTATGAAATTCTGTCCACTCCATCTTAGTTCCTGATATGTCATTTTTTTCTATTGCCATTTATCCTGTTTCCCTTATCTCCCAACATGTACACTGAATGCGCAGAATCCTTGAGTAAGAGCCAGTCTCTGCTCTGCCTTTATTCTTGTATGACTTAGAGCCAATTAAAAAAATATATTTCTTTTAAAAAGAAAGAGTCGGGGATGGGTGTTGCAGAAGCGGGGATTCCTCAAGCAGACTTCCCCCTCCGTGCAGAGCTTGATTCAGGGCTTAGTCTCATGACCTGCGTCAAAACCAAGAGTCAGATGCTCAACCAACGGAGCCACCCAGGTCACCCAACTTGGAGCAAGTTAGATATTCTTGTTTTCTCTCTGAAGCTTGCCAGTTTTTCCCACCTATGAAATGTGAGGAGTAAAAGGTGGGGAGTAGCTAATTTCTCCAAATGTGCATCTTCCTCCACTTTACCCCTCTTACTTCATGAGTCCAGAGTAATCTTACCTTTCTCAACTGCTCATTCCACCCCACCCCATCCCTGCCTCTGACCATGTCAAGGTTCCAGGCACGTGGGTTGCTTTTTCTCAGCACACCTGAAATAATTTTTATTAATGCTACCTACCACGACTCACCTTTTTAAATACCCTGTAGCATCTGTGTTTCTATCTTCTATTTTCTGCTTTAAGAAGATCACAGATTCCTGAGTTAACCGTGCCATTGAGGTGTGGTTTCTTAATTGACAGTGGTCTCACTGCCCATAAGTTTGTAGTAAAGTACGATATAGAAGTAACTGTCTATCTTAGGGCACTGCTTCTTTAAGGATTGGGAAGCTACAAAAGGTAGTGGTTCACTTTAGGAATCAGAGTGAAAATGAATCTGGAGAAAAGGACGAACTCCTTAGCCTTTCCTGCCAGACCTTCCCTGTGCCCTTCCCCTTCGTAGGTTTTACTCTTAAACTATTTCTCTTCCTCTACCCTACAGACAGCCACCCCACCCGTTTTGAGCATTTCCAGTCTTTTCTTGGTTTATCACTTCCCCCTTTACCTTTCATGAAAATGCTTTCTCATCTCAGGGAGAGTTTGGTGTTCATTGGTTAAACACTCAGAAATGAGTTTTGACTACTAAATATTTGTAATCATTTATGTTATCAATTGAAAACCAGTGGTACTGAACTTTGCTTTCTTTTCACAGGATGGAGTCCTGGTGGATGAATTTGGATTGCCACAGATCCCTGCTTCATAGACTTGCATCATTCAAGTACATCGTGTAAAATAAACACATTATGTAGGAAATATTTATCTTTCCAAATTTACCATAACAGAGTTAGGTTTCTTTCCTTTCTCCAAAGGAAAGTTTAATTACATTACTCTTTTATTTTTTTCCGTTAAGAGATTCATTGTTTGGGGGATGCTTTCTTCATACTAAATTTTTATTTCCTTTCTCTTATGAAAGACTAACTTACTTAAAAGTGTCAGTGGCTATTTATGACTTGTTTTCATTTATTAATAATAATTTGAAATAAAACCAAGGAAATTGAATCTTTCAATTCTAAAATAGCGTAACTCCACAGTCTCATATTGACCTGACATTGGTAAGAAAAAGATGAGATTATTGGGACTATTCATACTATGATTCAAAACCATTTTCTATTGTGGTATTATAGGTTGGTTAAAGTGATAGCCTTTTTTGATGGGTTTTATTGTGTCTTGTGAGTAAATCATTACTATGTCTGATATTGGAATGGAATTTATCACTACTGTATCATGAGTGGATATTTTGATTCTGTGGTTCCCTCAGTATTACAGCCTGACTTGTAATCAATAATGACTATTTCTTGATATTTAATGTATAGGACATTTATTTATACTCAATAAATATTTTTCAAAAGGATATAATTTTAATAATATCACTTCAGCCTAAAGCTTCTGGTACAGAAAAAACAATATAAGTTTAATGTTGATTTGCCTCAAAACTTTACTGCAGAAATGAAATATAACTGCTAGCATCAGAGGAAAGAACAAAGAACAATCCAGGCCTGGGCCCTGGTCTACCATCTAATAACTAAGCAGCATACTCACTTTGCTAAACTTCTATTTCCTTATTAGTACAATCATGCTTATCTTACAGGCTTTTGCAAGGAATAATTGAGGTAATGAGTATAGTTGACTCTTAAATACAGGTTTGAACACAATCCACTCTTATGTGGATTTTTTACGGTACAGTATTGTAAATGTTTTTTTTCTTCTTTATGATTTTCTTAACAACATTTTCTCTTCCCTAGCCTACCTTATTGTTTGTTTGTTTGTTTGTTTGTTTTAAAGATTTTATTTATTTATTCATGAGAGACACAGAGGGAGAGGCAGAGACAAAGGCAGAGAGAGAAGCAGGCTCCATACAGGGAGCCCCATATGGGACTCAGTCCTGGGACTCCAGGACCATGCCCTGGGCTGAAGGCAGGAGCTAAACTGCTGAGCCACCCAGGGATTCCCTCTAGCCTACTTTATTGTAAGAATACAATACATAATACATGTAACATACAAAATATGTGGTGGTGTTTATGTTATTGGTAAGGGTCTTGGTCAACAGTAGGCTATTAGTTAAGTTTGAGGAGAGTTAAACGTTCTATGCAGATTTTCGACTGTGCCCTATTCCCCACATTGTTCAAAGGTTAACTGTACTTTGCAACTTGCTATTCTCATATGAGGGCTGTTAACAACAACAAAAATAGCGACTTCATCCTTTTCTACAGCCAGTCCAAACTCCTGCTCAATTTCAGGGTCTTTAATGATCCATTAATGGCAACTAATCTCATCCTCTCAAGAAGTCTTCCTATGGGAGCAAACATTGTACTATTCATCATTACCTTCTTGAAACCTTGCTTGGCTTCTCTACAGTTTCTCATTCAGCTCTTTAAATACTTCTTCCATTATAGTTTCAACCTTGGATTTGAGATATATCACAAGGTATATCCTTGGGACACCTGGGTGGCTCCGTGGTTCAGCATCTGCCTTTGCCTCAGGTCGTGATCCCAGGATCGAGTCTCACATCAGGCTCCCTACAGGGAGCCTGCTTCTCCCTCTGCCTATGTCTCAACCTCTCTCTCTCCCTGTCTCTCATGAATAAATAAATAAAATCTTTTAAAAAAATCTGACATCCAAATTAAGTTTATTGTCTTGGGATTCACTCTCAGCAAACATTCCTGCTCTGTTTCTTATCTTGCCAATGTTACCAGTGTCCCATATACCACCAGTTTTAATGGGTGATATTTAGTCCTCCAACTACACCTCTTTAGTACATTGGATACTAGTGAGTCATTCTAACAAAATTTCTACTCCTTTGTTTTTGTGACAATGTATGGGTTTTCCTGTTCTTCTGACTATTGCCTCTAAAACTCCTTTCTGAAATCCTCATCTCTCCAACTCTAATGTTAGTTATTCCTCAGGATTCTAACTTTAATCCACCATACTTCTTTCTCTGATCACTTTATTTATTTATTTATTTATTTATTTATTTATTTATTTATTTATTTATTTTTTGATCACTTATATTTACTGAGCTCAGCTATTCTCATGGCATTAACTGCTGACTTCTAAATCAGTACTTCTGTTCCAGATCTTGTCCCTGAGTTTCAGAATCTCTTCAAGTGCAGCTGTTTGCCTAGCATTATTTGAATGTCCTTGAAGCCAACAAACACTTCATATTCAAGTTGTCAAGACAACCATTACCTTTCCCTCAGACCTGAATCTTTTCCTGTTTTCCCGGCCTCATTCAGGTGATAGAACCATTATCCTCCATCTTTTAAAACAGAAAGCTCTTGAGCTATTCTTGATGCCTACATTTTGCCTCACCCTACACATTGAATTAATCATCAAACCCTTCTTTTAACCCCAAGTGTTTCTTAACTCCAACCCCTCCTCTCCTTTCTTTTTTCAACTCTCCTTAACCTAGACATCTATCCCATAGTCTTTTGGAATTAATGACTTGCTTTCTCTTGATGCATAGTTTCAGTTCCTCAAGTCCATTCATCACATACAGCTATATTTATCTTTTTAAAATACAAATCTGACCTGGTCACTACTTAAAGTCTTTCATGATTTCCTTTTTTTTTTTTTTTTTTTTTCTTTCATGATTTCCTGACACCTCCAGCAAGACATACAAAGCTGCTTGTGACTTGGCCACTGCCTCTCTATATTGGTTTATTGCTTAGTCTTTTCAGAACAACATTCTCTGGGATGCCTGGCTGGCTTAGTTGGTAGAGCACGTGACTCTTGATCTTGGAGTTGTAAGTTTGAGCCCATGTTTGATGTAGAGATTACTTTAAAAATAAAATCTTGGGGGAACCCTGGGTGGTGCAGCGGGTTTAGTGCCTGCCTTTGGCGCAGGGCGCGATCCTGGAGATCCAGGATCGAATCCCACGTCGGGCTCCCGGTGCATGGAGCCTGCTTCTTCCTCTGCCTATGTCTCTGCCTCTCTCTCTCTCTCTGTGACTATCATAATAAATAAATAAATAAATAAATAAATAAATAAATAAATAAATAAATAAAATAAAATCTTGGGCAGCACCAGTGGCACAGCGGTTTAACACTGCCTGCAGCCCAGGGCGTGATCCTGGAGACCCTGGATTGAGTCCCATGTCAGGCTCTCTGCATGGAGCCTGCTTCTCCCTCTGCCTGTGTCTCTGCCTCTCTCTCTCTGTGTCTCTATGAATAAATAAATAAAATCTAAAAAAAATAAATAAATAAATAAAAATAAAATCTTTAAGGGGATCCCTGGGTGGCTCAGCAGTTTGGTGCCTGCCTTTGGCCCAGGGCTTGATCCTGGAGTCCTGGGATCGAGTCCCACATTGGACTCCTTGCATGGAGCCTGCTTCTCCCTCTGCCTGTGTCTCTGCCTCTCTCTCTCTCTCTCTCTCTGTGTGTGTGAGAGAACAAATGAATAAATGAATAAAATCTTTAAAAAATAAAATTAAAAAAAATATATATATATATATATATTTTTTAAAAGAACAGAGGTGCCTGAGTAGCTCAGTCAGTTGGGCATCCAACTCTTGATTTCGGCTCCATTCATGATCTCAGGGTGGCGAGATTAAGCCCCATGTCGAGCTCCATGCTCAGTGAGCATCTACTTGGATGTTCTCTCCCTCTGCTACTCCCCCCATTTATGTGTGCTATTTCCTTCTCTCTCTCTCAAATGAATAATTTTTTTAAAAGAACATTCTTAAAAAAAATAAAAATAAAAAAACATTCTCTTTAAAAAAAAAGATGGAGAAATTTTAAGTTTTTATTTATTTCTTTTTTTTTAAATTTTTTTATTTCTTCATTAAAGTAATCTCTGTACCCAATGTGGGGCTCAAACTCATGATTCCAAGATCAAGAGTTGCATGTTCTGGGCAGCTCCGGTGGCTCAGTGGTTTAGCGCCACCTTCCGTCCAGGGCATGATCCTGGAGACCTGGGGTTGAGTCCCATGTTGGGCTCTCTGCATGGAGCCTGCTCCTCCCTCTGCCTGTGTCTCTGCCTCTCTCTCTCTCTCTCTCTCAGGAATAAATAAATAAAATCTTAAAAAAAAAAAGAGTTGCATGTTCTTCCAACTGAGCCAGCCAGGCATCCCAACAATCTCTTTCTTTTACAGAACTGCCTCCCAATATAACTGTGATTATTTCAGAAATATCAATTAGAGTAGCCCTACCCTTACTCTTCTGAGCTATCGGAGTGGGCTTGTGACCAGGCTATGCCTGTTGAAGTTCTTTCCTCGAATTTTCTAAATGGAAACTTCGGGGAAATACTTTCTTCCCCCACCACCCAAATTCTTTGTCAGTATGAGAAGTTAAGGTATTGAGGCCAGAGAGGATACAAGATGAGAGGCCAAATGAAAATCCTCATGGCACCGAGGCCTGACTTCCCACCCTTGAGATTCCCAGAGTGCTCCACGGCCCAGCAACTCTTCCTTTAAATCTGTGTACTTTCTGAGGATTCTGCCAGCAAACTCCCTTTTCTGCTTAAACTAGTTGGAATTGGGTTCCTGTCAGCTGCCAAAAAAGGCCCCAAGCCTTTCTCTGTCCTCTGTCCCACTTTGCAATGTTATGCTATAATAATTGCTTCTAGTACCTCCACTTCCACCATAAAGTCATGATTCCCTGCTTCTAACCATACCTTTCCCTGGAGATTCCTTAACACCTTTATCATTCTGCTAATTCTTGCTGTACTTGGAAAGGACCAAAAGCCAGGTCTTGGTCTGTGTCCATCTTAGTGAATTTAATGTTAGGAGTATCCCCCATTATTATTTTTATTTTTTAAAAGATTTTATTTATTTATTCATGAGAGACACAGAGAGGCAGAGACACAGAAAGAGGGAGGAGAAGCAGGCTCCACGCATGAAGCCCGATGCAGGACTCGATCCCGGAACTCCAGGATCATGCCCTGTGCCAAAGGCAGACACTCAACTGCTGAGCCACCCAGGTGCCCCCATCTTAGTGAATTTTTTTAATTCTTTCTTTTCCCTAAAGATTTTATTTATTTATTCATGAGAGACACAGAGAGAGAGGCAGAGACACAGGCAGAGGGAGAAGCAGACTCCACGCAGGGAGCCTGATGTGGGACTTGATCCTGGGTCTCCAGGATCACGCCCCGAGCCAAAGGCAGATGCTCAACCACCAAGCCACCCAGGCGTCTCCATCTTAGTGAATTTAAGTGGAGAAGAGGAGTCCTGTGGTAGAGTCAGTCCCAGGCACAGCATAGTCTCTGACGATTTCTCCTGTAGCTGCCACCAGTCAGCATCTCTGAAGCAGAATTGAGTGCAGGTGGTCTCCTTCAGTTGTAATCTGTCAGCCCTGGCACTTTAGCAAGGGTGGAAGAAATTGGAATGATCCAATAAGAGAGTAAAAGTTTGGCACTTCAACCTCTTTTCATATTTCATAGCTTTCCTTTTATATTTTCCTATCCTTGTAGATTCTAATATAATAGATCTGAATATGGTGTGAGCAGTTGGATTTTTAAAAGCTCCCAGGTTGGGACACATGGGTGGCTCAGTGGTTGAGTGTCTGCCTTTGGCTCAGGTCATGCTCCCAGGTCTAGAGTCCTGCATCAGGCTCCCTGGTGGGAGCCTGCTTCTTCCTCTGCCTATTTCTCTCCTTTCTGTGTGTCTCTCATGGATAAATAAATAAAATCTTTTTTAAAAAAAGATCTAAAAATAATAAATAAAAGCTCCCAGGTAGTTTTTGTTTGTAGCCAGGATTCAGAAGCACTGCCCTAGGATGCCAGATCAGTCTGACTCCGTTTTCATGGACAAGCAGCCTGGGCTGTTGCCATCAATTTTTGCAGTGGAGAGCTAGGCGATGATTGCTCTAAGGCAGTTTTCATCCAGAGAATGAGGGATTCCCTCCTCTTCTATTTTTAGGGATAGTTTATAAAGGATTGGTGTCAATTCTTTGAATATATGGTAGAATTCCCTAGTGAAGCCATCTAGGCCTGGGCTTTGTGGTAAATTTTATTATTATTAATTAAATATCTTGACTTGTAGGACACCCAGGTGGCTCAGCAGTTGGGCACCTGCCTTCAGCTCAGGGCGTGATCCCAGGTCTGGGATCGAGTCCCGCATCAGGCTCCCTGCATGGAGCCTGCTTCTGCCTCTGCCTGTGTCTCTGCCTCTCTAGGTCTCTCACGAATCAATCAATCAATCAATCAATCAATTAATATCTTTACTTGCTATAAGTCTATTCGGATTTTTCTATTTTTCTTGAGTCCGTTTTGGTTGTTTCTGTATTTCTGGGAATTTGTCCATGTCATGTAGGTGATCTAATTTGTTAGCATAAAGTTATTCATAGTATTCCCTTATAATTCTTTTTCTTTTTTTTCTTTATTTTTTTTAAGATTTTTATTTATTCATGAAAGACACAGAGAGAGAGAGAGAGAGAGAGAGAGAGGAAGGCAGAGACACAGGCAGAGGGAGAAGCAGACTCTATGCAGGGAGCCTGATGTGGGACTCCATCCTGGGCCTCCAGGATCAAGCCCTGGGCCGAAGGCAAGCGCTGAACCGCTGAGCCACCCAGGGATACCCCAAATATTTTTTTAAAGATTTTATTTATTTATTCATGAGAGACACAGAGAGAGAGAGGCATAGACACAGGCAGAGGGAGAAGCAAGCTCCATGCAGAGAGCGTGACGTGGGACTCGATCCTGGGTCTCCAGGATCACATCCTGGGCTGAAGGCGGCACTAAATCGCTGAGCCACCTGGGCTGCCCTTAATTCTTTTTCTTTCAGGTCAATAGTAATGTCCTCTCTTTGATTCCCTAATTTCAATAATTTGAGTTTTTTCTGTCTTTTTTCTTGTCAGTCTAGCTAAAAGTTAGTCAATTTTGTTCTTTTTAGTGAACCACTTTGTTTTGTTGATTTTTTTCTATTTTTATTTTATTTCTGTTCTAACTTTTGTTATCTCCTTCCTTCTACTTGTTTTGGTTTAGTTTGCTCTTCTTTTTCTAGTTTCTTAAGGTAGAAGTTTAAGCTATTCTAGATATATCTCTTTTTTATTAATAAACTTTATTTTTTTGGAGCAGTTTGAGAATCACAACAGATTTGAGCAGAAAGTACAGAGAATTCTCATATATGCCCTATCCCCATTCATGCACAACCTCCCCCATTGTAGACATCTGGCACCACGGTGGTATATTTGTTACAATCCATGAGCCTACATTGATATCTTATTGCCTAAAGTCCATAGTTTACATAGTTTATTTTTGGTGTACATTCTATAGATTTTGACAATGTAGCCACTGTTGTATTATCAATAATAGTTTCACTGCCCTAAAAATCCTCTGTGCTCTATTAATGCCTCCCTTTCCTCTAAGCCCCAGCAATCACTAATTTTTTTATTGTCTCCATAGTTTTGCCTTTTCCAGAATGTCATATAGGTGGAATCATACATAATATAGCCTTTCAGATTGATTTCTTTCACTTAGTAGTATGCATTTCCTCCATGTGTTATTCATGGCTTGACAGCTTATTTCTGAATAATAATTTGGTGTCTGGACTTTCTTTTACTCATTTCTATTTTTCTTTTAAGATTTATTTACTTATTATGGGGGGGAAAGGGAGAGAGAGAATCTTAAGCAGACTCCCTACTGAGCTCAGAAGCCAATGCTGGGCTCAATCTCACAATCTTGAGATCATGACCTGAGCCGAAATCAAGAGTTGGATGCTTAACCAACTAAGCCACTCAGGGGCCCCTGAACTTTTTTTTTTTAATAGTTTTTTTTTTAATAGGTTTTATTTATTTGAGAGAGCGAGAAAGAGCATGAGGAGGGGGCAGGGGAAAGGAGGGGAAGGGAAAAGCAGGCTCCCTATTGAGCTGAGAGTCCAATGTGGGGCTCAATCCCAGGATCCTGGGATCATGACCTGAGCTGAAGGCACATGCTTAACCAACTCAGCCACCCAGGCACCCCTGCTAGACTTCATTTTTATTTTTTTTAAATTTTTTTAAAGATTTTATTTATTTATTCATAGAGTCAGAGAGAGAGAGAGAGAGAGAGAGGCAGAGACACAGGCAGAGGGAGAAGCAGGCATCATAGAGAGAGCCTGATGTGGGACTCGATCCAGGGTCTCCAGGATCACGCCCTGGGCTGCAGGCGGTGCTAAACCGCTGTGCCACCGGGGCTGCCCTAGACTTCATTTTTAATGCAAGTATTTGTAGCTGTACATTTCCATCTGAGCTTGTCATAAGTTTTGGTATGTTATATGAAATACTGTTTGTATAGGAAAGGCAGGATACTTTCATTTTTATAAGCTTTGAAAATAGCAGATTCCCTAGTATTCCAATTATGAATTATTGCCATTCAATTCCAAATTTATCCTTTTTTCCTGCTCTGTGAAATGATTTGGACCCTTTCAAATATTTATCCTTTATCAGCTAGCAGAAATTTGTCAGTAGAGGGCACCAGAGAGATACTGCAGGAGGAAAAGGTTTTGTTTCCTATTTTTAGTGTTTCAGTTAGGCAGGCTTTTGTGTTGTGGGCAGCTTCTCCAGTGTTTGGCTTCTGCAATGTACAGGGCTTCTTCAGCACCTGGCCTTTTCAGCTTGTAGTGGCTAACAGCCAGAAACTTCTTTTGGCATCTCCTCACATGGTTTATAGTAGAGTGCCTCTTCTGAGACTCCTCCCCATGAATGACTTTCCCCAGCACCCTCCAAGGTAGGTTTCTGGCAGCTTCTGCTGTTGCAGCACCACAGCCACTTCCTTGCCATCTAGTGAGCCACAGGCATAACCTCTCTTTTTTTTTTTTTTTTTTTTTTTTTATTTATGATAGTCACACACAGAGAGAGAGGCAGAGGCAGAGGGAGAGGGAGATGCAGGCTCCATGCACCGGGAGCCCGACGTGGGATTCAATCCCGGGTCTCCAGAATCACGCCCTGGGCCAAAGGCAGGCGCTAAACCGCTGCGCCACCCAGGGATCCCCAGGCATAACCTCTCTGACAAAGTTTACACTTCAGCTCTGGGTGATTTTCGTTAATCTCAATCCTAGAGGTAGTGGCTTTTCCTTATATCATTAATCCTCTGTTATTTTAGAGTTCTTTTTACTTCTTTACTAGTCAATCCCTTATTACTCCAATTCTCTGTTATAGTTAATAAGTCTTTATAAACAAAACCTTCTCTGTTCAAATGACTGTGTGGTTCCTCTCTCTTGATTGGACTCAGAGTGATAACACCTGGTAATTTCTAAAAGTGACAGTATGGTTGGTTGGTTGATTTGATGAACTGCTCTGTCAAAATTGAAGATTTATGTTCAGTAAAGGACAAAATTAATAGAAAATGGAAGAAAATAAGACAACTGAAATGTATAAAACTGACATGGAATTGATATCTATAATATACAAGAAACCATCAGCAAGAAAAAGAGAGCAACCCCAATAGAAAAAAATAGGCAGTGGGTGTGAATAAGCAGTTAAAAAAGAAGAAACTCCAAAAGTCATTTAAAAATGTTCAGACTTGGGCAGCCCAGGTGGCACAACGGTTTAGCGCCGCCTGCAGCCCAGGGCGTGATCCTGGAGACCCCGGATCAAATCCCACGTCAGGCTCTCTGTATGGTGCCTGCTTCTCCCTCTGCCTGTGTCTCTGCCTCTCTCTCTCTCTTGGTCTCTATGAATAAATAAATAAATAAAATAAAATAAAATAAATAAAATCTTTAAAAAAAAAAAAAAAGCCCTCTCCCTTTTAAAAAAAAAAAAATGTTCAGACTTGGCTGAACCTGGCTGGCTCAGTTGGTACAGCATGTGACTCTTGATCTTGGGGTTATGAGTTCAAGCCCTATGTTGGGTGTAGAGATTACTTTAAAAGAAGTAATAAAATCATTTTAAAAATATTCAGACTCAGTAATCAGAGGAATAAAAATTAAAACAATGAGATATCACACCTGTTGGTATGGAAAAGTCTGGAAGGTGGACACTGGTTGTATCTCAAATATAGCTCATATCTGTTCTCTCCATGCTATTTGCTGTCACTCTAGTCCAAAGCCACCATCATCTTCTGCATTAGCCTAATACAAAACTGTCACTGCTCTGCCCACTTCTATTCTTGCTCCCCAACAATTCACTCTTCCTTTGGATAGAGAAGAAATCTTTTAAGTATATAGATCAGATACCATCTCTTTGCTTAGAACCCTTCAATGACTTCCTACTGCTCTTGGAATAAAATCCATTATCATGGCCTGCGGTGATCTGTGTGATTTCCTTACCTACCTCTTCAGTTCCATACCGTGCCACTCTCCTCCCTATTTTCCAGCAGATATCTCAACACCTTGAATACTTCAAGGTCTTTCCTTCCTCATGACCTTTGCATTTTACTATTCCTTCTTTCTGAATCTTCCTATAGCTAGTTCCTTCTCCTCTTTCCTTCCACTCAAGGAAGCCTGGCCACCTTTTCTCATCAGGTCCTATTATCACTCTTACCCTGCTTATTTCTTTCATAATGCTAACATAATTTGAAATTATTTTACAAATCATTAATTTGTAAATATAAATTAGTTTTTAATCTCCTATACTAAACAATGCACTTCATTAGGGCAGGGACCACGTTTGTCTTTTTCACCATTTACCTCCAGCGCTTAAAGCGATGCCTAAGAGTATGCATTAAAACACAACTATGAATAAATGAATCTATTTCGTGTTTTGGGGGAAGTCTGTGAATTACGTTACAAGTACATATGCTTCATGCTTAAATGTTGCATTCTACTTAGTAATGAATGCAATAACAAAGCAAACTCCACACATTCACTTAAAATTTTGCTACTTTAGGAATGCCTGGGTGGCCTAGGGTGAAGCATCTGCCTTTGGCTCAGGGCTGATCCTGGGGCCTGGGGATGGAGCCCACATCCTGCTCCCTGCATGGAGCCTACTCCTCCCTCTATGTCTCTGCCTCTGTCTCTGTCTCTCATGAATAAATAAATAAAATCTTAAAAAAAAAAATTATCAGTGCCTCCGAACTTTCCCTTCTCAACTTCAATATCCACCTGTATTTTATCGTCATATGTCCGTCCAAGTCTTTTACCATTTCTAATAACATGGTTTATCGGCTTTGTTTCTTTTTTTCGGCTTATCATTTTCTGATTTGTTAAAGTTCTCGGTATATTAGCCCTTTACCGTTTGTTTTTGCGCGTATTTTCCCTTCGATTCCCTTTTGACGACTTAGCAGTTCTGCTTGTTTAACCAACACTAAAGCCGAAGTATTCTAGGTAGAAGGTGACGCTTGAGCGGACCGCGGGAGGCCAGGTGGAGTTGGTTGGGTGCCAGAACAAAGGGCACAGTAGCAAGAGAACACCACGAATCTCAAAAAGAAAAGCAATGACTACGCAAATTCCTAGCCGCACACTAACGTGACCCTCCCCACCTACGGTCAGCCTCTACTCCCCTCCTCCACGCCGGCGCCTGGCGCTTGTGTCTGACGTCACGGACGCACCGCACAGTTCCCTCCGGCCGCGCAACCTCCGTGGCCGTCCACCCGGCGCGCGGAGGCGAATATTCTCGCGGCGCCGGAAGTCAGAGGCACGTGACCGGGTGACATCCCGCTCTAGGTTGCAGGGCTCGCTTTAGGTGTTGCGGCACGGGATGGCGGAGGCGCCTCCTGTCTCAGGTACTGTCCCGGCCCGCGCGGGACTGGGCCCCTCTCGGGGAGCGGAAATTGGGTCAGTGGCGAGTCCTAGGACTCCGACCATTCATATCGCGAGAGTGGCGCGTACCAGGGTTCGGGATAGTGGCTCGGAAGGGCCAAGCCACGCGCGTCGTGGGTACCGAGACCTCGACCGTCCTCCACTGGGTTGTGAAGCCCCGCAGCTGGGTTTCCGGGAAGCGCGGGTTTGTCCAGTGAATCGGTGTGCGCGCCCCACTTTCTGCCGTGCGCCCCGCCTTCAGCCCAACCCCGCTGGGGCAGAGGCCTCAGTGCTCTGCAGCAGGCGGGCGTCGGCCGAGTCACCTCCCGTGACGGTGGCGGGCTCTCGAGGCGTGGCGGGTTGGCGCGTCCTGGGGCAGCGGAGCGAGCGCGAGCCGAACACAAGGGGCTCCCATTTCCAGACTGCCACGAGCTCACAGTGTGATTGAATCTCCGTTTCCTCATCTATCAGTTGGGAGTAAATAATTTCTGTGAAGGCTCCCGCCCTGTACCGTACTTGTTCCATAATTGTTAGCTCACTTTTTTTGGAGTTGCTTCCGTGTGTAGAACAGCCTCATTTGGCTGTTGATGTGTATTTCCTTTTCCTTCAAGATGTACCTTAGATCTTTGTTTTCCAAACTTTTTGGCAGAGACCGAAAAGAAACATTTTACATCGTGGTTCAGTGCACACGTGTGACTCTAAAAGCGAACCAAAAGTTTTAGGAATTAATGCTTTTCCTTACTGTTTGAAATACGCTCTGTTTTCTGTTTTCTTTGAAAAAAATACCTGTCACAACCCACTGCGTTGATTTTATTTCAAGACCCACTCTTTCTAGGGGGGAAAAAAAACAGGACAGCAGTTTGCCACATGTGGTTTGTAAACTGCCATTGATTTGAGTCTTAGTTCTGCCACTTATCAGTGTTTTGCAACCAAGAAGAGTATATGTTAAGTTTGTGTACTGGGTGGCAGGTAAAATGTACTTGTTACTGTGGGTATGGGTCAAAAAATTATATTTTCAAAACCCTAATCCTGATTTATTAAATTTTGGGGGATGGGAGCCTTTTTAGGTTGGTCTGGTGTTTTGTTACTCTGCCACCTGTTTTTTTCCCAGATCCTCTAAACTGGATCCATTGATCTTTCCATCCTCAGGCTCACTTCTGACTCATTTCTCCACCCTTCAGTGTTTGAGGCAGGATTGGGTGAGGCCAGCTGTGAATTACAGTTTTGACCTCCCTGGTGTGCCCCTGCCAGAGGTTCCAACCTCCTCTCCATCTACTATGGCAAAGTTCCCTAGTCCAAAGACCTCTCCAAGTCCCTCTTGTGTTCTTTAGTTTGCTTTTGCCTTAGTTCCTATTTCATGCTCTTATTTCAGCATCCTCTCTAGACCACACCTTCATCTCAGGGTTTAATTCTCTTGCCCACTTCTGTTCTCAAATACCAGACAGGTTCAGGGATATCTTTCTGCCAGCTTTGTTTCTGGACTTCATAATCTCTTAGATTTCCTCTTATCCTTCTCGACTCACCTGTTAGACACTTACTGTGTTGCTGTGTTATCTTGGATCTAGGGTACTACTTGTATCCTATTTACTGAGTAATTTCCAGCTACTTAGATACTGAGGAGAAAGATCTTTATGTCTCAGGTGGAGAGTTCTGACTCATGTGTCTTTTTTCCCTTCTATTTCTCAAGGGTCTTTCTGAGGGCATTACCTACTATCTCATGTCTAATGGATCACAAACTGTATACAAATAGGTGCTGCCCTGTCTAGACTCTCTACTTGCACCAATTCCTTACTGCTTGGCTTAACATGGAACACCTTCTTCCCATCTTTTACCAGGCTATTCTGGACTTTACTGACTTTTCTTCTGCCCCTTTCCAACTTTGTTTTTTCAAGATGGAGAGGACTATACAATACACATTAGGTCTAATCTACCCCTTCCCACCTTTATGTTATCTCTTATGTTTCTGGAACATCTCCTTCGTGACCTTCTAAATCTGTCTAATCCCCCTCCACCCCGTCCCCAGAATTGCCTGTGTGAAAGCTTTCAGGACAAATCCTGGATTGAATGAAGTTTACCCTATGACCTTTATGATCTCGTTCAGTTCTTGAGTATATGTTTCTATGGTACCCACTGCCCAGCCTTTGACAGTACAGTGTAAGAGTATGATCTCTAGGGCCATATAGCCTGGGTGGAATCCTGAGTCTGCCTCAGAACATCTCTGTGGCCTTTGGCAAGTAATTTTCTCAGTGTCATAGCTCTGTCATCAGGAATGTAAGGATTAAATGAGTTAACAGATGCAGAGTGCTTAGAATAGTGCCTGGCACATGTTAATTACCAAAAAAAAAAAAAAAAAAAATTATTAAACCTGAAACCCAAAGGCTCTGCACTGCACCCATCTGTGGTCAAGTCTGTGTGTTTTAGATAGTCTAGTCCAAACAGCAGTAATAAAGCACATTTTTAACCACTTTATGTATGTTACTAACTTGCTTTATTCTTGATAGCAACTCTTTGATGTAAGGATTGTTACTGTCTCCATTCCTTATAAGAAAAATTGGGATTAAGTCATTTGCATAAAGATAAAAGTGATGGACAAGGACATAAACCCATGTCTTCCAGGTCCTGTTGATTCTTAGTATAATTGACCTTAAACTTTGCGGGGGGTAAGGATGCCAACACCCCTCCCACCCACCCCCACCACCCCCACCCCCACCACCACCACCCCCCTGCACAGTGGAAAATCCACATATAACTTACGATTCCCCAGAAATTTAACTAACAGCCTACTGTGGACCAGAAACCTTACCAGTAACATAAGTAGTCGATTAACATATTTTTCATGATATATGTACTATTTACTGTATTCTTACAATAAATAAGCTGAAGAAAATGTTATCAGAATCATAAGGAAGAGGGAATACATTTACAGTACTCTACAGTAAAAAATTCACATATAAATGGACTTGTGTAGTTCAAAACTGTTCAAAGGTCAATTGTGTAATCCATATGCTACACATAATTCTGACTTTTCTACTAACTAGGTTTGTATCCTTAGGCACATCATTTAGTCTTTAGGCTTCAGGGACAAAGAAGCACGTTTGGAGAAAAAACAAGTGAGTTGAAGAGGCATGTGCTTAACTTTTGAGACTTGGATTATGGACCATATTATAACGGTTATGAATGGAAACCCTAAAATAAATTCCTTGTGGGAAGAGATGGGAACTAATGTACTCATTATGTTAAATACTATCTATGTGAAATCTTACTTAAATTTCACAGTAGCCCTTTGAAGTAGTATCATCTTTTGTCATGGATGAGGAAATGAAGGCTAAAAGCAATCAGGTGATACCCTAAATTCATACCATAATTTGGAGGGCCAGACTTCAAACTGATTTTAGCTGACTCCAAAATCTGTATACTTGATACTACACAATGCTACCTTAAGAGCTTTGAAAGGCCACATGGAACCTGCTAATTGATTCTCACCCCTGAACTGTTTGCTGACCTGAAAATTTTTAATAAAATAAACATATAGGCATATAGGAATAATGCCTGGCTGACTCAGCATAGCATACAACTCTTGATCTTGGGGTTGTAATTTCAAGCCCCATATAGAGCATGGAACTTACATTTTTAAGAAATTAATAATAATAATAATAATAATAATAATAATACTTCATCACCCAGGTGAGCAGTTTTACTTAGTAGTTCTTAGGGCTATTGGTGAGGTTACTGGACATGAAATGATCAGTGTTCCACAAGCACCTTGAACCCATCAAATTCACAGGAAGCATAAGCCTTACTAAGAGCCTGTTTTATACAAGTCCTTAAGAAAATCTTTTAGATAATGGCTTAGAGTCTTTTGGGCTTCATGGATGATGATTAGTTTTTTTACTGGCATGTCTATTTTCTTATGTCCTAGGTACTTTTAAATTCAATACGGATGCTGCTGAGTTCATTCCTCAGGAGAGAAAAAATTCTGGTCTAAATTGTGGAAGTCAAAGGAGACTAGATTCTAATAGGATTGGGAGAAGAAATTATAGTTCACCACCTCCCTGTCACCTTTCCAGGCAAGTCCCTTATGATGACATCTCTGCTGTTCATCAGCACAGTTATCCTTCAGGAAGCAAACCTAAGAGTCAACAGATTTCTTTCCAATCCTCTGCTTCTAACAAATCACTAAAGAGCCATGGCCTTCAGAATCAACCTTGGCAGAAATTGAGAAGTGAAAAGCAGCACATCAAAGTCAAAAAAGTACAGAATCTCACTGATCAGACCTCAGATGCAGCTGGCTTAGAAAGTGTGGCTAGGTCAGAGAGTGGGACAAACCCCAGAGAGCACAGCCCTTCTGAGAATGAGAAGGAAGTTATTGGTGCAGATCCCAGGGGAGCAAAACCCAAAAAAGCAGCCCAATTTATATACAGTTATGGTAGAGGACCAAAAGTCAAGGGAAAACTCAAATGTGAGTGGGGTAACAGAATGACTCCAAAATCCGAGGATGCTGTACCTGAAAATACCAAACCTGTGGGGGTTATCCACCCTGACTCTTTGGATACATCCTTTAAGAAAAGTGTATTGGATGGGTATGGGGCCAGACGCAATGAGCAGAGAAGATACCCACAGAAAAGGCCTCCTTGGGAAGTGGAAGGAGCCAGGCCACGACCAGGCAGGAATCCACCAAAACAAGAGGGCCAACGACATACAAATGCCACCAGAAACAACATGGCCCCCATTCCAAAGGATAATCTTAATGAGAGACCCGCAAAATCTGCCTGTGACAATGGGAACTTGGCAGGTGTCAACAAGTCTTCCCGAAGGGTTGACCCAGAGAAATGTGCTGTAAGGAGGCAGGATCCTCAAGTAACGTCTTTTCCCCGAGGCAAACAGAACCATGTGCTAAAGAATGTGGAAACACACACAGGTAAGTCTACCTAAATTGTGGAAATGTTTTGGGGTTATTTTTGAGAGATAATGAATTCACACAGTTTAGGAACCAGAAAGTATAAAAAGGAATACAGTGAAACATCTTTTTCTGTCCTTGTTCATCATCGGCCTGGATCCTGCCACCACTTGTTCCATCCCCCATAGGTAACCAGTTAGTTTTTATATATTATAAGCAAATACAAATAAGGAATTTTTATTCTTTTTTATTTTTTTATTTTTTTATTTTTTTAGGAATTTTTATTCTTAACAAGGAATTTGGTAAGGGTTTTTAAAAATGCAGATACGGGTCTTACAGATGTTTGGTTACAAAGGTTTTTTTTTGTTTTTAAAGATTTTATTTATTCACGAGAGGCAGAGACACAGGCAGAGGGAAAAGCAGGCCCCATGTAGGAAGCACCCACTCAATTCCGGGCCCCCAGGATCATGCCCTGAGCCAAAGGCAGATGCTTAACTGCTGAGCCACCCAGACGTTCCGTGTTTTTGTTTTTTAATTGTGAAAGCACAAGTAGAAGATGGTAACATCTCCATTGCCTCTCTTTGTTCCGACCTGTATCCTCTTTTGTCTGCTTATCTGCAACAGGTCCTGACCACTCTTGCCATCTTCAGTTTCTTTCAGTCCATCTCTTACACCAGCATCAGAGAGTGAATTTTCTAAAACACTATTGAACTATGTCACTCCCCTGTTTATTTCTGCTCACTTTTCGTCACCACATATGGATTCTGGATTCTTTCTTACCTAGCCACCGCACTTTATGCTGCCTCAGTCCCCCACCACATTTTATTCCCTGTACTCTATGTTGTTTCATCTTTCTCTCATGTTACGTATGTGGTGGCTCTCTTTGTCTAGAATGTCCACCACTAAGTACGCTAATGAATTCTTACTCATTTTACAATAGCTAGTTTAGCAACACATTTAGGACACCTTTTCTCACCTCTACAGATGGCATTATCTTTTCTAGTCCTGTGGTATGTCTCTCCCTCACACACACATGCTTCAATTAGAACAGTTACTGCTGGAAGCCATCATTTGTTTGTCATTGTCTCTATTAGCTCCTTGAAAGCAGAGACTATCTTTTTGCATTTTTTTAAAGATTTAATTTGTTCATCTGAGAGAAGAGTGTGTGCTCAAGTGGAGGGGGAAGAGCAGATAGAGGAGGAGAATCTCAAGCAGACTCCCTCTTGAGCGTAGAAGTTGACATGGAGTTCAGTCTCACGACCCCAAGATCATGACCTGAACCAAAATCAAGAGTCCCATGCTTTACTGACTGAGCACCCAGGCACCCCTCTTTCTTCATGTTTGTATCCCTAGTGCTTAATATAGCTTTTAGAACATACTAGGTACTTTGCTTTGACTGTTGGAAAGTTCTTCCTTACATTGAACTGAAAATTTCTTTCCAGTAAATACTTTGTATCCCCTGGTTTAAGTTCTGCCCTCTGAGGCAACACAGCAACCAGTCTTTCTTCTCACAGTTTCCCTCCCCTTCATTGCAAATCAACTTTTTTTCCGGTATTTCAAGATACTTCTCATTTTGCCCTGACTATATATTTCATCTAGGCTAAACAGCTTTATTCCAGTAGCTCTTCCTCTTGGACCTTCACCATCTGGTGTCCCTCTAGTTTAGTGTACATAGCCCAGCCCAACACATGAAGTCACCACCTGCCCAGGCCTGTTTTTATACTGGCTTATAGTTCTAGTTCTCATTTGCTTCCCCAGGCAGTCCTTCCTCTTGGGACCTCAACTTATATGTGAACCAAGGTAATGTTACACCAGGGTTGTTTTTGAATTCTTTTTTTATTTTTTTTTTAAGATTTTATTTATTTATTCATGAGAGAAGCAGAGACTTGTTTTTGATTTCTTAAGACTGGTTAATAGTTTCCTTTTGCTTCATAACACATTACCACAAGTATAGTGGCTTAAGATAACACAAATTAATTATGTCACAGTTTCTTTGGGTCAGGAATCTGGGTATGTATGGGTTAGCCAAATTCTCTATTCAGAGCCTCACAGGACTAAAAGTTGGCTAGGGAGGCAGAGATATAGGGTTCTCTTTCATGCTCACTGGTTGTTGGTAGAATTTAATTCCTTATGTGTGTAGAATGAGATCCACATTTTTTTTTTTTTTAAGATTTTATTTATTCATTAGAAACAGAGGCAGGCAGAGACATAGGCAGAGGGAGAAGCAGGCTCCATGCAGGGAGCCCGATGTGGGACTCGATCCCAGGACTCCAGGATCATGCCCTGGGCTGAAGGCAGGCACTAAACCACTGAGCCACCCGGGAGTCCCAGGTCCACATATTCTTGCTGGTTGTTGGCTACGGGGGTTACTCTTAGCTCTAAGAGGTCACCAGCAATTCCTCACCACATGGCCCTCTACATAACATGGTACTTTTCTTTTTCAAAATCTATAGGAAAACATGGGCTCCATATTCTTTCAATTTCTCTGACTTCTGTCTTTGATCCCTAGATTCTTTTTAAAGGGTTCACCTGATTAGATAAGGCCCACTTATATTCAAGGGGAGGAGATTATACCAGGCATGCACACCTGTATGCATGTGGGAATCTTGGAGGCCATCTTAAGAGTCTTGCTTAACAAATCTCTCTTGACCTCAAATCCCCATATATTTTTGAGAACACTTTATTCATCTTTATTGAGTAGATACTATGTACCAAGCACTGTTCTCAGTACTAGGAATACAGTACTGGTGAGATTTACATTCTGTAGGGAAGGCAGACAGAAAGCACTTAAACCAGTATTTAATATGTCAGGTGGTAGGTAAGGGCTAAAAAGAAATACAAAGCAGGTTAAGAGGACAGAGTAACAGGACGCTTTTTTTAGATAGGTTGATCTATTTGATGACACATTTGAACAGAGACCAGAAGGAAACCCAGAAGCGTGCCATGTGGCTCTCTGAAGAATATCCCAAGCAGAGGGAGAAGCGAGTTTCAGGTGGGAGGGGTACATTGTGAGCAATGATAAGGCAGGCAGTAGAGGAGGTCAGAGAAATCACAGAGGCTGGCTCATGTGAGGCCCTTGGATTTGGTTCTGATTAAGAAGATGAGAAGCAGCTGGAAGGTTTGGGGAAAGGGGATGACATGATCTTACTAGCATTCTAAAACCATCACTCAGCCTGCCATGTGGAGCATTGGCTCTAAGTAAGCAAGGGGACAAGTTAGGCTGTTGCAGTAATTCACATAGTTGATGATGGAAACTTGGACTAGGGTAGTAGTTTTGGAAGACGTAAGAATGTTAGACTTTGGATGTATTTGGAAGATAAAACTGACAGGATTTGCAGATGAGCTAGATGTTGGCTGCAGGAGAATAAGAGGGATCAAGGACCAAGCCAAGGCTTTTGTGTCTGAGTAATGTAAAAATAGAATCGCCAGGGCGCCTGGCTGGCTGAGTCAGTAGAGCATGTGACTCTTGATCTCAGGGTAGGTTCGAGCCCCACATTAGGCGTAGAGATTATTTTAAAAACAAAATCTTAAATAATAATAATAGAGAATTGCCATGTACTGAAGTAGTAAAACTTGGGAGAGGAAAAAGTGTTCTGAAAATTTTTTAGTTTGGGATAATTTTAGGTTTATAGAAAAGTTACAAAAATAGTACAGAGGATTCCCATATATCCTTCACCCAGCTTTGTCTAATGTTAATATCTTACATAACCGCCTCTGGTCCTTTGTCAAAACCAAAAAATCAGTGCTGGTCTAAACAAAACTGTACACATTATTTGGATTTCGCCATTTTTTCCACTACCATCTATTTTTTTTTTTTTTTTTTTTTGGTTCTAGGATCCAGTCCAGGATACCACATTGCATTTAGTCATCATATCCCGTTAGTCTTAGAGGAGTCTCAGTCTTTCTTAGTTGTCTTGTTGGGAAAGTTTTCTTAGTCTTTCCTTTTTAGAAAAGGTATTTTTGAATATATTTTGCTTTGTCTACTTGTTTTTTTTAATATTTTTAAAATTTATTTTGATTTTTTTCCCCGGGAGAAAGCATGAGCCGGGGGAAGGGTCGGAGGGAAAGATTTTATTTATTTATCCATGAGAGACACACAGATTGAGAGAGAGAGAGAGAGGCAGAGACATAGGCAGAGGGAGAAGCAGGTTCTCCACTGAGCAGGGAGCCCCACATGGGGCTTGATCCCTGGACTCTGGGATCATGACATGAGCTGAAGGCAGATCCTTAACTGACTGAGTCACCCAGTCTCCCTGTTTACTCCTTGTTTAGAAAATATAGAGAATTTAGTAGGAAGTTAAAAATCCAGGCAGAATCTGGACTGAATATTTAAATTTGGGAACTTTCAAGCATGGAGTCATCTAACAGATTGAGGAGGTCACCTAAGGTGTGAGGGTAGTTAGAAAAGTCAAGTCGGAGGGTGGAGCCTTCCTATATATACCTCAGTGTTTCAAGGTTGGAAGATAGGGACCCAGCAAGAGAGCCGAAGAATGAGTAGGAATTGAACTAGGAAGTGAACCATGGTTTTTTTTTTTAAGATTTTATTTATTGGGCAGCCCCAGTGGCGCAGCAGTTTGGCGCTGCATTCAGCCCAGGGGGTGATCCTGAAGTCCCAGGATCAAGTCCCACGTCAGACTCCCTGCGTGGGGCCTGCTTCTCCCTCTGCCTGTGTCTCTGCCTCTTTCTCTCTCTCTCTCTTTCTCTCTCTGTGCCATTCATGGATGAATAAATAAAATCATCATGAATCAATAAAAGAAAATCAGATTTTCTTTATTTATCCATGAGGGACACAGACACAGAGAGAGAGGCAAAGACACAGGCAGAGGGAGAAGCAGGCCCCACTCAGGGAGCCTGACGTGGGACTTGATCCTGGGACTCCAGGATCACAGGCTAAGCCGAAGGCAGGCACCTAACTGCTGAGCCACCCAGGTGTCCCATGAACTATGTTTTAAACACTACCAAAAAAAAAAAAAAAAAAAAAAACTCGAGGAGGGAGTGATCAGTTGTGCCAAATGCTACTGATGGGTCCACAAGATGACAACTGCATATTGACTGTTGAATTTGGGGTGTGAAGGTTATTGGCCTTGAAAAGAGCAGTTTTGGTGGAGTGGTAGAGGTGAAAGCTTGATTAGAATGGAAAGAGAGGATCACCCCAAATATTAGTCTCCATGGCTGCTTGAGAGTCGTCTTTGTTTACTCTTGTTCTGTACTGAGAGAAACTAACTGGTACTGGTCCTGTCCCCAGGCTGTTCGGATCCCTCATTTGTGTTGACAGGATCCCTTATATCCTTAGTAAGTTTCTGCTCTCCTTTGGCTCTTAATCAATCTGTGGCCTTCTCTAAGTTCACCCCTTTCTTTACAGCCTGTTCAGAGCATGCTATTTTCCCTTATCCTGTTTGCCTTAGTTTCTGGAAGATGAGAAGAGCAAGCTGCTCTCCCTGTATCCTTTCTGAACCATTATGCTTCTACCCTTTATCAAAACCCCTGCTTCTTTGAACCTAATGCTACATCACCTTCCATGTCTCTTTATCTTTGTCCTGTTTTAGCCTCCAAATATCCCAGCCCCAGCATCATTTATTAATGCCTCCAGCCTATATCTTTCCTCCCTCCCAGTGGTTCTCAGAGTGTTGTTCCAGGCCAGCAGCTATCAGCAACACCGGGGAACTTGTTGGAAAAGCATATTCTTGGGCTTTTACCTCACACTTATCAAACAAAAATTCTGGGAGAAGGGCCCAGCAGTCTTCTTTTTAACAAGCCTCCAAGTGACTGATTTGAGAACTACTGATTTACCATAAATTCTGCTATTATTCTGGGTGACTTTAGTGATCATATGGATTTTACCATCCTCACGTTCTTTAATCTTCTCAATCACAGTGACCTTCACCTTCATTATCCCTCCGTACCCACTGCTACTTTCTGACCATAATTTCCTGTCCTGGCTCTCTTAGTCTCCCACCTACTAACTCTATCATCAGCCTTCTGTCCTCCTTTATTCCCTCTTCAGGCTGGGCTTTAATGTAATTTTGAAGTAGTATCCTTCTTCCAAGCCATTTGGCAGGATCCCCGCCTTGCATGGATTCTGCAGTCTACCTTTTCTGCTCCATCTGACTAACAAAATGCTGTTCCAGGAAATCATATGACAATAGTATAGATTTGGTGCTGCTGCAGATTCACTTAACGTTCTCAGGAAAATCTTCTTGATCCCCCTGTTTAGAACTATAATACTTCCCCACAACCCCCGTCAGCATTCTTTATGCTTTGCTGGTTTATTTTTTTCCATAGCACTTACCACTATTTGATGATGCTACTCATTTTTTTCATATAATTTCAATAATTTTTCTTTGTTTATTGTTTACTTTCCCCTATTAGACAATAACTTCCTAAGGGCAGAAGATTTTTGTTTGTTTTGTTCACTGTATATCATCCTTAGTGTTTAAACAATGCCTGGCACACAGTAGGTTCTCAGTAAATATTTTCAATTAGTGATTCTCCAATTTCAGTTGACTTTCAGTACTGCCCATTTTTCCTAATATGGTCAACTGCCCTTCCCATTTTCATCTAAGATTACTCCAAATCTTTTCCAGTCTTATTCAGACCTTCTTGGCATTCATCTCCCTCAAACTCAATGGGCCTCCTACTTCCCAGAGAAAGGGGAGATCATCAGGCATAATATTCTCAGCTTTTTGCTCTCTTTATGTGAACCCAGAGACATCTGTGCCTATCCTCCTTTCCTTTTATTCATTCTGAAATCTCCTGTTTTCTTCCGTCAGCCTTTTCACATTTGCTATTCCAAGTTTTTAGCCTGAAGCTGTCTTCCCAAGTCTGTCATATGCTCCAAAAGAAAAACTTCCCCTGTCACATGGGGAAGTATTGTTTCCTTTCCTTCCATTCCAGTCTAATCAAGAATCACCACTCTGTTTCCTTTTCCCTATTTTGATTCACTTCATTCCTCTGCCATCACCACTTGACTCAGAGAGCTACTGGTAGGTCATTAATGCCTTCCTATTGCCACACCCAGCAGACTGATATATTTCAGTCCTTATTATCCTGGGCTTCCCTTTGAGTTTGATGCAAAGAGGTCTTTGTTGAAATGTTACTTATTTGATATTACACATTTCTGGTCCTCCTTGTTCTCCTTGGCTGTTCTTGCTTGTGTCCTTCAAGTTTCTCTTCCTCTACCTCCTCAAATGTTGGTGTTTACTAGGGCTTTATCTTAGCTCTCTGTTCTTCTTACTTGATGAGGTCTCTTTGGGAGATTACAACTGTTTCCATATCTTCCAACCACTACCTCTGTGCTGTGCTGACTCCTAAACTTTTATCTTCAGTCCCTAAGCTCTGCCATAAGCTTCAGGCTCACATAGATAAATGTGGTATCTAATATATACTTCAGACTCAGCAAAACCATCTTGAACATATTGACCATGTTTATGGTGTATTAACTTTTTTTTTTAAGATTTATTTTTTTGCTTTTGAGAGAATGAGAGAGAGCGCACACAAGCAGGAGAGGGAGGAAGAGAGAGAATCTCAAGCATACTCTCCACTGAGCACAGAACCCATGTGTGAGCTTTTTAAAAACACATTTAATGAGGTAACTTAGAAAAGTCACTTTAGTAGGTAACTCACCTTTAGTCTCTCCATCTAGATATAATCAGCTTCAACCTTTGGTTCTATTTTCTTACAGAATTTTTCAATGCTCAGTTTTACATTGTTGAAATCATATAATGTTCATCTTTTTTTGCTTATTATGTGATTTTTTTACTCAGAAATCTTTGTGCTTTATTCTAAATTAATATTATAAGATGCCATAAAATAGGTATGCATTAGTATTTAAACAATATCCCATTTGTTTTCTCTATTTTTATTTTTGCTGATTTTATATATATACATATATATTTTAAAGATTTTATTTATTCATGAGAGACACAGAAAGAGAGAAGCAGAGACATAGGCGGAGGGAGAAGCAGGCTCCATCCAGGAAGCCTGATGTGGGACTTGATCCCAGTACTCCAGGATCACGCCCTGAGCCGAAGGCAGACACGCTTAACTGCTGAGCCACCCAGGCTCATATATTTTATCACCCTCTGCTGATATATTTTAAAATAAATTCCAGATATCAGACTATTTTATCCCCATATATTTTTAGTGTATGTCTATTTTTTTTATTTTTTTATTTTTATTTTTTATTTTTTATTTTTTTTAAAGATTTTTATTTATTTATTCATAGAGACAGAGAGAGAGAGGCAGAGACGCAGGCAGAGGGAGAAGCAGGCTCCATGCAGAGAGCCCGACGTGGGACTCGATCCAGGGTCTCCAGGATCACGCCCTGGGCTGCAGGCGGCGCTAAACCACTGTGCCACCAGGGCTACCCATGTCTATTTTTTTTAAATGGCTATCTTTTAATTTAATCACAGTGTACTCTTAGATTTTTCAAATCAGGAATGTTATAGGCTTTTGGGTTTTTTTTTTTAAACAGTTATTTATTGGTGCATCTGAAAAGTTGGTAGTCAGTTAACCAGTCAGGTCTCTTCTGATTATTTCAATGGGTGCATCATCCTTTTTACTGACATGCTTTCAAAGTATAAGTATAGAGTAGACACAATCATGATTGAGAAATTATAGGGAAACCCTAGTGGGGGAGGGTTTAGGATTCAAGAAGAGCCAGTGGTCAGGCCAGGGCTGGCACCCAGCAGACAAGTCTTGGACGTGGAATGTAATAGTTTACCAGCACAGAGCTTTTTCAGGACAGTACCATCTTTTACATATGTTACACATGTTTTGATAAAACTGAAGTGTTGTTGGTGAAAGGGTTATACTGTTTCTCTTTCTAGGTCTTTCCAGAACCTTTTGCTGTATTTTTATTTCTTTTCATTCATTCATACAAATATTATTGAGTGCCCACTATGTCCCAGGCAGCACTGTAGGTAAAAACTTCAGCCATCAAGGAGTGTACATTCTATGTATATAGTCAGGAAGTGAGATGAAATAAGTAAGATATATGATCTGTAAGATAGGATATATAAAAGCGGTATGGATAAGATAAATGATCTATGAGATTCAAGTGGTGTGGAGAAAAATACAGTATGGAAAGAGATAGGGAATGTTCAAGGAGTCGGTTGCAATTTTTAAAAGTATGACCAAAACCAGTCTTTTCATTGAGAAGATTACATTTTGAGTAAATACCTGAAGGCAGTAGGGGACTGAGCTATGCCGATGTCTAAGGAAAAATATTCAAGACAGAGGGGGTATAAGTTGTAAAGACCCTCAGACAGAAATCTACATGCCAGTCTGGGACTAGGAAGGAGGACAGAGTGTTCTTAGAGTAGTGATCTAGGGAAAAAGGACCAGCAGGTAAGGATGAAAAAGTGGTGAAGGCTGTTGTAAGGGCTTTGGCTTTCCACACATGTGATGTCGGAACCATTGGCAAGTTATAGGCATGAGTGGCAGCATCTAATTGGCATTTTAGCAGGTTCCCTCTGGCTGCTGTGGTGGTAGGCTGAAGTAGGGCAAGGGCAGATGTAGCAAGACTAGTTAGGAGGCCATTTTAAAATTTTTTTTTTTTTTAAAGATTTTTATTTATTTATTCAAGAGAGACACAGGCAGAGGGAGAAGCAGGCTCCATGCCAGGGGCCCAATATGGGACTTGATCCCAGGTCTCCAGGATCAGGCCCTGGGCCGAAGGCAGCGCTAAACCGCTGAGCCACGTGGGCTGCCCAGGAGGACATTTGAATAATCCAGGTGACTTGGGTAGTGACTTGGGCCATAGTAATAGCATAGGGGTTGGATTCTGGATGTATTTTGAAGGCAGAGCCAGTGGCATTTACTGTCAGATTCAACATGAGATGTGAGAGATCACCTTTGGAAAGGGCTTAGAGCTTTGTGGCTTATTCAAAGTTGGCAGTTGCTCCCACATTGCTGTATGTGTGTGCATCTTAGTGGTCAATTCCACCATGACTAGATTTAGAAACATTGCTTATAAAATAATTATTTATTAACAAGCCATAAACTTAATGAATAAGAGAAACAATAAAATAAAAAAGACAGCCTTTAGGGTAAAAATCAAAACAATAATCCATCATAGGGTTCTCATGTATGTTCCAAGCTTCACTTGTTTTTTGTGTCCTTCTAATTCTGTCCTGGAATAATCAATAGGCATTTTCTACAAAATTTATCCCAAATGTATTCTCACAGCTATTCCTCTGCCCCAGTCAGGTTCTTGTATGTAGATGACTCAAACATAATCTCACTCTTTCTTTTTTTAAGATTTTATTTATTTATTCATGAGAGAGGCAGAGACATAGGCAGAGGAAGAAGCAGGCTCCCTGAGAGGACTCCAGGATCACGACCTGAGCTGAAGACAGATGCTCAACTACTAAACCACCCAGGCACCCTGAAATCTCACTCTTTTGATGTGTTGTTATCTGAAGCGAGTACAGTTCCCTTTATCAAGTACTCCAGGCTTTTGTCAGAGCAAAAGTGCTATCCCAGAAACTTTACTGAAGCCTAAAATCAAAGGAAAGAGGTTATAGAACAGACTAGATGAAATAAATATTTCTTCATCCATTCATTTAATAAATATTTACTGAGCATCTACTAAAGGCCAGGTGCTGGAAATACAACAGTAAGCAAGGCAGACAAGGCCCTGGCCCTGCCTCACAGACCTTGTAGTCCTTGTGTTCTCTGTTTCTTTTGACATTAAATTGGACAATCAGAAAGTAATCTTAGGAAAGCTAGTATGAAATGATTAAAATATGAGCTTTGTGACCCTGGGTAAGTGATTGAACCACTTTGAGGCTCAGTTTCTGTCTCTGTCTCTGTCTCTGTCTCTCTCTCTCTCTCTCACACACACACACACACAAACACACACACCTCTCTAAGAGCACCTAACTGTACTTGGGATCTAGAAAGGCTTTGCTGAGATTGTGTTTGAGGAACAGTCTGGAAATGGATAAAGATATTAAGGAATACATCTGAGAGGATTCTGATCTCCCTCACCAGATGCTAAGCTTCTGGAGCCAGGGTCTGTGCCTCCTTCAGTCTAATAACCCTACCATGGAATTGTGGTAAATACCAAGAATATCTTTGTTGAATAGGTCAACTAAAGACTTTCACGGCAACTACTAGAAGAGATGTTACCACCCTGGGTTTTTGGAACCTGTCCGTGCTTAGGTTTCTTTCCATTGACCACTGCAGTTTCATGAGCCCCTTCCTAGCCTGAATGCATGGATCTGGATCGGATTCAGAGGAGGCAGAGCAAGGTGCTACAGGTGCTAGGATGCTTAAGCTGTGTTATGAGGGGCATTTGTCTACTCTGGTGGGTTCCTGGGCAGTTTCTTGGGAATGTTTCCTCAATTGTATGAGGCCCCCCCCCCCCCCCCCCCCCCCGAATGTGCACTTCCTAAATGTTCTCCCTCAGCATATTCCTGTTCCTTCTTGGCCCCAAACACTGAACAGCAAACAACCTTACTCAGAATCAGACATGTTTAAAACCTCTGTGTTTGGATTCTTCTCTTAGATGCCTTGTTGATCCTTGGTTGACTAAAGTAAGGAATGTTTTTCTGCGTTTGAATTAATTCATTTGTTTTTTTTAAACAGGTTCTCTAATTGAACAGCTAACTACAGAAAAATATGAGTGCATGGTGTGCTGTGAATTGGTTCGCGTCACAGCACCAGTGTGGAGTTGTCAGAGCTGTTATCATGTGTTTCATTTGAACTGCATAAAGAAATGGGCAAGGTCTCCAGCATCTCAAGCAGGTCAGTCATTTCTCTCTTCAAAATAGTTATTCTCACTCATTTAATAGATTCAGATTTTAAATTTGGTTTTTTTTTTTTTTAAGATTTTATTTGTAAATGCATTTCAACATGGAGCTCCAACTTAACATCCCTGAGATCAAGTCACATGCTCCACCAACTGAGCCATCGAGGCACCCCTTAAACTTAGCTTTAAGAAAATTATTTAGGGGCACCTGGGTGGCTCAGTGATTGAGCGTCTGCCTTTGGCTCGGGTCATGATCCCGAGGTCCTGGGATTGAATCCCACATCAGGCTCCCCATGGGGAGCCTGCTTCTTCCTCTGCCTATGTCTCTGTCTCTGTCTCTTATGAATAAATAAAATCTTTAAAAAAATAACTTAATTTCTCTTGAATATTTTATCTGTGTTGCCTTGAACACGTTTCAGATGACTAGTATTAAGCTGTAGATCTTTTTAATTGGTGTTTTGTTTTGTTTTTTTTATTCATGACAGACAGAGAAAGAGAGGCAGAGACACAGGCGGAGGGAGAAGCAGGCTCCATGCAAGGAGCCTGATGCAGAACTCGATCCCACGACTCTGGGGTCAAGCCCTTTGCCAAAGGCAGACACTCAACCGCTGAGCCACCCAGGCATCCCTTAAGCTGTAGATCTTAAATAAAGAGCTAAGGAGTGCCTAGCTGGCTCACTTGGTAGAGCATGCTACTCTTGATCTCAGGGGCATCTTATTTTTATTTTTTAAGTAAACTCTATGCCCTAGAGTTTAGTTTACTTAAAAAATAAAAATAAGATGAAATTTTATTTTATTTAATTAATTTTTAAAATATTTTATTTATTTATTCATGAGAAACAGAGAGAGAGAGAGGCAGAGACCCAGGCAGAGGGAGAAGCAGGCTCCATGCAGGGAGCTCTGTGTGGGACTTAATCCTGGTACTCCAGGATCACACCCTGAGCTGAAGGCAGATGCTCAACCGCTGAGCCACCCAGGCGTCCCAAAATAAGGTGAAATTTTAAAGAGAAGGTAATTTTAAAAACAGCTAATGGGCAGCCTGGGTGGCTCAGTGGTTTAGTGTCACCTTTGGCCCAGGGTGTGATCCTAGAGACCCGGGATCGAGTCCCACATCAGGCTCCCTGCATGGAGCTTGCTTCTCCCTCTGCCTGTGTCTCTGCCTTTCTCTCTCACTCTCTCCCTCATGGATAAATAAATAAAATCTAAAAAAAACAAAAAAAAAAAACAAAAAAAACAGCTAACATAATATTAAAATATATTTGGGGTATAACAAAATCAGTTGCAGTTTTGGAAAATGGTAGCTTTTATTTAAGTAGCAACTACAGAAAACATTTCTTCTATAGTTTGCTTTAAAATTTTCTAGAAAGCAGATTTTGGGGCACCTGGGTGGCTCAGTCAGTTAAGCATCTAACTTTGACTTGGGTCATGATCTCCAGGTCCTGGGAGCCTGCCTCATCTTGGGCTCTGTGCTCAGTGGGGAGTCTGCTTGTCCCTCTGCCTCTCCCCTCTGCTAATGCACACTCTCTCTCTCTTAAATAAATGAATTAAATCTTTAAAAATTTCTTCTCGGGGGATCCCTGGGTGGCGCAGCGGTTTGGCACCTGCCTTTGGCCCAGGGCGCGATCCTGGAGACCCGGGATCGAATCCCACATCGGGCTCCCGGTGCATGGAGCCTGCTTCTCCCTCTGCCTATGTCTCTGCCTCTCTCTCTTTCTCTGTGACTATCATAAATAAATAAAAATTTAAAAAAAAAATTTCTTCTCGGGACTCCTTGGTGTCTCAGTGGTTGAGCGTCTGCGTTCAGCTCAGGGTGTGATCCTGGGGTCCTAGGATTGAGTCCTGCAACAGGATCCATGAGGAGCCTACCTCTCCCTCTGCCTATGTCTCTGCCTCTCTCTCTTTGTGTGTCTCATGAATAAATAAGTAAAATCTTTTTAAAGATTTTAAATATTTTAAATAAGTAAAAAAAAAAATTTATTTTTTATTAAAAAATAAAAAATGGGGCAGCCCCGGTGGCGCAGCGGTTTAGCGCCGCCTGCAACCCAGGGCGTGATCCTGGAGACCCTGGATCGAGTCCCACATCAGGCTCTCTCTATGATGTCTGCTTCTCCCTCTGCCTGTGTCTCTGCCTCTCTTTCTCTGTCTCTATGAATAAATAAATAAAATCTTAAATAAAAAAAAATGTTCTCTAAAAAAATAGCATGTTTTCTGATCTGTGACTTTTAATTTAAGACATCTTGGGCACCTGGGTGGCTTAGTCAGTAAAGCATGCAACTCTTGATCATGTGGTTACGAGTTCCATCCTCATGCTAGGTATAGAGATTACCTAAAAATAGTCTTTTTTTTTTTAAGATTTTACCCATTTATTCATGAGAGATAGAGAGAGAGAGAGAGAGAGAGAGAGAGAGAGGCAGAGAAAAAGACATCTGGATTTTCCTGAATATACTCAAATTTTTCAAGCCAAGATTTAGATAATGTTTATCTTAATATTAGAACCACATAATGAAATGATAATCATGTGAAATGATGGAAGCTAATGTGATGGTGGAGGTGTTAGCTGATGTGATGGTGATAATCGTATTCTAGTATGTAAATGTATCAAGTCAAGCGTTGTATACTGTAAACTTAGTGTTATATGTCAATTATATTTCAATTGACATTAAAAAATATGGGTACCCGTTTGATTACTATATTTAAAATCCTTATAAGTCTAAATGCAATATTTAAGCAAAGCATTCAGTATTGTGAATTTATTTCTTAAAATCTTGATATCCTTAATATCTAATATCCTTAACATGAAATGATTGCTGCTGCTTTAACATTAAGGCTTCTTATCGATTTAATTTTTTAAAATTACATGTACTTTTGTAAGGAAATTATTTTGGTTTCCTCTCATTTTTCTTGACAGATGGCCAGAGTGGTTGGAGATGCCCTGCCTGTCAGAATGTTTCTGCACACGTTCCTAATACTTACACTTGTTTCTGTGGTGAGTTTTTGCTTTCACTTGAGTCTCTTCCATTTCATGCATTGTAACTCATTTTCTAGCCCAGAAGAAGTGATGTAACATGCATGTTTTAGAAGTTACTAATAAAACCTCAGTGTTCCAAGAGTCTACTGACATCATCTGGATGTGGTCCATCACACAGCCAGAGTCACAGACCTGGTGCTCTTGGCAGCTGTCCTAGACATGGAACTTCTCATCATGCCAACCAAGCTCATGCTACTTCTGAGCTGTGGTGCTGGTCTCCTTAATCTTAGCTTTAGACCAGATCTGACCAGATGGTGGAGGCAGGCATAGACTTGGGCTCCTTCTTACCGTTAACTGTAACAGCTTTAATATTCCGGATTTCAGCAGTATGTGTAAAGAGTTGTATTGGAAAAGTACTTTATTTTAACAAACCAAGAGATCAATCCTTGGGGTCTTTATAGTAAAGAAAGATTTTCTGTAAACCAGCATTACAAACTATACTCCCCCTTTTGGAATACTTCTTGTTTTTGAACAGCTCAATATCCCTATGTGTTAGGAAAAACTTCTGCAATCCAGATGCTCATTCTTGCCACTAGTCCTTTTATTATGTTTCTTTTTAGTATTTTTTTAAATTTTATTATATATGTCTTTTTTAGTTATTTTTTTCTTTCCTATCTTCTAATGGCTAGCTTCATCTAATTGTTGGTTTTTCAAATTTTGCTTAACCATCTGTCTCCCTTGAACCATTGAATTTTTGCTTCCGTCCTCATCACCTTGCTGCATCTGTTTTCAGAAGTCATCAGTGACCCCTTCCTGACTAAATCCAGGGCTGATTTATAAGTTTTTAACCTTTTGTGGCAGTGTAGTAGCCTGGGAGCTTTTGATCATTCCTTTCTTGAAATGCCTAGCTCTTCCTATTAATTTTTTTGCCTGCTTTAATTTGCTCATATTTATTCTTTCCCTTTACTTAACTAGCAGCTTTCACTAAGAATTGGTCATTGACCATCAAGTCTTCAACTTCTAGATTCAGTCTCTTGGTGAACTCAACTATCTAGACAATTCTTTCCTATCTTTTCTTTACATCTTCATCACTGATGCCTCATCCATTCAAGATCGGACCCCAGTGGGCAGCCTGGGTGGCTCAGCGGTTTGGTGACGCCTTCAGCGTGGGGCGTGATCCTGGAGACCTGGGATTGAGTCCCACGTCAGGCTCCCTGCATGGAGCCTGCTTCTCCTTCTGCCTGTGTCTCTGCCTCTCGGTGTGTGTGTGTGTCATGAATAAATAAATGAAATCTTTAAAAAAACAAAACAAAACAAAACAAAAAAACAGAAAGATCAGACCCCAAACATTGTCTTCCAAAGGAAGCCTTTCTTATACCCTCTTCCACTTTGGCCACTCTTTTATTTGGAATCTGCTGGTCAGATTGCCAAAATCTGAGCATTAAAAGATACTAAAATAGTATTTGTTGAAGGAATGAATATTTTGGAATGTACTTTTGGAAAGGCAACATGAAACTAGAAGCAAGAAATCCATGTAAAACTTAAACAAATAGGACCAATACCAAGTCTTAATTACCTTACTCTAAAGGATTTTTAGACATATAAAGTCCCACAGTGGAATTAAAAATCTTGTTAAAGCCTTCATTGACAAATTAGATATGAGGCCCTACAAAGGTAGAAGAGTGGGATAAGGGTCAAGATGATCTGAGCAAGGTGAAATGGTGTGGGAATGCAAATAATGGCCTTATTTTACCTAATGACTTTGCTCTTTCTGGAGACCATTAATGTGATCATTTTATTGAGAACTTATTAACGTAGCATAAAGAAACGGGAATGAGACTGTTTATTGACTTCTCAGAGCTTACAGTCTTAGAGCTAAGATACATTTAACTTGATGTTCTGTAAGTCCAAAGAACTGTGGGAGACCCTTGGGGTGAATCATTACTTTGGGCTAGATGATTTAGGGAATCCTTAAAAAAGGAGGTAGAATTCAACTGAGCTTAAAAAGTTATGTAAAATCTTGGTAGGAGAAAAGATTTGTTGAAGAGAATAGCATAAGCAGAAGTGTTTTTTGTTTTTGTTTTTTTGTTTTGTTTTGTTTTGTTTTTAAAGCAGAAGTTTAAACATAAAAAGGTTCAGGATCTTTTAGAAGAAGGGAGAGTCATTGGTTATGAAACACAGGATTTGTAAAGGTAGAGACATGGGAAATAACTGGAAAGGCAGGGCTGACTTTTCATTTTTCTTTTTTTTCTTTCTTTTTCGATCATGACCTGAGCCGAAATCAGGAGTCAAATGCTTTTATCATTCGAGCTACCCTGGCACCCCAGGGCTGACTTCTTGATGCCAGGCTTAGACATAAGGACTTCATTTGGCAGATGTGGGGAGCTTCTAAGGGTGTCATTGTAATTCTTTATGAAGATTAAGGACAGGGAAGGCTGGAACTGAGGACTTGGGGCAATGCAGAAAATGTAGATTTGGGGGGGGGGAAGGAAAAAGAAAGAAAATGTAGATTTGGGAATCATAGGCCTTTAGGTAAAAGGAACCTCTCAACATGAATAAGATTTCTGAAAGAAACAAGATAGAAAAGCAGAGGCCAAAAAAAAAAAAAAAAAAAAAGCAGAGGCCAAACACTGGGGACAGGCTATCATTTAAGGTGTAAATTGCCCAGGTGAAGATGAGTTCCTCAAGGGCATGGAGGAGTGCCCTGCCTGGATCTTAGGCTTCCTGTCTCTGTGCTAAGTTCATGGAAGATATTCACTAAAGCTTTGCAGGGAGGGGATCCCTGGGTGGCTCAGTGGTTTAGCACCTGCCTTTGACCCAGGGTGTGATCCTGGAGTCCCGGGATCGAGTCCCACATCGGGCTCCCTGCATGGAGCCTGCTTCTCCCTCTGCCTATGTCTCTGCCTCTCTCTCTGTCTCTCATGAATAAATAAAGTCTAGATTGTTCTTTTATGCCCACTTCATAGCTTTAGATTTGGCAGGTTCCTACTGCACAGAGGATTTATGTCCTCTCCATCTTGTACTGCTCCCCCATTCCTCACCCCATTGTTCTCTTCCCTTATTTCTTCTTTCTGATCCTTAAGCAGATATTCCCATATCTTCAAGAGCCCACTTACAAAAGACTTACCTTGTAGGTTATTTTTTTTTTTTAATTTTAGAGTAAATGTGTCCATTAGTCAAAGTGGCATTTTCATAAATAAAAATGACTTTTCTTTTCCAGGTAATCCAGAATTTAGAATTTATCATACTTGGTGAAGCTTTTGATGAGTAGCATTACAGTCCTCTTTTTTTTTTTTTTTTAAGGATGTGGGTTAGATAATATGTTTGCAAACTAATGAAAACCACACTGAAGTTTCATGCTATCTTACTGTATTGTACTGTTTCATTAAAGTTTAGGATGCAGTTGAAATTTATACCATTAACTTTCTGATCTGATATATTTTAGGCAAGGTAAAGAATCCTGAATGGAGCAGAAATGAAATTCCACATAGTTGTGGTGAGGTTTGTAGAAAGAAACAGCCTGGCCAGGACTGTCCACATTCCTGTAACCTGTAAGTTGGAACACTAGACCCCTGGGGATTGCTGGTAGACTTACTTCATTCATGGCTCTGAGTACATATGTCTGGTGGTTAGCATGCAACAGGATGGGGCGAAGAGCAGTATGGTACCATTTACTAAGCACTTATACTGTGTCAGGCACTCTGCAAGAATTAACTCATTGAATCCTTGCAATAGCCTAGTGATGTATTGTTATTTATCATCATTTTACTGATAAGGCTCAGAAAAGCCAAGTGTCTTGCCAAAGGTCATAGTGCTAGGGCATGGTGGAGCTGGGATTTCCACTATACTATACTCAACTATACTTAGCGGTTGAGCGTCTGCTTTTGGCTCAAGGTGTGATCCTGGAGTCCTGGGATCAACTCCCGCGTTGGGCTCCCTGGATGGAGCCTGCTTCTCCCTCTGCCTATGTCTCTCCCTCTTTCTGTGTCTCTCATGAGTGAATAGATAAAATCTTTAAAAAAAAAAAAAAAGAAGAAGAAGAAGAAGAAATATCCCCTAGGGATACCCAGGTCCAACAGAGTATATAGGACAGACTTCTCTGTCTATTAGGAGGCAATTATGTAGGGTCCTGTTGTATAGTGCTTTTAGGATATGAATCCCTTCTGTACAATAAGTAGCCAGCTTTACAATGTATCCAGTAAGTTTCTAAATAAGAAGAGGAATAACCAATACTGACAGATGACAAATTTCTACAGCTTTGACTTCAGACAAATGTTTAATTCCTGGAGGAAGGCACTTAACAGTTGTGTAACCTTGGACAACTTACTTAACTTCTCTAAGCCTTACTTTCTACATCTGTAAAATAATGATATGAGCATCGATATTTACAGAGTTCTATGAATATTAAATTAGTGCATCTAAGAGGCTTGGTATGGAGTCTGGTAAGTGGTCAAGTAATGGTAACTTGTTTTATTACCCAAATCTAAAAGTAAAACAGACTTCAGAGTGTGATCTTGGTACTTCTGCTGCATGGAACAAGGGTAAATGTTGGGCCAGAGGCCTTGTGGGTCAGGATGTGGGGGAGGTGCTAAGGAATTGCCCATGGTAAGAGACTGCCCAGCCTGAGCTATGTAGCCTGGCCTGCTGCCTGCTAAGCAATAGGCCACACCCTTCTTTTACTGCATCCATAGGTCTTTCCTCAGAACCCAGGGACTCCTCTGTTTAAACTGTTCTTCCCTCAGTTAGCATTTTAAGTAAATTCAATAATAAATTAACCCTTTGCATGAACTATCTTTCTGAAGTCTTTAGCAGAAATGGCCCCCTGTCTTGACTACTACAGAATATCAAAAGTGATGCAGATTAGGTGGTCAGTACCATGTCTGAAAAGAAAGGATGCCCTAAAACTTGCTCCTTGGTGGATTTGGAAATCCTTCTCTCAGGAACTGCCCTATTACTCTTGTCAGGCCCCTTGCAGTTGCTGAACCTCATTCCCTGAGATCCCCTTCCTTTCCAAAAAACACTTTGAGTTTCTCTCATTTATATGTATCAGGACTCCGAGGCCACAGTTGGCCCTTTTGTGTCTCTATTTTAGGGTGTTCTCATAGATTATAAAATTCTCTAGAGCAGTTATTCTCAACCTTCACTACACATTAGAATCATTTAAGGTGTATTTTTTTTTTTTAAGATTCATTTATTTTTATTTGAGAGAAAGAGAGAGGCAGAGGGAGAGGAAGAAAGAGAATCCCAAGCAAATGCCCCTCTGAGTGTGGACCCTGACTTGGGGCTCTATCTCACAACTCTGAGATCATGACCTGAACTGGACACTTAACTGAGCCACCAGGCACCCCTCATTTAAGCAGTAGTTTATAACACTAGTGCCCAGTCTCTATCTCAGACAAGTTGAATCAGAATCTCTAGGAGTAGGTCTTTCCATATGATTCTGATATGGAGCCAGTGTTGTAAACCACTGCTCTAAAGGTTATAAAACCCTAGCATTGAGTCCAGGTCTGAGGGATACTTGAAGTAACCTGGAGTCATCCATACCCAGTCAGTGATTTATCTGCCAGTTTAAACTTATTTAAATGTGTGGACATGTAATAGTTTTACCTGAAAGGGTTGAGGCATATCATAAGAAATATAACTGTTGACGGGTGCCTGGGTGGCTCAGCGGTTAAAGCGTCTGCCTTCGGCTCAGGGCATGATCCTGGAGTCCTGGGATTCAGTCACACATCGGGCTCCCTTCATGGAGCTTGCTTCTCCCTCTGCCTATATCTCTGCCTCTCTCTCTGTGTCTCTCATGAATAAACAAAATCTTTAAGAGATATATATTGAGAAAGATATATATATCTCTCTATAAAACTGTTGAATGATAATACTCATCTTTAAAGAAACATGCTTAAACTTAAGTCTCATATGGGTTCTGTCAAATGGATCACCCCAGAAGACTAGGCACTTGTGGATTGTTTTTAGTGTTTAAAGCTTATTTAAGAATAATCAGAGCTGGTTTAGGAGTCATACTAAAGGGCAGCCCCGGTGGCTCAGCGGTTTAGTGCTGCCTTCAGCCCAGGGTGTGATCCTGAAGACCCAGGATCAAGTCCCACGTCGGGCTCCCTGCATGAAGCCTGCTTCTCCCTCTGCCTGTGTCTCTGCCTCTCTCTCTGTGTCTCGTAAATAAATAAATAAATGAAATCTTTATTTTAAAAAAAAGGATTCATATTAAAAAATTCAGCCAGAGCACTGTATAGACAAACCTGTTTTTTTATTTTTATTTATTTTTAATTTATTTATTTATTTATTTATTTAAAGATTTTACTTATTTATTCATGTCTCTGTCTCTCTGTGTCTCTCATGAATAAATAAGTAAAATCTTTACTTAAAAAAAAAAAAGCATTCTGTACAGAAGTCTAATTCTCACCTATACTATCATACTTCTAAGTCCAGTTCTTTCTATGAACTCTTTCCCGTTTATTCTCGCCTTATGTTATTTACCAGCATGTCTCCCTTCGTGTCAGCCTTCTTTTCACTTGTTAGCCCATTGCCTGATTATTGACTAGAGGAATGGCCATTCACTTGAGTGGCAAGATATTTTTATCCCTACACATCTCACTAAGTGGACTAAGACCATATTTGGAAATGTCATCTTTAACTGTCAGACCCAAATAAAATCAGTATTTTGGCTTGAGCTTTACTTTTCTGGTTAAATTTTTTTTTAAGATTTTATTTATTTATTATTTTATTTATTTATTCATGAGAGACACAGAGAGAGAGGGGGGCAGAGACAGAGGCAGAGGGAGAAGCAGGCCCCATGCAAGGAGCCTGATGTGGAACTCGATCCCGGGTCTCCAGGATCGCGCCCGCGACCAGATCGCGCCAAAATGCTGAGCCACCCAGGGATCCCTGGTTAAATATTTTAAGGCAATAATGCTATCGATTCTTTCTGTATGAAACATTTGTATTTTTGTTTAAATAGCTTAATCAATTTTAGGCAAATACTGAAACACTTCATAGTAGGGTTTATTTGTTGCCACTTTTACAGTAAGACCTAGCAGGGGCAACTTTGTTCAAGTTCAGATGCATGAGTATGATTTATTCATCTGAGCCTTTCTCTTTTAGTCTCTGTCATCCTGGACCCTGCCCGCCCTGCCCTGCCTTTATGACTAAAACGTGTGAATGTGGACGGACCAGGTAAAGTTAGAACTACACTCTAAAGAAGACTTCTACATTGATGATTTATGTGTGAATTTCTAAAGAAAGAATTAGTAGGTAGATATAAATAAGTAGTAGGCATAAATAGTACTTTTTAATAAATAGTATTTTACTCTGCTGCCCTGAGCCTGTTCAGCAGTCTTAAAACTGAATGAGAAATTCTATGCACAGTGAGATTACCCATTTCAGGTGAAATGCCAAGATGACAGAGACTTTTTTCTTAACCTTTTTGTGGGTGAAAGAATCAGGATTGAACCCAGGCCTGTTAAGGTTCAGGAGACAGGGAACATATATCTGTACCTAGCATTGTATCTGGTATCTAGGAGATTTTCAGTGAATATTGTCAAATGAAAGAATAAGTAACCCCACCCTCTTTTTCATTATTATACAAGTTCTCCATCATCAGGGCAAGGATCACTAATAGTTATGGAATGTTTCTGAGGTCCAGTAAGACCCAAATGATTTCTGAACCACAAGACAAAATGGGATTAAGGCAATTTTCAGTGAATCACATTTGTCTGAACTTTCGAAGATAGGTATGTGGCCTGAGAGTCACATGTAAGGGCTCTGTGTCAGAAAGACCAGGTCAGACCCGGGCTCTGCCACTAGTTATTTGTTGACCTGGGCGAGTCGCTTGATCTCACTGGACCTCATTTTTCTTATCATAAAATACAAATAATAGTGTTCACCTCCAGGGGTTGATACTGAGCACTGGAAACTATTCATCTGTGTATGTAACAGTGACTTTCTAAAAATATGTAGTTGAGATGAAAGTAGGGGATTATTTAAACTCTTCTTGTAGCAGAGTAGACTCCAAGCTCTAAACCATTACCCTGGGAAGAGACCTGAAGGTAGTCTAAAAGCACTAGCCTCATATCCTTCTCTAGCCAGTAAGTTAGCAAAAGTAAGTTTCCAATAAGCCAGTAAGTTAGGATGCTTATTGAAACAAAGCCAAAATGATTTTCCCATCCTGAAACAAAGTCACATACAGTATATTCTTAAATATTATAATTGCATAAAATGCCAGAGTACCATGTCCCAGGAGAATGTCGTTGTACTTCAAGTCTTAGTATATATGTTATAACTAATCCTCTCCCACTCCCCAGCTTTCCTACCTCCATCTGTAAGATACTGTGGGAGTTCCCAGCTCTTTGTCTCCTGCATGCTACTTCATGGGAACTCAGGAGAAATCCAGAGAGGAACTTCACTGGTCAGAATAGAGGGGAGACAGAAAAGCAAGATAGGAAATAAGGAAAGCAAAGCAGGAAGAAAAAAAGTGGAGAGGAGGAGAGTAATTGAGGAAATAAAGATTGGAGGAGGTAAATAGAAAAGTGGGGGAAATGGGGCCAAGAGAAAGGTTTCATAATTTTGGGGGATAAGTTGGGTCTTCATTGTTAGTTTAGCTATCCAACAGGAAGTTGTCCAACATAAGACTAATACTATCTATACATCTGTTTTCTTTCCAGGCACACAGTTCGCTGTGGTCAGGCTGTCTCAGTCCACTGTTCCAATCCATGTGAGAATCTTCTGAATTGTGGTCAGCACCACTGTGCCGAGCTATGCCATGGGGGTCAATGCCAGCCTTGTCGGATCATATTGAACCAGGGTAAGTGGTGGGCCCACCAGCTAGCAATTCTTGTGTATTTTCTGGAACCTTATTTATAGTTGTCTTGATGACATGGATTGGTCTCAAGCCTATAGTTACAAGGCTTCTAGTAGCTCTGTACCTTGGTAGAGAGAATTGGAGATACATTTAATGCTTAGATGGTTTCAGTGTTTAGTTTTAGTGTTTAGTTTCATAATACCAGTATAGGTCATTGTCCTATAGAATTTGGACAGTAGATTTTAAAATGCTGTTTAAAAGTAACTGCTTAGGAGATTTTTTTAAAAAGGAACTTCTTTAAAAAAAAAAAAGTAACTTCTTAAAAAGGATCTAGAGGGGTGCTTGGGTAGTTCAATTGGTTTAGAGTCTGACTTGATCTCAGCTCAGGTCTTGATCTCAGGGTTGTGAGTTCAAACCCCATGTTAAGCTCCACACTGGGCATGGAGCCTGCTTAAAAAAAAACCTAGAAAGGCTAAAAAAAATCTTGAGAAAGAATGAAGTTGAAAGACTTAAACTTTCTGATTTCAGCTCTTATAAAGTTACAGTAATCATGATAGTGCAGTTTTGGTGTTAAAGGTAGACTACTAGATAAGTGGAAGAATGAAGTCCAGCTGTGGACCATGTATGGACAGTCCATTGATTTTCAACCACAATATTAATTCAATGGAAAAAAGAGTCTTTTTACAGATGTTGCTAGAACTGGATATATACATAAGAAAAAAAACAAACCTCAACCTCTGTCTTTCTCTTTTACACAAAAATTAATTCTATATGGATCATGGACTTAAATGTAAAATCTAGAAACAAAAAATTTCCAGAATAAACTATAAGAGAATATTTTCACAACTTTGGGGTTAGGTAAAGATTTTTTGGATAGAGCAACAAAAATACTAACCATAATAGGAATTATCTTAATGATACATAGTAGTTTGGAATTCCCTAAATGTTATTAATTAGATGGTTTTGATTTAGTCTATTTCAACTGTTTAAATACTATATCAGTTTTGCAATATTATAAACTTAAGAATAAAGGTGTGGGTTTATGTTTTAAAAAAAAACAAAAATACTAACCATAAAAGAAAAAAATGGATACCTTGAACTTTACCAAAATTAAAAATTTCTGTTCATCAAAGATGCCCTTAAGAAAATGAACAGATGAATTGCAGATTGTATCCAGAATATTTGAAGTACTCCTAGAAAATGACAAAAAAAAAAAAAAAGAGGAACAACTTAAATGATGAATAAAAGACTTAAACAGATACTTCACAAAAGAAAACATAAATAGCCAGTAAACACTTGAAAGGTGCTAAGACCTTTTTTTTTTTTAAGATTTTTTAATTTATTTATTGGGGGGTGGGGGGGCAGAGACACAGGAGGAGGGAGAAGCAGGCTCCATGCTGGGAACCCAAGGTGGGACTTGATCCTGGGACTCCAGGATCATGCCCTGGGCCAAAGGCAGTCGCTAAACCTCTGGGCCACCCAGCGATCCCTGCTTAACACCTTTAAATACTAAGGAAATGTAAATTAAAATCACAAAAAGGGCACCTGGGTGGCTCAGTTGGTTAAGTATCTGCCTTGGTTAAGCCTCTGCCTTTGGCTCAGGTCATGATCTCAGGGTCCTGGGATCCAACTCCATGACCAGGTTCCCAGGTTCCTGCTCCATGGGGAGCCCATTTCAACCTTTCTCTCTGCTGCTCCTCCTGCTTGTGCACATGCTTGCTCTCTCTCTTCCCATCAAATAAATAAAATCTTAAAAAAACAAAACAAAACAATAAGAGTAATATAACCACTTCAGAAAACAGTCTGGTATTGTTTTTTTTTTTTTTTTTTTGTTCTTGTTTTATGTTTTTTTTTTCAGTCTGGTATTGTTTAAAATGTTATAGAATTTTACCATATGACCCAGCAAGTCCACTCCTAGGTGTATATCCAAAAGAGATGGAAATACATGTCCACACAAAACTTGTAAATGCATGTCCATAGCAGTTCTATTCATCATAGACAAAATGCGGGAACAATTCAAATATCTATCACCTGAGGAATGGATAAACAAATGTAGCCATACAGCACATTATTATTCAGCAGTAAAAAGGAATGTAACATTGATAGATGCTAGGATGCCTGAGTGGCTTAGCGGTTAAAGCGTCTGCCTTTGGCTCAGGGTGTGATCCTGGAGTCCCGGGATCAAGTCCTACATCAGGCACCCTGCATGGAGCCTGCTTCTCCCTCTACCTATGTCTCTGCCCCCCCCCCCCCCTCTCTCTCTCGTCTCTTGGGAAAAAATAAATAAAATCTTTAAAAAATAAAAAGTATTGATACATGCTATGAAGTGGATGAACCTCCAAAACATTAGGCTAACTGAAAGAAGCGAGTCACAAAGAGACACATAGTGTGTGATTCCTATGTTTTTACAATAGCTCTTCCTCTGTAGGGATCCTGGGCTACCATGTATTGGTGCCCTATAGAGTTTTATTTTATTAAATTTTACCTTGATGTGATGCTATTGATCTGTGTTGGCACTCAAAATAAGTAACAGTCCTATGAAATGTTTTATGTTGTTTACTATTAGGATTTTGTGTATGGAACTGTGCCATATATTACTCAGTGTTCTTTTTATGGGCCCTCTAGGGAGAAATTCCTGTCTGGCCTTAGTCCTAAGAGTAGTTGTTTTTCCTCAAAGACTATTGATCTTTATCTTAGGAACCCTGGGTAACTGACCTAATGTTTGTCTTCATAGTATACTTTTTTTAGCTATGATTTATTCTATATCTCTACCAATTTTCTACTTTTCACATCTTTAAATTTATTCTTTTGTTATATTTTGTTCTTTTGTTATATTTCATATACATACTTATATGCTACCTCAGATCCATTTGAGATAAGGCAGGAGTTAAGTATATATACTGGCAGTTTGGTCTTAGCAGTATAGATTGCGGTGTGGGGGAGTCCCTTTGTGAACCATATTTAGCTCTTGATTCATATTGTGCTTTTTCTCAGCTAACTAAGCCCAGGTCTTTTTTTGTGTGGATCGCAGTCTCTGCTTTTCTGTTTTCGTATTGTTGATTTTTCAAACCTAGTTGAAAACTTTCTGTTTGTCTACAATAAATATCTAGAAAACTATTCTGGCCATGAACATAGCTTATGTATCCTCTCCATTTGTAATTATCTTAGGATCCCTTTCAGCCTTAGCTAGAGATTTTTTTTTTTTTTAAAGATTGTATTTATTTATTCATGAGAGACACAGAGAGAGGGGGGCAGAGACAAAGACAGAGGGAGAAGCAGGCTCCATGCAGGGAGCCCTATGTGAGACTCATCTGGGACTCCAGGATCAGGCCTTGGGCCAAAGGCAGGTAGTCAACCACTGAGCCACCCAGGGACCCCCTCATTCATGTCAAATGCTGAATAGGCTACAGCAGGCATCAGAGACCTTCTTCCAGACTGCCTTTGGTTCCCTAATAATCTTCAGCCAGCAGTGACCACCTGTCACCAGCTCATATTGCTGTCTCTTTTGCCTAAGCATACATAACAGAGCTTTTTAATATTGTACTCAAATTATTTCCTGATTGATCAAGGGCTCCATTTTGTTTTTATTTTCTGACCCTTGATTCTTTGTTTTTCATTGAATTGAATTAACATACAATGTTATATTACTTTTGGGTATATAACAACTCTACGTTATTCAGTGTTCACCACAATAAATGTGGTCATTGTTACCATGTATTGTTATTATAATATTATTGACTATATTCTCTATACTGTCCTTTTTTATCTCCGTAACTCATTTTATAACTGGAAGTTTGTACCTCTTAATCCCCTTCACTTAGTTCATCCACTGCCCTACCCACATGTGGCAACCACCAGTTTGTCATCTGTATTTAAGAGTTTATTTGGGGGATGCCTGAATGGCTCAGTGGTTGAATGTCTGCCTTTGACTCGGCATGATCCCAGGATCCCAGGGTCCTGATATTGAGTCCAGCATTAGGCTCCCTCCCTGCTGGGAGCCTGCTTCTCCCTCTGCCTATGTTTCTGCCTCTCTGTGTGTCTCATGAATAAATAAATAAATAAATAAAATTTTAAAAGAGTCTATTTGGTTTTGTGCTTGCTCATTGATTCATTCGTTTTATTCTTTAGATTGCACATAAAAGTGAAATCATATGGTATTTGTTTTTGTCAGACTCCTTTCACTTAGCACAATACCCTCTAGGTCCATCCATGTAAGTTGAAAATGGTAAAGTCTCATTCTTTTTATGGCTGAATAATATTAAGTTGTGTATGTATGTAGCACATCCTCTTTATCCATTCATTTATTGGTGGACACTTGAGTTGTTTCCACATCTTGTTTATTGTAAATAATGTTGCAACAAGCATGGGGTGCATGTATCTTTTCACATTAGTGTTTTCATTTTCTTTGGGTAAATAACTAGTTGTAGAATTGCTGGATCATGTCTGTCATGAATAAATAAAATCTTAAAAAAATATTTTTGATCTGTTCAATACAGTGTTTTATTTTATAAACCTGTTTCTAATGTTTGAAGTTAGAATTATTTTATTTTTTACTTAATATGTGATTTTAAGATTTGATGTTTTGATAATGTTACATTCTGATGTTAATTTTCTGTGCAAGTAGTTATCTAAGTTGTACTGAGAAAGAAGGAAAGCATCTTTAGGTCTGCAAGATTGCAATTTAATTTCTACTCTTTTGGTCTGCATTTATTATGTAGGGCCAGGTGTATTTGCATGGATTGATTTTTTTTTTTTAAGATTTTATTTATTTATTCATGAGAGACACAGAATGAGAGAGAGAGAGAGAGAGAAAGAGAGAGAGGCAGGGACACAGGCAGAGGGAGAAGCAGGCTCCATGCAGGGAGCCCGACGTGGGACTCAATCCTGGGTCTCCAGGATCATGCCCTGGGCTGAAGACGGCACTAAACGGCTGAGCCACCCAGGCTGCCCCGCATGGATTGATTTTAATGGGATAAATTTTTATTATAAATTGAAAATATAAAGTGACACTTAGAAGAATTATATAAATTGATGAAAAATTAATTCTTACCAGACTTTGTTACATATTAATATATCAGAAACATAATTTCTTTTTTTTTTTTTAATTTTTATTTATTTATGATAGTCACAGATTGAGAGAGAGAGAGGCAGAGACACAGGCAGAGGGAGAAGCAGGCTCCATGCACCGGGAGCCCGATGTGGGATTCGATCCCGGGTCTACAGGATCGCGCCCTGGGCCAAAGGCAGGCGCCAAACCGCTGCGCCACCCAGGGATCCCAGAAACATAATTTCTTAAATATAACATACTTATTGCTGACCTCAAGAAATAAAGGAACTCAAAAAAAAAAAAAAAAGAAAGGAACTCATTTTTTTTTTAATTCAGTTAGCCAACATAGAGTACATCATTAGTTTCAGCTGTAGTTTGCAATAATTCATCAGTTGCATATAACACTCAGTGCTCATCACATCACATGCCCTCCTTAATGCCCATCACTCAGTTACCCCATCCCTTCATCCACCTCCCCAGAACTCATTATTCCTTGAACCCACAGGAAAATCTATAGATGTTAAACCAGGTTCTTTATCTAGCAAATAAAAGTCATGAGTTGTTTGAACTTTCTACTCAGTGTGAATACCAAACATTATTACTTCAAATTCAATAGTAGAATGCAAATTATTAAGAGTTTTACATTGCACTGATTTTTTTGGTTCCTTTTTAGCAGTAGAAAGTTTTTCTGAGCATGTTATGTGAACCCAATATATAAAGTACTAAATCTTTGCTGCTTGGGTTGGAGTAAAGATGGCAGGAATTCAGTCATCAACTCCTCCACAACTGCCACCACCTTAGTTTCCATCTTCTGTAGCATCCATCTCCAGAGGGCCTCAGGAAGCTTCATGGTGAATGGTTCTCAGCCATGAAATTATGGGCCAGATAGTCCTCTCTTAATTTAGAGGGTTGCTTCACTTTAATGCTGTTTTGGGGATTTGCTACAGAGTCACCATAGGATATCGACAGTTCTTATAAGGCCTTTTTTTTTTTTTTTTTTTTTAATAAGGCCTTTTTTACTTCTTCCTATGATATAAAGTCTCTTAGGAAAAAAAAAAATAAAGTCTCTTAGGTGGATCAGAGAGCTGCCAGATAAGCCACATTTATTTCTGCATCAGGTCTGATCAACACTAACAGGATAGCCTTTTGTGCCAGGTTCTTATAGATTGTTTGGAATATATTAAGAACCCATACAGGTTACTAACCTTTGTTTTTGAAATTATGTTCTCAAGTATGCTACTGTGGCAGCACTTCCCGAGATGTGTTATGTGGAACAGATGTAGGAAAGTCTGATGGATTTGGCGACTTTGGCTGTTTAAAGATATGTGGCAAGTAAGGTTTTATGTTTTTCTCAGTTAGAATAAAGCTATATTTTATGCAACAATTATATAATAGTATGTTGTTTTTCTTACAGGGACTTGAAATGTGGGAACCATACATGTTCTCAAGTATGCCACCCTCAGCCCTGCCAGCCATGCCCACGGCTCCCCCAGCTGGTGCGCTATTGCCCTTGTGGCCAAACTCCTCTCTGCCAATTGCTAGAACTTGGAAGTAGTACTCGGAAAACATGCATGGATCCTGTCCCTTCATGCGGAAAAGTGTGCGGCAAGCCTCTGCCATGTGGTTCTTTAGGTAACCATAGGCATAAAGTTGTCTTTAAAAATATGAATGGAAGTTTTGGCAACAGTGAACTACATAAGCAGAATAGTGTTAAATTTCAGTTATAGTATCAGAGGCTTTTGAAAATATTAATAATCAAATTTGTTTGGGCATTTTTTCTTTCCTCCTGAAAGTATACCTGTAAAAACTCAAATTTGCCCAAGTGATCTCTCCTGCTTCAGGTATTTTATTGCCAATGCAGGATAGTTGTGGGATACTATCCCATGGCAGGGTGGGAAGGGGGTGTTATAATTTCTCTTAGTAACCTGCAGTAGTATGAACACCATATATCCTTTTACCAATCCAGGGGTCAGTGAGTATTTAAAGGCATTTTCATATAACAGGAACATGTTAAATAACTGTGGGTGAGATGTTTAAGAACCAAAATGCTAAGTACAATAAAACTTTAGCCATTAGGAGTATTCAAGAATTCTGTATAGCTAAGTTTCCCATCTAGTTGAAGGATAAGACTTGTGCATCATTTTGAAAGGACAGTTTTCTAAAATTTACATTTTCTTCTTTCTTTAAACAGAGGTTACTGAAGATAATTTCTTTCCCCTTTATTAACCCAGAGTTGTCATTTTCGTGAACCTCAGTTACTGTATAATGCTGAGTATAGTAATGCCCTAAAGGCCTGATGAGGTTTCTCAGGCAATTCTCCTACACCATTGTGCAGTTCGAATTGTTTTATCTGCTTGTTAAACCTTTTCTTTGTTTATTGTCCTGAGGTTGCTTTTAGTATGTCTGTGTGCCTACCATTATTGACTCTCCCTTTTTTCTGATTTGTGGCTTCTGTTTATTTGGATATAGAAACTAGAAAAAGTTTGTTGGAATTAACTATAAAGTAATAGTCTGAGACATTCTGGGGCAGTCCTTGGCCAATATACCTATATAGTTTTGCAGTGACTTGGCACCTTTTCTCCTGGGTGAGTGTTCAAAGACTGTGTGTTTAGAAAAATGGATGTGGGCAACTGAATCTGTGTAAGAGAGGTGTTCCCATAATTGTGGCAAAGCTAAAATCTTTAGTTTTGATTTCCATGTTTTTCAAAAAGAGATTTCACATTTATTGCTAATACCAGCAGGAACCGATAGGTACACCCTACCTAATTATTTTTTACAGTCTGACTTTTATTTTATTTTATTTTATTTTTTTTAAAGATTTCTTTATTTATTTATGATAGACATAGAGAGAGAGAGAGAGAGGCAGAGACACAGGAGGAGGGAGAAGCAGGCTCCATGCCGGGAGCCCGATGTGGGACTCGATCCCGGGACTCCAGGATCACGCCCTGGGCCAAAGGCAGGCGCTAAACCGCTGCACCACCCAGGGATCCCCCAGTCTGACTTTTAAATTGTGTATAGAGGAGAAATGCTCTTTTTTCATATTTTAATACGTATTTTAACTGCATTAGGAAAATCAGTTGTCTATTTGTTCTCTTTGTCTACTGTGAAAATGTATCTTCAGATAAGCTCTGTAAAGTGGAGATCAAATGACTTCAAAATCAAGAAGGATGGTAAAAGTCTTCCCTTTTCAGAAAGCTCACGGGTCAGTTTTTTTATAATTTTGTATACAATGACCAGAAATCCTACTGTGGGACTAAAATAAGTTGGCAATGAGAGAAAGAGGAAATGTGAAATTGGTAATGTGGGAGGGACTGGAGCAAGAGAAGGATAATAATTGTTAGTATCAATAGGCCCAGAGAGTGGGACAAGACCAGATCAAAGGATTTGAGGGTAACTACTATACCTCATCAGGCTTTTTTTTTTTTATGATAGTCACACAGAGAGAGAGAGAGGCAGAGACACAGGCAGAGGGAGAAGCAGGCTCCATGTACCGGGAGCCCAACGTGGGATTCGATCCCTGGTCTCCAGGATCGCGCCCTGGGCCAAAGGCAGGTGCTAAACCGCTGCGCCACCCAGGGATCCCCCCTCATCAGGCTTTTAATCATGGAAAATTTGTAAGGAATTAGGCTGAGTTGGATTGAGAAGCTCAAAGACAAGCCCATGGCTAGTGAAAACAATAGCTGTCAACTTTATTCAGATCTGGCTTATCTGTAGATAGCTTGCTGAGGTCTTTTAGTATCTCACTCATTAGGAATTTCCATTCTAGACAAATAGCTTTAGTACAAGACACTAGGGAGAGTTCTGCTTTCAGGATGGGAACATAAGCTACATGGACCTGCTCCCCAGCAAAACAAGCAAAGCTGGGGAAAATTATTAAAAAGCAGTCATTTAAAATTTCTGGAAATTGTCCCATGGGCATAAAATCTAAAATTCAGTAAGAACAGCGAGAGTCTATCATTTAAGTAACAATCCACTTACTTCCCACCTGAGCTCAGCTTAAAAACTCTACTCAAGGGATCCCTGGGTGGCGCAGTGGTTTGGCGCCTGCCTTTGGCCCAGGGTGTGATCCTGGAGACCTGGGATCGAATCCCACATCGGGCTCCCAGTGCATGGAGCCTGCTTCTCCCTCTGCCTGTGTCTCTGACTCTTTCTCCTTCTCTCTCTCAAGAATCAATCAATCAATCAATCAATCTCTACTCAAAATAGGTGTGCCAAGAAGATGGGGCTGCTTCTACCCCTAACCTCCCAGTCAGAGGTCACCACGTCCCACTGGGAAGGGCAAACTGCCAGCATTTTTCATCCCCCTAACTCCCAAGTTGAAAAGGCTAAATTTCTGGTAAGCACAGGCGAGAGATTAGGTGCTCCCTTCCATACAGCCCCACAGAGTTACCCCAATCACAACAGGCTAGAATATTGGGGCCCCAGTCATTATCACCCCAGCTACTTATTAGAGCAAAGGTTCCTCACTGGGGGAAAGAAGCCAAGAAAACCACAGGCTACTGTCCCACTCAGCACCAAGAATAAAGAACAAGTGACTAAGACTTTTCTGAGGGGAAAAAGGTAGTCTATAAGAAAAGAGAACTCTAAAGTATTTCACAAAGGAATGGACTTTAATTTGAAACACCGTGGAGAAGTTCAGACCTAAAGGCCTTTTAGGAAATAATACCTCTTCTTAATTAAGGGCAATAAGCTAAACTGTAAGCCAGCTAGCTCAGCAGAAAGAACCAGGAAAAGAGATAGCTAAAAGGATCCCTTCTAAGATCAGAACAGGCTTCACAGACTTGACTCAAAGACTACCCCTATCCACATTTCTTTGGATCAGACTGCTGAGCAATTTATGTCCAACAGAGAGAAAATAAAATGAAGAAAAGTGAATGGCACCTCAGAGAAGCTGGAGGCACTTTTAAGCATATATGTAATGGGAATACCAGAATAGGAGAAAGCAGAAAAATATTTGAACAGCTGAAAACTTTTCAGTTTTATTGAAAACCGTTAATCTGTGTATCCAAGAAACTCAGCTTATCCAATGGGATGAATTCAACCATACCTAGAGATCCACACCTAGACGCAAGTAAAAAGCTGAAAGCCAAAGGACAAGGAGAAAATCTTGAAAGTGCCAAGAGAAATACTACTGCTTACATACAAGGGAACCCCAGTAAGATTGATAGACTTCTCATTGGAAACAGCGCAGAGGGCATCAATCATCACAACAAGAAGACACTGGAATGACCAATTCAGAATGCCGGGGTGGGTAAGGGGGAATGGCCAGGAAACTTTATCCAGCAAAACTTTCAAAAATGAAAATAAAAACAGAATTTGCTGCTAGCAGATCTACTTCACAATAAATACTAAAGAAAGATCTTCAGGCTAAAAGCAAGTAAACCTATATTTGATGTAAATTCAAATCCATATGAAAAAGAGTATATACATAATTATAAATACATGTTCTTTTTGCAAGTGACTTAAAAAGCAGTCATACGAGATGATATGTAATCGTATTGCTAGGCTTATAACATATGGAAATATATCTGACAATAAGAGCACAGAGGAGGTGGGTAGGATCAAAGTTGTACTGGAGTAAGGAAGTGATACCAGATGGTAACCCAGATCTGCAGGAACAAATGAAGAAAACCAGAAATGGTAAATAAGATGATAAATATAACAAACTATGAATGTGTGCTTGCTCTCCTTTTCTCAGCTTTAATAGCCATGTAATAAAATACCAAAATAATTTATTTTTGGGTTTGTAACATGTAGACATAATATAACAACATGAAAGGAAAGAAAAGAGCTACATAGGAATAAGGCTTCTATATCTCACTGGAATTAGGTGAGTATAAATCTGAAGTAGATTCTGATAAGATGTATGTGGTAAGACCTAGAGCAACCATTAAGAAAATAACCCTCCAAAAATAGTGAAAAATATTATTAAAGGAAAAAAAATGTTAAATTAGAAATATTCACTGAAATAGTAAAGGAGGATTAGATTAACAAAAAAGACACGAGGCATACAGAAAAGTAAAAGTTAAATGGCAGATATAATCTAACCATATCTATAGTAACATTAATGTGAATGAATTAAACTTAAAAAGCAGAGGTTGTACAACCAAATTTTTTTTTAAAAAGCACAAGATCCAACTTATGGTACATAAATTGTGTCTTGTGGTACAGACTTTAGAGTTAAAAATAAAATGAGGGGGCAGCCTGGGTGGCTCAGCGATTTAGCACCACCTTCAGCCCAGGGCGTGATCCTGGAGACACCGGATCGAGTCCCACGTCAGGCTCCCTGCATGGAGCCTGCTTCTCCCTCTGCCTGTGTCTGTGCCTCTCTCTCTCTCTCTCTCCATGTCTCATGAATAAATAAAATCTTTTAAAAAAATAAAAATAAAATTAGGATGAAAATAAAAGGAGGGAAAAAATACATCATTTAAACAATAGCGATAAGAGACTGGCTGATCCCTGAGGGGTCCTTGAAATAGGACTTGTCCTAAATGTAGGTTAGCAGAATGAATGGCAGATAGTCACAGAGTTTGAGTCAGTGAGATTATGGATCATGGTTTCTGAATGTTTATGATCCCCAGATGATTTTCAGAGTCAATAGTACTTCAGTAAGATCATCCATGGCTATAATTTTAAGGATATCCAAGTCTAACCCTGAGACTTGAAGCCTAAAGAAAGAAGTCAGAAGACCTGATTTTTGACTTAGGCAAAGCATCATGCACTCCCAAGGATATTACCATGACTGATTCTGGGCCCTGTCTTTTCTGGAAAAGGTCCAACCTGCCAGATGAAGATAGGGAAAGAGGCGTTGACCAAATCCTTCTTCCCTCAGCTTTAATTCTGGAGTTGTAAGGCATGGAATTAGATGACCGCTGTGGCTAGTGAAATTGGTAATCTGAAAATGAGTACTTGCAGTGTTCATTCCTAGCTTGTTTCATTTTTATTAAAGATTTCATTCATACCTGTGAAAAGCTCTGCCATGAAGGAGACTGTGGACCATGCTCTCGTACATCGGTTATTTCCTGCAGATGCTCTTTCAGAACAAAGGTAAATCCTAAATAATGTTAGAATTGTTACCACCCATACCTTTTAAATTCATGATTATGGGGAGAGGAATCAAAATAACTTGTTCTATTCCTATCATATGATGTATGATTCATTCAGTCCAGCCAGTGTATACTGACAGCAACCATGGCCCAGTTGTAGGGGAGAAATAGCACTCCAGGCTCAGAGACAGTAATGGGGCAAAGGCAAGTATACAGATAGCTCTGCCAAATACAAGTGTGATAATGCTAGATGCTAGTATAGAACAAAAGCACTGTTGCAAGCAGTTAGCTAAGAAGTTGGAGAGAACGCAGTCCACAAGATCACCCTCGTTTCTGACACCTGCAAGAGTTTAGACAGCTGCTGAATTAGAATAGTTCATAAGACCATCCTAACTTCTGGTATTAACTGCAAGTCCAGTATCCCCAAGACCACTTTCAGGGTTTGATAGTTGACTAAAAGGACTCAACTCATTAAAAGCTGTTATAATTGTGGTTACAGTTTATTATGGGAGAAAGATACAGATTAGTATCACCCAAAGGAAGAAACATGCAGGACAGGGTCCAAGAAAGCACCAAATATGAAGCTTCTAGTTGTCCTCACCCTATGGAGTTGGAACAGTGTCACTTTCTCAATATTGTTTGTGATAATATGCATGGAGTATTGCCAACCACAGAAGGTCACCTGAGCCTGGATGTTCAGTTTTTACTGAGGCTGCATTGTGTACATGTGATTGACTGCCCATGTGGCTAATCTCAATCTCCAGTGTCACCAGAGGTCTACCGTTACTGTGTTACCCAGAGCCCCCACCCTGAAGTTCATTACTGGTCTTCGTGGTGTAGACAGTCCTCATGTTAAGACTTTTCAATATGGCCAGCCTATACCCTAAATTAGGTTATGTGATGACACAAGGCCTCAGACAAATAGTGACAGTCCTATCAAGCGTGATATTCCAGGGGCTTAGAGATTACCTACCAGAAGCCAGTGGCCAAGGCCTGACTGCCCTTTCAGAAAGATTAAATCTTCACTATAGAACTGTTTTGTCAATTTCTGTTTTCTGCCTGGGGCAGTTTTGATGGGACTTTTTGTTAAAGGGACGGCTTACCATTTTTATCATTCCTGTGCTTGTAACCAGAGGCAAGAGCCTTGTTATGGAAGTTGTTGGGTGGGGGATCCCTGTGGCCCAGCGCCTGCCTTTGGCCCAGGGCGTGATCCTGGAGTCCCGGGATCCAGTCCCGCGATCCAGTCCCGCGTCAGGCTCCCTCCTGCTTCTCCCTCCTGTGTCTCTGCCTCTCTCTGTCTCTATGTCTATCATAAATAAATAAATCTTTAAAAAAAAAAAAAAAAAAAGGAAGTCTTTGGGTAATCCCACTTGGAGAGCATACCAAATATTGATCTGTCCTCTCTGACCCACTTTCAGTGCATATTCACTGCTACCAAGCCCAGGGTCTGGGTAGCTGCTGACTTGCAAATGATTCTGAGAATATAGTCCATAAATTGGGAGCTAGTTTATTAGGTAAGCTTTAGAATAAAAATGTAAAAATAATACAATTTATGTATGGCAAAAGTTGTCCGTATGGGTAGCTTTTCTCCTGAAAGAAACTGCAGAATACCTTGGGCAATAGAGGTATTTTGAATGTCAGATACAGGACCTTGAAGACTGTGAAGTACTGTGATTTAGTAATCACAATTTTAGTAATGCCCGGAGGTGCTCTTTGTGACCAAGAAACACAGGCAGGATTGGGATGACTGAGCTAAAAACGGCTACTGTCCGTTTGCTTTTTTTTCCCCAGCAATCCCATTCTCTCTGCTTTCACTTTTCATTTACTGTCCTTCCTCACTCATTCTAATAGTGGACCCCATGGCAGTGAGTGTGCTCTTGAAACTGTTGATCATTACTTCATTGTTTAGCTAAATTTTTCATGAAATAAATGTCTTTTGTAATGGAATGGACTTTTCCATTGAAAGTAAGTTTTCTTTTTCCCTTTTTTTAATTAAGATTTTATTTATTTGAGAGCAAGAGCGAGCATGAGTATATAGGAGGGGCAGAAGGAAGAGAGTGAAGCAGGATCCCCAACTGAGCAGGGAACCCAACTCAGGACTGTCTCCCAGGACACCAGGATCATGACCTGAGCTAAAGGCAGACTACCTGACTGAGCTATGCAGGTGCCCCTGGAAATGAGTTTTCTAGATAAATAATATTTATTTCTTAAAGCTTCAAAAGGTGATTTTCTTTTAATTACTTTAATAGGAGTCTTTGAAAATTATATGTTGTATCTTACTACCTCCTAAAGAGTACTGTATTTACATTTTTGTTGGTAATTCTTACTGATTGTAGGGATCTATGGGGCTCTGTCTTTCCTTGCAGTTGTAGATACCACTCTGGCATGTCATTTCTACTCTAATCTAGCATTTGCATTAACTGGAACATTCATTCAAGCAATTTCATGAATCACCTTTGCTTTATATCTCTAGAGAACGAATGGGGAACTTTTTGTTATTCAGCCCAGCCAACTAATTTACATAAAACATCTTTTTAGCCAAGAATCTTTCATTTCTTTCTTTCTTTTTTTTTTTTTTTAAAGATTTTATTTGTTTATTCATGATAGTCACAGAGAGAGAGAGAGAGAGAGAGAGAGGCAGAGACACAGGCAGAGGGAGAAGCAGGCTCTATGCAGGGAGCCCGACGCGGGATTCGATCCTGGGTCTCCAGGATCGCGCCCTGGGCCAAAGGCAGGTGCTAAACCGCTGCGCCACCCAGGGATCCCAAGAATCTTTCATTTCTTAGACCTTTTTCTTCTGTTGTCGCCTCTAGTAGCTGCCTCTTTTCTCAGGGTCATTTTTACTAAGAATATTTTTCTCATTTTGCTAGTTTCTGAGTACATAGAAACCTGTGAATGACATCAAAGACATTCATATGTAGATGTTGGGCAGCCAGGCTCACTCTCCCCGAAGTGACTGACTTGCTCTCCACACACAGCTGCCTCTCCACAGGTGTTATTCAGGATCATGCTTCAGCAAGTTACATGTGATAGATCTGTGGGGTCATTCATACATGATTACTACAGTAATAAAACTCTGAATGCCAGAGGACTACTATATTCTACCTTGCTGCATTTCAGCAATGCCAAGGCTGCTCTTTTTTGTGGTTTTTGGGTTTTTTTGTTTTGTTCGTTTTGTTTTTTAGGGCTGCTCTTAAGTGTCTTGAGCTGTTTGCCTCTGGTACCAGATTGTTACATATTTTCAGATTTTCTTCTCTTTATGGCTTTTTCTGTCTACTCTTGCCAGGCAATTATTTTTCTTTGCTTTGTATACCTTTAGCAGCCTCTCTTTCCATTCAGATTTTGTAATCCCAAATCTACTTTAAATTAGGAGGCCAGACCACAAAGATTGTTACAATTATATTTGCATGAAATGTCAGTAAACCTGGGGCCCTGCTGTGAGTAAAGTCTCTATTAATAGAATAGAGTCTAAGCTAACCTAGTTCCAGACGAGTAAAGTTGGTGAATAAGTGACTACCAGAGAAGTACAGGATATTTAGGATATACATGTTATATTTAGCATTATACTGTAGTTGTGTTGTTTTGTTTATTCCTAAAGGACTTATTGTTTTTTTCCTTTTTCCATAGGAGCTTCCGTGTACCAGTCTCAAAAGTGAAGGTATGACCGGGATGGGGCAAGAGAGAACATTGTAGGGTAAAAGTAATTGTTCTGTATCTTGATAGGGGTTTGGATTATATATTTGTCATAATTTAGTAAAGGTAAACTTAAGATTTGTGGATTTCATTGTATGTAACTTTTACCTTGAAAAGTAAATATTAAAAAAAAAAAGAAAAGTAAATACTGCAAATTGAATTCTAGTTCATGAAATGCTGAACTTAGACTTAGGGTCTAAGTGTATCATATCTATAGCTTACTTTGAGATGCATCAAGTATTAAAATAAATTGATAGGTAGATAGAAAAGGTAGGTACATGAAAAAGTAATAGGAGAATCTCAGTAATTGGCATATGGTTATTCACTGTAAAGTTGTTTCAATTTCTTTATATGTTTGAAAATTTTCATAATAAAATGGTGGTAGTGAGTGTGAAGGTGAATAATACCTAATGCAGCAAACTTTTTACACACTGACTCTGATGCTTGATCCCCGTAAGGCTTGATATGACTGTTGCATACCTGGAACAGGTACTCAGCCAGCTAGCTGCCTTCTTAACCTTAAGGACTATAATGATGTTTCTTCCTTTGTCCCTGATTCTGACATTCCATGCTATTATGATTCTGTCCTTTGCTAACCATCTAATAGTCTTTTGTTTAAGCCACTTTAAAACCTTTTTGGAGGGCAGCCCTGGTGGCTCAGTGGTTTATCGCTGCCTTTAGCCCAGGATGGGATCCTGGAGACCCGGGATTGAGTCCTATGTTGGGCTCCTTGCATGGGGCCTGCTTCTCCCTCTGTCTGTGTCTCTGCCTCTCTCTCTGTGTCTCTCGTGCATAAATAAAATCTAAAAAAAAAAAAAAAAAAAAAACAACCAGAACATACTTGATTTTTTTTTAAAGATTTTATTTTATTTATTCATAGAGACAGAGAGAGGCAGAGACACAGGCAGAGGGAGAAGCAGGCACCACACAGAGAGCCCGACGCGGGACTCAATCCCGGGTCCCCAGGATCACACCCCGGGCTTCAGGCGGCGCTAAACCGCTGCGCCACTGGGGCCGTCCAACAGAACATACTTTAAAAAAAAAACCTTTTTTGGAAAAGCGATAGAAGTTAAATGTGTTCAAAATAAAAGCTCTTATTCTGGCCAAGAAGAAAGCTATATTGGGTTAGGTTGCTTTTGTTTGTGGGTATCAAAAAACCCAAGGAAAAGTAACTTCAACAATAAAGGAGTTTACTGTCTCACATAATAGAAGGTACTGAGGCAGAACAAGTCCAGGGTTGGATAATTCCAACCTCACTGATTCTAGGACTCCCATGTCAGCTTCTCTGATTTTCCTGGTTTTCCCCTCATGGGTATAAGTTAGCTACAGCAGGTCCACACACATCAGCATCTTACTCAACAGCCTCTAAAGAAAAGAGATTCTGAAGCTTCCTTTCATTCTTTTTTTTTTTTTTTTTTTTTTCAGAGAGAGAGAGAGAGAGCAGGGTGGGGACGGGGCAAAGGAAAAGAGAATCTTAAGCCAACTCCCCGCTGAGCGCACAGAGCCCTTCTTGGGGTTTGATCTCACAACCCTGAGATTATGACCTGAGCCAAAATCAAGAGTCAGATGCTTAACCGACTGAGCCACCCAGACACCCCAAGCTTCCCTTCCTTAAGAGCAAGGAAAACAGTCCTGAGAAGCTATTAATACACTTTGTTTTTTGTTTTGTTTTGTTTTGTTTTAAGATTTTATTTATTTAATCATGAGAGACACACAGAGAGAGAGGGAGACAGGCACAGGCACAGGCAGAGGGAGAAGCAGGCTCCATGCAGGGAGCCTGACATGGGACTCAATCCCGGGTCTCCAGGATCTGGCCCTGGGCTGAAGGCGGCACCAAACCGCTGAGCCACCGGGCTGCCCTATCAATACACTTTGTATCACGTGCTCCTGCCTAAACTCAATATTAGCAAGGGGAATGGAATTAACAGGCTAGACTATTCTACATTCACCCCTCAAACTGAGGAACACATGGTTACTCGGTTTCTGAAGAAAAATAAGGTTCTTTGGGCCTTAAGAAGGTGGGGAGTAGGGATCCCTGGGTGGCGCAGCGGTTTAGCGCCTGCCTTTGGCCCAGAGCGCGATCCTGGAGACCCGGGATCAAATCCCACGTCGGGCTCCCGGTGCATGGAGCCTGCTTCTCCCTCTGCCTGTGTCTCTGCCTCTCTCTCTCTCTCTCTGTGTGGCTATCATAAATAAATAAAAATTAAAAAAAGAAGAAGAAGGTGGGGAGTTGTTTTTGGAAGGTAACAAAAATAATCTGCCTTAAACCTACAGTCAAAATTTTGATTATTAAAAACATAATTTGAAAAATTATATTAATACACTTTTAAAGTAAAAAACAGCAACTAAAAACAATAGGAGATAAAAAGTGAAACTATAGGGCAGCCCTGGTGGCTCAGCAGTTTAGCGCCGCCTTCAGTCCAGGGTGGGATCCTGAAGACCAGGGATCGAATCTCATGTCGGCACCCTGCATGGGGCCTGCTTCTCCCTCTGCCTGTGTCTCTACCTCTCTCTCTCTCTGTCTCTCTCTGTGTGTCTTTTCATGAATAAATAAAATCTTAAAAAAAAAAAAAAAGTGAAACTATACCCTAACCTATTTTTCTCTTCCTAGTTCCACTTCCCTGATGAAACTGTTGGATATGGGTCTAGATCTTTTTCTGTATTCATATATGTATACACATGCCCATTAGTTTTGTTTTTTCTTCCAAACTTAGGTTTATACTAAATATGATATCAGCAACTTGGGGTTCTCCCCCACCCCAGTAATATAACCAAAGACATTTTTATTTTTCCATGTCAGTGTATCTAGGTCTCCCTCCATATGTGGGTATACCATTGCCCTCTGGGTAAAGATTCAGGTGTCTCCAGTTTTCCCCCACTATGAGTAATGCAGTAGCCATTTTGACTCACATTTTAAAACTCTATGATGGAAAATTTCATCCATTTGTGAGAGTAGAAAGATTAGTATAATAAACCCCTAAGCTCCTGTCACCGATCATCCCTTATCAACATTTTGCCTGTCTTGTTGCATGTATCCTTCCCTTCTCTTATTTATTTTCGCTAAAGTACTTTGAAAACAAGTCTCAAACATTATTTCACTCAAAAACACTTTAACACCTACCCCATTTTTTTATTTTATTTTTATTTTTATTTTTTTAATTTTTTAAATTGAGATAAAATTCATGTAATATAGAACAGGCCATTTTAAAGTATGCAATTTGGTGGCATGTAGTAAATTCACAGTGTGGTGCATCCATCACCTCTGTCTAGATCTAAAACATTTTCGTCACCCCAAGGGGAAACCCTGCATTCATTAAGTTTTCATTCTGGGGATCCCTGGGTGGCTCAGCAGTTCAGTGCCTACCTTTGGCCCAGGGCGTGATCCTGGAGTCCTGGGATCGAGTCCTGTGTCAGGCTCCAGTCATGGAGCCTGCTTCTCCCTCTGCCTGTGTCTCTGCCTCTCCCTCTCTCTCTATCATGAATAAATAAATAAAATCTTAAAAAAAAAAAAAAAAGTTTTCATTCTCCACTCACTCACTCCTCCCTCAAACCCTTGGGAGCCACTAATCTGCTTTCTGTCCCCATAGATTTACCTATTTTGAGTATTTCATGTAAATAGAGTCATATGTATGTAACGTTTTATGCCTGGCTTCGTGCACTTACCATGTTTTCAAGATTTGTCCATGTTGTAGCACATATCAGTAGTTCATTCCTCTTTATGACTGAATAATATTTCATTGTATGGGTATATATTGCAACTTATTTATCCATTCGTCTGTTGACAGAAGTTTGGGTTGTTTCAGTCTTTTGGCTATTATGATTAGTGCCACTGTGAACATTTGTACACAAGTTTTTGTTAAAATACGTCTTTACAAATTTCTTTTGATATATACCTACAAGTGGAATTGCTGGATCTTATGGGTATTCTGTGTGTAAGTTGTTTTTTTTTTCCTGTGTGTAAGTTTTTGAATAACTGTCACAGCAGTTTTCTGTAGCTGCTACATCATTTTATATTCCCATCAACAATATATGAGAATTCCAGTTTTTCCACATTCTTCCCAACACTTACTTTTTGTTTGGTTTAGTTTGGGGGTTTATTTTATTTTATTTATTTTTTAATTAAAATATCCTGGCACACCTGAGTGGCTCATCGGTTGAGCGTCTGCCTTTAGCTCAGGGTGTAATCCTGGCGTTCCAGGATTGAGTCCCACATCAGGCACCCTGCATGGAGCCTGCTTCTCCCTCTGCCTATGTCTCTGCCTCTCTCTCTCTCTCTCTGTCTCATGAATAAATAACTAAGATCTCTTTAAAAATAAATAAATAAATTAGAACTATCTTAGGTATGAAGTGATATGTCATTATGGTTTTGATTTGCATTTCCTTAGTGACATTGAACATTTTTTTATGTACTTTGCTATTTGTAAGCTTCTTTGGAAAATAATCTATTTAAGTCCTTTGCTGATCTTTTAATTGGATTTTTTGTCTTCTTATTGAATTGTAAGAGTTCTTTATGTATTTTGGATCCTAGACCCTTATAGATAGATGATTTGCAAATATTTTCTCCCATTGTGTAGGCTTTTTTTCACTTTCTTAATGGTGTCCTTGGTGCACAAAATCTTTTAATATTGATCAAGCCCAATTTTTGTTCTTCCTTTTGTTGCTTCTGCTTTTGGTGTCCTAGTCACTTTTTTTTAGCCATTTTTGAAAGTATATATGTAGGAATGATTCCTTAAAATAGAATTACCACTGAAATTTATATATATATATATATATATAACAAAGTTTATACTCATCCACTGAATGTGCTTGTTCTCTCCACCTTCACCCATTCCATATGTTTGTTTTTTTTTTAAGATTCTATTTATTTATTTATGAGAAACACAGAGAGGCAGAGACACAGGCAGAGGGAGAAGCAGGGTCCATGCAGGGAGCCTGATGTGGGACTCGATCCCGGGTCTCAAGGATCATGCCCTGGTCCGAATGCGGCGCTAAATCGCTGAGCCACTGGGGCTACCTCCCATTCCATTTGTTAATCTTCCATTTTCTTTTTTTTTTTGACGACCTAAGAAGTGAAAAGTATCTTATTTTTATATGTATTTTCACCATAACTAACTTATTTATGTTATTACATTTGTATTTCTTCAGCTTAAGTAGTCACTCAAATATTTGTTGAATAAATGTTCATATCCTTGCCCTTTTTTTCTTTTTAATTGGCTACAGCAGATGCTACATTTATGTGTGATAAGCGGTGTAACAAGAAACGGTTGTGTGGACGGCATAAATGTAATGAGATATGCTGTGTGGTAAGTGGTCCTATCATTAGGTACAATCAGATTACATTCATCCAGGGGCCTCAGCCATCTGGAATGCAGCCCAGATTTAGAAATCACTGGGAGGGGCCCCTGAGCAATGTTGAGAGAACTACCCAGAGAGACAGACCTTTTTAGGCCTTAGCCAGGTCAGCCTGTGGCAGTATGGGGGGAGAGAAAAAGAAAGACAGAAGGCCTCAGGCCCCAGAGCCCAAGATCACCAGATGAACCTAAAGTGCTCTGCAGGAGATTATGTACTGTCCTAACACACAGACTGGGCTGGTCTTAGCAATTCAGGCTTTGGGTTTCACTTGCAATGTGAATCAGGTCAGTAGGCAAAATAAGTAGGACATTTTTGAAAAGGGCAAGTTTCAGTTATCTGAAACATTAACTTATATGGAACTAAATAAAGGAAGCACTACCTGGCATTAGCATGTTACTGTGTTTGTGTGTGTTTTATGTATAAACAAGATAACACAGTGACAATAGCAAAGTAGTGCATGTATGCACACACTTATATATGTATATATACATAACTGTTATTTTTAAAGTTTACATATTGACGAAGAGTGATAAAATTATACAACGTATCAAGACTTATAAATCAGCATTTGAAGGCTTGAAGACTTCTTTATTATTGAAAATTTCAAACATCTACAAAAGCAGAGAGATTAGTATGCGTCTCATATCCAAAGTCCAACTTCAGTAATGATCAGCTCATGACTAATCTTACTCCATCCACATCCACATCTACTCCCTCTGGTTATTTTGAAGCTAATCCCAGTGCTTGCTTTGGCAGACGTACACTGAAGCTAATCCCCAGACATTTCGTCCATAAATGTGGAGAGCTTCATTTTTATTACTCTTCTTATTGTTTGTGGAAAATATAAAATGGAGATAATTTTACAAATAGGAATCTCTTCATAGGATAAGGAGCACAAGTGCCCTTTGATTTGTGGGAGGAAACTTCGTTGTGGCCTTCATAGATGTGAAGAACCTTGTCATCGTGGGAACTGCCAGTCATGCTGGCAAGCCAGTGAGTGTCATCACTGTATGCTTTAATCTAAGAGTTTTCTAGAAGTTTAGGCATAATATACTTTGAGGGATTGATTTACTTAGTTTGGTATGGATTACTGAACTAAGCCTAAGTATTTCAGATATGTTGAGACTTTAAAAAAAAAAAGTTATTCTAGTGCTGTATTATCATCCCTGAATGTATGAAACTTGGCATGTAAGGAACAATTCTAAAATATGAGATCTGGTTCATTACTGAGTTACTCTTAAATATCATTGACCCAGATTCTGTCCTCAACAAAAAAATATGTAATTTATGTTAATGTGCAATGATAATTACTTAGTGGTGTTTTAAAGATTTTATTTATTTGAGAGAGCATGAGTGGTGGAGGAGGAGCAGAGAGAGAAGCAGACTCCCCACTGAGCAGGGAGCCCTAATGTGCAATGATAATTAGTGATGTTTTAAAGATTTTATTTATTTGAGAGAGCATGAGGGGTGGAGGAGGAGCAGAGGGAGAAGCAGACTCCCCACTGAGCAGGGAGCCCATTGTGGGGCTCAGTTTCAGGACCCCAGGATTATGACCTGAGCCAGAGGCAAATGCTTAACTAAGCTACCCAGGCACCCCTAAATGACATATTTTTAAAACTATATGTTTTTTTAATTAGAAGAGTAGATGCTTGATTTAATAGAAGATAATTGGATTCTCCTATCTGCTTCTACATCAACTTGTAGTATAGAGTTGAAGCAAATGAAAAAAATCTGGCCTCACATAGATATATATAGTTGAAAAATAGAGTTATAATCATGGTGGATTTTCTTTTTTTGGAATTATACCAAAATTCAACCTCATTTCAGAAAGCATTTGAATGCAAAAGCATTTGCTTTTGTTCTCTGTCACATTAAAGTTTATTGGGTTTTCTTATATTTTGAATGAATCTTTACCCATGCATGATTTTATAGCATACATTGATTAATTTGGAAATGAATTATTCACTTTGTTATGCAGATTTTTGAAATGGTGAAAATTTTTGTTAAAAATTGACATTCATTGGGATCCCTGGGTGGTGCAGCGGTTTGGCGCCTGCCTTTGGCCCGGGGCGCGATCCTGGAGACCCGGGATCGAATCCCACATCGGGCATGGAGCCTGCTTCTCCCTCTGCCTGTGTCTCTGCCTCTCTCTCTCTGTGTGTGACTTATCATAAATTAAAAAAAAAAAAAAAATTAACATTCATTAATATAACTACCAATCTCATCAGAAAAGTATTAGGAATATACATATTTTCCAAAATTTGTTTTCCTTGAAAGCTTGAAAGCTTTTATCACTAGCAAAAGAGTCAGTTTTCCTGAATTGATAAGCTCACTTTGGTAATTTTTAATAAAATGTATACCAAATACCTAAATCTAAATAACCATAGCTTGTCAGTCATTCTTACAAGTAAAAATGGTGTTCTAGGTCACAACTCCCAACAAGTACAATTTTTTAAAACAACCAGATTATATTTTAGTATGTAGCAAAAATGCTTTATGCAGATTTCCCAGTTTGTTTCACAGATTATGGAAAAGGCATGTATTTAAGGACTAAGGTGTTTTTTTCTTCAGTGCTTCATCAAGGACTTTCTTAAATGGGACTAGCATTTTATATTCTAAGTGCTCAGTAGTGAAAAATACAGTGATTGCAATTTGGTACTACTGCCTTGATCTGTATTAAGGCCCTAGCAATTTTACCAACCATTGGTTTTGTACCATCAGTACAAATGTCAACATAGTGGGGAAAAAAATCTTAATTTTATTATGAAAGTAATTTTGGCCTTATGGACTCCCTGAAAGGATCTCAGGGACTCCTAGGGGTCAATAGAGCACACTTTGAGAACTGCTGCATTAAAAGATTGGCTTAGATCAAGATTTCCCAAAATGTCTTTGCTAGAATGCTGGGCCAACTTCATTTCAAAAAAGAGTTGAGTCAGTGCTTTCATATTTATATCCGCATGCATGGATTCCATGAAAATAACTTATGTAACCCCTTCCCCATTACCTAGCTATTTCACATGTGTTAGCTCCTCCTCATAAGCTTGTTGAATGGATAGGTTTGGTATCCCCGCTTGACTAATAGAAAGCTCAAAAGGGTTAAATCACAGCTCACAGTCACTAAGCAAATAAGTAATAGGTCCAGGACTCCAAGCCTAAGTCTCCTGACTGTATTTACAGGGCTTTTTTTTTTTTTTTTTAATTTTTTTTTTTTTTTTTTTTTATTTATGATAGTCACAGAGAGAGAGAAAGAGAGAGAGAGGCAGAGACATAGGCAGTGGGAGAAGCAGGCTCCATGCACCGGGAGCCCGATGTGGGATTCGATCCCGGGTCTCCAGGATCGCGCCCTGGGCCAAAGGCAGGCGCCAAACCGCTGCGCCACCCAGGGATCCCTACAGGGCTTTTTATACCATATTGTGTAGCCTCTGAAGGGTTTGGCAGAAATAGTACTGACTGGAGAAGAGCAGTAGGTGGAAGAATCTTGAGAGCCCTGGGCTTCCTGACTCTTGGTGACCTAGTTGAGAACCATGGCCAAAAGCCTGGCCTCTACCAAGACTCAGAGTTGGAGAACTGGTTTCCCTTGGGATTTAGGACCTAGGAGAACTCTTGATGAGGTAGGCTGCTTGTTGGAGCTGTCCAGTGTGAGTCTTCATTTTGATTTAGCTTGTGAACTGTGCATAATGAGCTCAAATGTCGCTCCATGCTTCGTTTCAGCTTCATAGTTCTAGCATGATAGATGTTGATTACCTGTAAGAATTTTTTTGAATTGCTTCACTGGCTCTCTGAGGTTTATATTCAGTCAGATGTATATTTTTATATGTTTGTTAATTATCTGTGGCTTTCATAATCTCTATCCATTTTCCTAACCAAAGAAGTTTGAAAAAAAAAAATTATATCTTTAGTGAAACTCTCCTATTCTTTCAAAAGAGATGATCTATAGGATCTATTGTGTATAGAATACATTTGTAAAAATGTCCTGGATTGTTCATGGACTTAGAGTTAGTTTCAAGTAACATACCTATCTGCTCCTTTGCCACCAGCTCAACTTTAATAAAATAAAAACCTTTTGTGAAAAAAGCAGTCCCCTAAAAGAAAAAAACAAACCAAAAAGAAAAAAATTGTGTATAGTCTGTGTCTGTGTCAATATGTGTGTGCACATCCTGAGCTCATGAAAGATTGTTTTATTTCACCTGCTACTCTATCAGGTTTTGATGAATTAACCTGCCACTGTGGTGCATCAGTGATCTACCCTCCAGTTCCCTGTGGTACGAGACCCCCCGAGTGTACCCAGACCTGCGCCAGGGTCCATGAATGTGACCATCCAGGTGGGTCCTAACTCCTTCTGCACCTCACAGTCTGCTCACACTGTGTCCTTTAGGATGTTGCATGACAGTCTTCACTGCTCTGCAGTCGTGTTGTGACTGCCACCGTTGCTCCCTGTTTTCAGGAGCTGTTTCTGGCAAGGTCAGTTTGTGTGTGACCTGGGCTGCAGGTGGGAATCACAGTGCCTTCATTTTCTTTATTCTGTGTATATCAAACACACCCGAAAGGCAGGGAGAATCTCCAGCTGGTCTCATCTTTCAGGGACTTTTCTTTGTTTCTTGTTGCCTCCAATTAGGAAGTATATTTCAAGGTTGAGCATCTTTTGGCAAAATTGACAGTAACTTATTTTTTGTTGTTGTTGTTATGGAAGTAATATGTTTATTGTATAAAAAGAAAGTGAGATAAAGTCAAAGTCAAAAGATTGAAATTAAATCATCCATTATGTCACCTTATAGGAATTATACCATAGTGTAAGGTTTTTTTCCATCAGCAAAGATACATATATGCATTTTTTCTTTTGCCTAAAATAAAAGTGAGATCCTACTGAATTTATTTTAACTAGATTTTTTCCCTTCTTATTATTGTGTTTTGAATCTCTCTTATCAATGAATATTTTTCTACAATATAGGTTTTTTTTTTAAGATTTATTTATTTGAGAGAGAGCAAACACACAAATAGGGGTAGAAGGAGAGGGAGAGAGAATCTCAAGCTGACTCTCTGCTGAGCATGGAGCCTGACGTTCAGGGTTCAATCTCATGACCCTGAAATCACGACCTGAGCTGAAACCAAGAGTTGATGCTCAACCAACTATGCCACCCAGGTGGCCTTCTGCAGTATAGATTTTTAATGGTTAATGGAGTGTGCTATAACATGGATGGGCCAAAACATAGTATGTTGCGGAACAATTAAGTTGTTCACAAGTCTTCTCTCATACACTGCTGTAGACACCAGGCCAGTAGCTACTTAACATCACCCATTTTCTGTCCAGTCTAGTCACTGGCTTTCCTCTAGGACCATATTGGGCTCATCATTTCATTTTACCATGTCCCAGAGGCAAACCTGAAATAACTCAGTCACCAGATTTGGCACTTATACTAAGTCTGGTCGCAAATCAGACTGACAAATAGACAACCAGTTCTCAATTTTTTAAGTTAATAGAGTAAAACAGAATTAGGTAAATTCCTCATGAAGTAAGAAGTCCCTCCTTTCCTGGGGACCTTAGGATGGCCCTCCCAGCTTAGTCTGCAAGCCCCTATTTCAGCATGAAATATTTCACATCAGCATGAATTAAGTGCCCAGTCCAATACTTACCCACTTCCTCCTTTACACTCATTTGCAGATGTTACAGATGAAGGCACATCCTGGTGGTTAATGTCCATAGTGAGAACTTAACCATTTATGAGGTGTGCTGTTGTAGCCTGCTTTTGTTCAACATTCATTTAACTTTTCTTGAGTTACTTGTATATCCAGCATGATATCAGACACAGAGAAGTTCAGAGGAAGAAAAAAGCCCATGACCTAGAGATTCTTATCTTCTTCCCAAGAAGAAGAGGGTGATAGTTATATGCACATTACACAACCAACCATTATATGAAGATGGGCTAGATAACATGGTACTAAGCCATCTGCAGCAGACCTCAGATATCAGGGAGTGTAAGAGTGCTCAGGGTCAAGTATGGTCAGCCAAGGAAGGCTTTGTTGTAGGAGATAAGTTTGGATGAACTCTCTCTCACAAGCAGCAAGAAAGTTGAAAGGAATCAGGGGAGCATGTCAGATGGTATGAATAGCAAACAGAGCTAAGCAGAAGTGAGCAGTTGTGTAAGGTAAGGCCAAAAAAAATAATTGAGTAGAATGAACAGACCAGGGGCTATGCTGCAGGAGATGAGTAGAAAAACTACCTCCTCCTAGGCTTCTCTATTTGATGTGTCTGCCCTGCCTCAGTAGGGTTATTCTCACTCATGCTCACCTTTCAACATTTTAATATAAAGCCACCTATTTTTAACTTTCCTATTTTCCATTTTTTTAAAAAAGACTTTATTTATTTATTCATGAGAGAGAGAGAGAGGCAGAGACACAGGCAGAGGGAGAAGGAGGCTCCATGCAGGGAGCCTGATGCGGGACTCAATCCCAGGTCTCCAGGATAATGTCCTGGACTAAAGGCGGCGCTAAACCGCTGAGCCACCCAGGCTGCCCCCTGTTTTCCATTTTATTTTTTTTTTTTAATTTTTATTTATTTATGATAGTCACAGAGAGAGAGAGAGAGAGAGGCAGAGACACAGGCAGAGGGAGAAGCAGGCTCCATGCACCGGGAGCCCAACGTGGGATTCGATCCCGGGTCTCCAGGATCGCGCCCTGGGCCAAAGGCAGGCGCTAAACCGCTGCGCCACCCAGGGATCCCCCCTGTTTTCCATTTTAAAAAGAACTCCCAGCTTCTAAACTTTAAAGTTCCATGTTATATACAATTATAATATGTATAATAGTTTATGTGGCTTTATTTAAACATTATTCCTTTTTTTTTTTTAAGATTTCATTTATTTATTAGAGACAGAGAGAGAGAGAGAGAGAGAGACAGGCAGAGGGAGAAGCAGGCTTCATGCAGGGAGCCCAATGCAGGACTTGATCCTGGGTCTCCAGGATCACACCCTGGGCTGAAGGCGGCGCTGAACCGCCGAGCCACCCGGGCTGCCCTATTTAAACATTATTCCTAAACGTAATTCCTAATTTCTTTTCTATTTTTAACAGTGTATCATTCTTGTCATAGTGAAGAGAAGTGTCCCCCTTGTACTTTCCTAACTCAGAAATGGTGCATGGGAAAACATGAGGTAAGTTTTCTCTCGAGTGTTCATTGTTCCAGCTAGAGATTTATGATTAATTACTTTTAGAATTGTTAGTGTCATTGTTTCTCAAAGTAAAAATATACTCTAAGAAGCAGGTTTCCTATTGCCATTTTTTTCTTTTCTAGGTAGACTTTGCATAAAATAAAATTTACCCTCAGTGCACCTGGGTAGGTCGGTTGGTTGAGTATCTGACTCTTGATTTTGGCCCAGGTGATGATCATCAGACTCCTCACTCAGCAGGGAGTCTGCTTCTCTCTCTCTCTCTCTCTCTCTCTCTCTCTCTCTCTCTCTCCCTCTCCCCCCCCACTCCCCCTCCCTCCCTCCCTCTCCCTGTCACCCCCCTCCCTCTGGCCCTCCCTTCACTCATGCACTTGCACACTCACTCTCAAATAAATAAATAAATATAAAAAAATAAGATTTATCCTTTTAAGTGTACAAGTCCTTGAATTTTGACAAAAACATTCATACAGTCTTGTAATCACCAGCACAGTCAAGATGTAGAATAGTTCATTCACCCCCAAATATTCCTTTGTGTTTCTATAGTTATTTTGACCCCTGTCTCCAGACCCTGGCAACCAGTGGTCTGTTGTGTATCCTAGTAGTTTTGTGTTTTCTGGAATGTCACATAGATGAAATCCTACAGTGGGTGGTATTTTGAGTCTCTTTTGTGATTATTTTTAGTCTGGTTGCAGTCAAGTGAAACTCAGTCAATTGGCCTTGAGAACATGGGCTGGCTGTGTTCAGAGACAAGTTCTATGTTAACCAGCATGGGTAGAGGTTGCTAGCCTGGGTAAAGGTGTTTCAGTGAGAGCATCCCAAGAGTGGAGGTGGTCTCTCTACCAGCTGCCACTGTTCCTTCCTCTATGCCCTGTGCAGCTTCCTGTCCTGGCCACTGGATCAAAACACCTTCCTCCAGGCTCATCTCCGCCTCCGCAGTGCCACTGCTATGAAGGACTTTCATCCTCATTCTCAACTTGTAAGCTTACCTGGCACTATTGACTATAGACCTCTTGAAGCACTTTTAAAAATTCTTTATTTAAAAAAATGATATTCATTGTAGACAATTAAGAATTTACAGTTCTGCAATCCAGAAATACCCTTAACGTTCTTGTGCATAGATTATTAGGCATGTGATACACATTTTCTCATACTCTATTAAGCTTATACTATTTTTATGGGGCACCTGGTTGGCTCAATCAGTTGAGTGTCTGGCTCTTGATCTTAGCTCTGTTGTGAGTTCAGGCCCCATGTTGGACTCCATGCTGGGTGTGGAGCCTACTGAGAAAAACAAAAGATTATACTATTTTATAACCTGCTTTTTACTTCGTAACATTTTAGCCAACAATTTTAGAAACTCTTGACATCTCTGACAACATGCTTTCAGTATCTTTATCTTGATGGACATATTTTCTCCCCTTATTTCCTGTGACTGGTTCTTGAGTCATAGTCCTTGTTAGTATTTATTCCTCCTCTGTAAATCTCATTTCCTTTGAGAGTAACCATCCTAAAATGTCCATGTGTTATCTTTGTGTTGATGGCTTATTTGGATTTCATTCGACAAATATTTATTGCATACCTACTACATGCTAGGTAACAGGACTGGTTTGAATGGTTCAGGAGAGAACAAGACAGATGTGACTGCTGCCCTCGTGAAGTCTTCACTTTGGGGTGGGAAGCAGGCGTGTAAAAACAGTCAATTATAAGTGCAGTAGCAGGGGAAGTACAAAGCACTAAGCAGGATTGAAGGAGCCCACAGCCAGGGAAGGTATTTGTAGAGAAAGTAACCTCCTAAAGGATAATGAGAAGGTAGACAGGTAACGAGAGGGGACAACAGAGGACATAGCATGTGCAGAAATTAACTCCAGACCCTGGCATTAGTGTAAGTAAGTTTTTAATGATTGGGAACTACATTCTACCAAAATACTTCTAAAGTAATTAAAAGTGTGTACATCCTAGACTTTGGAGGCCTCTTCAAGAGTAGAAGTTACGTGTTACTAGAGTCAAAGTATATTCCTCATTTTGAGGGTTCTTGAAAGAATTTGAGTAATATGAGTAACCTTTGGTCTGACAGAAGTCAATTCTAGCATCTTTTTCCTGGAGTAAAGGATCCTGGAAGAAGAAGGTGATATAAAAAAAAAAAAAAATGAGTTTGGGATTTTGTGGCCTGTTGCCTCTTAATTTTTTAAGTGACAGAACTGCTTAAAGCTATGGAGACCATGAGTTGAAAGATGTGAGGAGAATTGAATATTTAATTGTTTATGTAAAAGAGCCCTGCCAGCAGTCTTGAAACCATGGGTCAAGGGTATCCCCAACCCTCTGAGTTCATGTGTCAACTCAGTGCCCTAGCTATTTGTAAAGGAAAGTGGTGGGGAGATCATCTGATCCCCTCAGTTGGTCTCCTAGCATTTTCAAATATTCCCTAGTTACCTGGTTTCATGTGCTTGTTACCCACCCTGGAAGTGTATGTTTTAAGTCACACTTGGTTGCTAGCACAAATTCTTTTGGATCATAACAAATATCATTAAATAAGGTTCAGATTTGTTTATTTTCAAGCTAACCTTTCAGATTTTGAAGATCAGCCTAATTTTTTTCAGATAATAATAACTTTGAAAATTTAGAAATGTTTAAATAGGAAATTAAAACTCACCCAGATACCACATGGAGATAAGAATCTGGCTACTCTGTCTCTCCTAGTTACGAAGCAACATCCCCTGTCACCTGGCTGATATCTCTTGCGGATTACCCTGCAGTGCCACGCTACCATGTGGGATGCACAAGTGTCAGAGACTCTGTCACAAAGGAGAGTGTCTTGTGGATGAGCCCTGCAAGCAGCCCTGTACTACCCCCAGAGCTGACTGTGGCCACCCGTGTATGGCGCCCTGCCACCCCAGCTCACCCTGCCCCATGACTGCTTGTAAAGCCAAGGTGCGTATTCCTGGCTCTAGATAGGGCATTGATTATGGTTCTGGGACTTCTCATGAGTCTAGAACTACCTGCAGAGGTGCCTGGACACACATTCTAATCAGAGGTAATTGGTTGCAAGGAAGTAAGTTAAGTTAGCAAGAGAAAAGCGGAGTAAGTAGATTTCTGTCTGCCCAACTTGATATGGCCTTTTAGTTCAGAAGGTACCCCCCAGTGCCACCTGACCACAGTCACTGCCTCTCTCCCTTAGAGTAAATTCTCAAGAGAGACTCTGGCCACTCCATTTATTCAACAAATTTTAAGTGTTTTGTGCAATATGTTTTGCTAGGTCCTGGGGCCATACCAGTGAACAGGAGACACACATGTCCCTTCAGTTAGTGGGACACATACTGACTGCCTACTCAGATAATGAATTATGACTGTGGTGAATGAGAAGTTATACCTTATAGAGGGTGCTTTGAGAGTTTGTGTGTAGGGAGACTTAGCCTGGTCTGAGGGATCTAAGCAAGGCCTCCCTGAAGAGATGAAAGCAAATGAAAGAGGCGGACTTGGTTAGATTAGACTTTGGATGGTCTTGGCCCAGGCTCAGTGGTAAAGCTTCATTCTAAGCCTGCCCCTTCAGGTAGAGTTAAGGATAGGAGTAGTTCCCAGAAAGGGTCATTGTAGAGTGAACAGTTCCTCCTAGCATGTCAACTACCACATTGTTGTTTTGTGTATATGGTTAGCTTCCCCCATCCTGAAGGGTAGCCACTCAATGTCTGTATCCTCTGCCATGGTTTGATTTGGGAGAGGCTTTAAAAGTGAAACCTGCCTATTTGCATGGTTTCCATGCTGTAAAAGTTGGTCCATGTTAATCTTATTTCAGATAGAGCTGCAGTGTGAATGTGGACGAAGAAAGGAGATGATGATTTGCTCTGAAGCATCCAGTACTTATCAAAGGTTAGTGCTACTTCATTGTTAACAGTGGTGGGTCTCAGTATACAGAGGGGACACCTGTTTACTGTCAAATCCTTGCAATTTTTGTCAACTTTGGAAGGTTTTTTCCTTTTTTTACAAAGAGCTTGTGTGTAAGCCAGTGGGAGTGGGGAAGAAAGAGAAAGAATCTTAAACAGACTCCCCAATGAGTGCAGAGCCTGATGGGCCCTGAGATCACGACCTGAGCTGAAACCAAGAGTCAGATGCTTAACCAACTGAGCCACCCAGGCACACCTGGAAAGTTGTTTTAAATAAATTTTCCAAATAAATAAATAAATAAATAAATAAATAAATAAATAAATAAATAAATAAATAAATAAATAAATAATTACATCACATCACATCACATCACATCACATCACATCACCACATCACATCACCACATCACATCACATCACATCACATCACATCACATCACCACATCACATCACCACATCACATCACATCACATCACATCACATCACATCACATTTTTTCCTGAATCTAGTTTTTCTGGTTCAAAGAAAAAGTATTGCTTTGTGTCCCTTTCTTTCCCTAACTTTCATTTGTTAAAATAATCTTTTTATTTTTTTTTCCTCTTCCCCTCTCTCCCATCTGGTCTTACTACACCATGAGATCAAAAGGGATGATGTCCTGAAGTTGCATGAACTGCTTTAACGTCCCGTCACTTGGGGTGATCCAGTCAGGACCAAGTCCTGTGCTCTTCCTCTGCAGTAGGGGTTTTTGACTATTCTGTGAATTATCTTTTCAGCCTCCTGAAATCCTGGGGCCAGGTGGTCAGAAAGGGATCTCAGTAAGGAGGCAAAGGTGTTAGGGATGGATGGTTGTGTGTGTCTCTAATCAGACACATGTAATCATATGCAGATATGTGTCATGGAGATAGGAATTTTGGAGTATGAAGACATCAGAGTGGCTTTGACATCAATGGGTTTGAATACTGGATATTCAAGGAGATTGAATAGACTATTCATTGTTTCTGATGGAACTGCTTAGAATCTAATTGAGGAAATATGACATAAATGTGTGGATAGTTCATAATAGATGGGTTTCTGAGGCCACATGAATTGTCCAGTAACTTGAAAGAAGTCTTCTGTGTCCTAATATTAGGACATTTCTGTGAAACTACAGTACCTTTTTTTCCCTTTCTTTTTTATACTTCAGAATAGCTGCTATTTCCATGGCCTCTAAAATAACAGACATGCAGCTTGGAGATTCAGTGGAAATCAGCAAGTTAATTACTAAGAAAGAAATTCACCAAGCCAGGTAATTTTTAAAATGTATGTCTTCTGTTAGAATTAATTTCCAGAGGGCAGGAACCATTCATTTATCTCAATCTCCCACAGTGAAGCCTTGCACACATGGTAGGTGTTTGAACAGACATTTGATGTTATGAGACCATACACAGGACACCTGGATGGCCTAGTGGTTGAGCCTCTGCCTTTGGCTTAGGGCATGATCCTGGAGTCCTAGGATCAAGTCCCTGCATGGAGCCTGCTTCTTCCTCTGCCTATGTCTCTGCCTATGTCTCTGCCTCTGTGTGTGTGTGTGTGTGTGTGTGTGTGTGTGTGTGTGTGTTTCTCATGAATAAATAAATAAAATCTTTAAAAAATAAATAAGAGACCACACTCCAATCCATTGAATCTTGCTCAGGATATAGCTACGACCAGAGGAGACTTTTCTAGGCCTTTCTTAAAATAGCCAGAGGAAGCAGAGACCTAGATATATCCAGCCCAACTCACAGAACAGAGAACCAGCTATGTCAACAGAGGGATGTGGGGCTGTCAGAGAGTCATTGGGAGCATTTTGGAGACACTTTGAGGCCCTTCTGAGGAACCCTAGATTCCTATAACCCAGAAGCTCACCCACCTGTCCTTGAGAGGGACCTCATGCAGCTGTGTTTTAGAGAGTCTGCTCTGTTTCCAGGTTTTATTGCTGGGTAGGAGCTGTGAAATTTGTGCCCTGACTTTATTTTTTTCATTTGTTTCTCAAGGCTGGAGTGTGATGAGGAGTGTTTAGCCTTGGAAAGGAAAAAGTAAGTCGTTTCAACTGCCTTTTATCTACTTGTTCTTGAGTTCTGTGAAATTGGTGGGAGGGAGCAACTGTTTAAGCATTCACTCAGCACCTGCTCTGAATATTTTGCTGCTCTTGGGGAACAAGAGAAATTCGATCATCAGGAATTGAAATGTCTAAAGATAAACCTTAGGTGATTTCAGCATATTTCCAAAACATGAGCTTGCTGGTTTGGGGCATGGTATAAATATCACATGCCAAAAAAAAAAAAATATCACATGCCACAGCATACTTAATCATTGACTGGCAGACTTCCTGATTCCAATGAAGATAAGAAGCTTAAAAATTTTTTAATGAAAAAAATTATGTTGAAGTATATAACATACATATAGAAAGATCAGAAGTGTACAGATCAAGGAGTCATCGCAAAGTAAATACAGTGGTATAATCAGCACCCAGGTTAAAAAATAGAAAATTACCAGAATACTTTTATATACTTCACAAAGATAAAATGTCTGTCCTAACTTCTGACACTTGAGGTTTGTTTTGTCTATTTTGAATTTTATATAAATGATGAAATCTTGTAGTTTGCACTATTTTTATTTGGGTTCTTTCATTACATTTGTGATATTCATTCCTCTTGTTGCACGTAGCAATACTTTGTTCATTTGCATTCATTCATGATATTTTATTGTATTAAGATATTATTTTTTTAAAAAAAGATATTATTTATTTATCTTTCTACCATTAATAGGTATGTATGTGGTTATCAGGATTAGGCTTTCACAAATAATGCTCTGTTAAGAATATCTGAATATTCCCTTTACTGTATATACATACTCATTTCTGTTAGTTACAAACTTAGGAGTCAGATTACCAGTTAATAGGGTATTCATATTGTTCAGCTTTAGTTGATTCTACCTACACAACAGTATCCAAAATGATTGTGCCAGGGATCTCTGGGTGGTGCAGCAGTTTGGCGCCTGCCTTTGGCCCAGGGCGCGATCCTGGAGACCCAGGATCAAATCCCACGTCGGGCTCCCGGTGCATGGAGCCTGCTTCTCCCTCTGCCTGTGTCTCTGCCTCTCTCTCTCTCTGTGTGTGTGACTATCATAAATTAAATAAATAAATAGCAAAAAAACAAAATGATTGTGCCATATTATACTCCCACCAGCAGGGTAATAGCAGTTTCCATTGCTCTACACTTTTATTAGCACTTGAAATTGTTGGTCTTTTTAATTTTAATCTATTGTGATGCCATTGAGCTTTTAGTTCATATTTCCTTGATGACTAGTGAGGTTAAATACCTTTTTATATCTTTATTGGCAATTTGGATATCTCTTTTTGTGAAGTACCTATTCAACTATTTTGGTTATTTTGTAATTGTGTTGTCTTTTTCATATTGATTAGTAGGAGTTCTTTATATAATTTGAATGTGAATCCTGTCTTTTCCTCAGCGACTAGTGCTTTTTATGTCCTTTTTAAGAAGCGTGTCTATCCTGAGATCATGATGATACTCTTTTGTCTAGAAGCTATATCATTTTACTTTCACATTTAAATCTACCATTGATCTGGACTGATTTTTTCTGGTATCCAAAGAAGTCTCAATTTTTTATTTATTTATTTATTTATTTATTTATTTATTTATTTATTTTATTTTTTTAGAAGTCAATTTTAATAAGATACTCTACACACACATTTGCTACTGAAAATTGAAGTAGCACATCAAATAAAAATTTTATTACAGTTCAGTTTTTGAAAACCAGAAAAATCTAGCCTATGCACCCTGCCCTAATTATGCTTTAAACAAACCATCCAAAAATTTTTGTGTATTCCTTCTGTATAAGTTATTTGGCTTCCAATTTTTGATGTTTGGTTTCATCTTCATGACTTTAGGCTTCTCAAAAACATAGGCAACACTCAAAAGCTAGTGCTTCCTAGGTCAAATCAAAAAGTAAAAGTATACTGAAGTCATTCAAATGCAAACTATAGGATTCCTCACAAATTCCTGGTATCAAGATAGAAAAGATACAAGAAAGATCAAAATATCACACAGTTTCTGGACTAATTTTTTTGAGCATGATTTAAACAAAGTTCACAATTCAGTTTTTTTTCCTATGAATATTCATGTGACCAGTACTATTATCAAAATATCATTTTCCCAGTCTCTCTGATGTCATTAGTCTTAAAATCAAGTGTCCATATTATGTGTGGATCTATTTTGGAGCTCCTTTTCTTCCATTATACTAGTATCACACTCTCTTAATTGTACCTTTATAACAGTAAAGGTCTTAGTATCTGATAACGTATCAGGTATGGTTCTTCAAGATTAACTGGACTATTCTAAGGCATTTGCATGTAAACTTTAGAGTTAGCTTATCAATATCTGCCCCAAAACCTACTAAGATTTTTATTGAGTTGGTATTTAATTTACAGATCAACTTTGGGGAGATTTGACATTTTTTATAGTATTAAGTCTCCTAAACGATGAACAGGGTGTATCCCACCATTTATTCTTGTCTTCTTTGATTTCTCTCAGTGATACTTCATAGTTTTCTGTATATGGATTTTGCATATTTTTCAGTAATTTGTTCCTTTGCTATCTGATTTTTTTTACATTTTTAAATGATTTTTCTTGTATCTTTTTTCTTTTTTTCTTTTTCTTCTTTTTTTTTTTTTTTCTCTGCTACCACCTCTCCTTTCCCTTCTTATGTCACTTTTAAAATTTAATTTAAAAAATTAATTTGCGGGATCCCTGGGTGGCGCAGCGGTTTGGCGCCTGCCTTTGGCCCAGGGCGCGATCCTGGAGACCCGGGATCGAATCCCACATCAGGCTCCCGGTGCATGGAGCCTGCTTCTCCCTCTGCCTATGTCTCTGCCTCTCTCTCTCTCTCTGTGTGTGTGACTATCATAAAAAAAATAATAATAATAATAATTTGCTATTGCTTGTTGCTGGTATAGAAACAGAACTAAAAAAAAAAAAAAGAAAAAAAAAAGAAACAGAACTAATGTTTGTTGACCTATATTCATAACCTTGCTAAATTTGGTTATTATTTTGTGTCCTTTTCCGTTAACAGTAGTTTTATTTCTTTATGATTCTTTTTTCTTTTTCTTGCCTTATTTCACTGGCTAGAGCCTCCAATACAGTGTTGAATAGAAGGTAGTGATAATGAATATTCCTGACATCATACAGCCTTAAAATATTTCACCACTACATATGATGTTTTCTGTTAGTTATTTGAAGATACTCTTTACTAGATTAAGGGGCATTTATTCAGTGACTGGCAGAATTCCTAGCTCTAACAGAGTGATTAAAAAGTATAGCCCTCTAAAAATGTTAACACTTAGAGAAATTAAGTGAACTGGTATACAGACAGTCTCCAACTTACAATGATTTGACTTAGAATTTTTCAACTTCTCAATAGTGTAAAAGCAATACACATTTAGTAGAAACTGTACTTCAAATTTTGATATTTTCTCAGGCTAGCAATATGCAGTACAATGTTCTCTTTCTCTCTCTCTCTCTCTCTGGATAAACAAAAAACTTTATTTACAGGAAAAAATATATTCAGAATTCCAAATTATGATGAATTTCTTTTTTTTTTTTTAAATTTATTATTTGACAGAGAGGGAGAGTACAAGTAGGCAGAGCAGCAGGCAGAGGGAGAAGGAGAAGCTCCCTGCTGAGCAGAGAGCCTGATGCAGGGCTCAATCCCAGGACTCTGGGATCATGACCTGAGCCAAAGGCAGACGCTTAACCAACGGAACCTCCCAGGCGCCCCTGTGATGAATATCTAGTAGCAAACATATTTAAATATGTTTATTATCATTATTTAATTTAAAAAAATCTGTCCTACTAAGACTCCTAGAAGAAGACTCTAGAATACAATATACTATCATAAAAGATGATTTAATTTCAATGAGCTACAAGGTGGATGGGAATCTTTTTTTTTTTTTTTTTTTTAAGATTTTATTTATTTATTCATGAAAGACACAGAGGAGAAAGAGGCAGAGACACAGGCAGAGGAAGAAGCAGGCTCCATGCTGGGAGCCTGATGTGGGACTCGATCCCAGGATTCCAGGATCACACCCTGGGTCAAAGGCAGGCGCTAAACCGCTGAGCCACCCAGGGATTCCCAATCTATCTTTTTTTATATAACAAGTTCAAGCAAGGGATAGCTTCCTAATTATTCATTAAAATATCAGTCTGAAGAAGTGATTCACCGATATACAAAATTTATTTTGTATTTTCAACAGGTATGGTGTGTGTGTATATACTTTAAGTACAGTGCTGTCTTATGATACTCGGCAGTGACAGCAAACTGCGGCTCATGGGGGTAAAGAACAATACACTTAACCATTCTGTACCCTTATAGGCATTTTGTTTTTCACTTTCTGTAAAGTGTTCAGTAAATTACATGAGATATTCAACACTTCATTATAAAACAGGCTTTATGAGGCACCTGGGTGGCTCATTTGGTTGTGTCTGACACTTGGTTTCAGCTCAGGTCATTAACTCAGGGTCATGGGATTAAACCTTTTGTCAGACTCCATGCTCAATGGGGAATCTGCTTGAGATTCCCTCTGCCGCTTCCCCACTCTCATATTTGCATACATGCATTCTCTCTCTCTCTCCCCCCCTCCCCCTCTCCCCCACTCTGTCTCTTTCTCTCTCTCAAATAAATAAATAAATAAATATTTTAAAAGAATAAAATAGGCTTTGTTAGACGATTTTGCCTAACTGTAAGCTAAGGGAAGTGTTCTGAGCCCATTTAAAGTAGACTAAGCCGAGCTATGATGTTTGGTAGGCTAGATGTATGAAATGCATTTTTTACTTAGAATATTTTGAATTTATGATGGTTTCATCATTGTAGTATTCTTGTCGCTTTATTTGAAAATTTTTTAAGATAAGTAGCTAAACAGAAACAAATATAGACCACATAGTCCTATTTTATCTTGAAATCTGACTCTCCAATATTGTTAAGAGTACTTCTTTAAGTGGCTAAATGTGTAGAAGGTACATAATAATAGCAGTGCCCAAATTTCCTTCCCTTGGTTTGACCCTTGTGGTAACTCTGTAATAACTGCTGTTCAAAACTCAACCTTTAAAAACTATCAGTCACAGTATTCTCAGCTGCAAAATGTTAACTGAGTCACGATTATTCAGAAATGCTATAGTGAATACACGGGAGGTCTCTAAAGCGTGGAAATGCACCTTTGTGTTGTTGAGAGACCATATTATATAGTAGAGCGAGAGCTCCAGGGTCAGATTTCCTGGATTTGAATCCTGGCTTCACAAGTCACTTAGCTGTGTGATGTTGGGTAAGTCATGTATTCTTTCAAAGTTTTAATTTTCTTAAAGATCTGTGGAAATGGTGACAATATGTACCTCCCACAGTTGTGAGGATTAAATTATTATTTATCCTCAGTAAATTTAGTTATTGATGAGAACTGGCTCTCTGGTTTTTTGTGGGGTTTTTTTAGATTTTATTTATTCATAGAGAGAGAGAGGCAGAGACACAGGCAGAGGGAGAAGCAGGCTCTATGCAGGGATCCCAATGTGGGACTTGCTCCCAGGTCTCCGGGATCACGTCCTAACCTAAAGGCAGACACCCAGTTGCTAAGTCACCCAGGAGTCCCTGGCTCTCTGTTTTTGAAAGCCTTTTGAATTTTTCCATCTTAGACTAATGAACTATGATAGTCTTCACTATATAGAAATTCTTCTTTAAATACCCACTGATCTAATATAAAAAAGAAATGCAAATTTAAAAATAATACAGGGTGGGCAGCCCTGGTGGCTCAGCAGTTTAGTGCTGCCTTCAGCCCAGGGCGTGATCCTGGAGACCCGGGATCGAGTCCCACTACACGTCCCTGCATGGAGCCTGCTTCTCCCTCTGTGTCTCTGCCTCTCTCTCTCTCTCTCTCTCTCTCTGTGTGTCTGTCATGAGTGAATAAATAAAATCTTAAAAAAAAAAAAAATACAGGGTGCCTAACTGGCTCAAACAGTAGAGCTTGCAACTCTTGATCTCAGGGTTGTGAATTCAACCCCCATGTTCAGTGTAGAGACTTTTTTTTTAATTAATCATAAAAAATGCCATCTATTCTATTGCAGAAATTTTAAAATGACAAGTCAAATTCAGCCCACAGATAAGTTTTATTGGTGTTTAAATTTGAATTTATGGCCAACTAATCAAAACACCAAAAAATCTGACTCGAAAATTTGAAAATTAAACTTAAGCTAGACTCTTATGGACATTAAACTTGCAAGAGACTTCTCAGTGTTAACAAAAATTGTACTAAGTGCTAAGCTGAATTTTATCTCTTTACAAAAGAAAGACATAACTGGATGTTGGTGAGATGCCATGAGACTCGTCCACTGCCAGTCAAAACACAAATGGGCAGTTGTGGAAAGCACTCAGACTGTTACTCACAAGTCTGACATCCATACCGTCTCACCCAATAATCCCACACCTGGAAACATTTTCCAGAGAAATAACCTTAAAAGTTTTTTGCCCAGTGATACTGTGTCACTTAAAAGATTCAGAAACTGGGGAACTGTTAAACTAGGGAATGTTTAGGCAAATTATGGGAATATACATAATTAAAAGATTATGCAGCTATTAAAACAGTAAATTTGAAAAACAAATAGTAATATGAGAAATGCCAATCATATGATGATAGGTGAGGAAAGATGCCAAGTTGGATTTTTTTTTGTTTTGTTTGTTTCTTTAAGATTTTCTTTTTAAGAGATCCCTGGGTGGCGCAGCGGTTTGGCGCCTGCCTTTGGCCCAGGGCGCGATCTGGGAGACCCTGGATCAAATCCCACATCGGGCTCCCGGTGCATGGAGCCTGTTTCTCCCTCTGCCTGTGTCTCTGCCTCTCTCTCTCTCTCTCTGTGTGACTATCATAAATAAATAATTAAAAAAAAAAAAAGATTTTCTTTTTAAATAATGTACACCCACTGTGGGTCTCAAACTTATAACCTCAAGATCATGAGTCACATGCTCCACTGAGCCAACTAGGGCCCCAGATGACAAGTTTTATATACACTAATTGCAACTACTTAAAGTGAAAGGAAGAAAAAATCTGAAAGGAGGTATATTAAAAGATAGTGCTTAGGTTATTAATGGAATTCTTCCCTTTATTTTCCAGATTTTCTGTATTTGTCTACTTTATGTATCTGATGTTTAGGTGAAACCTTAGAGACAGCCATCCCCTACTGACCACTCCCAGTGCTCTCATTCCTTGCCCTCCTTCTCTTCACCAGCTAACCCAAGCAGCCAGTGTCAGCCCATGTGATTCACTCAGACCCACATAGATCTGTCTTGTTCATTTTCCTCTAGGAAGATAAAATCATATATTGTCCCAAGTTGTTGTTCTTTCCTTAATAATTGGGTTTACTGAAATGGCATCATTAATGTATTAAGAACTTAGGACATGGTGGGCACTCTATTACTATAAGAAGTTTTCCTCTCTTCCTTTCTTTTTACTTATTTCTCTCTTATTTTCAGGCGGTTAGCAGAGGCATTTCATATTAGTGAGGATTCTGATCCTTTCAATGTACGTTCTTCGGGGTCAAAATTCAGTGACAGTTTAAAAGATGATGCCAGGTATGTAACTTGTCACTTTCTTTCTTAATTGTGGCTTATAAGAGTGTTTGGTCTTTTAAAATATAGTAACTAATATGTACACCTCTGTGATTGAGCCAATTAAAGTTTATTATACCTAAGAGATTATATGATATTTAATAAAAATCCTTTCTTGGTTTCTCACAATTGTTCCCTTGAAGAACTGAGCATGGGGGGCAGGGGAAGGAGGGGTTGGACCCTGTGGTAGAAGTATGGGCCTCACTGAGGCTTGGACTAGCCTGAACTGAAATATCTCTGGGTGCATTCCACTTCTGGCCGTCCACATGGGCCCTTGCTTATGTGGTAACGGCTCTTATTTTCCTCCTGTCTCCTGGCCCTCCAGACAGCTTTCTCCTTCATCCTCAGCTTTCTCATATTAGTTTTCTTATCTTCTCTTCCTTTGTAAATTATAGTCAGTCTTCTGTTATCTGACAATTCCTGACCTCTTCCATTTTTCTGCCTACATTGTTCATTGTCTGCAGGTTACGGGCAGAGAGGTGGGTGGAAGGGATTTTCAGAAGAGCAGGGACAGATGATATTAACTGTGGTGATTTCTCATTTCAGGAAGGATTTAAAGTTTGTCAGTGACATTGAAAAAGAAATGGAAGCCCTTGTGGAGGCCGTGAATAAGGTTGAAGTCAAAACATCCAACTGGACGTGTCTCTAAGGCCAGCTTGATCAAAAAATCAAGTCACAGAAACACCACCAGTATAGAGTAGTGATAGGAAAAAGTTACAACTTCTAGAAAATCCTTATCTTTCCCAGAAGCCCAGCCATTATAACATCCATGGAAGCCTTGTCCTGGTTCAGCAAAGATATCCTCAATCAAATTCAGCACAAATAAAAAAATCTTAGCTCAGTGCCTAAGATTGGATGAAGCAGCTCTGGACATCCGAGGGTATTCAGTAGTTAACAGCTGAGTGACTATGTAGGGTACTTAGGAAGATATGATCTCTGAGGGATTATTGTGTGATAGACTATTGTATGATGGTTCCTTATTACCCCCAAGCAGGGTAGAAGCTGTTGGGTAAAGATAAAAAATTGGGTGACTATAGTTGAAGAATAATGGGATGGACTCCTTCAAGAGAGTGAAGCCCTTGTCCTGAAGGTAGCTAGAAGGGAAAAAGTCTTTAATTTAGCCAGAAGCAGCCCACCCCAAGGTGGCTCCCTCTTTATTCTGTGGGGACCGTGAGTGAGTACAAGGTGCCTGTATTAGTTCCATATCTAATGAAAATGGGTTTCCTTTTCACCATCTCCCTTAGCCCCTGCCCTTTCTCCCTTCCTTCCTTCTGTTCCTACTTCCCAGGATACTAACATGTAGGAGAAAATGGAATCGTTGTTCCTAACTAGGAAACCTGCACAAATGTATTTCTCTGCTAGTTTGTCTGTACCTCTACACTCATTATTTTTAGTATAGAACATATTTTTAGAAGAAATGAGATTGTTTTGTTTTTTTATGTCTTCAATTTATTTAGTAATTTCTTGTGTATATCACTTAACTCCCAAGTTCCTAGCCCCTCAGGAAGAACTGTTATACTGTCCACTTAGTTTCTTTTCACTTACCCTTGATCCCTATCCCTGGCCAGCTGCTCCTGTTGTGGTTCACAGAATAGATGAAGGAAGTGCATTAGCTCTCATCCTCCCAAACCCCTCAGCTTGCATGGCAGCCAGCAAAATACTGTTTGCTGTGGGCCTCTAAAACTCAGCCACTTATGCTGACCCAGCTGTTTTGGTAAAGTGGGAAGGGCCTTTGTAAGTATATTCTGTTTTCAAGATGATTTTATCAATCAGTCATCTTTTCCCTCAATACAGGGAAAGAATAGTAAGAAGAGCCATTGCTTCCCTCCCATGAACAGAGACCACCGCCGGATCATCCACGACCTGGCCCAAGTGTATGGCCTGGAGAGCGTGAGCTATGACAGTGAACCAAAGCGCAATGTTGTCGTCACTGCAATCAGGTGAGTTGATCTTGCCATCACAGGAGGAACTGCTTGTTATGGCAGGTTGGACCTCGGAAACAAGGTCTATCAATATTTGCTTGCCTTACTTTCTCTTCTAGAAGAATAGAAAATCTGCTTCTGGGCTAGCCATTCTGACATGATCAAAAGGTCTGAACCTAGGGCTCCTGGGTGGCTCAGTCAGTTAAGCATCTGCCTTCGGCTAGGATCATGATCCCAGTATGCTGGGATCAAGCCCCACAGCAGGTTCCTTGCTCAGCAGGGACTACTCCCTCTCCCTCTGCTTGCTGCTTCCCCTCCTTGTGTTCTTTCCCTCTCTGTCAAATAAATAAAATCTTTAAAAAAATAAATGAATAGTGATCTGAACCAGAGAGCAAAAAAGCCCATGCCTCAGTCTCTAGGACAGACATGCCTAAAGACATCCAAGGTTCTTGTCTGCCCCAATTCATGAGTGACACTGAAGGTAGTAGCATTTCCTCAGGCACAGGGAATAGACTCTCAGTGCCTGCCCATCACATCAGTTTGTCCCTTTTTTCCTTGTCATCCTGGCAGGATGGAAACAAAAAAATGCTGGACTCTGATTCAAGGTATCCCCTGTAAAAACAGTGTTTGCCATGAGAGGAAACTGAGACTGTAGTGTGAGCCAGGAAGTGGCAAGTAGGATCTAGAATCACTGTCAGAATCTGACAGAGTCGGTAGGTCCTTACCAATAAAGAAAACTCAAGTATAGGAGGGAAAGGAAGCAAGTAACAGGCCCAGACAGATGTGAGTGGAAGAGACGAGGGTTAAATGAAGGTGACCATGCCTGAGAAGGGACAGGTCACATTGGAGTATTCAACAGCAGCACAGTGAAAGTCATGACTGAATTTCCAGCAGTCTGCCTGTCTCCACAAACAATTCTCACTTTTCAGTACTTTGTTTTCTGACTTATCAGGGGAAAGTCCATTTGTCCTCCTACCACGCTGATTGGTGTCCTTGAAAGGGAAATGCAGTCACGGCCTCCACCACCAATTCCTCATCACAGACATCAGACAGACAAGTAAGGATCCTTCAACTACTTTCCAAAGGCCCTATCTATTCAGAGAAGCCCAGGACTCCACCAGCCATTGGTGACTTCTCAGGCCTAGCCTTGGGGTGCTTTGTTCAAATAAATAAGGTTTGACTGGGATGTCAGACATTTGTTCATACCAGAGGGGTCCTAAGTTTAATGTTTATAATGCCCACTTCCCCTCAGGGGAAGAGTCATTGGAAATAACTTCCATGTTGTAGGTGATGACATTGGGAAGTGGATTCAATCTGTCACACCAGAGGACTTAGGAACATCACATGGTTCACAACAGTTATTCTGGAGGTGAAAGTGGGATAGTGGGTCAGGGTTGCAATGAAGGTAGAGATTTTTGTGTTTTGCCCTGTCTACTTCTCTATGGTTTGAATAATTTTTACAACAAAAACATATATTCATGATTTAAAGAGAAAAGAAAACCACATTGGCAAGCAGCAAGTCTCAGACAGGAACAAGAAAGGAACACCATCCCTTGCTCTCTTTTTGAGGCAGCATTGCTGAAAGTTGCTCTGAAACCCAGCAGCGTCCCTAATGCTGTTCTGGCCTTCATCACAGAAGCCCTACCAGGACCTCTTATCCAAAACCTCTAGGAGGGTGGGAAAGAGCTGCTTACAGGGTTACCAAGATGGCTATAGCAATCAGTGTTCTGTAGGACCAGCCAGGACAGCTAGGTGTTGACTATTGAGCATAACCTTGGCAAGGATTAGTGTAGTTGCTCAGGACCAGCCCTGCTTCGCTCCTGGAGAGCAGGTGGCCTGCATTCTAGTCAGCCTAGCTACATATATCCACATGGGCAGTGGTTTGGGAAATGTAAAGGTATTCCACGCATTATTCCATAGCCATGCCCAATACCATCTTGACATAACCATGTGGGATCTTTGGCCTGTTTAAGCCACGCTCTTTTCTTTCCCCCTTCGTTTGTTTTATTTTTTTATAAAACCTTATTGTGGAAAACTTTTAAAGTAGAGACAGTAGTGTTAATATAGTGAACCCCTATGTGCACATCACCAAATTTCAGCAGTTCGAAGCCCATGTGGGCCCACTGTCTTATCAAAGCTTTTTTGCAAATGGTAAATCAGCTGATCCTTAACTTTCTGAAGACCTCAGACTATTTCCCCCCAACAAGAAAAGATTGATCATTCTTTGTTTGCTTTTCAGGAGTCCTGTGAGCAGTAATTTACAGAAAATAGCCAAGGAACCAGTAATTGACTACTTTGATGTCCAGGACTGAGAAGATCAAGATGCACTTAGATAAAAGAATGATTAGGTGTGATGGGACTCGTTTGCCAGCAGATAAATCATGCTTGTTCCTAACTCTCTGGTGGACTCACACACAGCCTCAGATACTATCTTGTACTGATACATCCAAAGCATGAGTGTATCAGAAATCCTTCATCCGCTATTCCGTCTGTATAAAGTGTTTCAGTATGGCCAGATCTCTAATTAGACGGTCACTAGTGATTCAGTCATGTATTTGCAGAGGCTCTGCCATCACTGCGATTGCTTAGAGGGCTGGGGGAACATTGGGTTTGATTTGGACAAAACAGAATTTTAGCCTGAAAGTGGCACTTAGTCATAGCCTCAGTTGTCCCAGTTACCCATCCTCCTCTTAAAAATGCCTGCAACATCAGCTGCACCTCCTTTTTGAATTAATCCAAACTGATCACAATCTTTGGAAAGACACAAGTGAACTTCTCAGTCCAAAATACGAAACGTTGAATTGGTACCATATCTGGAATCACATGTGTTGTGTTAAACTTAGCTATCTTTTCTGAGTCTTTTGCCAAAAACTCTCATAGGTCTATCTGGCTAAACTTTTCTTAGGAGTTCTTAATGCCATCAGTTCTCGACCTAGGAAAGGAGGGAGAGTGCTTTACAGAATTCCATTTTCTAGAGTCTTGGGGCATGGCTCATGTGACCTCACTGAGCCTGGCTGGTGACAGTTTAACTATAAAAACCATGGTAGTAGAATACCATAGAGCAGGTTCCTCCTCCTACCAGGTTTGCACTATGGCCTCTGTATTAACTAATGTAGCCCTAACTCTCCCTCTGATTGAGAAAAATCTCAAGTGGAATTTACCTTTCCTGTGTTGCTTTCTCTCAGGCCTGCAGCATCTGTATTAGCTCTCCTTGTCTCTGAGCTCTGGACTTCTGTTTAAATATTCACAAAAGTATGTGGACAGTGCAGGGCTTATTCCAGCACCCTCTGGAGGCATTCTTGAGTCTCCGTTAAGGCAGGCACATTGACTGTTAACATTAGTTTGACCCTCTCTGCCTTGACACTCCTCCAGCTTAGAGGCTGGACTTCCAATAACTTCTTTGTCCAGAGCAAGCCCAAGCCCCAGAGCAACACAAGATTTCAGAAGTGATGTCACAAAACCGCCATTTTTCAGAGAAAGAGTAGGGTCACCCTTTGGTCCTAACCCAGGCAATCTACCTCGAGAGGCAGCAGGTACAGGAAGGAGCAAGAAGAAGCAACTGGAGGGAGGAGACAAAACTACAAAACTGCCTCTATCTGGACCCATTTAGTACAGGGTCAGTGGCCCCAAACACAACAGGAAGCCCACGAGCATGTTAGAAGCAGTGGTTCAGTGGATGAACTGCCCATGGAGAACATCTCAGAATTCAGGAGGCAGGAGACCTGATTTTAGATGCCAGTTCTGCCACATAACTTGCCACTTGGTCAAATGGAGAAATCACCTGCCTTACCAGGGTTGTGAGGATTAAATAAACAAGATACAGGGAGGTACCTGATCTATTGTGGGTGCTGTTACATACTTGAGGGGCACCTGACTGGCTCAGTTGGTAGAGCATCTGACTTGATCTCAGGATCATGAGTTCAAGCCCCACGTTGGGTATAGAGTTTACTTTAAAAAAAAAAAAAAAAGAGAGGCCCCTGGGTAGCTTTAGCTCAGTCAGTTAAGCATCTGACTCTTGATTTTGGGTCAGATCCTGATCTCAGTGTTGGGAGATCAAGCCCCTCATTGGGCTCCACATTGGGCATGGAGATTGCTCAAGATTTTTTTCCTCTGCCCCTCGCCCCACTTCTCTCACTCCCCCTTACCCTCTCCCTCTCTTAAGAAAAAAAAAAAAAAAGATACTTGGTATCTGGAAAACATATAAGCGTCTTCATATTAGCCAAGTAAAGTTACAGAATGCTAAACAGATTTCTTCTGGTGAATGCTTATGTGCCTACCCCATGCAGCCTTGTGCTAAGGCTGTAGTCTGTTCTTTCAGTTAGTAATCCAGCAGAGAACACATACTTGAATGAATTTTTTTTTTTTTTTTTTTTTTTTTTTTTTTTTAGATTTTATTTCTTTGAGAGAGAACACATGCAGGGGGAATAGCAGAAGGAGAGAGAGCAGCAAGCTCCCTGCTGAGCAGGGAACCCGATGCGGGCCTCCATCCCAGGATTCTTGGATGGTGACCTAAGCCAAAAGCAGACACTTAACTGAGCCACCCAGGTGCCCCACCTGAGCAAATATTTATAATGAAATTGGTTGATCTGGCACAAATAGGTCATTAGTCTGTCATTAAAAGCTAAGTAGAACTATAAGAGGAATTTCCTGTGGTATTGTAGGAATGGGTTAATTTTCATGGTTGGGAGAAGGGAAACAGGAAGAAACATTTGGGCTGAGTCCTAAGATGGTAGACTCCCGTTAGGGGAAGGAGAGAGTCTTGCCAAGAAAAGGTAAACCATATAAGACAAGCCCAGGAATATGGTTTGTGGTGGGGTTGAGGAAAGATTAGTTGTCCAGAATGGGCAGACAAGTAGAAGAACAAGTGGTGAGGCTGAGAGGTGGAAAAGAAGAAGTCAGCTGTGGAGAGCCATAAGGGAGCCACTGGAGGGTCCTAAGCAAAGTAAGGCATGGTTGGGGTTTTGATGCAGAGTGGGAATTACCAGCAAATGTTTTCTGTAAAATCCAGATAGGAAATATTTTAAGGCTTTGTGAATCTTAGTTTCTGTTGCAGCTACCCAATTCTGCCATTGTTATGTCAAAGTGGCCGCAGATAATACATAAGCAAATGAGCATGACTCTGTCCTAGGATCACCTTATTTTATAGACCTTGAAATCAAAATCTAACACAGTTTACATGTCACAAAATATTGTCATTTTTTTCCAGCTATTTAAAAATGTAAAAACCATTCTTAGCTCATGGGTTATACAAAAACAGGCAGCAGGCTGGATTTGGTTAAGGACCTTAGTTTGCCCACCCTGTTCTAGAGCAGTGTCTTAGGCAGAGTGTGAAGAAGGGATTGGAAGATTAACTTTGAGGCAAGCAGCCCAGCCAAGAGCTGTAGGAATGATTGAAGTGAGAAGATAAGGATGATGGAGATTGGTGCTGCAAAGGGAAGAGATTCGGGAGATCGGATAGGCTACTCAGCCTCAGCAGGGAGCTAACACCCCTTGGATCACTGAAGGGACCCCAGAGCCCCTCAGCAAGGGGAAACTGCTTCTCATGGGATTGGTGGATCCTCCACTGAGCAGTGACCTTGGGCAAGACTACATGAGCATGGACTAAAGAGAGCCATTTGTGGAAGGATCCGATGGGCACCAAGACCTCACACTATTGCTTACTGAGAAATCAGGTGACAGCACCCCTTCCCCTTCCAGCCCTACTATCCTTCACCAGGAGATTCTTTATGGGACCAGAGCTTTACAGGGACCCAAGTTCTTATCTCTGGAATTCCCTCTGGCTTGTTTGAGAGAGCTGCCTGCCAGTCTGCAGTGCAGTGGGAGGTTGTATTCAGGCTTGGAGATGAAAGCAAGCCCTCCTGATTGCAGAGTCTGTGAGGTAGCTCTGGATCCTGTCCTGGACAGGCCAGAGAACAGACCATGGAGGGGGAAGAAAGAATGCCAGTCTCGTAGGAGAGGTTCAAAGTTTCAAACGGTCCTGTGATTTAGTTTTGGGGGTGGGGCTCCTCACATAGTGTCAGCCTTCTTGCTTCATGCCTGAAAGCCTGGAGACCTTGCTTTCTGAGAACCTGCCAGTGTGACTTTTAAAATGGGAAGGAATGCCTGGTCACCTTCACAGACCTGCCTTCCTTATCAGTCCTCTCATATGCCCTGCCATACCTGTTGGGGAGTTTCTTCCTCCTGAGCTCCCTATGTGGCCTCAGCACAGATGTCCCATACCATCTCTTCTGGCCTTTTAGAGCTCACAAATCCCCAGGGAAAGCTCTAAACTAGCCTAACCCCTAGTCTACAAAGGCCTAGCCCAGAAGGGACAAGGCCCCATGGGATCACACTCAGTGTAAGCCAGGCAAAGGCTGTAATCTAGGCTTTGGGTTTCCCAGCCTAGAACTGCCTCTAGGCCAGGAGGGGTCTGAGTCCTCAAGAAAAGGGCTACTGTCTTCTCCAAACAGAATTCCCCTGGAGTCCTTCTCAGTGGCTCAGGCTGCTCTCAGCCCCAGGCTTTGTGTGGTCACTCTTCATAAGGCATAGCCTCCTGGGAGACCTGGCTGCATATAATTCAGCTAAACTGCTAGGATGCCTGATTGGCTGCTTCAACTCAGTCTGAATCCTGGGCAGTTCGCTTCCAGTGTCTAGACATTGATCTCCCCATCTATCACGTAAGTGTCTGTCCCAAGCCATTGGAAGGGTAGTGAGGGGCAGCCCGGATGGCTCAGCGGTTTAGCGCCGCCTTCAGCCCAGGGCATGATCCTGGAGACCCGGGATCAAGTCCCGCGTCAGGCTTCCTGCATGGAGCCTGCTTCTCCCTCTGCCTGTCTCTCTCTCTCTCTCTCTCTCTCTCGAATAAATAAATAAATAAAAATCTAAAAAGGGGGGGAAGGGTAGTAGGTAGACAGGATCTAAGAGATGGGGAGATTCTCCCAGTGTAATGCGGCATCTTAGCACAATCAAGCCTCAAGCTCATCCCAGGACTGTCTCACAGCATAGCTCACTTGGGGGAAGGAACAAAGCAGTTGCAAAGCTGCTCTGGCAAGGGCTGGGGCCTTTATTCAACTCCCTTTCAGTCACCCCAGGTTGGATGCAAGGGGGGGAGAGAGTCCAAGGTACTCATGCACCCACACTTCACCAAGAATCTCTTCTGATAGTAGATAACAGCTTTGGACCACTTAATATACATCAAGCTCTGTGCTCCTCTCATTCCTCAAAGACCCTTGAAGTATGTATATATATGTATATACATACGCATTAAGATACATTGATTTTAGGGAGTGTGAGAGGGGAGAGGGAGAGAGAATATCAAGCCGACTCTCCACTGAGCGCAGAGGCCAATGCAAAGCTTGATCCCACGACCCTGAAATCATTACCTAAGCCAAAACTAAGAGTTGGATGCTCAACTGATTGACTCACTCAGATGCCCCTGAAGTGTACATTCTTATCTCCATTTTAGCAGTGGGGAAACTAAAGGTTGAAGTTAGGTCATTTGCCCTACCTAGATCACTCAGTGAATAATTAAGGGGATCTGAAATTCCATAAGGTCCGACTCCAAAACCTATGTCTTCCACTACACAGAACAAGGAAAGCTCACACAGAGTACCTTGGAGTCCCTGGGGCTGTATTATCTGGCAGGTCAGGATAGATGGGATGGAAGTTTATACTGTGTCCCAATGTAGAGTACACCAGCAACCCTCAGAAGATGGGACTTTTTTCCTAGAATGGCCGCTGGGGGGCAGTATGTATCCCCAAACCAGGAGCCTGGGGATGGGGTAAGGTAGTGCTTCACTTTGCCTCAAAAAAAGCTCAAAAAAAGTTTCTAGTAGAGTTTATAACCAATATCTTTAAAAATTGTCACCTTTCCATTTGTTTTTTAATACTGTTTTGTTTGTTGATATAAACAGTGTAAGCACAGAGGGGAAAACAAAAGTCCTGCAGATACCTGAAGGAAGAACATTCCAGGCAGAGGGAATAGCCATTGCAAAGGCTCAGTGGTGGAAACATGCCATGTACTTTGAAAGAACAGTAAAGCCATCCGGCTATAGGGAGAGAGAAGCAGGGACCTGGAGCCCATTGGAAGGCTTAGGGCAGAGGGATGAAATGATTTGGCTTATTTTTTTTTAAAGGAACACTAACTGCTGTATTGAGACTATACGGGTGAGTCATAGCAAAAAGGCTGGGAGATGATCAGAAGACCACTTCTGTAATCCAAGAGAGGTGACTGGCTCAAACCTGGGTGATGGTGGTGGGGTGATGAGAAGTGGTTGGTTTCTAGATAATTTTGCAGGTAACACGTATACGATTTGCTAACAGCTGGGATGTGGATAGAGTATGAGACAGAATGGAGTCAGGGATGACTTCAAAGATTTTGGCCTGAGCAATGAGAAGATTGAATTTGCCATTTACTGATATAGGAAAGAGTGTGGGAGGAGCAGGCTTGGGGATGAAAATCTGTCCAGTGGGTGGTTTTATATGGGAATCTAAAGTCTGGAAACAGGATTGGACAGGAGATCTAATTTGGGGAGCTGTTGGCATATAATGGTATTTATATGTTGGGAAGGAGGGTGAAAGAGAAGAGGTCCAAGGATTGTGCCCTGGGCATTCTCCATCATCTAGAGGCCAGGGATCTGAGGAGACAGGGCAGGAGTCAGACATTTCCAGAGCCAGAGTTGAGGGTTGAAGCTGGAATACTCAGTGCTACAGGGAAGTCCTGTGTGGTAGGGGTCTGGAGTTTTCCTCCTGGTTGCCTAAGAGAGTCTTGGCTTCTCTTGCTTGCCCTGACCCATCTGAACCTTCTGAGAGAAGGGACCAGTCCCATGGTACAAGTCAGGGCCTCAGAGTATTTGGGATCCTGGGCCTTTGCTGCCTTCTCCCCTTTAGCCATCTCGTAAACATAGGTGTTCCCAGGACTCCATCATCTCTCCGTGGGCCACCTCATCTATCTGCAAGCCTTTGCATGCCACTCTGAGCTCTATCTCTAGCCCAGCCTGTGTCTATCCCCAGATGCCCCACAGGCACCTCCAGGTCAGCATGTTCAACCTCTAAACTGTTTCCTTGTATATACACCACTACCTTCCAGTCTCCCCTGCCCCAGCACTGAGTCCTTAGGAGTTCATCTTTTCCCTGATGTCCTTGACCTGGGGCCAGAAGCCAGAATAGAAGTGGAGGATCTGGTGCTGGGGGGAGGATGGGAACACGTTCTTGCTGGTGCTGGCTGGACTGTTGTCAGCCAGGACCACCCCCATCTGAGGTATCGGTCAGTGTGGCTTTGGTTGGGTCCCTGGAAGACTCAAAGGCTCAGTCCTAGATTTTTTACCTCATCTGTGTACCTGGGTGTACCTGGCTTGTAATTGTGTGTCTTCTCTCTGCCCCTGACCCAGCCTCTGAACCTCCAGCTGCCCTCATCCAGACCCCCCACAGAGCCCAGAGCATAGAGCATCCCCTCCAGCACCCACCCATCCCCTTGACTCTGAGCACAGACATAAGCGAAGACCATGACCTCTGACAAACTCTTCCTCACCTTGCTTCATCATAGCAAATGCCAATGGCAAAACTGAAACCTGAAATACCTCATCCCTCTGAGCCTCATTATCCCCATTTTACAGATGAAGAAACTGAGGACCAGAGAGGTTCGATAACATGCCAAAGCTCAGTGGAGGGCACTTAGGTGTTTGGGGTTATTTGTTAATTGCGGGGGGGGGGTCTTTGTTTTTTTAGTGTTTCATTATTTTAACATATCTGTATATAACATATGCATGTTCATAGGGTATATTGCACAATTTAGAGACAAAACAAAAAAACTAGCCAAAACCAAATTAGTAAGGACTAGAATTCCTACTGTTTACCCCTTACCGAGCCAATCTTCCCAGGCCTCAGCATTCTTGGATATAAGATGGGCATGAGGATATGAAGACCACAAAAGGGTGTAAAGTGGTAACAGCAAATACACTGCCCACATGCCAGGCATAGCTCATTTTCTCATCCCAGCAGCCTTGTGAAGTGGGAGCTATTATTATCCTCTTACCTAAAGTTATCCAGCTAGTGAGTGGTAGAGCCAGCATTTGCATCCAGCCTGGCTGCCCTCTTTGTGCTCTTAGGTGCCACAGTATGGACGCTGTGGCACCCAGGAGAGCTGGGTCATACCTCTTTCCCACTTTAGGTTCAGCAGAGGTCAGTGCATGGCCACAGCCAGGCTGCACAGCTGAGCAACCATAGCTGCCTCCTACTGAGGGCATCAGCACCCCAGCCTGGCACAAGATGGCTGCTTCCAACTTTTTCTGGGCTACAGAACCTCATCCTGAGGGAAGAGACAGACTAGCCAGACCAGAGTGCTGCCTGCAAGTGCCTTCCCTTGGAGGCTCTGAGTGGGAATGGGAGAGCAGGCAAGGACAGGGAGTGAGGGGCCCTCCCAAAGCCAGGACCACCAGGCTGAGGAGCTAGCCTTTATCTGGCAAGCCCTGCAGTGGCCTGACCTGAGGCTGGGGATGTTCCTGCCGTACCCTGTCCCCATTTCAACCACAGCCTCAGGGTGGAGGGGAGGAAAGTGGGGTCATGACTTGAGACTTCAAAGTACTGGAAGAAGTCACATCTGGGGTCTACCCTAGACACCAACGCATCCAAGCCTCAATGCACAGGTAGGGAAACTGAGACCCAGAGAGGGGAGGGGTCCTGTCTAGGTCACACAGCCAGCCTGTGAGGCCAGGGAGCAAAGACAGGACTTTCATGACTCGTATCCCAACCTGGCTCCCAGAGCTAAATGATGTGTCTCCTGGATCCAGCCAGGGAGTGGTTATAGGAGAGACTCCGTGTGTGTATGAGAGAGAGAGAGACAGACACACAGACACACAGCAGAGCTAAGAGCCAGGGACCCACAAGGCACCATGACACCCACCCACCCTATTCTACTTCATTCCCTTCTGCCTGCCTGCAGTGAGACCTGCCCCTCTCTTCCAGAGACCTCCCTTACCTCTGCCCCAGGCCTTGGTCTTACCTCTCCTCTGGGCCTGGCCTCAGTTTTAACCTACTTGTCTGACCTTACCTTCTTCCACTCTTCCCTACATTTTTCCATTCCAGCAGCAGTCCTCCATGCTCCCACCTGAGGGCCCTTCAGTGGCTGTTCCCTCAGCCTGGCATGCTCCTCTCACAGGTGTCCACACAGTTCACTCCCTCTCCCCCTCAGATCTGTACTCAAAGTCAACTTCTCAGTGAAGTCTTTGGTCTTTACAGCCCCACACACTTCCTGTCCCTTTCTCCTGCTTTTCCTCCTTAGTATGTATCACTAACACACTATGTTTTGCACAGAATGTCAGCTCTATGAGAACAAGAACTCCAGTTTCTTTTTTGTGCCTATATCCTCTGCACCAAAATGGTGTCTGGCATATTGTAGAATTTCAACCAACTTCTGCCAAGAAAATGAAAGGGGTCTGTGCACAGAAACACTGTGTGACCATGGTCAGGGCTCATCTGAGCCTAACCCTGGAATCAAAAACTGCAGGGTATTACGGGCAATGAGCCTAATGCATGTCTGTGGCAAAGCAGTAGACAGCAAGCAGGTTCTGGATAGACCCACTGACTGCCCTACCTCCAAGGCCATCTCCTAGGGACATGGGGATGACAGAAGTCTAAAGAGGTCTGTTGAATGTGACTGTACGGCAAGGTAAGTACCTGCTCCCCTACTGATGGGCATACTGATGGGCATTTGGCTTTGTTTCCAGGCCCCGTGATCACCCACCTTGTGCCCCTCATTCAGGTACCCACTCCCCACCTCCCAGCTATGCTCCCAGGACATTGTCCACTGACCCTCCTTTGATATCCACACAACCATGACCTCCCCAATCTCTATCTTCAACATTTCTGAATTCCAGACCATATAAAAGACGTAATAGTTTATTGTGCACTTACTCTGTGCCAAGCACTATTCTCAGCGTTGTACGTGTTTTGTTTTATTTCATTGAATATCCACAGCGACACAAATGGTAGGTGGTATTAGATCCATTTTACAAATGATTTAAAGGAAGCCCAGAGAGGTTAAGTAACTTGCTCAAGATACACACTTCTTGCCCCCAAGTCCCATAGGCAACTCAAACTCAACATATCCATGATATAACTTATCTTCCTCTCCAAACCAGTTTGTCTGCCATGCATATTCTCAGGGGGCATATCTCCAATGCCCCAGGCCCAAGCCAAAAACTGAAATCAGCCTGACCCCTGCCAGTCCTTACCCACTTCTCCCAATTTAAGCCCAAGCCGTATAGGCTTTACCTCCTCGGTATCTAGTGAATCCTCTTTCCCCCACCTGCTGCTCCTCCTGGACTATTGCCTCTCACCATACTCCACCACAGGCTCCAATCTTCCCCTTTCCCAGCAGCTTGCACACTGCAGCTCAGGGAAGCTTGCTCTAAATCTCATGTCACCATGTTCCCATCTCCAGAAGAAAGCCCAGCCTCCTTGCCCCGGTCTCCTCAAACTGCAAAGTACAGCAAGCAACCCCAGAACAGACAACCTTATCCTCTATTTGCTCTGCCTCCACCTCTGGAAAGCCATCCCTGACCTCTGCTCCATGCTGGGCTAGGATCCCCCTCTGAACTCCACAGCCCCCTCTCTGCCACTTAGCTCCTTCCCCATGATTACCTATCCTCATTAGACTGTGCTCCTTGAAGGCAGAGACTCAGCCTCACCCTCTTCAACATCTGCAGTGCCCAGGCAGGGCCTGCACACAGGAGGTACTCAATAATTGCTGAAAGGCTGAATGCACAAACAATGACAGGAACCATGGGTGATGCTGCCTCTGAGTCCCACAAAGCAGGATAACTCCTGCTCCATTCCGGAGTGAGTGAGGATGCTGGCTGTCCCACCTCCAGCAACCTCTGTGCCTGTCCACCTGAATCCCATGAAGCCATTTCCTATCTCTGTACCTTTTCTTTTTTTTTTTATTAAATTTTTAAATTTATTTATGATAATCAGAGAGAGAGAGAGGGGGGTAGAGACACAGGCAGAGGGAGAAGCAGGCTCCATGCACCGGGAGCCCGACGTGGGATTCGATCCCGCGTCTTCAGGATCGGGCCCTGGGCCAAAGGCAGGCGCCAAACCGCTGCGCCACCCAGGGATCCCCTCTCTGTACCTTTTGAAAGAACTTCCTTCTTTGCATATTCCTTCTGACTCTGGATTTTCTTGGTGTGGGAGAGCTCTGGCACCAGGAGGAGGAGGAATCAAACCCCTTACCTACTTTCAGTCTACATTAGGCATTTTCAAGGCGAGGGGTGATTTTGCCTCCAGGGGTGAGAACATGGATTTTTGGAAGAAGATGAAAAAATCTTACTCTTTTTTGTATAATGTATTTTGTATAAAATAAACAGATATAAGTATACCTATGGTATTAAAATATGTGATTAAGAAAGAAAATGGTGACTGGGTGACGGGCCCTGAGGGGGGCACTTGATGGGATGAGCACTGGGTGTTTTTCTATATGTTGGCAAATTGAACACCAATAAATAAATAAATAAATAAATAAATAAATAAATAAATAAATAAATATTGGGATCCCTGGGTGGTGCAGCGGTTTGGCGCCTGCCTTTGGCCCAGGGCGCGATCCTGGAGACCCGGGATCGAATCCCACATCGGGCTCCCGGTGCATGGAGCCTGCTTCTCCCTCTGCCTGTGTCTCTGCCTCTCTCTCTCTCTCTCTGTGTGTGACTATCATAAATAAATAAAAAAATTAAAAAAAAATAAAATAAAATAAAATAAAATAAATAAATAAATAAAATAAATAAAATGTCTAAAAGGCTTCTGAGGGGAATAATAATGGAAAAAAAAAGGTTGAGAAACTCTGATCTATATGCTTGGGCCTTGTTTTATCTGGTCCAAGGACTAGCTAGAACTGAAGGAGAGTCTAGAGTCCTATCCTAGGGCAGCTCACCCCCAGCTAGCTGTTTTCCTTTCCCCCAAAACGATCCCTTCCCTACGCTAGGCCTGAAAAATCCACCATTCTGTGTCTGGCATCCTTTAATCTCCTGTTCCTACTGAGGCCGTAGGTTGTCTTCCCCCATTCTCTCCCAGGGTCGCCCCAGCTCCTAAGGCGGGAAGGAGTTAGAGACCTCTCAGCTCTGTGCTCCAGCCCTGGGCTACTGCATAACCATGGAGTTCCTGGAAAAATCCAGGAGGGAGGCCCAACCACAGGAGGCACCCAGGAAGTGAGGGTGCCACTGTGTTGGACAAGGCTTTCTTTATTGGAGTGGGGGGATAGGGTCACAAATAATCTTACTTAGAAGTAAGCACTTAGAAGTGCTCTAGGTGGATGGGGTCACTTAAGGGTGGGACAGTCTGGGCTAAGGGTCTGTTGGCGGGAGACACAGAGACAGGGGTGAGGGAAGAGGTCATGGATGGGATTTGCATGGTCTTGGGCAGCACGGGTATTCTGCGGTCTTCATACACCATGGAGTTCTCCAATGTCTGGGGCCTCTGTGTGATGCTGGAGCCAATGAAGACCAAGTAGATGATGCCACCTAAGTAGGCACCTAGGAGCGGTGCCACCACCGGCACCCACCACCAGTCCCGGACCCTGCAGGCAAGAGGCAGAGGCCTGCTGAGGGGGCTGATGCCCAGCACAGCACCCACATCCAGTCAGGCTGAGACAGAGAGTAGGGCCTGAGTCTAGAGGAGTGACCCCCATTCTAGCCTAAGAGTTGCCCCTGAGCCTGCCCTGGTCAGCTTCAGTCTGATTCAGGGCCAGGGCTGATCTGTGGCAGGACTGACATTCAGTCCAAGAGCAGCATCTGCGTCGGTGCTGATCAAGGGGAAAGAGGGGATCCACACCTGTCTCCCCAGACCATCTGGGAGTTTGGCAGGACTCTAGACTGTGCTGCTTCTCACATCACCCTCCCCCCCTCTGCATGCAGGGGACCCAGAGAAAACTTGCAGGAATGGGCTGGGCAGGGCAGTACCTGAAGACCTGTATACCCCAGCCAGCAATGTAAGTGAAGAAGCGGGGAGGCAGGTCCCGGGATGGGTTCATGGCATAGCCTGTGTTCATGCCCAAGGACACTCCAATGACAATAATGAGGACGCCAATCACCAGGGCCTGTGTCCCTTGTAGTGCTGGGTTGTTCTCCTTGTCCGTGATGGCGAAGAGACATAGCTGGAGTATCCCTGTCACTATCACCTGGGGAGCAGACACCGTGGCAGCCACCTGGGGCCCCTAGCCAAACCACAGCTTCAGCAGTGCCCCCAGCCCCAATCCACTGGCAGATACCTCATCCAGAGTTCTTGTCCCTTCTATTGTGAGGACTGCCTGCTAGATGGGGAGGGTTAAGGAGGGGAACCCACACTGGACCACTGACCTCATCCAGGAAGCCCATCCACAACGTCAAGCGGTCAGGAAGGTAGGTGGCAAAAATGTTAGCGGTGGCTGTGGGACCAGTCACTGCCAGATGTCCGCCCGAAAATTCGATAATGGCTGCTGTAGAGACACAGACTGAGTGTGAACCTGCCACCAGCTTAACCCCACTGGAGCCCCAGGATTAAGGCTGTAGGATCCAGAGGTGGGGAGCACCTGTAAGGCTCTCTCCCAAATGTTTTCACAGACCAGGATACTAGGGTTGGATCTTCCCATTTTTCAGAGGAGGCTGAGGCCAGAGATGGACAACCCAGGGCAGGACACTTACAGTAGAAGAGGAGGTAGATGGTGGCAGCAGCCAGGAAGGAACCCAGAAACTGACCCAGGATGTAAACAGGAAACTTCTTCCAGGACATGCGGCCTAGTGCACAGTTGGTGAAGGTCACGGCTGCATTCATGTGGGCCCCTGAGGGGAGGGGCAGAAGTGTCAGAGGTGTGAGAGCAGAGACAAACAAATAATATGAGAGCAACAATAACAATAATAATAACAGTATTTATGGAGTAGATTCATTTAATCCTCATAAAGACCCACAAGACAGAGACCACCATTTCCAATTCACCATTAAGGAAAGTAAGAGACAGAGAAATTAAATAACTTGCCTAAGTTGGCCCAGGTAGTAAAAATGGGGGATCCAGGGGAGCTTATGAAGATTCTGGGCAGAGAGAGTCAAAAGAAAGGGGTTCAGGGTGTTCTCCCTCCCCTCAGGCCAGTAAGGATGGTTTCAAGTGGACTTGGAGAAGGGGCTGGCTGGAGGTAAGCAGGAAGAGCCTGGAGGGGACACCTGGCCCTGCTGATCAGATGGGGCCCGGGCTCACTCACCAGAGATGTTCCCTGCCACGTGCACTCCCATGGTGACTCCAAAGCCAAAACCCAAGTTGACACCGAGGTAGCTCCCAAATCTATTTCCTAGAACCATATGTGCCACAGAGCCAAGGCCAAACACCTGCAAGGGAGGGCCTCTGAGAGGACTACCTGCACAGAAGCCCCAACCTCACAGGAGGCCTCAAGCTCAGTTTGGGCTCCTCATCCCCATGCCCCAGGCCACCATACATTGTCTTTGGAGACCCTCTGCCATTCCCTCCTTCTCCAGAAATTGTCCTGACTTCTTCAAGATGTGACCAGGGAGAGCTGAGTGGGGCTATACAAGGAGCTGGGAGAGAAGCAGCACCCACACCCCTAGACCCCAAGCCCACCCAAAGTTCAGGGTAGGAGGCAGGGCTTCAAGGAGGGCATGGCTGGTGCGGATTGAACCCCTCAGAGTATCTCACACTTCAACCTAACCTGCAGGAAATTTCTTCAAGGGATTGCCAAACTTCTGGCCTGGACTCTGCCAGAACCCCGCTCCCTATACACACAGTGGCCCTGGGAGCCCAGTGTGGTTCTACCCCTCTTGCCTTCAGCAACATTTCCATTGTCCTCAGCTGTCATTTCTGAATTTCTTGTTCTTGCCCATTCGTAGCTGCTGGATCACCTCAGAAGATCCCCCCGCCCACCCCCCGGCCCCAGACCCTCTTCACAGGGAAATTAGAGGCCTGAAGCTAGGCCCTCACTCAACCTCCCACAGCTCCCACCGGAATCAATATCCACCTTCCCCTTCAGCTCTGGTTCTGGTGCCCAGGCTCTCCATCCCTCTCCAGTCACCTCCCTCTTGCCTGTATCTTCCACCCTCCCCTTGACTGCTCCCACAGACTCAGGTGTCTTCCTTCTTGCCTGAGCCCAGCCTCTCTGTCTAGCTGTGGACTCCTGGACCCCCCTCCCTGTGTGGACCTAGCTCTAAGAAAGAATACACTGGCTGGCTCCTTGATCCCTTCCCTTGCTCTCTCTCTACAATCTGGCTCTTGCTTCCACATATCATGGACATCAAAGCTCTCCCTGAGGGCTCCAGCCTCCTAATTTCCTAATGGTCCCTTCAGACTTGTCTTACTTTGCTAACTTAGACCTTTTTAACCACTCTGTGCTTCTGGAAGGTCCCTTCTCTTTGGCCTCCACATCTCTGTCTTTCCTGGTTTCCTCTTACTTCCACAGCCTCCCTCTCTATAGTTTCTTCCCACATTTTTCTTTCTTCATCTGTCTCGTGAATATGGATGACTCCAGCACTCATTCCTTGGTGCCTTTCATGTCTCTCCCCAGTCACTCTTCCTCGGCCTTCTTACCACGTCTATGGCTTCAGAGATGCCTGATGCACTAAAATTCCCAAAACCTCCACCTAGGAGCTAGATCCCTATCTTCAAATACCTACTGGGAGTCTGGGTTTTTCAAAGACTAGATCTATGGGTTTTTCAAAGGCTCTCTGTTGAAAGCTTACCATCTCTCAGAAAATGTGATCCTCATCCTATGTTCCCCATTCCAGCTGTCCAAATTTGAGCTTCCTCACCCTCATCCTCCACACCCAACCAGCTCTGCCTGCATTCTATCCAGATCTTACCCACCCTCCTACTTGCAGCCAGCGTGACCTTTCTAACAGAAAAATTTGATCATGTCTGCCCCTTGTTCAAACATTTACTGGCTTCCCTCCATTTCTAGGATAAAGTCCAAACTCAGTAGGCCACAATTTAAGACCCTGTATAATTTTCTCTCTTCTGCTTCCCAGTTTCATGTCTGCTCCAGTGTGCTCTATGTTCAGCAATGTTATTACAACTAAACACTAACAACCATTTATTGAGTGTTTGTTGTATGCTAGACATTTGTAAGCAAGTTATATCTATCACCTCCTTTAACCCTTACACCAACTTATGCGTTAGGTGCTCTAATTCTCCCCATTTGATGGATTGTTAGCCAAGTCCTAGAGAACCTGACTGGCTTGTCCAAAATACACAGCCTGCATGGAGGGAGTCAAGGTTTTAATGTAGGCAGTCACTTTGTCAAACAATTCAAACCAAACAACATACTGCTCCCTGCATGCCTTGTTTTCTAATGCTTCTGTGGTTTTGCGTTGTGTTATTCCCTCTCCTTGGAATACCTCATCTCAGATTCTGAAAAATCAATATTCTAAAGCCACATTAAGATGGCACCTCCTTTGAATATTCCATGTGCTTTAGATATACTGTCTCTGAGGGACCTATAGATGTCGGGGCTGCTGGAAATAGAAGTCTAGATCCATCATCCAATATGATGGCCACTAGCCACATGCAGCTATTAAGTACTTGACATGTGGCTAGTCCAAATTGAGATCTGCTCTAAGTGTGAAGTACACACCAGATTTCAAAGACATAGGAAAAAAAGAATGTAGAATGTCTTATTAATAATTTTATACTGATTACCTATTGAGCTGGCAATATTTTGGATATATATATATAAATACAATAATTATTCAAATTAATTTCATCTATTGCTTTTCACCTCTTTAATGTGGCTACTAGAAAGTTTTAAATTACATGTGCGGCTCATATTGTATTTCCCTTGCACATCTCTGTTCTAGTGTTTTTGAAGAAGGAAAGCTGAAGAATTGTGGACATGGGGGCAATAGATAAAGCCATCAAGGAGGATGAAGGTGAGATGATGGTCAGCTGAGGGCTGAACCTAGAGCTGCACATAAGTCGGTGTTAGAAACTCTGGCTGGAGCAGGTGTTGAAATGGGAGAGGAACAAAGGAAGAATGTGCCTGGAACACCAAAGAGAAACAGAGTTTCCCAGGAGGGTGTGGTCCCCACCATCACATGCAGCCTCTGGGTCAAGTGCATAAAAGCCTGAAAAGCATCCCTTTGGATGTGACCATCCAGCAGTCCTTAGTAATGTGGTGAGCACTACATCATCAGGCTATAGAAACAGAAATTAGGTACCAGAAATTGAGAGGTAAGTATGTGATGAAGAAGAGTTGAAAGGGGCAGCCCGGGTGGCTCAGCGGTTTAGCGCCGCCTTCAGCCCAGGGTGTGATCCTGGAGACCGGGGATTGAGTCCTGCCTGCTTCTCCCTCTGCCTGTGTCTCTGCCTCTCTCTGTGTGTGTCTCTCATGAATAAATAAATAAAACCTTGGGAAAAAAAAAAAAAAGAAGAGTTGAAGGATACCACTGTAGACATCTCTTTGAGAACCTGTCTGAGGAGGGAGGGAGGAAGAGCGTGATAATTGAAGAGGCTCAAAGGGGGAAGGGAAGATGTTTTGCGCTGTGCCAGTTTAAGTAGAGAGACTTCATTTTTTTTTAAATTTTATTTATTTATTCATGAGAGACACAGAGAGAGAGGGAGGGGCAGAGACATAGGCAGAGAGAGAGAAACAGGCTCCATGCAGGGAGCCCGATGTGGGATTTGATCTGGGATTCCAGGATCACGCCCTGGGCTGAAGGCAGGCACTCAACCGCTGAGCCACCCAGGCATCCCAGTAGAGAGACTTCAGTATGGTAAGGTTGAGAGAGGGAGAGGCTCTCCCTCAAAATGGAACAAAGTACCTGGGTAGACTGGAGGGTGGGACTGGTACAGGAATGGAGGGTCCTCCGTGAAGGAGGAGCCTGCCCTGGCCAAGGAGGGGACACATGGATGCACAGGTAAGTGGAGTCTGGTGCTGCAGGGTTAGGTGGGTGAGCCAGACGCAGGAAGCCTGCCTGATGGTTTTCTCTGGTAAGCTAGAAATCCAGCCATTTGCTGATTTTAAAAAAAAAAGGGCAGAGTACAAGGCAGCCTTGAGAAAGTTCGAGAACAAGTCAGATAGCCTCAATAGGGTTGGGGAGAGGCAGCTGAGCAAGGCCATGTAGGTCCCCCAAGAACACCAGGACAAGTGCAGGGAAGCCCAGAGGCAGACTGGCTTAAGGCCAAGGGTAGGATGAGGCAGGAGAGGACAGGAACAGATGAGGCATTGGGGTGGAGAGTGAGAACAGGACAGCTGACAGGCTTGAGGAGGGTTGGGAGGTGCAGGGGCTGGAGCACACACAGAGAGTGCACATTTCCAAGTAGGAGCTCAAAACCATTTACTAAAAATAATGAATGAGTGAATAAACCCCTTATGACCTCCTGTGTCAAAGTTGCCAACTGGCAGCCCATGGGCCAGTTCAACCAGAACACATGTTTTGTTTGGGTAAGTTGGTTTTGACAACCAGAAGTTTCAGCCTCTCTTGGAAAATCAGAAGCTTGGGCAACACCGGCCTGCATTCCACCCAGTGTGGCAGCAGTCAACTGGAGCAGTGGCAAAGATGCCTTTGCACAGGCTGGTACTCCACACTTAGCCACAGTTCCCTCTGCTCTGAGTTGACTCTCTGGCCCCCACAGCATGTAAGTTTGCAACTCCTCTGTTTCTGGCTCATGTCGACAGCTGGTTTTCCAGGCCTCTAATGGCCTAGCCCCTCCTCTCCATGGTCAGTGAACGTGGCCCAGCCCATTCAAGTCCCAATAGGTACGAGGCCAGCCCTGAGCACAACACTCTGGAGGCTGTAGAACGGAACAGAGTAGAACAGTCCACTTCCCTGATCCTGGCTGCAGTAAATGGGGCCCAAGGTCACACTCGTTTTTCTGACAAAATCTTCCCCCTGATGACTGAGCTTCCTGTAACTGAAAAAGCCCCCAGTTCTTGTCACAGGCCCAACAACTGAAAGTAATAACACAATGTTCTATATGAGCTTATACCTCCCTGAGTTCTTTTATAAGTAGTGTTATTCCCCTTCCATTCTCACAACAAATCCGCCAGCAAATGTTTCTGTTCCTATTCCACAGATTGGGAAACTGAGGCCCCGAGACTACTAAAAGCCTGAAAGTTAGGGCCTTACCTCAGTTGGGGGAGAATTAACAAGCCAGAGTGTTGTGAATCCTGCCTTAGCTAAACTAAGGGACAGAGTGTAAAGAGACTAAAGGTCAAGGCTGTGATGTTAGATTGGAGTGGATTTAATTTTAACTTAAAATGTCATCTTGGACAAATAACTTTGTCTCATAGGGGCTCAGTTTTCCCATCTCTGAAATAGGATAATAATAGAACCTCCCTCATAGACGTATGGATTTGCTGTATGGATTTGAGGATACTGTACAGGAGGTAGTACCTCCTACCTCCATGGTTCCAAGGTTTAACAGCCCTCATGAGGCTGGAATGTCTTGTCATAAATGAATGACTTAGCCCTGGATTAAGGCTGGACACCATCCAGTTGCCATCCTTACAGCTCAGGAGTCTAAACAGTAGGGCAGGTAATGGGGAAAGGGAAGAAGGCAGGAAGCAGGGAGGGGGAGCAGTCGAGAGTGCTTATCATGACAAGAGACCACCACATATGTCCCACACGTATACTGGGTATCTGCCAGCTTGTTGTGGCTGTTCCATTTATCAATAAGGAAGCTAAAGTCCTAAACAGTTAAGATACCTGTAAAAAAGTCACACCTCTAGAAGATAGCAGAGACAGGATTCAACCAACTCCACAGTCCATAAAGGTCCAATTCAACATGCTAAATAACTGAGAAGACAGGGGTGGTCTCAGTGGCTCAGATGGTTGAGCGTCCAACTCTTAGTTTCAGCTCAGGTCATGACCTCCATGTTGCCAATCCCTACAGACCCTTGCCAGGAGTCACTTTCTCTGGCCTGTCTGCAGCCTCCCACTGCTGACCACTCCCTCCTGGTGGACCCACCCTTCTATCACAGGTCTCTCCACTCTTCTCCTCTCACTTTTCTGGCCACTCCTCCTCAGCCTTCTTTGTGTGCTCCTCTTCAGGGTTCTGTCCTCAGCTTTTTTTTTTTTTTTTCCTCTCTCTATACATTCTCACTGGATAGTTTTATAACCACCATCCATAGTCTGATGAGTAAAATCCTTACTTCCAGCCCAAGTCCCTTTCTTGAGCTCCAAACCTCTATATCCAATCTCCTAAATGTCTCCACTGGAACTCACCTGATCACAACCAAACTGACCTCACTTCTCATTCTGCAGAGGGCCCGGGCTCCGGCACCTACCTCTCATCTACTGCTTGCAAAGCCTCAATTCTTCCACAGCTCCTTCAAATGTGAGCTTCTTCTCTATCCCTGGACCAGTCATCGCCATCTCTCTATCCTAGGTCAACAGCCTCCTAACTGCTTCCCACCAGTTCTGCTGAGGCCCACACTGCACCCCAAACCGCCTTCTAAAATCTAAATCTGAACACATCACTCCCCAGCTTGAAAACCTTTAGCGTCTCCTCATTGCCCTCGGTATTAATTCTCAAAGCATGACGCTCAATGACACTTCTCTCTAATCTCTGTATTCTTAGTTTCCCTTCTCACCACTTCCAGCCATGCTCCCTGACACCTGTGCCCCATCCCATGGTTTTGTTCTGCCCCCCACATAGTATGATCTCATTCTCTCCCAAAAAAACAGCCAGAAAGAGCTCTCTTCTTACTTTCCTGTGTTTCCCCATCAGGACTCCAGGTCCAAGGCTGAAGAATGGATAATGTGACTCAAGGGTCCGTGGTGGGGAGGGGGTCATGGATTGCTTTCACTGAACCCCACCCTCCTGGGGCCCAGGGGTTCCTGACCTTTCCTCAGAGCCCGCCCCATCTGTGTCACCTACCACTCACCATCATGACATACGTGCTCATGAACTCAGCCAAGAACTCTCGCACCATATCCTTCTGCAATATTGCTTGCATCCTTGTTGTTATGGGCGATGAGACCACCTTGGAGCCTCGGATGGACCTGGAACAGCAGCCCAAGCCCCGTGGGAAGGAAAGAGAGTCAAGTGCATTCGCTGCCCATCACCCTTTAACTCATGGCCGTTAATGGGTAACCCAGAGGTTACCCACACACACCTCCTCTTGCCCAAGGCAGCTGGTACAGCTGGGATCAGAGACAACTGAGAGCCACAGGGGTGTGGAGCGGGACTGGTGCTAGATGGCCAGGCTTGGTCCCTTCTTTTCGGAGGAGACTGGACCAGTGGGAAGGGTACACTAATGAGGCCATTTTGCAGAGGGGGCAGTGGGGAGCTGGCAAGTGCCATTTGAGTGCCAGTGAGTCTCAGAAGAGAAGCAGATGGGAGAGGGCAAGCAGACAAGTGGAGCTCAGCTGTCCCTCTGTCCGTCTGCCTGCCTGCCTATCTGCAGGATCCAGGCTTTGGGAACACAGGCCAGGCATCAAGCAGGACCTGTTAAAAGTGAGGCACTCTGCAAACAACACAGGGTGTGGCAAAGTCTGCTCAGAGCTCTATAAACACGGAGGCCTGACACTTGCATCAGGTTCTGCCAGAGATGAAGGAATCTGCAAAGTGCATGGGGCTCTGTAGCCAGGTTGACACAAACAGACTTCGGTGCGTGAACAAATGAATGAATGAACAAATGAGAGAGAGGGTGGAGGAAAGGAAGGACTGGATCTCCCACTCTGTTGTATGCTCAGTGCCTAGCACAGGATCAAACACAGAGGTGCAAGATATATTGTCCAATGAATAAAAACTGGGGAATTCGTCTGTCATACCCTCCATTAAATCCCCAGAACCTTCTACAGGGCCTGGCACATGGTATGTGCTTGACAACTATTTAGTAAATGTATGGTTGAATGGATAGATAGACAAAAAACTGAGTTACAGGCTCCATCATCTGCTGGGAGGGGAGGATAGAGAGTTCTGGTTTGGGGAAGGAAATGGGGTCTGGAGGCTGAAGAAGAGGTGGAAGGCGACAGATACTATTAAGTGTGGCCTTGGTACTTGTTCAGACTGGTGACCCTCCCCTGCTGTATACCCAAAGCTGACACCAGCCCCTCAACTACCTCATTCTGGTAGGAATAGCGACAACACTGCCCCACCCCATCCCAGGCTTCCTGAAATCTCCCCGACCTCACAGCAGCACAGAATAAGCAGAGGGAGTAAGAAACGTAAATCAGACCTGGATAAAACACCTTCCACTTTTCTGGCTGAGACCCTATGTGTAGTCTCACCTACCCTAGTGCTTGCTCTCTCCTTACCCCAAGGAAACAAACCAATGGCTGACCATATGGAGGGGGATATAGAGTTGCCCAGATAATTTACTGGCTTCCATCCAACTCCAGTTCCCATGCAGCATCATATGCCCCTATGGCCAGCCTCTCAGCTATGAAGAAGTGCCTGTGAGTACCCTGAGGCAGGCAGGTACCCATGAGGGTCCTGGCAAAGTACCACAGAGGCAGTGAAGAGGTGGACAGAGCAGAAAGCCAAGGACACCAAGAGAGTTTTCCGACTCTGACCCCTTCCTTCTCATCACACAGCAGACAGGACACAGTAAGCAACAAATAACCACCAACCAGCCACTGGTCCAAAGATTTATCAAATATCAAATGGCTGCTATGTTCAAGCACTGTAGCAATGAACATTGTCATGATCCCTGCTCTCAGGAAGAAAAGCAATGGAGCTATTGTTGTAAAGAGTGAGGAGTGTTGCCACAGGTGAAGGGTGAGTTCTACTGGATTTCAGGAAGGAAACAAGTCCGTTCCCAGAGGAAAGGATAGGAGGGTCTCCCACGGGAAGGGAAACAAGTTGAGAATGGAAGGCTGGGCAGATGAAGGAGCATCAGGGGAGGGGTGGGAAGAGGGCTTGCCACTAAGACAGTGTGTAATATGTTGACAAGCTCCCCAAGGATGGGTCAGCCAGAGAGGAGAGAAAGTGGCATGAGGTGGGCGGAGAGGGGCACAGGGCCAGATGGCAGAAGGCCTCATGGCCCATGTTAGAGAATCTGAACTAGACCCAGAGGGCCAGGGGATTCAGTGGAGGATTTAAGCAGGAGCACTGCCTCCTCTATGGAGGCTGGGATGAGAGAACAAGGGTGGGGGTATGGCAAGCAATTAGGAAGCTTCTGCCAGAGACTGCTCAAGTGGTGATAGCAGCCTGAGCCAAGAAGGTGTCATGGAGACAGCTAGAAGACAATAAAAATGACACACTTGGTATTTGATTGAAAAGAAAAATAGAGAAGGAAGTCAGTGATGACCTCAGGTTCAGGAAGAGCAGCAGAATGACAAATGAGCCCAGGAGAGAAGCTGTAGGCTTAGGCAGGACCATGAGGAACCCCTCTCACTGTGTGGAATTTGAAGAGCCTCCTAAACATCTAGGTGGAGATAGGCAGTAAAACAGAGGCAGCTGGTCATGTCTTGTCTAGACATACACATCCAGAGGTCATAGGTGGTCATTTGATCCCTGGCAGAGATGAGACAGCTCAAGGAGAGGGTGTAGAATGAAAAACTGGCCTACAAGCCAAGAAGCTAATGGTAAACCACATAATTATCTAAGTAATATCTGCTAACCAAGGAGCAACTCACCAACCAACCCTTCAACTAATTAATTAATCTAGCAACTTAGCTAACTGATGGACTTTCCTGTTCACCAGCTCATTTAATTATCAATCAATCAACCAACCACCTATAAGCCAGCCATGCCCCAGCCAGTAAGGTATACAAACCCAGTCTCCACCCTTGGATCACTCCATCTAGTGGATCTGATAGATAACAGCAGCAACATCAGAGGCAAGAAGCCAGGGGTGGGAGGTGAGGCCTGCAGACTTCTGAAGGGTGGGCAGGTGGTAGCCTAAAGTGCCTATGGAGGAAGAGAGAAGTGGTGGAAAGAATGGTGGGAGTGAGTACATTCTAGATATTTTAGGAGATGTGACTAAATATGAGGCATGGGAGACAGAAGTGTCAAGGACACTGGCTTGAGCAATGGAGAAAGGGATCCTTGGCTGACTGAGAATACAGGAGGAAGAAAGGGCTTGGGGTGTGAAGGATGTTTTTAACTGGAACTGAGTTGCCTGTGGGACATTAGTGGGTCTTTGGAGACAGTGTTGAAAGCCCCAGAGAGTCCAGCACAAGGGGAGCCATTAATTCTCTCCATCCAGGAGTGCATAGATAAAAAATATCTGTGGAGCTGCCAGGCAGCAATGAAATGTAATAAGCAAGTATATTTGTGTGTTAGAGGGTAGTATGGTGCACCTGGGTGGCTCAGTTGGTTAGGCATCTGACTCTTGATTTCTGCTCAGGTCATGATCTCAGGGTTGTGAGAGCGAGCCCAGCATGGAGCCTGCTTAAGATTCTCTCTTTCCCTCTCCAAAGGGAGGAAGGGAATGAGAAAAAAAAAAAGAGAGAGAGAGAGAGAGAGAGAGAGAGGGAAGGAAGGAAGGAAGGAAGGAAGGAAGGAAGGAAGGAAGGAAGGAAGGAAGGAAGGAAAATAGTATGGCCTATGGGGAAAATTAGAGCAGGGAAAAGGCAGTTAGGATGAGCCTCACTGAGAAGATGACAGACATGAGGTGGTGAAGGAAGAGCCTTCCAGACAGAGGGAAAAATCACTAAACGACTCTGAGTATGTTTGAATGAAAGGAAAGGTCAGTGTGACTGGAGAGAGAAAGAGCAGGGACGGCATGGGGGAAGATCAGAGAGGAAACCAGGACTAAAAGGCAGGGCCTTGGCCATTGCAAGGACTTTGGCTCTTATTGTCCCTCAAAGAGACCTGAGCTCATGAGGGTGAGAGGCAGCGAGTTCAGTTCAGTTGAGCACCACCTACATAAAGGCAGTCGGAACCTACTCACCAACTCCTTGGCCCTCACCCAGCCTTTCTGAGCATCCCATCACCCCAGGGCCCAGGCGGAAGAGCCCCTTCCTCTGGGCCTCATGATCCAGTGGGAGATGGGAAGGAGAGGGGCTGGGGGCATCAGCCATGAGGGAGAGGCTGAGAATAGGGCAGGAAGGGCACAGGGGTGCACTAGGGGGTTGGGGGCCCGGAGGCTGGAGGAGGAGAATGGGTAGGGTACTTACCGCCTCTTCCTATCTGATTGAGTCATGTTCTGTCCTTTGAGATTTTTAGATGCTGTGGTGCCAAAGAGAGGTCATTAGGGCTGGGGGGCACAGAACTTGGCCCCACATTCTCATCAGACCTCAGCCTCCCAAGGGATAAGCCACAGGGACAGGTCCTGCCGGTTCCAATCTCCCAACCGAGCCAAGCTAGCAAGGAGGGGTGTGGATGTGCTTCAGCCAATGGGAAAAGGCCCTGGAGTCCCACCCCCTCTACCCATGCTGGCCTCAGGACCCCGGACCAGGCCCTTCACAGGTCCTCCTGACTTCCCCAGGTTGCAGCCCAGCCTCGGACAATGGAGATGCCTACAGCCTCCCCTCAGTGGCTCCACCCTCACATATATGGGTATTACTGCCTTTAATCTAACTTCAAGCCCCTTGCTGCTCACTTAAATTCTGATTTTCCAGGCCCTTTCCCTTGTGCACGCGTGCACACACACACACACACACACACACACATACATATACACTGAGGTCCTGAGAATTCATTTAGTCCATAGCTCTACCTCAGAACAAAATCTGCCCTCTTACCTTTCCTGAAAATTCCCCAGTGTATTCCTATTGTCCATGCAAACGGCCACTCAGAGGTAACCCTTGAGTTTCCCCTTCCTGTGAGCTCCCCTCGCTACCGCACATCCCTAGCCCTGACTGCAGAACCGTGCAGCCCCAGCCCCAGCTTCCCATTCTAGCTAAGCTAGCCATCAACCCATCTTTCTGATCTGCATGACTGGCCTGGTCTGAGCGCCCTCCTCCTCCCCAGGCCAGTGCTCTCCTGACAGCCCAGCCCTATACACCCTCCCAACCTCTGCTGCACTGCTCTCAACAGTAAATTTACAGGTAAGGAAACTAAAGAACAAAGTGTGTGACATGCTTGTGTCACCCAGCAACTCAGGACTAAAGCAGAACAAACATCCTGGCTTTCAACTCTCAGTTGGGGTTCCTTCCCCAGACAGTCTTATAGTCATCTCCCCCTACAACATGATCCCCAGGAAGTAGCCCTCTGAGGCCTGAGCCACAGGGAAGGACCCCTGTCCCCAGCCCTGCCTGGAGCCCAACTTACTCTACTGAAGTGTCTTGTTTCTCAGTGTTCACTTTAGGCACGCCTCAGTTATAGCAGGTCTTGGTCTTGTTCCTCTATGACTGTCCTGGGCTCTGGCTGCACCCCCAGCAGGGACTCCACTGTCCCTGTGTCCCCAGTCTAGAGCCTGCCTTTCAGCCCTCTTCGGGGTGGCCCCACGCACTGCTTTGCTCTGCTCCTCCAGGGGAGAGGTCAGTGGGGCAGGGGTTTGGCCCCTGCCACTTGGGCCAAGTCCAGACACACTGCCTAAAATAGCATCCTTTCTCCTGCCAGCGGCGCCACGGAGACTAGGTTCTGAGGCAGCCCTTGTGAGGTCAGAGGTGGAGTTCAGGGTGGGTCCCAGAGGAAGGGCCTGCCCTCCAAGCCAGGTGTCCAGCCCAAAGCCAGAGGAAGCCCTCCCAGCACCCCAGACCTAGAGGAGGCTCCAGAGGCTCCAGAGCTCCTGGCTGTGAGAAGAGACATGTAGAATGGGAACTGGAAATAGAAAGACCTGGAAATCAATAGCCTGTCGTGGAGGGGTTGGAGAAGAGACCCTGCTTGAGTTCTCAGGAAATCCTCATTCTAAAGGAGGAAAGTGAAACTCAGGTCCCTCCTAGTCTCAGGGGAAGGAATGACACTTAAGCCATGTTTGCAGAGAAACATTGGTCTAAGAGGCCATATAGAAAGGCAAGCCTGATCCTCTGGGGTCCCTAGTCTGTAGAGCAGAGAGAAGCCTGGGCCTCCTCCTAGGAGCCCTCATCTGAGCAGGGGAAGGGGAAACCTATGCCCGATCATCAGGACAATGCCTCCCTTGGGAACAGCAAGCAAAGCCTCTGGGAAGGAGCCAAAGCTGGACCAGAGTGTGAGGGCATCCGCCCAGGGCTGCAGAGCCTTAGTGACTAAGGTACAGGCAGGAGTGAACTAGGGGATCAGCTGTCATCTGAGAGGACTTCTGGAGCCAGGACACTGCTGGGGCAATGTGGTTTTTGGGCAGATGACCCAGTGCCGAGACTCGGCAAATGGTTGCTTGTCTGCAGACTTTGAGGAGAACTGCAGGTGGAGTGGCGGATGGTGGGCAGTAAGTCCCAGAAACATCTGAGGCCCCACAGCCCCTCAGTTGTGGGGAGGCCACATAGGATTTGGTTGCCCAAAGCTAGCTCTGGTAATAGAACTGTCCTCTAGAGGGTGCCAACAGACCAAGCCAGGTGTGAACGTGCATTGTCCTTGTCCCTACCACCACAAATTGCCCTGCAGGTCACTCTGCAGGGAGATGCAGGGGCAAGCTGCAATCTGAGGGCTTCCTGGTCAGAAGCTGTCCTTAAGAAGCAAACCCTTTTGCTGCTGTCCTCCAATGCTGAGGTTCTGTCCCTCATTTATTTACCACTCTGCAGACTCAAGTGGGCTCATGATAATGAGTACTTTCAGGGAGAGATGTACCCTTGGACATAGGAGACACCTGCCTTCATTCCCTTCTGACATGTACAGTCAGGGTTAAGGTCAGGGTCAGGGAAGGGTCAAAAGTGAAGCTGCAGCTTGGGTTGAGGTCAGAGCTTGGGCAGCCTTGGACTAGGCTGGGATCAAGTTGGTGAGAAGGGGACCTGGGGTCCATTTGGTTAGAGTCAGGGATTGAGCCCTGGACTCATTTACTGGGCCAGGTTCTAGAGATCCAGATGTAGAGAAGACATGGTCCTGTCTGTCTCTTGGGTGAGATGGATAAACAGCAGGTAACTTAAGATACACTGTGATAAGATGGATGGAATATAGGCAGCAGCTAAGCCAGCCTGGAGGGAGGCAAGAATCATCTGGAAGAACTGACAGGGAAGCTGAGTCCTCCAAGGTGAGCAAGGGAGGTTTGGGTGGTGGTGGTGATTTGAAGCCATTTGGAGCCCAGTGGACTTGTGAGAAAAACCTAACAAAGTCTGTGAGTGGCTTCAGTCCTGTTCCTGGAATTGTTTCCTCATCTGTGAAATAGGATTGGAGAATATGCCATCATCCCACCCAGCTATTTCGGCATCCAGACAAGGCCCAGGAAAAGGTTTAAGAAGGCATGGTGGCCCAGTAAGTAAAAAACTAATTTAGTAGAAATGATAAATCAGTTGAAAATGAATTGGCTCAAAAAAGGGAGGGGGGGTGGCAGCACCAGTGGCTCAGCAGTTTGGCTCCACGTTCAGCCCAGGGCGTGATCCTGGAGACCTGGGATCGAGTCCCACGTTGGACTCCCTGCATAGAGCCTGCTTCTCCCTCTGCCTGTGTGTCTGCCTCTCTCTCTCTCTCTCTCTCTCTCTCTGTGTGTGTGTGTGTGTGTCTCATGAATAAATAAATAAAATCTTAAAAAAAAAAAAAGAAAATGAATTGGTAATATCAGTGTGCTTCAGGGCAAGTCTTGCAAACTTTGAGGTATTTCTCAGCGTTTAGTCTCTCTTGCAGAAATTTTGTTTTCTTTTCTTTTTTTTTTTAAGATTTTATTTATTTATTCATGAGAGACACACAGAAAGAGAGGCAGAGGGAGAAGCAGACTCCACGCAGGAAGCCCAATGCAGGACTCGATCCCAGGACCCTGGGATCACGACCTGAGCCAAAGGCAAGACGCTCAACTGCTGAGTCACCCAGATGTCACAAATTTCGTTTTCTTATTCTAATTGTATCTGCAATAAATTATTTTTGCTAGTGAAAATTTGGAAATAACCCAGTACTCATCAGCCCTCCATTTTTTTTTCTTGAGCTTTTTTTTTTAAGTAAGCTCTAAGCCTAACATGGGGCTCGAACTTACAACCCCAAGATCAAGAGTTGCATTCTCTACCGGCTGAGCCAACCAGGCACCCCTCAACCTCCTATTTCTTCCTCACTACCCTAAAAATCTTACAATGTGAATTGGTAATTGGGGACATTAATGTTCAACCTAACTGGAAATTTAAATATTTATGAACACATAGCCAAGTAAGTGGAGCAGATATAATTGTCTACCAATGGAGTGGAAATTTTTTTTAATAGAAAACAAATAGAAGGAATCTCAGATCTTTTTCTTTTATTCTGTTTTAACCTAAAATACCAACAAACCAAAGGAACCTTAAAAGACTAATTTCCCCTCTGTGACAACTATTATAACATTTTGGTAGATTTCCTCCTAATCCTTTTTTAATGTATGCACATACCACATCCTCTGCCTACTCTGTCAATAATAAGTAGAATGAAACTTATTTTGTAAAAATACTTTATTCACTCAAACATTATTGAGACTTCCATGCCAGTAGGCTCACATCCACATCTTGAATGTGACTATACAGCACACAACCGCCTCCCATTTTAGGTTTCCAATTCTCTCTATTAGGAACAGCATGGGGCAGACACAAGAGGCTGAAATCCAATTAGGAATTAAAATGCAAATAGAAATTTTTAAAAATCAGAATAAAGAAAGGAAACTGCCAAAAGATGCTAAAACTTCTCTGAACTTATCCCCTTAATATCCTCCAAAGTGTTGATGTGTAAAAACTAATCATTTCAGCTAATTATTTGTTTGAACCAACATTCCATTTGATTAACTTATCACGTAAACTACTTTCAATCAAATTGTCTTATCCTTGGGGTTTTTCAGACTCTTTTGAGCCACCAAATCCTATATGTAACTCAGGAGTCCATATGTCAATCAGTAAGAAAGGAACTGCCTTGGCTGAAGGAGCAGGAATAGGCATGGAACACAGCACGGGTTCTTCAAGGACCTTGGTCTCTCTGAAATCACCTGCAGCCATAAAGACTCTCCTGCTCAAAAATGAAAGGACTCTTAAGCCTCTTCCAGGTAAGTATCACCTTTCAAATTCTTTTTTTTTTTTTAATTTTTTAAAATTTTTATTTATTTATGAGTCACACAGAGAGAGAGAGAGGCAGAGACATAAGCAGAGGGAGAAGCAGGCTCCATGCACCGGGAGCCCGACATGGGATTTGATCCCGGGTCTCCAGGATCGCGCCCTGGGCCAAAGGCAGGCGCCAAACCTCTGCGCCACCCAGGGATCCCTCAAATTCTTTTTTTTTTTTAAGATTTTATTTATTTATTCATGAGAGACAGAGAGAGAGAGAGAGAGAGAAAAGCAGAGACACAAGTGGAGGGAGAAGCAGGCTCCATGCAGGGAGCCTGACGCGGGACTCCATCCCGAGTCTCCAGGATCAAACCCTGGGCTGAAGGTGGCACTAAACCGCTGAGCTACCCGGGCTGCCCACCTTTCAAATTCTTTAGATAAGGAAACTGAGATTCAGAGCAAGGTAACAACTTGGCCAGTGACCCCCCCACCTAGGAAAAGTGGGGGCTTGGTTGGGGTGGGGCAGGGGCACAGGTAAGACCCAGTATGGTATATAACCTTGACCCTCTTCAATGACCAGACTCCCTTTCCCACAGCGCAGCCTTTCATCCTTCTGAGAGTCATACGTGGGCTTTTAGGACAGAGTGGACAGAGGCTGGGGAACACAGGATCGGGAAACACCACCACTTGCCCAAGGACAAACATCCTTTGATTCGAGGAACCAGAATTAGAAAACAAGCATGTTCCACTCTATAATCTATATCATGTTGCCAAATTTGGCACTAGAAACCAGGAATAGGGACACCTGGGTGGCTCAGTGGTTGAGCATCTGCCTTCGGCTCAGGGCGTGATACTGGGGTCCCGGGATCGAGTCCCACATCAGGCTCCCTGCATGGAGCCTGCCTCTCCCTCTGTGTCTCTGCCTCTCTCTGTGTCTCTCATGAATAAATAAAAATCTTAAAAAAAAAAAAAAGAAACTAGGAATAGAATTTAGGCCTGCCACTTCCAGTATGAGTTAGAGCTATCAGAAAAGGCTTCTTAGAGGAGGCAATCTCTGACAGAGTTTGGAAGATGATACTGAGGGAATTTGCATGTGTGAGAAGCATTTGTGTTTTTGTGTATGTCTGTATGTGAGCATATATATGTGCGAATGGGCAGGTGTGCGTGTGCTCTTACGTATCTGTGTCTAGTCTTGCATGTGAAAACCCCTCTGTGGGTGCATGCATACACACGCATGCACACACACACACACACACACACACACGGTCATGCACATATTTACATGTGCCCATTCCACTGGGTTAATATTTTCCTGCCTGCGTCAGCCCAGTACCAGTCAGCGAGCAGCTCACTGCAGGAACGTGCCCTATCTGATCTGGTCAGGGGCTGTGGGCCTGGAACAGGGGGCTTGGGGTGGGCAGGGAGCCCATCACAGCTCCCCTAGAGAAATCTACTCCCTTCACTCTCCTGCTCCACCTGAGAAAGGAGGCAGGCCCAGAAGCCAGGCAGCTCCAGTGTCAGAGGACTTCTCTGTCTCCCGACTCACCCTAAGGGCTCCCAAGTGAGGCAGCCTCCCTGCCTGCCTCCAGAAGGGTAAAGCCAGCTGCTCCCTGAGATACCTCCCGCCTCCCTCATCTTTGCCCAAATCCTGAGGCCTCTCCACACACAGATGCCCCACTGAGGACAAACTTAGAGACCCTAAGGTCATGCTCACAGCGTGACCCCTTCAGCAGGAAAATAGCTTTGGAAATGACTATGCTAGCCTGTGGGAAGGTGAGATTTAATTTATAGCTTTCCAGGACCACAGTGATTGCACAAAGAGCCTGTACATGGGTCTGTGTGGGCAGGGATGGGGGCACAGATACCCATAGGCACTGAGCCTCGACCAGGAAGGCTCAGTGGAACACAGAGACCCCAGGCAGGGTGGGGCCTTCCCAGTTCCCAGGTGTCTCCCAGTGTCAATGGAGGGTCTTCCCATGCTTACACTTGTCCCTGGGGTGCAGGCTGGGCCAGATTGGGCTAGACAGGCAGAGATAGTGTCTTCTGCTCTGGGTACAGCCCAGCATCCAGAATAATTCAAACCATGTGTCCTGGCCCCTAGCCCAGCTTGAGGATGTCCTAATGCATCTCTGAGAGATGCAAGGATGGAGCACAGAGGGAGAAGGAGCACCCCAGAAGGAGGAAGATCTCCAGGATGGTGACTGTTCCCCACAGCACAGACTTAGAGGCTTCTCGCCTCCCTCAGGCTCTATCTCTGGGGAGCCTCTTTCCTACCCTGTGGCCACATTCATGCCCCTTGCTACTTTTGCCTTTTTGGGCCCCTTCCTCCATAAAAAAAAAATTAAATAAAAATTATATTTTACAACCACGTTGGTCTAAAGACAAATATATATCATTGTGTATTAAAACATTATCTTCAACTGAATTCATTTTTTTAAATTTTAAAACGAAACATCTTTCTGTGGGCCCTTAAGTGGAACATCTTGGCAGGCGCAGCACCTTCTGTGTCCAATGAAGAAGTCAGCCCTGCACGTCCCCAGTGTCCTCTCCCACCACACAAATGTGCCATCTCCTCATGCCTGTCGTCTGCCCACATGTCACCCCACTGCTCTGGAGCAAATGAACCAATATCCTTCTCTTGCTCTCTCTGATGTTCATCAGATGAACATGTCTATCTTCACCTGCTTCAATCCAACCCCATTGAAATTCCTCCCAAATCTGTCCACTCTGGTTTCATCAGTCTTTTCTTTATGAAGTATTTTATTTTATTTTTTTTAATTTTTATTTATTTATGATAGTCACAGAGAGAGAGAGAGAGAGGCAGAGACACAGGCAGAGGGAGAAGTAGGCTCCATGCACCGGGAGCCCGACGTGGGATTCGATCCCGGGTCTCCAGGATCCCGCCCTGGGCCAAAGGCAGGCGCCAAACCGCTGCGCCACCCAGGGATCCCTATGAAGTATTTTAAAACAAATTCCAGCCATGATGTCATTTCACTCCTACATTCATCAATATTTATCTCTAAAATATATGAACATTTTCTTAAATAATCACGATGCCATACCTAACAAAATGAATGATTCCATGGAATTACTGAGTACCCACAATTATTTCAAAACCTCTCTTTGCATCAATCTGTTGGTTGGTTTGAGTCAGGATCCAAACAAGTTCACACAGTACATTGAGTGAAGGGCTCTTTTTTTTTTTTTTTTTTTTTTGAAGGGCTCTCTTAAACATGAGCTGCTTGCTCCCCTGTCTCCCTCTAATTTGTTCATCTCACTGAATTGTTGAGTAAATGTGGTTCTGTGGGAAGTCCTGGTTTTGTCTGTTTGATTCTTTGTGGCGCTATTTAACTTTTCCTCCATCCCCTATATTTCTTAGAATATACAGGAAGTTAGCACTAATGGTGTGATTTTATTTAGGTTCAATGGGGGGTGGGGAGTGCAGAGAATCCTTTGTAGACAGTGCTTTGTGCTTCCTTTTTGTGTCCTATCCAGAGATAATGTCCTGTTGCTTAGTGATGCTGACCAATCAGTGGGTCCAAAGGGTGGAGGCCTGATCCCTCCCTTGTCAAGTTCCCATCAGCCATTCACCTTCTGGTTTCATCCTTTAGTTTCTGCCTAAATCAGTTTCAAAATCCTTCCACATTAGAAAAGAACGGGTCGGGGATCCCTGGGTTGCTCAGCGGTTTAGCGCCTGCCTTTGGCCCAGGGCACGATCCCAGGGCGCGATCCGGGATCGGGTCCGCGTCAGGCTCCGTGCAACGGAGCCTGCCTCTCCCTCTGCCTGTATCTCTGCCTCTCTCTCTCTCTCTCATGTCTGTCATGGATAAATAAATAAATCTTTAAAAAAAAAAAAAAGAAAAGAAAAGAAAAGAAAAGAAAAGAAAAGAAAGAAAAGAAAAGAAAAGAAAAGAAAAGAAAAGAAAAGAAAAGAAAAGAAAAGAAAAGAAAAGAAAAGAAAAGAAAAGAAAAGAAAAGAAAGAAAAGAAAAGAAAAGAAAAGAACGGGTCTGATAATGGTGGGGTGTCAGGTACCAGCTTAATTAGAGCAAAGAGGGGAGTCAGGATTGGGGGACTTTCTGAGAAGAGTGAAAGATTGAAGTGGTGGCAGAAAGGAAGAGCCTGAGACTGGGGCTGGTTTGGGATTTGGCTATCGCAGGGGGCGCTCCCCATCCAGGTGGTAAGCTATGGTTCATAGCTCAGGCTTTATATCTAGGCAGACCTGAGCTTTGAATCCAGTTCAGCTTTTTTAATTGGCGCTGGGTAACTTTGAGCAAGATATTTAATTGGGTATCTTCATCTGTATGATGGAGATATACTAATCCTCACCCCCACAGGGTTGCTGGGAGAATAGATTGAGTTGATAAGTAGCATGGCAAGCGCCTGGTAGAGAATAAACACACTATGGAGAGGTGCAGAGGATGCCTGTTTGAAGAAAGAGACCCTGCATCCCATCCCTTCTGCCCTGACCAACTCTTGCCTGATGCCAGGGCCAAGCTAAAAGGGCTGAGGGCAGAGTATACTATGCTCATTCCACGGACGGCAAGACCAAAGCCCACGGACTTCCACCCAGATTTCAGGCTGTTCCAGCCAGGTGCGTCTGGCCCTTCCATTGCAGCCTGGCTGCTCAGCAATCTGGACCTGACTCCTGGTTGCTGGGAGAGGGGGTCTGGGGGAGGGGCTGCCCCAGGCACCCGGCAATCACCAGCTCCTTCAATAAGCAGTCAGCTCAGCAAGCATCTGGGGGATCCAGACGTGACAGGGCCTGGGGCAGGCAGCCTGCTGGGGATGCCCAGCCTGGATAGCATATTGTACATAGTAGGTGCATAACAAATATATATTAAGACAATTGAGCTCCACCTGCCCTGACTGGGAAAGAAATAGGTTGTCGGGACGGCAACTATGCCTGTGGGTGTGGCAAGGGGGCATGTTTTGGGAATCCCAGGAATTGATGTCTCCAAGATCATGAGCAGCTGGGGCAGGGCACAGAGCCATGAACTCTTCAGTTCTCCTCCTGTTCCAGAAGATTTACTGTCTCCCTGCCCGCTTTCACCCAGGACCCTGGCCTCCAGGTAGCCTCTCACTTGCTTTGCGAATCAGCAGCAGCAACTGGGGGGGGGGGGGGGGGGGGGGGGAGAAGAACCCTGTCTCCCTAGCCACCACTCCTTTTTACAGTATTCATTAGTCTGGTCATAGCACCCCCTGCTGATGATCTAATCCTGGCACCACATGAGCCCCCTCCTCGGATACCCCACAAGAGATTGGCAAGCCCAGCCTCAGCCCAGGGCTGCTGCCCTGAGGGGAGACCCACTGCTCCATCCCACCCAGCCTGCACACCTTTGCTGTGGCTTCCAAGTTTTCTTTTCCACATCACCTGTGCAGCTTCCTTTCTTGTTTTGTTGACTTTTGTGCTGTCTGTTTGCTCTGGCTAAGCCTACAGCCCTAGGATGAAAACTCCGAACTCAGGAAGTGTGAACCTGAAAGACAGTGAGCTGAGGTGGGGATAGGGGTGGGGGTAGGGAGTGGAATATGGGAAAGGGCAGCTGTGAGCTGGTTCCCAACCTCCGTCTGGGGGTACTGCTGTTCACCCCTAGCAGGCAAGCAGAGTTAGGAGGTGCAGGAATGGGTAGACAGACTTTCCCAGCCTCACCAAGGGCAGGTCTTAGCCTGTAGCATTAATTGGTTTGGAAGCTCAGCCCCAGAACTCCAAACACCTCACTGCCCCAGGAGGTTTGAACACCCCATGTAGGGCAGAGCGCAAGCCCCCCAGAGGTTGTTACCTGCTTTCAACACCTAGTCCCTTAGCTGAACAACACAGGGAATGCTACCATTTGGCTTGGGAGGCCCAAGGACCAAGCCTTTCAAACTTTTCAAACACCTCTATCTATCACCCAATAGCCTTGAGAGGTGGCCCTGCAGGATTGTTGCCCCTCTGCACTTCACAAGGAGAAAGCTGAGCTCCAGAGAGGGCAAAGGGGCCTCTCCAAAGTCACGATGAGAAAGCTTGGAGTCAAACCCAGGCTTTCTGGTTGCTAGCGCAGGCCCTTTGTCCCACTTCAAGCATCTCTCAGATCATGGAGCATGATGGGAAGGCAACACCAGGCCCCGGGCACTGGTGCAGGGGCTAGCACAACCAGACGTGGATCCACACGCACACTCCATGCCATTCAAACCAGGGGCATGGGCAACCCAGGGCTGACATGCTTTTTCATATCCCAACAGACCACACACGACTCGGACCCTTACGTCCTTCCTGCCTACAGAGAAGACAAGAGAAAGTTCTGGCTTGATGCCCACCCATCACACTCACCGCTCCTAACCTACCTATGTGGCATGTGGGGTGTGCATGACCTCTCGGGGTTAGGATCAAGGAGCCACCCTGGCCTGCAGCCAGGGGCTTAAAGGATAAGCTTAAGGAAAACCACTGCTGTCACCATGGGCTTAGAATGCCTGGCCCTGCCAGCTGGTCCAGCCAAGCCCTCCTTGGCGAGGATGAGCTGTCATCAGAGAAGCCTGCTCACCTGCCACCCACCCAGGCCTCCTCTGATGGCTCACCAGGCTCTGAGGCTGCATTTCTCTTTCAAGGAGACACCTGCACCCATGCACATGTGTTCTCAGGAAAGCTGTGTGCTTACCCACATCATCCCTGTCTCCTACTGCACCCACCCTCCACACCTATGGCCCACAACTTTGCACAGCTCACATGGCTGTGTGCCCAGGGACTTATCAGGCTGCATACTAGTCAGACATGAGTACCCATCTCAGACTCAAGCATGAAACACAGCATAGACCCTACACGGAACACACAGGTGCTCCATTCTATACACCCCCTACCCCCTCCTCGAGCAAGGTTGTATGAGGGTGAGGGGTGAGTCACCTGCCAACCTGTGGGACCTGCTGAGCCAGCAAGATGGGAAGCCCCACGCTGACAGTTGTGGCCTCAGGGGACCAACACCCCTCGTGGGGCCCGCCCTGCCACCAGCCTCCAGCAACCCCCAATCTTCCACTTCCACGGAAAGGCACCTCTATTCCTTTCAAATTTCAATTATATATACACATAAATAATTTTTTATATAGGTATCTGCAGCTGAGCTGTCTGTCACTGTGCCTCTAGGGCTACCATCGAACCTCTGCCATACAGATGCCCTATGGGAAAAACCAGGATAGTAGCAGAACCTACCCTCTCTCCTTTCCCCTGTCTGAATCCAAGCCTTCTATCTATGCCCCTTCCATGGAAACCCTGTCAGTGATAATTCACACTTCTTGCTCCTCTTAGCTTGGATACACTTGAGCCAAGAGCCCCACTCTGGGCCTGGGCAGTCTCATTGCCCTCTCCCACCTGTACACTCCTGCTCAGGAGTCTGTCTGGCCCTGGGAATTCAGGTTCCCTGAGGATGGAAGGGCAGTCCACAGGGAGCCAGGAAGCTAGAGCAGCCCAAGTGAGTACATCACCCAACAAATAGAGGGAGCTGGTAAATCCCACCTACCCTCTCTTCTTATAATCCATTATCACCAACTCAGGTCCTACTGGGTCTGAAGACTGTCCTCAAGCTCATACTATATTCCAGGCTACTTTGGCATGCCTTAAGATAAAAAAAAACATCACTCTAGGTCTCACCATCTTGTTAGTCTGAAAATGTGACCTATAGTGGTGGAGGTATAGCCTCTGAAGCCAGACTCCTGGGTTCCAATCCCAGCTCTGCAGCTTCCTGGTTATTTAATCTCTCTGTCTCAGCTACTTCATCTACCTACATGATGTCACTGAACAAGGAGTTGGGAAGGCATGGTACCACACCATTATATAGCTTCTCCACCTTAAAGATACAAGTGATGTAAATAGGGCTGCCTAACTGGCTCAGTTGGTGGAACATGGGATTCTTGATCTCGGAGTCGTGAATTTGAGCCCCAAGTTTGGTGTAGAGATGACTTAAAAATAAATATGTAAAGGAGCGCCTGGGCGACTCAGTGGGTTAACCATCTGAGTTCGGGTCAGGTCATGACCTCAGGGTCCTGAGATAGAGTCCCGGGGAAGGGATGTGCACTCAGCATGGGGTCTGCTTATCCCTCTCTCTCTGCCCCTCACCTTGCTCCTGCTCTCTCTGTCTCTCTCTCAAATAAATACATAAAATATTTTAAATAAATAAGTAAAGTTTTTAAAAAGTACAATTGATGTAAATAGTTACTTCAAGAGCATACACAATAGTAAAATGCATTAACAATTAGAAAGTGATGAGTTTATTACCTTTGTTTTAAATAACTTCTATAATTAGGGCCTCCTGGCTGGCTCAGTCAGAAGAACATACAACTCTTTTTTTTTTTTTTTTTTAAGATTTTATTTATTTATTCATGAGAGACACAGAGAGAGAGAGAGAAGCAGAGACACAGGCAGAGGGAGAAGCAGGCTCCATGCAGGGAGCCTGATGTGGGATTCAGTCCCAGGTCTCCAGGATCACACCTGGGCTGAAGGCAGGTGTTAAACCACTGAGCCACCCAGGGATCCCAGAACATGCAATTCTTGATCTCGGTATAACCCCACATTGGGTTAGAGATTACATGAAAATAAAATCTTAAAAGGTACCTGAATGGCTCAGTCCATTAAAGGTCTGACTCCTGATTTCAGCCCAGGTCATGATCTCAGGGTCCTGGTATTAAGCACACACCCCATCCCTATATTGGACTCCCGTGTTCAGTGGAGAGTCTGCTAGAGATCCTCTCTCTCTCTCTCTCTCTCTCTCTCTTCCTCTGCCCCTCCCTCCGCTCACACTTGTACATGCTCTCTCTTTCAAATAAATTTTAAAAAATAATAAAATCTTAAAAATAAACACCTAATTTAACATTGAATAATGCCTGTGTTTAGTAAGCAGTTTGTAAAATTCCTGAAAAAGTAACAATGGGCTCTTGTGAGCCTATTGGGGTGGCTCCAGAGCTTCTGCCTCTACTGTTTCCCACAACCTCCCTGGCAAATGCCAACTGGTCCTTCTAGACTTGGTCCGTTACCTCTGCCCTGACCTTTCCTAGGCTGAATGTGGGGCCTCCTCTGGTTTCCCAAGGGCCACCTGCACTTGTCTCTTTCATACCCAGTGAAGGCTAAGCTACCTCACTCACTTTCTTGCTTGTTTGCCCTCTGGGTGGAAGAGAGTGGGAATGAGCACAAGGACCAACAATCTTGTTCACCTCTGAATCCCTAGGGTTTATTTATTATTTTTTTAATGATTTTATTTATTTATTCATGGGACAGAGAGAGAGGCAGAGACATAGGTAGAGGGAGAAGCAGGCTCTAAGCAGGGAGTCCGATGCAGGACTCAATCCCGGGTCCCCAGGATCGGGCCCTGGGCTGAAGGCCGTGCTAAACCGCTGAGCCACCAGGCTGCCCATGAATCCCTAGGGTTTAGAAAATGCCTGGCAGATAGAAAGCACTCAGTAAATATTCATGGAATGAAACAGAGAAGGGTTGAGGAGCTTTGCAGAGGGACCCTGGAGGGAAGGAGGTGGGATTAAGGAGTGGAGGTCTGATGAGAGGGGCTTAATCCAGGGGCTCAGAATGTCTGGGAAGGCTGGGTGAAAATGTTCCTAGTTGTTGTGGGATCTTTCAGGTGAGGATGTCTAATCATTTAGCTAGTTACATGCTAAAGCCCCACTCTGCTCCCAGAAGGTCCAGGCTCCCTCATCTCCACCCCACTCAGCCCAAATTTCTGCTGAGTTTTCTCTTAGCTCCCTGGACTTTAGAAGTATCTTAAGAGAGACTCTGTGGTCTTCAGTGACCAAGTTAGGGGACACTTTGTCTTCAGTAGGCAAGGACCAACCAAAAAGATTCTCCCCGTTTCACTGAGGAACAACTGGAGATCCAGGGCTGACACGTGTCTGACCTAAGCCCTAAATGTCCCAGCACTTCCTCTTCAGCTATGAATTCCCAAACCCTGGCTAAGGGCCATAAGCTACCTTGTTCCCCAGCTCATCCTGTCCACCTCCCCTGCCTACTAACAAGACAGCCCTCTCTCCCATGGAGGGGCTAGATAATACAGCTGTTCTCCTCCCTTCTGGGAAGCAGCTCAAATAAAGATGCACCTCATGCTTCCTGATCCACCATCACCTGCCCCTCCTACAGTCTAACCTAAATCTCTTCTGCTTTCATGACATCACCTTTCTTTCCCAGAAAAGTCCCTTGGCTCCCACCCTAGAAGTGACCTCACCAAAGGGCTGTTCTCCACCCCCAGCCTCATGGTAGAGCCAGGACCTAGCCCAACCCAGTTTCTCTGCAGTTCCTGAAAGCTGACACCAAGCAAGGGCAGCCAGCCTGCTGGAGCCACCTCTCCCATCCTTGACCTTTGCTTGGGATACACCCCATCTACCGTCTCTCCACAACACACACACACACCCCATCCTGGAGCCCAGGCTCTACTGCCCACCTGTCCAGACTCGCCTGCCGTCCTGCTGGCTGACACACCCAAACCAGCGAGTCCCCTGTGGTAGAATGTCTCACTCAGGTCAGAGTGAGGAACAGAAAGAGGGAGCCTGAGGGAGCAACTTCCCATCATGCTCTTGGCTGACATCCCTTCATAAGCATGGGAAGTTCCATGAAGTACCTCAGGGCCCAGGTCACAAAATACCCCAGTCTTATGACTGGGCCAAGTGAAGCCCCAAGAAGGATTTGAGAGTGTGGGGCCTGAGAGCCAGCCCAAGGCCTCAGGGGTGTTCATGGCAGGGACAGGACTCGATCTGGGGCTGGAGCTTATGCAGAGTCTCTCATCCCCTCCTCCTTGCTGCAGACTCAGAGGATTTGCCTGAGGAAGCTGGGTGCCAGAGGAGTCACAGAAGGGTCCCAACTCTGATACAGGACAACTTTGCCCAACAGAGTTTTGAGAGATTGGACACCTCTGAAATCACTCCCAGCTCTGTGCTAAAGGGAGGAAAATAGACGAGTCACCCAGTAATTAATTTTTTACCCGTGGTGTACTAGATGGGCATGAGGTGGATGCAGTACTCCCTGGGGAGAAGCAGTGAGGTGTATCAGCAGCAGAGAATTTAAAAACAGTAAAGCTGATTAGAAGTCATCCTGCTTCTTCTCATCAACATCAAAGCAATTCTAAACAATGTCAATAATAAAATACTTTCCCCAGATGGTGTGGACCCCTCCCGCTGCCCCCCTCCCACTGTTCCTAACTACAAATTCATCCTCAAATTCTGGCCTATCAAATCCACATTATTTCTTAGATCCTAAGACAATTTAATCACCTTTGGAGAATTTCTGGATCCTTTTAGGACATCTTTTTCTGAATGTCTACTTCTATGCATGTTGGAAATATTAATCAATTCTTACTAGAGTACTTGATTTATTTGTTACTCATCCATTAACTCATCAACAGCCATGGAAGCCCTACAAGTGTGAGATGCCTGAAGTGCAACGGAGAGCAAGTCACAGTTCCAGAGCTGGAGGACTTAAAAGGCACATGGGGAAGATGGTGAGTAAAATAAGAATACAATGCAGATATTACAGTAATAAGAACAAAAGCCTGTGGGAATTGAGAAAGGGATGGAACGTAGTTCAGGGTAGCATCAGGGAAGCCTTCGTGAAGGAAGGGACATCCACTTTAATAGCTGAGAGGTGAGAAGATGTTGGCCAGGCAAAGAAGTAGGGCGAAGAAAGGATCATTTTCCCCAGGTGAAGAAATAACTCATGCAAAGGCCCAGAGGGAGCCTGGGTAATACCAACAGTGAAATTCTGTATAGCTGGATAGGGTAGGAGCATGGTGATGATAGTGGTTGGCCTGAGCCAGATGGTGAACCATCTTGTTCTTGTCCCTGGGAGTGATGGGAAACCACTGTAGGCCTGGAAACAGGAATGGCAGGATAAACTAAAGTATTAGAAAGTTCAGCATGGCTGTAGCTCAGAAGGCATGAATTTGGGTGGAAAAGCAAGAGTGGAGCAGAGAAACTTCGTTAGGAGGCAGCTGCTTGATGAAGGCAGGAAACACAGTGGCTGAAACAAGAGAGTAGCATTAGGGATGCAAAGGGTTTGGGCTGCAGCAGGGTGCTGTGGAGTGATGGACTGTGGCAGTGCAGGTGCAGGCGGTGTGGGTGACTCTGGGTTTCTGGCTGGGCCGTGCCCTGCTCTGAACCAGGAACAAAGGAGGAGCAGGTTTAGTGCATAATCAGGTCTTATTTTCATATTTCTGATAAGAATTTCTCAAATTCACATTGCTTCTTCAGTGTGCCATCACATATGTGAGGGTTTTTGGTTTTGCAGATCAAGGCAGCCCCCTAAGTACTCTCTCTGTGTAGGAAGGGGTTACTCTGAAGAATTAAAACGAAAATGAGTAAAGGGCCACCAACTGGCTCAGTAGGTGGAGCATGCCATTCTTGATTTCAGGGTTGTGAGTTCAAGCCCCATATTGGGTGTAGAGGTTACTTAAAAATAAGGAAAATTAGTGAGAGATGTGGCCCCAAAAAGTACACTTCATTAATTCCATCACACTTAACCAGTTATTCTCTCATTCAGGAGGCTACTGAGAAATAGACAAGAAGCCTGGCCTCATAGGATTGACAATTTAGTAGATCAAAAAGTAACATAAGGGCTATAAAGTACTGACACTTTCACATAAAACATTATTCTTGCTTCTTTGTTGTTGTCATTGTTTTTAAAGATTTTGTTTATTTATTTGAGAAACCGAGAGAGAGATCTCGCCACACTAGCCAGGAGGGGCATTGAGCAGAGGGAGAGGAAGAAGCAGACTCCAAGCTGAGCAGGAGGCCTCCAGCCAGGGGCTCCATCCCAGACCTGACCGTGGGATCACGACCTGAGCCAAAGGCAGACATTTAACCAACTGAGCCACCCAGGTGCCCTTGTTGTTATTTTTACAAGTGCATAGGTTTTATTATCAAAGTGATAATGACCATCAAAGATACGTGAAAACTACAAGAAATAAAAATAAATTACTCACAATTCAGAAACCACACACCTATTAATCCTCTCACTCCTTTTCATGCTTTGATCTTTCTAAGTACTCTGTTGACATAATTGAAAACAGTTCTGTGTAAGCCTGTTCATAAGATGACCTTTTCAACAAATGCCATGATTATAGAATAATGAACTTTTCAGGACCACAATTTCAATAACTAACACTCAAACTATACTTTATTTCATCTGTCTTTTCAACTTTCAAATTTTATATTTCTTTCTTTTCATTCATAAATATATATTTGCATTTCAATGTTTCAGTGGCATAACTAACATTGCAATGAAGATCTTTGGGCAAAGGCTTTGTCTACATCTCCAATTATTTTCCCTGGGATAAATTCCCAGGGATGGAATAACTGGAACAAAGAATGTAAGAAACAAAAAACAAAAACAAAAACAAAACAAAAAATAATGCAAGAAACATTCAGCTTTATTTTAACCCTTTCATATTTATCTCTTAAAACCATCAGTTTTAGGGCACCTGGTGGCACAGTTGGTTGAGCATCTGACTCTTGGTTTCTGCTCAGGTCGTGATCTCAGGGTCCTGGGATTGAGTGCCACACTAGGCTCCACACTCAGCATGGAGTCTACTAAAGATTCTCTCTCCCTCTGCCCCTCCCATTCTCTCTCTCTCTCAAATAAATAAATAAATAAATAAATAAATAAATAAATAAATAAATCTTTAAAAAGAAACACACCTGTTTTATGGTGTGAGTTGAGGATCTAATTCTTGCATTCCAGAGATGAGAAAGGATCTTCTTCAGGTACCCCTCATCCCCTCACCTTAGTTCCCAGCTTCTTCTACCCCTCTCAGAGAGCAGAAATATGAAATCAAGAGGTGACGTTACAAGCTGCAATTCTCTTTGTCCTAATTACAAGAAAGTGTTTTCCCTTGTTCTGTGAGTAACTGAGTTTCTCTAAGTGTCCTCACTTTCTGATGAGTAACTGGAAATTTGCTTCTCTGCTTGAACTTTGTCAAAAGAGCTTGTGTCAAATCAGCTAAAAGCTGTTGAAATGCCCAAAAGTAGATAAAGTGAAAACAGACACCAAAATATGACAGAGAATGAACACTAATATGTGTAAAGCACTTACCACAGTGTCTGACACTGTTAAGTAATCAATAAATATCATTTACTCACTCAAAAGACATGCACTGAGTCCCTACCAGAAGCCAGGCACTGTGCCAGGCTCTGGAGACTGGCAGCGACCTATATAGACACAGTTCCCACCTTCCCAGAGTGTCCTGTCTGGTGGGCAAAATAGCTTTAAACACATGATTATACAAATAAGAAGTTGGTCATAAGTGTGACATGTCAAAGTACTAGGAGGCCATGAGAGTTTCTCATAAGGGGATAAGTATTAGCCTGAGGGGGCATCGGGAAATTCTAAAAAGAGAAATAATAACCAATTTAATAAATGGAGATTTTAGGTCAAGGCCAGGTGGAAGCATTGCCAGATGTCATGGGTACAAGTAGAGAAGATTCTGGGCTTCCTGGCAAGGCCTCTACCCAGTACTCTTTCAATACCCTGGGAATAAATGCTTAGCCCCCAGGTCCAGCTACCATAGAGATGAAATGAAGCACAGTGCCAGGACAAAGCTCAAAGGTAAGCAGCATGACAACCCCAGGTAGAGAAGCCTGAAAGGCCTATACACCAGAGGAGAAAGCCCATTTGGGGACCCAGAAGAGGAGCTGGAGATAAGGAGGATGTTGACGATAGCGACAGGGGGAGGCAGAGATGGGCAGTGCTGGTGAACCAACAAAGAGGACAGGGGTCAGCTGAGGATAGTCCAGAGGACTTAAAGGTGATGGGGACTGGGACAGGTGGTAAGGAGTGTGGTGACAAAGGTGACTAGGATGACAGGGACAGCTGGTGACATCAAGGTGACAGGGAAGATGGGAGTAGAACTAGCCAGTGACAGGGTTAGGGTAGAGGCAGTTGATAAAGAAGATAGGGTTGATTCAGATAGCAACAGCCTTGGGCACGGGGATGGGACAGGGATGGTGGCATGCTGAAGAAGGTAATGCAGGGATGGAAACTGGGTCAAGGGATAGCATGGTTAAGAAAGGGCCAGTGGTTATGACGCAGGGATGATAGTGAGGGGGACAAATGAGTGACAAGGTCAGAGATGAGTGGTGACCATGAAGGTGACCCAGGGCTGACAGGAAGTGTGAGTGGTGATGATGTCTCTGCTGGTGGCAAACTAGAGACACCCACTCCACACCCTCCTCCGGGCCCATTTCAACATCAGAACTGTTTCCTAGGCCGCAGGTCCAATGACTCAGGTACCACGCAACAGCCCGGCCTCAGATAAGATCTGCAGGTATTGCCACTGCCAGAAGGGCTGGCTGGGTGCCCTTCCCGGCTGTGTCCAGGCCCATCAAGGGACCCAGGTATGGAACCTTAGTGTCATCTCTGCCTCCTCCCTCCTGGGTTCACATCCACACCAATCTGAGGCTCACCAAGAACTCCTAACCTTCCTCTCCTTGGAGGATACAACTTTTGCCACAAGTCCCCTAGCCAGGGCTTGTGTATTCCACTAGCATCTTCCACAGCTGACCCCATTAGAAGTTTCTGGATCTCCTAATGCTTAGTCCTAACCATTCTCTGGAAAGAGAAAGAAGGAAGGTGGGTTTCAAGGGGTGGGGGTCTGGTGTGTCTTAAATAATCCCATGTATTCATCCCACAAATATTTATTGAGCTCCCGTAGCATAGCAGGGCCTAGCTTTTACAACCAGACCTATGGTTCCGTGTCTCCATGAAGCTCGCTTGGTCTGGGAAGTAAACATGTAAATCTCAGTCATCATCAAGAGAGTGCTATTCCCTTGGGATGTGGGCAGGGCGGGGCACAAACTGCTTTTCAAAACCTGAGGAAAGTGGGTCCCACTAAAGGAAATCTCAGGACCTGTGCTGGTGACCCTTTTGAGCTTTGCTCAGTTCAATACTTGAGCAAAACAAAACAAAACGTAAAGTACACCAAGGGGAAGAAAGTGTGAAGGGAAAGAAAACCAGGGATTTGGCCGGAGGCTTAGGTGCTGAATAGAATGAGGTATCAGGACAAAGGTGCCACCGTGGAGGAGCCAAAACGATTTCCAAAAACAGGGATGTCTAACATTCGACTTGAAGGTATTGGGTTTGTGCAAAGCAAATGCTCTCCATCTCCCCAAGCCTTCAACACAGTTTGTTATGAACATAAAGACCTGCTATGAAAAAGAGAAAGAAAGAGAAAGAAGAAAAGAAAGAAGGAAGGAAGGAAGGAAGGAAGGAAGGAAGGAAGGAAGGAAGGAAGGAAGGAAGGAAGGAGAAAAGAAAGAAAGAAAAAGAAAGAAGAAAGAAAGAAAGAAAGAAAGAAAGAAAAAGAAAGAAAGAAAGAAGAAAGAAAGAAAGAAAGAAAGAAAGAAAGAAAGAAAGAAAGAAAGAAAGAAAGAAAGAAAGAAAGGAAGAAAGGAAGAAAGAAAGAAAAAGAGGGATGCGTGGGTGGCTCATTGGTTGAGCATCTGCCTTTGGCTCTGGTTGTAGGCCCGGAGTTCCAGGATCGAGTCCCACATTGGACTCCCCTCAAGAAGCCTGCTTCTCCCTCTGCCTATGTCTCACCTCTCTGTGTCTCTCATGAATAAATAAATAAAATCTTAAAAGAAAAAAAAAAAAGGCTTTCTCTTTTTCTTTCTTCCTCTCTCCCTTCCTTCCTTCTCCCTCCCTCCTTCTCTTTCTTTGTTTTTTCCTCCCTCCCTCCCTCCTTTCTTTCCTCCCTCCCTCTCATCACCTGAATCTAAGACTGTTTTAGGAACCCCAGAAGAGAATTGCAGAATGCTAAAGCTGAAGAGAAAGTTTAGGGTCAAATCATCTCATGCAACACCCCCTGTTGATTCTGAAGGAGAAACTGAGGCAGGGTGGTGATGGAACTTGCTCTGGGTCTCAGAGAAACTTGGGGCTCTTAACACCCAGGCCTCCTACCACACTTTCTGATCTGGTCATTGTGCATCTGGTCTCCATAGAACACAAGGTTTGCCCCGGCTACTCTTCCCTGCTTCCCTACCATGGTGCTGGATGGATTCGAAAAGGCCACTAAGCAAGAGCCTTAGGCTTCAGTTTCCCAGATCTTCCTTGATCAGGATCCTCTCTGACCAGGCCCTACCCACCCCTTCCAGTCTCATCTGGTATCTAAGCTCCAGTCACACTGAATTCCTTTCATCTTTTCCAGAACACATGATCTCCTGTACCAGGGCTTTGCTCAAGCTGTTGCCTTTACCTAGAGTACCCCACCAGACTAACTTCTTCTCATTGTTCAGGTCTCACTATAGAGGTACAGAGCTGGTTTTTTGGGCAGGTGGCCTTATGGATGTTTTAAGGCTTGATGGGCATTGGAGAGGTCCCATACTTGATTTAACACTGTTGCCATTTGGAAATTCTAAATAATTTCTGTGGGATCCCTGGGTGGCACAGCGGTTTGGTGCCTGCCTTTGGCCCAGGGCGCGATCCTCAAGACCCGGGATCGAATCCCACATCGGGCTCCTGGTGCATGGAGCCTGCTTCTCCCTCTGCCTATGTCTCTGCCTCTCTCTCTCTCTCTGTATGACTATCATAAGTAAATAAAATTAAAAAAAAAAGAAAATTAAAAATAAATAATTAAATAAATAAATACTTTTGTGGTTTTGTTTTGTTTTATTATTTATTTATTTCTTCATTCATCGAGAGAAAGAGAATGTGTATGTGCTGGCACAGCAAGGGTGGGGAGTGGCGGGGGAGCAGGACAGAGGAAGAGAGAATCTTAAGCAAGCTCCACACCCAGCAGGAGCCCGATACAGGGCTGGATCTTACCACTCTGAGATCATGACCTGAGCTGAAATCAAGAGTCGGACACCTAACCGACTGAGCCTCTCAGGTGCCTGTGAATAATTTTTTTTTAAGATTTTATTTATTTATCCATGAGAGACACAGAGAGAAAGAAAGAGAGAGAGAGGCAGAGAAGAGACACAGGCAGAGGGAGAAGCTGGCTCCATGCAGGGAGCCTGATGTGGGACTCGATCCTGGGTCTCCAGGATCATGCCCTGGGCCGAAGGCAGTGCTAAACCGCTAAGCCACCCAGGCTGCCTGGAATAATTTTTTAATAAGAGTCTCTGCATTTTCTTTTTGCACTAGGCCCCACAAATTACATGACTGGTCCTATAGAGCTGTTTTTTTTCTGGTAAAATGTCCCAATTCCAAATTTCCTTTGATTGATTATATTTGTCATCTCCTCCACCAATTAGCCTTCCAGTTCCATGAAGACAGGAGCCATTTGGTAGGTTCTGGTTCCCCCTTTCTCCAGAGTCCTCAGCTTCTATTTAGGAATCCATTTTGTTCAAATGGCCCTAACAACTCCCTCCAGGCCCAAAGTGAAACATGTGACTAATATTTAATTAGGCTAAGCAATCAGGTCAGGCTTTCCTCATGACTCAGAGGCGAGCATGTGACCAACATGATCCAATAAGAGGGCACCCTCTCTGTTGGGGTTGCTGTGACAAAGATGCTCCCTCTTTCCTGCTAGAAGGCTTTCAATGAGGTTGACACCATAGAAAAAAGAGAGAAAGGACGTGGATGCTAGATTAAGCATCACCTGAAGCTTTCCTCTGATTTTTCAGTTACATAAGTCAATACATTATCATTGTTGACTCAGTCAGAATTCCACTTTTTTGCAGACGCTTCCTACCTAGTGTCTTACACATCTTGCTTATTAAAGTATTCCTTGTACTTATCACAGCCTGGCATTAAAAAGATCCTCAACAATTATTCGATGAAATAATTTTTAAAAATGAATGAAATAGGGCAGCACAGGTGGCCCAGCAGTTTAGCGCCGCCTTCAGCCCATGGCGTGATCCTGGAGTCCCGGGATCGAGTCCCACGTCAGGCTCCCTGCATGGAGCCTGCTTCTCCCTCTGCCTGTGTTTATGCCTCTCTCTCTGTCTCTGTGTCTTTCATGAATAAATAAATAAAATATTTTTTAAAAAATGAATGAAATAAACCCAAGACCTCTGGCAGAAAGACTAGTGATACTACTTTACACAGGAGATGGTTCTAGGAGCTCTTCTGCAGAGTTTCTGCTGGTCTCCCTGATCCTGCATACCTCCAAAGACGTCTACAGGTCCCCCTTTTTCCCAACTAGGCCCAACTCTCTGGGACAGCCCAGAACTTAGTCACTTTCTGTCCATCTCCAGGCAGATGGCCCTGCTGGGGTTTCTCTCTGCAGTTAGGTGTCTCTTGGTTTAGAAGCTATACCCTAAGGGGTGCCTGGCTGGCTTAGTTGGTAGAACATGTGACTCTTGATCTTGGGGTTGTGAGTTCAAGCCTCACATTAGTCGTAAAACTTACTTTAAAAAGTTAATGAATAAAAATAAATAAATAAATAAAAATTAAAAAATAAAAAGTTAATGAATAAAGTTTGTATTAAAAAAGAGAAGAAGTAGCTATACCCTGAGATGGGGACCCAGGCCTAGATTGGCCATTGCCTTATCCAGTAGCTTTGTCAAGTCACCTATATCTGAGTCATCTTGCAGTGTTTTAGGAGCTAGCTTTTATAACCATACTCAGCCTCCAGCTGTGTAGACTGGCAGTGAAGATGTGGACCCGTTGGCTTCAGAGGGTGAGATGGCCCTTGCTGTTTGGTTGCCTGGGATTCTAAACTTCTGTGAAGCTGACATGCAGCTCCACTAGTTAGAAATGGGGAGGTTTAGTCAATCCTGCTATCCTCCTGTTCAGCAAGTGTTTGTCAACAGCTGCTGTGTGCCCTGCCCAGTGATTGGGACTCTAGTCATATTCTTTAAACCTCCAGCCTCCTGACTCTTGGCTCTGAAAATCTGGGTTGTGACCCCAAAACCTAAAGGCTTCTGAACTCCACATCCGGACCAACCTCACATCCTGTGACCCCCATCTCTTCATCCTGTGTCTCTGCACTTCCACCCCCACCCCCAACACTTCCAGTCTGTTAGATGCATCCTTTGCTTTTGCTGCTCTCATCCACAGATATGGGGACCCACAAGGAAGAGTGTATTTTGAGCGTGAGTGTTGAGTAAGAGTGTGTTCAAGAGAGAGTGAGTGTGCATGACTGTGTGAATAAGTATAAGGACACGGAGTATATGTGTGTGTGTGTGTCCATAAGTTATGTTCATATGTAAGCACACATAAGTGTATCTAAATGTGTTTGAGCATCTGAGTATGTGAGTGAGTGTGAATTAGTGTCAGAGTATGAGTGTGCATGCATGGGTATAAATGGGTTGAGCACGGGGGAGTGTGGGGAGGGTGTGTCAGGGAATGAGTGAGAGCATAAATGTGTTTGTGTGAGCATAAGTACATACACCCCATTTCTACAGTCACAACAGATACATCTTCATGTGTATGTGGGTACACATGCACATCTAAGGGTCAAAAGTGACCCAAGCTATAAACCCTTACTCCGATAAAGGGAAGATTTTGTTCACAGGCCGGGATCAGGATCACTGTCCCCTTTCCACTCCCCCGCATAGAACTAAAGATCCTCCAGGGAAAGGCTACCTCTACCAGGAAAGAGCTCCATCTGACCAGCAGCCTGCCTCCTGGCTTAGGCCAGGCCACCTCCTCCCCTCCCTCAGCCCATTTCCGGCCAGGCCCTGGCAGTGACCCTGAGCAGAGAGGCAAAGGATGAGGGTGGTGGGCAGTACATTCCAGGTGCCTTCTTGGCTATGGGGGGCGTCTCCTTGGAGACAAGAGATGGACCGTGTCCAGATGATTATCAGGGCTCCCAGAGTTCTCTCTCCCTTCACCTAGCCTCTCACAGCCAGGGTTCCTTGGCTCTGAGGGCAGCAAGGAAGCCTGGCAAAGCACCATCACTAGTTGCAGGCTTCCAGGAAAATGCAGAGGCTAGAGGATGGTGGGAATATACCAGAATGACTTCTCAGAGCAAGAGATTAGAGAAGCTGGTCAAGGGGATTAAATCTGGTTTAAGGCTTTGTCCCCAGAGAACTCTAGGGATGGGAAAGATAATATCCCTTCTCCATACCACACCGTACCTCACTCTGACCTGAAGGCATGACCAAGGCAGTCAAGGGAATGGACCCCAAGAGGGATCAGGGGAGTCAGCTTTCAGTCTGCTCATGACCTCATCCCACTGGCAACCTTAGCCAGTGCCTTCCCCATTGATGCCCACCCACCCCCACCCCTCACCTTCCCACCACTAGCCTCCCCATCCCCCACCCCCCACCCTCGGCCTCCTGTGCTTTGGCCATATGCAAAGATCTTCTCCCTATTTCCAAAGATGCTGGAATTCCCAGGGTGCTGGTAAGAGCTGGAAAAGGCCCTCAGGATCATGCTAATTGTCCTGGTCTGCCCCGTTCTTCAAGAGCTGGAGCAAAATAGCAGTGAGACCTGAGGAAGGACTTCCTGATAAGGCTGTGAGACAAAGCTAGGAAACACAGATTGGGATTTTGCTTCTCCTTGGGATTCAATCTCCCTGGGATTGACTCTCTCCCCTGACCCCACCCTCTGAACCCCGAATTCATCACTACAACCACTCTCAACGCTTACCTGTTCCCCAAAGCCCCACAAGATGGTGAAGAAGCCACCTCTCCCTTTCTCAGGAACCTGAGTTTTCTGGAGAAGAACCAGGATGAGAAAGGGGCTCTGGCTTTCACCTCCCCTCTCCCCAGGCTTCTCAGGGACAGCTGAGTCCACATGAGTTGGAGGGACTAGGGCTAGCCTCCCTGGCTGACTAAGGCCCCACAGAAGAGGCAAACAGCCCAGAGCTGGAAGGGATGGCCTTGGAGAGTCAGGCATCTCACTCCAAGCCTGGCTTGGCTTCATACTTCTCCTCTCCACGGTATACAGAGAGCTCACAAGGACGTGTGATAATAATAGTAATAATATTATTATTCTATATTCTGTAGCACTTATTCCCGCCTCTGGCATTGTTCTGTACATAAATTAACTCACTTCATCCTCGCCTTGTGCAACCCAGTACAGTACTATCCCCATTTTACAGGTGAAGACACTAAAGAGCAGAGAAGTGGAATCTGTCCAGGATCCAGCAGGAACAATATATCCTCAGAGGGTTTCATTGAAGTGAGCTTGTGAATGGGACTATTTACAGAAGCAGGAGCAGGGTCACAGGAACCCCCAAGGGGTAGCCTGAGGACTAACAGCAGGCAGCCAAAGAGAGCAGTGTGACTGGGATGCAGTGAAAGCCCTGGAAAAGGCATGAATGCCTTGATCTTTCCCCCCACCTCCACTCCACCCTCCCTGCCCGCTGATTTCCTGCCTATGACCCCAGCTTGCCAAAGCCAAAGGTAAGCCAGGGGCTAGAGGGCCCGGGTGATGCAGCCCATTGATATTAGCCTCCTGAGGCACGGAGCAGGCCAGAGATCAGATCTAGGGGAAATGGAGACCTCCACACACCTAATGCTTAACGTCCCAAGGCTCCAAATGGCCGGTGATCCCGACCCAGAGCCTGGCTCCCTGAGATGTTGCAGCATGCTGACTGGGAAAGGGGTTGCCAGGAGTCAGGTTGGGGACAAGAGACTGGGTTCTACTGCAGGTTGTGCTGCACTGCTCTGTGATCCGGAGTGAGACTCTGGGTCTCAGTTTCCCCTTCATGCAACTCTGGGACAGCCAAGGTACCCAGACCAGAAAGAGCCTCTGTTCCCACTGCTACTTTTTACCTCAGATAAACCTGGCACCAAAGGCTGAGGCCTCAGGCATGGGGATGAGTCTCTAAGGAGGCCACCCCCAGCTGCTGTTTACTTAGGACTCAGAGGTGGTCTGCAGTGAGCCCCCCATCAGTTGCCCTGACAGCCCCAGTGCCTCAGTCTCTCCTACCTTTGCACTGCCAGCATTCCCTGGCCCACAGCTCGGGGACCCACCCCAGGGCAGGATCCCTCCTCCCAGTGAGGATTTGCAGGGCCTTGCCTAGGCTAGCACCTCCACAGACCCTTCCTTGGGAGATCGGGGAGGGGGGGCATCCCTGGCCTCTGGGGTCTCTGTCTGGGGTGGAGGAGTCCCTCCTCTCCCCTTCCCACCCCACCCAACTCTACCCCACCCATGCTTCCCCAAGCCTGGGGAGCCCCACCCAGGTTTTCAGACAAACAAAATCAAGGGGAAAGAGTTAGCAAGAAGGAGGGAGCTCATCACTAGGAATTAAGGAGGAGGCATGCCCTAGGGTAAGACGAGCGGGACTGGGCTGGTAGGAGAGTCACTCCTAGGTACACATAGAGATGGGCCCAGGTACACCAGATGTTCACTTAGAAGCACACAAAGAATATTCTAGACACAAAGAGCCAGGCAGTGACAGAAACACAGAAAGGGACAGAGACTTGGTTGGCCAGAGTCACAGGGCCACAGAGACATAGTAAGACATACCGAAAGACGGCCACACCCAGAAACACAGAAATGCACACTTGCATGTGTGCACACACAGGCAGGCACACAAGGAAACAGGAACCAAGCTCAGGTTTCAGGGAGGCTGATTTCAATCCAAACAAGCTAGAACTTTAAGGAAACATGGGTGACTCCAAAGTGAGCTGTGGAGGGGACTTGACTCAGGAAGGACAGAGCTGAGGTGTGGGATCTGTCTTCCCTCCCACGTGGCAGTTGTCCCTCCAAGCCCACCCAGGAAAGTGGATGACAATACTTTCCTAAAGGAGATGAAGACATTTCCTTCTAGAACTTGTTATTAGCTAGAACTACTACTAATGGGAGGCAGAGCCTGGACATGAGTGGGGAACGGGGGTGGGAAGCTTCCCTCCTGCCCCTGGAGGGGTCACTCACTGCTGCTTGGTTCATGTCCCTACCAGACCCTGCCCGGAATCACGGCTCCTAGCCTGGCCAGGCCCGACCCTCAGGTGGCCTGACCCTCCATCTAACATGCTCCTTGGGCTGCCTGCTCCTCTGCCCTCTACACCTATGCCTGTGACCCTCTTGCGTTTCCTTTCTCTCCCTCTTGGAAAGCCTCGAGTCAGGGCACAGCAAGCCATCACCCCCATTCCCCCTCCCTCCTCTCAGGAAATTCAGAATCCGTGGAAGGAATCTGAGGCGGAAGAGGATGTTGAATTCAATGACCTTTAAAAACAGCCTTCAGCATCTCTCCATCTCCTCCCCAGTCCTGCGGGAAAAATCATAAGGTGACATTTATTGACTATTTGCTATCCACTGGTTCTTCTGCTAAGTCCTCTTCATGAATTACCTTCCACGACGTTCTTCTCTCAGTGTCTCCCAATTCACAGGTTCAGGGAAAGAAAAATGGCAACCCAAAGTCACACAGCTAGAGAGAAGCCAAGTGGGGCCTGGAATCCAGGTTTGACTACTCTTACCCACTGTACCAGAAGGTCTCCCACCACCCCGTGGGCTGTGGTCAGGATCAGCTGCAGGATTTGAGAAGATACGGGACACACTGGGGAGGAGAGCCAGGTGGGAGCACCAGAGGTTGGACTGGTGTGGCTGGAATGAAATTCTGAAGCTGCATTCCTCTCCCAAGGGTGGCCCTGCCTTCCCCTAGGGCTTGGGAAGGGGACACTCCCTCTGGCTCAGGTCTCTCCAACATTCCAGACACACCTCTTGGGAGCTGGGGACAAGAAGGGAGTGGAGACCTGAGATAGAACTGTCTTCTCCAACTCCCCACTTCCCGGGAATCCTGACTGTGTGGCCCTGCATTTGCCACCCACCCTGTCTGGGCTAGGTCTCCTCATCTGTGAAGTGGCTGGGGAGCACCAGCTTACTTTCTAAAGACCACATTTCTCCTGCCAGACCCAGGGATCCTCTGGCTGCCCTGGGGTTAACTCAGCAGGAGGCCTAGGCTTGGGGACCGCCTTCCCTTTTATTCCCAGTGAAACTTGATGAGGATCTGGTAAGGAGGTACAGAAGGAGAAGGTGAGAAGAGGCCCATGATTTCCTGACCGAGCTTGCTAGGCTCAGGTATGTCTAGCCTCTTGCCTCCCTGGGGGCAGTCATGATACCAGCATCAGTGGGTCCAACCCCAGCCTTAGGGGCAGCAGAGGTGTCAGACTGAAGAACTGAGCAAAGAAGGAGGCAGGGATGAATGTAGCTGTGGTCCCTGAGCTCAGACAACTGACTCTAGAAAAACAGTGGAAGGGTGGGGAAGAGTAGGGATGACTTTCTAGAGGGGACACTAGAGGAGACCAGGATTTCAGTGAGTGAGCCTTTTGGAGCAAAGGTCCAAAGGCACAGAGTACCCAGAGTAGTCTGGGGGTGATGGAGCATTGTGAGGGGATAGGTAGGGACCACGAGCCAGGGCCTGGGGGAGCTGAATGCAGGAGGGAGCGGTTTGGGTTGTGTCTGGAAAGTGGGCAGAGCCATGGAAAGAAGCCACTTTCAACAGTCGTGTCAGAAAGATCCCCGATGGCTTCAGTCCAGTCTGGCTGGGGCCAGCCTGAAGCCAGGGAAACTGCTAAGGGGGCTGTGGCCAAGTTCTGGGCAGATGGGTTAGAGCCTAAACAGCGGCAACCTAAGAAGACTATACAGGTCCCTAGTCTGATTGGTCTCCTCCCGCAACAAGAAGCTCACTACTTTACTTCCTGAATAGCAGTCCTCCCCTTTGGCCAGCTCCGCCCAAGAAAATGTTTTTTCTCTAGGCCAGGTTCAAGCCTGCCTTCCTGGGATGACAGGTGGGTGCAGGGGTCAGGAAGGAGATGCCATTCATTGTGCAAGAGGATGGAAGCTTGGGGGCCACTGAGTTCAAGTTGAGAGGCTTGGGGAAGAGGCTCTCTGACCTGCCTGTGGGACGGACCCTTGCCCCCTGCGTGTACAGGGGCTAGGTGTACTAGCCCTAGGGTGCCCTGGCCAGGTGAGACACCAGCTGGGCACCCTGGTGGTATTGGTGGCTGGACATAATGAAGCTCCTTAGCTGGCCCCAGAACAGCAGGGCAAACAGAGAAATTTGTACAATTGGCAGTTTTAGGCACACATTTTATTTTATTTTTTATATATAAAAGGCAAAAGAGTACATGTATTGAGTGGAGGATTAAAGGAGTGAAGACCCTATTTTAAGTAGGGTCTCCCAACCCCCATCCCTAAAAGTCTAACATCTTGCTGTATTACAAAAAAAGAAAGAAAAAAAAAAAAAAAGGCAAACATGAAACTTATGACCTGGACTTCACCCCACTACCCCTCATGCCTACATTATGACAGAAATACGTTCTCTGCTCCTACTTATATACAGCCAGAGCTCCACACCTGGGCAGTGGGCCTCCCCCCATATTCCCACCCTACCTCCCCAAAGCCTCTAGAAGCCCCCTTGCTGAGAAAAAAGGGCATATACACACACATACTCAGAAGCACATATATCTGGATCCTTCTCCACACAGAGCACCTGAAACACATACAACACACCACAGACGGACCTTCCCCTTCCTCTGGGCTCCCCCCACAGCTAGAATCCTTTCCATTTGGTTGCTTGCCCTGAATATCTTAGAAACCACCACACACACACACACACACACACACACACACACACACACACGCCCACACAGCTGCTCCCCATTCTCTCTTTTTGGGAAACAAAGGGTATGTTGGCCCTATTCCCTGTCCCACCACAGCCTAAAGTCAGTGTCCTAAGGTCCTATTTGTGGAGGGTCCTGGGGGGGAATCCCCCAAGGGGGCTGTCCACTGGAGGGGGAGTAAACAAGGAGCTTCTTAGTCTGGGAGGGGGCCATGGAGGCTTCTAGGGAGCAGCCCTCACACAGTCTGTGGATGCTCAAGGGAGGGGGCGGGGAGGTGGCCCCTGCCCACTCAGATCTGCTCCTTGTGCTTCACGTGGGCCAGCTTCACATTCTCCTGCTCAGTGGAGGGTGGAGGCTGCTCCAGATGGCAGCCGATCATAAGCTGGTACACGAATACGCCCGCAATGGAGCCCAGGAGCGGAGAGACGATGGGCACCCACCACCAGTGGCGGCCGGTCCTGGGGATGGACAGATGTGGTCAGGGGCTGGTGGGGCAGCAGAGGGGAGTCAGGCTAGGGCAGGCTAGGTGGGGGCTGCACTCACGTGAAGACTTCAGAGCCCCAGCCAGCAATAGCGGTGAAAAGGCGAGGACCAAAGTCCCGGGCGGGGTTGACAGCATAACCAGAGTTGAAACCCATGGAAGTGCCGATAACCAGGACCACCAGGCCCACGGTGAAGGCCTCCAGGCCACGGGGCACAGGGTTGTTGTAGGGATCAACAATGGCCAGCACACACACGATGAGGGAGGCTGTGCCGATGAACTAGGGAGTGGGGAGGACGGGGTGAGATGCTGCTCCCAACCCACCGTCCGGCCCCTCCTCAGTCTCTGGGCTCCTGGAGCCTTACCAGTTCCCAAGTTCAGCTCTTTCCAGCAGTGGTGCTAGAATGCTTATGTGCACAAAGGATCCCCTGGGGGACTGACTAAATATGCAGAGTCCTGTTTTGTAAGGACCTGACACCATGATTCTGATGTAGGTGTTCCCACACATTGAAAAACCCAGTCAAGGAGTCCCGTCCCCCAGCCAACCACGGAGCAGCTGAGTACCTTGGCCCTCCTCCCTGTGTTCCCCTCATGATTCCCCGGCCCATACCTGGTCGAAGAATCCATTGACCATGTCCAAGTGTCCAGAGGGGTAGGTGGCAAAGATGCCAGCTGTGCCATTGGGGCCCGAGACTACAAGCTCATTCTTGGCAAAGTCCCAGATTGCATCTGGTGACAGATTAGAGCCAGAGTGGGTGAGGGCAGAAGCCTACCCGCTCTCCTGTCTCAGGCTGGGCCCACCCTCCTGGGGGATCACAGGCGGGAACATCACTGCTGTATTATTACTCAGGAGTCTGTGGAGGGTTGGCAGTGGGGGGGTGGGGGCGGACAGCCTGAGACTCTATTGTTGCCCAACTTGTTTCTTTCCTCTTATGCCCCCCACCTTGGGCCCGTGCGTGAATGAGTGAGTCATGAGCCCAAGGCTTGGGCAGGCCCTAGCTGTCTATCATCAAAAGGCCAGGTGCCAACAGGTCCCAAACAGAGGGAGGGCGGTAGTGGAGGATGGCAGGGCGGAGAATGCTCACCGTAATACAGCCCAAAAACAATCCCAGCACCCAAAAAGGCTCCCAGGGTCTGAGCCAAGGCGTAGACAGGCAGCTTGATCCAGGGCTCGCGTGCCAAGAAACACATGGCAAAGGTCACAGCAGGGTTCAGGTGGGCCCCTGGGCAGAGGAGAGATGGGACCTATTAGTCACTGTAGCTTGCCACAGACGAGAGGCCAGGATCCCTAACCTCCATATTCCCCCTCTCTCGCCCTCGTAAGCAGGGGTGCAGAGAAGGGTTTCTTGTACCAGGTGGGGGGTTGGACTATGTAACAGGCCAACTCTGATAATCTGATTCCAAGGTGAGAGTCACAGGTTCAAAGTATCAAGTTTCTTCTCCACTTTCCTCTTCCAAGGGCTCAAAAAGCTGAGGCCACGGCTATGCCTCATCCTTGGGAGTGTCCCCCACTACCCCATTCCCCCGCCGGGCACCTTGTGGGAATGCCATTTGAAGATTGATGACTGAGGGTGGAGCAAGGCCTTACCAGAGACCTGGCCAGCAACAAGGATGCCCAGGGTGACAGCAAAGCCAAAGGCTAGGTTGATGGTGAGGAAGCCACCGTGGGTGCCCCGGCTGAGCACCACCTGGGCCACGGAGCCACAGCCAAACATCTGTATGAGGAAACAGAACCAGGCAGAGAGAGTGAGGCTCGGCAATTGTCACTCCGGAGGGAAGAGGGAAATCCAGCAACCTCCACCTGCCTTCATCCGGAGAACAGGGAAGCCCTTCCCCGGGGAATCTAACCCAAACCCTCTCGCTGCAGCTGCATCCTGCAAAATAAGCAGACATACCCTCCTACCCACAATGTGCAAACTTTAATTTAACAGGGCCCTGTGGGATGGACTGTATGTAGAGTCTACAATTGGGAGCCCCAAAAGATGTCTGGACCATCTTCTCTAATTTTACTGGAATCTTAGTAGAAGTGAGGTAAAGGGGAGCAGCTTTCACCTTAGCACAGTTTCTCTTCCAGCCCTTCAGGCCTGGCCCACAAAGTGGAAAGGCTCTCACTCATACCCCACCTGCACTTGCCTTCTTCTTCATCTCAGAGAACAGCTTGGGGGTAGGGGTTGAGGATGACATGGGGCACAGAGAAATAGAAAGGAGGCTAGAAGTTAGGGTGAGTCCATCTCTTCTGAATCTGGAATGTCTGAGCCCTGCCCCCACCCTTGCCCCTATTCCCATCCCAGAGCCTCCTCTCTCCACTCACCCCCACCCCTCTCTCAGGGGGTCCAGGTTCCCTACTCAGATGTGGAGGTCCTAAAGACAGTGATCTGAGTGGCCCCTCTCACTAGTCCTAGCAGGGCAGTGGAAGTGGGGAGATTGATCCTAAGGTTTCTGCCAGTGATGGGGGAGATTCAAGAGGCCTAAGGTCTCTGATGTCCTGCAAGTATAGGACATCCTGTTCCTCTTATTTAAATGTAAACATGCAGGATCCCTGGGTGGCTCAGCAGTTTGGTGCCTGCCTTTGGCCCGGGATGTGATCCTGGAGTCCAGGGATAGAGTTCCACATCGGGCTTCCTGCGTGGAGCCTGCTTTTCCTTCTGCCTGTGTCTCTGCTTCTCTCTCTCTGTGTCTCTCATGAATAAATAAATAAAATATTTAAAAAATAATAAATGTTAACATGCTTCTGTACCAGCGACAAAGAGCTATTGCCTTGAGCGCCCATAGTGTTCCATAAAACTGCTCCAGCCCCTGCCCTGGGTTTCCTCTTCTACCTCCCCATAACTAAAAGTTTTATGCCTACCCTGCGAGCAGCTCCCAAGACTTGTGCTAAGGCCCCTGGTCATTCTGATGGATCAGTGTCCTGCTGTACTGGCTTGTTAAGCATTTTGATTATCATCCCGCAGAAAGACCAAGAGATAGTGGGGAAGCCAGCGGGAGTGATGCAGGGCAAAGGTGTGTAGGCAGGTGAGAGCAAAGATCAGAGACTGTGAGTATGTGGGAGGTTGGGGGAAGCATATGGGGTCCGGGGCACCCTGCCCAGCTTGGCAGGCCCTGGCCTTGGCTCTTTTCCTGCCTGAGGCCCAAACCTGGCTCCATCCCAGGAGACCTTGGAGGTAGAAGCTGTCAGAGCCAGTTCCACCACCTTGGGGCTAATCTTCCTCTTCCTCCCCCTCCTTCTCCCGTTTTCCCTGCCTTGCTAGGTACCTCAGAGAAAGGGGCTTCCTCACCCCAAGGCCAGCCCTTATCCTACCACCAGAGGCTCTGGGTCCCCAGCCCACAGAGGTATGCAGGCAAGCCCTCACCCACCACTCAAGGGTCTCCCAGGCTTAGCCCCTCCTCTTTAGGCAGCCCTTGAGGTTCTGCTTTTCACTGACACCAGATGCCTTACGCCCATCTGAGCTTGAAAGCCTTCACAGAAGTAACACCCTCGTTTTGTGGTTGAGGATAAGCCAAATGATCCTGGGGCTCAGTGCAAGGCCTGACTGCTTCTTTGTGGGAGAGGCCAACTGAGATGTGAGAGGATAGGGAGGCCCCTCTATGACTGTGGAAGACACCTTCCCTGGTCCTGGCTGCTCTCTCAAACAGGGGCATGGACCATCAATCAGATAGTGAGGGACATGAGGTTCTGGGCCAGGAGGGCAAAAAGCACCTGCCTCTCCTCCCTTCTTGACATAGGGAGAGAAGGGATGGGGATGATGCAGAGGGCCACTGGTCTTGTGAGGGGCTGTGGATAAAGTGACCCACCTGGCTCCTCCCTTGCTGTTCCTGGAAGCCAAATGTTGAGTCTGAGACCTCTTCTTCTCACCATGGAGCCTGCTCTACCACCACCACCCATTTGGCCACCCCAGCCTTACCTACTTGCCTCTAGTTAAGCTTCCACAGGGGGCCGCCTGGTCTGCCTTATCTACAGTTGGGGCTGGGGCAGAAACGGAATAACCCATTCACCACAATGAAGCAACTGGACCCAAAAGTAACCCAAGGGAAAAACAGGTGTAACCACATGAGGGGCTGAAAATCAGAGAGTAGGTGGGACAGGAAATGGAGACTGTAAGCAGTATTTCTGTCAGACCCAAGAAATGTAAACAAAGTCACCCGGGAACAACCTAGAGACAAAACTAGTGTAACCAAGGAGTAACTGGACTGGAGATAACCCCGGCAGTGGAAGTGGCCTACCCAGAGAACCCACAAACTAACCCAGAGGTTGAGTTAGAGGCTGAGGCTCAGAGTGCTTGGGCACAGAGGGCGACAGCATCTGTCCGGGCGACTGACCATCTGGGAGCCGCTGGCACAGGGGTGTGACTTTAGTTAGACCATGTCCTCTGTGCCCGGGCCTAGCTGCCTTCCGCAGCCTCCTTATCTCTATCCTCCTTTCTTCCAGCTCTGCTGTTTGCACCCTGTGGCCTCCGCCCTCTGCCCCCACCTGTGGCAAACTGTCCTCACATCACGGGAACTTTTGGACTTTCTAAAGCTTAATTATTCATTAGGGGCCAGATATCCAGGACCCAAATAATCTAAGAGAGGCCCATCTGTGCATGCCCCCACTGCCTCGCAGGGCTGGGGCTCTGGGCACCTGGGGAAGGAGAGCCAGGAGTCGCTGGAGGTCTCCGCCTGCAGGGGTGACGCCGCCCGCAGCCTCTGGGCTGGGGCCGCGGCCGTCGGTGGGAGCAACAGCTGGCGTTGTGGCAAGGGTCAGAGCTGCCACGGCTGGGGTTGGAGCGATGCGGGGAGAGCCCTCGGGCACCGGGCGAGGTGGGGAGCAGAGCTGGGAGAGGGGTGGGACCGTCGGGACAACCGGGGAGCAGGGGGCGCGGAGTGTGGGCGCTGGAGAGAGAAGGGCTCCTCCGGGTCCCCCCACTCACCACGAGGATGAGGGTGCCCAGGCACTCGGCCAGAGCCTGGCGGAGCAGCCGGTAGCGGATGTGCAGCATCTCCCCGCAGCGGGACACCAGCTCCTTCTGTCGACCCATGGCGGAGCGGCGGCGGCGGGCGGGGCGCGGGCGGCGGCGGCTGCAGTGGCCCCGAGCGCCGCGCGGCGCCCTTTATAGGAGCGCGAGCCGCGGCCCCGCCCGCCCCGCGGCCCCGCGGCCCCGCCCGCCGCGCCCCGAGCCCGCCCGAGGTGTGGGCGGCCGCCCCCCGCGGCGTGCCTGGGGGCCTGGGGAGGAAGGTCGGGGGCGGCGGGAGCGTGGGCTTTAGGGGTGAGCTCGCTGCGGGAGGGCACGTAGGGGAGGAGGCTGCTGGGGGCTGAGGAGACTGCGGGCTCTGGGGGGGCGGGGGGTACAGGTGCGGGATCTGGGGAGAATGAAGCTCCCCTAGAGGCCTCCTTGGGCGGCTCACAGCGAGCCAAGCTGTCATCCTTGCGACGGTGGGGGTGAGCCGGAGGGTCAGAAAGGACAGAACTGCCCCCCCCCCCCCCCCAGCCCTACAGGTCCTCAGCCAGGGGCTGGAGGGAGGAGGCCCTGGGCCTTCTCATGGTCCAGACCTGGGTGCTCACAGCACGTGTGCTGAGAGCTCACACGCGGTTGTCGCTTGTGCTGACTACACGTCACCTGTTGCCGTCCCGACCAGCTCTGTCCACAGCTGTGTCCACACGTGCCGTGTGTCCGGTGTGCCAGATCCACTTGGACACTTCTCGTGGCTGTGCACATGTCTGTTGGACCTGGTTGGGTTAACTCAGTCTGCCACACGTGTACCTGCGTGTGTTTTGCACATGGTTCCAGAGGCTGAGCCGAGGTTGTCCTGACATGCCACATGCCACATGCTTGCCAGAAGGGTGAGTCCCAGCTGTTTTTAACCTTCTCTTCTCACACTCTCGCTGATCGCCAGCCAAGGGAGAGTGTGACCCTTTAAGAAGTTAAGCTGGCTAAACTGTGAGGGTTGTCAGCCCTGTCCAAGGTGGGGCATGAGGCAACTTTGCTCACTATACTGCATTTAATAATTGGGAAACTGAGGTGTGGTGGCCTGGCCCTACTTCCACAGGACTGGGAGCAAATATGACCTCCCCTGGGTCACAATGGCAGCATTGCCAAGGGAGACCAAATTTTCCAGAGGTACTTAATCTTGGTGGTCTAAAGGCCTTTGAGGAGTGGCTATCAGAAATGAGGGCTCCAGAGATGACTCATGCCCAAAGAGATGGGGTTTAGCAACATACTCTGGATAAATTTACACACTCTCATATGCACACACACACACACACTCACCTGGAGGCTGGCTATAAACCTATAAACAGAGCTCTGTTCACATGCTCATGGGATCCCATTCACATGAAAGCCTGGCCATGGGCTCAAACATATATGTAAGCCACACGTGAGGTCTCCCATGGCCCCTCACCCAGGGAGAAGCACCCCTACTCTCCTGGCCCCCATGGGCTGGGAGGCCCCATGGTGAATCAGGGGGCCATCACCAAGTGCCTACTCACAGCCCCACTGCCAGTCTGTGACTCAAGACACAACCCAAGACTCCCATGCCAGAGCCCAGACTGTAGAAATGGAGACACACCCTCTACCATGCAGCCCTTTCTTCTCCCCATCATGTGATGTGCTTCTCAGACCCTCAATGCCTCAGATGGGACTGCAAAGGCAGCACAGGACAGGAACTGGCAAAGGGCTCAAGACTGAAAGAAAATAGGAAACCCCAGCCCATAGCACCCCATCCTCACCATGCCCCATCCTGGGCTGGCCTGAAGCTAGGGTTGGCCTGGAAACCAGAGCACAGAAGAAAAACAGGGACAGCTCTGCAACCAGCAGGCACACACAAGGCCCTATACACACGTGTTTGCACTCAGATTATAGACGTTCACATGTGCTACACCAAATTCTCCCTCCCACCAGACTCATTCCTATCTATAACTAGTGTGGACACACGTTCATACCTGTACATACACATGCACAATGGGATGGGTTTGGGTCGGAGCTGAGAAGATATGGTATGGGTAGGGCTTCATGCTTCTTAGTGGGCCTGGAAGAGGGAGAAGGATACAATGCCTTCCAAGAGTCCCTTATTCCTACCAGCCCTCATCTGGGATTAAGAGGGGTCAGGGCCTAGGGATTTTGTCCAGAAGTGCCAGGTTGGCCAGAGTTTGGGTGCTGAAGCAGGACCTCTCTGTGACTCTTCTCATTGTAGTCAATGTCAATGGCGCCCCCTGGGGCAAAAGACAGAAAGAAGCATGGCTTCACAGAGAAGTGACTGAGCTTGGTAGGGCCAATTCTGAGTCACATAACTTACTTATAGCCCTCTGGGCTCCCTCCTGTGCTTTGGGAAGGAAAATCAATGCCAAGTGTAGGCTAGAAACCAGCCCACCTGGGAACTCTGAGAGGATGCAGATGAGGAGGAACCACCTCCTCCCAGGGCATCTTGAGCAAGGTCTATGTCTCACCTGGGCGGGAGGGCTGAGCCCAGGAAGGGGCCTTGACGGCCCATCCACCCTGTGGGAGGCTGTGACTCCTTGAGGTCAGAACTGGGGGAGTGGGTTCCCAGGCAAGGGAAGGGCTAGCAATGCAAGTCCCAGCCTGCTGGACTAGAGGGGCTGGCTGGGCCCCTATAAAGCAGGGGGAGGTGGTGACACACCCTTCATTTCCTACCCCCCAAACTCTTTTTGCTTCAATAGAAGCAGTGTGAACCAAGACAAGACACATGGGCCTTGTTGTCAGCAAGTGGGGTAGAGAAGATTGTAGACATTAGAAAATAAGTCATGGTACAGTACCCCCAGCCTCTTTAAATCCCCTAATCTCCTCCAGAGCATTGGAGCAGGATGAGGGGAATGGCAGACCAAAGCAGACATACAGACATTTTCAAGTTTAGAAAGCACTTCCTCCCATTTGCAAAACAATCCCCAAAAGTGCATGTATTTCCCCCCTTTCACAGATGACAAAACTGAGGTCTGGAAAAAAGTGACCTGCTAAGGTCTCAGCTACTATGTGTTGAGCTGGGATTCAAACCCCATGGGATTGAAGAGGAGAGGTGAAGAGGGGCAGAGAGGCGGGGGAGCCTCAGGTCCGAGGCACGGGAGGAGCAGGGAGCCAAGACACAGGAACACACTGAGTCTCTCCACACTTGAGCTCCCATTCTAGAATGTGTCCCACTCTTAGACCACTGCTGGACATTATTCCTGCTCTTAGGCCTCAAGAGTTGGGGGCTGGCTCTGGACTGGAATTGGGAGTGGAGAGCAGAGATGAATCATCCTATTATGAGCGTCCCCAGACTGGGGGGGTGGGCAAGTATCTCCTCCTACTGCACCAACAGTCACCCCCTGTCTCCAGACAAGATGGCAGAGAGCCCATGAACACAAACTACCCTCTTGGCACTTCCAGCCAGAAGTCCAGATGGACCTTGAGAAAAAGCTACCTTTAGACCCTTATCCTGGGGACTCTGGGTTCACCTTCTAGTGTCCCTAAGCTCTTTGCATCCTCTGGAGACCGCAGAGAGTCATAGAGGAGGCAGAGGGATGGGCAGAGGCCTAGACTCCTTGCTGAGGAAGGGTCCAGAACCACAAGGGCTAGGCTCATGGGGCAGAGGCCTCTACCAGATCCAGAATCTCAGCTCTAAGCCTGGCTTGGCCACTGACCAGTCAGGTGACCTAGACAGCTCTCTTCTCCCAGCCCTCAGAGTGTCAGGTTCTTCATCAGTCACATGGAAGTTTCAGATGGAGTCCTCCCATCCCCCAACCCAGGGCCTCTATAAGAATCAAACAAGATTGTGGGTGTTTCAGGCTTTGAAAACTTTATTACATAGTCGACATATGAAGAAAGACTCATTTTAGAAGCTGCGTCCTTGATCAGAGCCACATTTCTTCATATGTGAATATCCACCTGCATCCATGTGCGTTCTTGGCTGTGTGGGTACATGTATCCATGGAGGTCCGCATACACATGAGGACAACCAGAGGGTTCTTGCATGCATGTGTGTATCCATTAGGGCCTGTGTGTGCATTTGCATGTTCAAGGGGCTCTGTGTGCATATCTCTGTGTGTGTGTCCCTGTCTGGGCCTGGCTGTGGGTCTGGGTCCAGTGTTTACAAAGTAAGCCAGAGATAGAGAACAGGGATCTGTTGAGGAGTCTGGAAACTAACTGGCCAGACACTTGGGCCTACCCCATGCCAGCCTGGGGGGAGGGGAGTTAGTGACATGCTGCTGACACAGTCCAGGCAATCACTGTAAACAGGCCTAGGGTGTCTGGAAGGCTCATGTTCACACCTTAGGGATCAGATCCCTGAAACCCCTGGTTTTTCTGTTTTCCTATCTCCTTCTTCACTAGCAGGAAAGCTTCTGGAACAAGGATGGTTGCCTCAAAGGATGAGAGATCAAGACCAGAGGTTGAGGAGAAAGAAAAGCTCATGGGCTTCCTGGGCGGTGGGGGGGCGGGGAGGGGGACACTGAATTAGGGCCTGGCATTTGCCTGGCCACTGCAGCCAGGAAGAGAACATGGAGTTCTTGGGAGGCGGAGGCAACTGGAAGGCTTCCTGGAGGAGGAAACATTTGGCTGGGGATTTTGTGGAGCGTCTTCCAGGTGAGAGCCCGCTGGGCCAGGCCCAGTTGGGTATGGCTCCTTGCCTGGTACACGATGAGAGCACCTGTAGTGAAGCCAGACAAGGTCGCTGGTAGCACAGGAAGGGCCTTGGGTTCTGTACTATGGGCCTGGGCCTTATGGAGAGGCCAGAGATATTCAAACGGTGCTTCTTTAATCCCCAGGGTTCTGAGGAAGCTCTCAATGGGACTGTTGGAGCTGGAAATGGGGAGAAGGAAGACAAGGAGGCACAGCTCTCGCCCCACTTCCTGCTTCAATCACAGAATTTTAACCATGGTACATCAGGGTTCTCAACAAGATGAAAACTGACAAATGTTCCACTACTAAGAACAGAAGCTAATGGGAGGCCTGAGGGTTTTAAGCAGGGAAGTGGTATGGTCTCTATTTGCCAATTAATGGAAAGCATTGGAAGGATCCCTCCAGCTGTGAAGTGGCTGATGTATTAGAGGGGAAAGGCTGAGGCCAGGCAGCCTGGAAGGAAGCCACAGAGGGACAGAGGCCAGATGCGGGGCAACCTGTTACCCCCAAGGTAAAGGGGCAACAGCTATAGGGAGCGAGGTGGGTTTGAAGTGGGGATTTAGGGGGCAGAGCAGAGTAGGGCAGCAAAATTGGAGGGGAGCAGAATTAGATAGGAACTTGAACATGAGATGGGGCCCAGGACAACTGCTCTTTGAGAGGCCTGTGGTCTGAAGGGGGTGGGATGGAGGACAGGTGGTGGAAGGAAGCTCTGCACCTGGTATTCCAGAAAGGTCATGGGCACGTGTGAGCCCCAATATTCTCTCCCCTCATCCCAGCTCAGTCTGGATGCTAATTACAGGGCAGCCACCAGCTGCCTGCCCCAGGGAGAGGCGTCACAAGAAAGATCTAGGGGAGTAGACAGACTACAGCAGGAGAGTCTGCAGTCAGACTTTAGGTATGACTTCCTGGGGATGGCTAGAGCCGGGATCAGTGGGTAATGGACTCCAGGGAGACCCCGTGATTGAGAGATGGGAGTGGGAATTTTTGAGGGGGCCGATTGGAGAAAGGCCAAGATGCTGTATCTGTCTATCTATCTATGCCATATAATGATTGCCATCGTAGCGATAATTAGACCTCCATCACATAATTGTCCTTTTTCTAGTGGGTGGAATAATTAAGTTCTAGTCTCTTAGCAAGTTCGTGGATTATAATACAATATTGTTGGCTAGGGAGACAGAGGAGATTCAGGCTTGAGCTAAGGTGGACCAGAGTGTGCACACTCCTACCCCTCCCCTGTCCTTAGCTCTGCTGCTCTAGGTCGTGCTAACAGCTTCATTCAACTGCCCTGGGTGGAGAGAGACCAACAAGGCTGGCAGGTGGCCCAGGACAGGGAAGGGGGCCAGGCTTTGCACTCTTCTCTGCCCCATTTTGCAGATCTAGAACTCAGCTTCCATTCCCTTATTTCTCTTCACCCCAGCCCTGGGATCCAGGAAAGCCCAGGCTCAGCAGCAAGGCCTGGAGCCAGGATGCCTAGATTCTTTGGATTTCCACCTCTAGCTCCCTGTGTGACCCTGGAACAAGTTCCTACACCTCTCTGGGCCTCATGCAAACCAGAAGAATTATCCTCCCCATCTTATTTTCAGAAGCTGAAGTGGGAAAGGGAAATGAGTCTCCCTCTGGGTTTGAAACACCTTGGTCCCCATTAGTGCCATGGGCAGTCTAAGAGTCCCGTTCCCCCCACACCGCCTCCTCTGTCTTTGCAGCAGGATGGGCAAACAGGCTGGCCTCTTCCTGAGTAGGGTAGGGGTGACTCACGTGCCCCAGGCTTCCCCTCCCCTTCATCTCTCACCTGGATTAATCTATGACTCACAAAGTAAGTACCGGATGTTAGGGGGGTTACATGTGTATTTACTGGGGTGGGGGCACTTAGACTAGCTCAAATCTGAGCAGCCCTCAGAACCTCATTGAATGGGAACCTGCTGCAAGGACCCCTGGGCTTCGGGGTCTTGCTCTTTTTCTCCCAAGGAAGGTGCTAGGCAGAAGAAAATAGTCTGTAGCCAAAAGGATTCTGGTTTAATAATTTAAAAACATTTTTTTAAAGATTTATTTATCTTAGTGATAGAGAGCTACCACGAGTGGGAGGGGGAAAGAGAATCTCAAGCAGACTCCACTGAGTGCAGATCCCACAGCCCTGAGATCATGACCTGAGCCCAAACCTAGTCAGATGCCCAACCGACTGTGCCACCAAGGTGCCCCAAAAGGCTTCTGGTTTAGAAGGGATGGTGATACCAATCAGAAGAGAGGACTCTTTGAGAATTCATTAAATGTAAACTACATAGGCTCAGAAGTTCTGACAGAACTGGGGAAACCAAATCCCAAGAAAAAAGGCTTTATTTAGGGCCATTTAAATAAATCCACAGTAAAAATTTGAGTTTTTGCCTTTTATCTGAGAGTGTTTTTCCTGACTTGCTCTTCAAAAAGAGATTTCCCCTTTTACAGCGACTCAGAGCTGAAGGCAAAAACCGGCACAGACTAGCACATAGACATGTGCACCACACTCCCAAAACACAGAGCAGATAAATCACCCCATACGTCCGACAGACTCCCCCCAATCCATGTCCACCTGCAAAGTTAGATGCAGGAGCCCAGAGGCAGACATACCCATGGGGATGTAAGCTACATCCTTGTTCACACAGTTCCTTCTAGTCTCTCCTTTCCTTCCAGTGAAGGTCTAGTTCCTCAGGCCACCCGCCTTTACCCCCAAGGTCGTCTTAGACCACACTGGCCTCACCTTTCCGGAGAAGACCTGAGGAAAACAGGTCAGAGCTGCAATGTGAGGGGCTGAGACGAGCCTGGGCTTCCAGCTCTCTCCACACCCCATCCCCTAAGCTATGCTGGAGGTGTAGAAAGGATGGGGCGGCTTCTTGGGTCTGAGTTCCAGGCCCTCTTCCCTAACCACATCATGCACCCTGACAAAGCCGTTTGCATCCCCATTTTAAAAGTGGGGAGGCTGGGCCCTATGAGGGGAGGTGACCTGCCCAGGAACACAGAGAGAGGTAGCAGGGCCAGGGTTCACTCCCAAGGGGGGCCTGTTGCCTGCACCTCTTGGAGCCACTGCTGCAGAATCTGACCTGGGGCAGATTATTCCACACTGGAATAATCTAGAACTGTGTTTGTGAAAAGGCCAGAAGCCACAGGACTGAAGCTGACCCGAGGATGAAATAGGAGGGTCTGAAACAGCCCAGCACCATCCCTCCTTAGAGCCTAGGGAGGGGCTGTGGAGAAAAATGAATGAGGAGGAGCCAGGGACAACCACAGACTGCAGGTCCATGAAGGCTGGAACTGCATTTCTCTCCCCAGCAGTAAAGCCCTGCACACATACGTGTGGCCCTCATGAATCAAGGACACGGAGATGCAGACCCCAGCTCACACAGCCCATCAATGTATTCTCTATGCCTATTTCTAATCCTATGACAGTGACAGCTAGGGACCGGCACAGGTTCACAGAGACTAACAAAATTGGGACAAAGTGGAGATCAGGGTTCCCATATGTGGCTTATCACCTTAAGGACGAAGCCTGAGAGCCAGGCCTCTGAGTGTCCCCACCGATGGGCCCCTGCCTGATGCTGCACCTGCTCCCTCATCCAGAAAATGAGGATAACTAAGCGCATACTTCACAGGGCTGGCATTACTGTACAACTTCCCACACAGGAGATAGGTAAAATACCTACCAGCACGCAGCATTTGCTAGGCACTCGGTGGATGTCAGCTGTACCTGAACTCTGGGGCCATGGCTCTCACCTTCACCACCCCGCACACTCAAGGCAGGGGGTACAAATTATGACTCCCTTTCCTTGAAGTCTTCTGGTGGCCCTGCTTGCCCTCCATCTGCCTGGCTGGCTGCCCCTTCTGCACACACCTGTGTCCTACTGGAGCATAGCACTGTCCTCAATGCCACGAAAACTATGTTCAAACATGTCACCTGCCCCCAAAGAGGTTACATGTAGAGACAAAGTTAAAACTATGTGAAAAATGCAGAAAAGCCAAGATCATGGGGAAATTAAGTGATTTAATTTAAAAAATTTTAAAAAGATTTTATTTTATTTATTTATTCTCATAGAGACACAGAGAGAGAAAGAGAGAGAGAGACAGAGAGAGAGAGAGGCAGAGACACAGGCAGAGAGAGAAGCAGGCTCCACGCAGGGAGTCTGACATGGGACTCGATCCCGGGTCTCCAGGATCACGCCCTGGACTGAAGGTGGTGTTAAACTGCTGAGCCACCCAGGCTGCTCCCAAGTGATTTAACTTTAAATCCAAGTTTCAGACAACAGAAAGGTTCACACCACTGTAGGCGACTATGAAGTAAACTGAACAATCACTACTCTCGTGTTTCAGAGGAGAGAGCACCTCAGGCTGGGGGCAAGGGAAGGGTTGGAGGCGGCAGCACTATTTGAGCTGAGTCTGGAGAAACGTCCAGGATTAGGGGAGACGGAGAAGGGAGAGGCTGCCGGAAGTGGGGTGTGGACCAGGCTGAAAAGAGGCAGCACCCCCTCCACCCTGCCCTGGCACTGAGAGCTCCTGAAGACCGGGACTTGGGTCTTGCTCCCCTCTCCACCTCCACTGCAGGAACACAGTGGAGGCAGTTTGAGACATGAATGGGCAGAGAGATGGAGCCTGAGGGGGTTGGGGGGTGCGGGTGAGATGCTGAGCAGCCATGGGAGCGCTCAGGGCTTTCTGTACCCCTTGCGCCTTCACTCACCTAGCCCCTTCTGCCCTCTGTGCTTTTCCATGTCCCACCCTCGAAAACAATAGCACCTTGCTCAATACTGGCATTCTGTGACCCTCAGCAGATCTCACCTTCTCTGGGCCCTATTTAAAGGCCTGACACTACCCCGAAGGACATACTAAGGTCTAGGTGCATACCCTGGTGATGGGAAGGAGACAGAGCCTCAACCCTGGGTACATGTCCTCCTCTCTAAGCTTCTGGAAACATCCTAGGAAGAAAAAAAGCCCAGGCCAGAGCTGAGAGGTGGATGGATCTCTTGGAGTCATTTAGTTCCCTTTCTGAGCTGGCTCACTCTCCTCTCCTGGGAGTTCAGACAAGCCCAGTGGACTCTGTGGAATACCAGGCCCCTGCCCCGATGGTAAAGCACTGGACAGAAAATTAGGGCAGGGCTCTTTTGGGGGGACATCTCAGTGTGTTCAGGCCAGCAGATACTTCCTGAAGGACGTGTACGTAGCAAGGGTAGAGGTAATGCCACTGACATCTTACTCCAGAAGTCTGGAAGTCCCGCTGTCACCTATAGCTTGCTCCTAGGGCTGGAGATCACACGGTCCACCTCTCACTTCGGGCCTCCACAGCCTGTACCAGGCCTTCACCCAAGATGGCAAAGTCCTCCAGGATCGCTTCTACATTGGGCACCATCACCAGCTCCCCACCTCGAGACATTACCATGCGCCCCTTTGTGTTGGAGGCCTAGGGGAACCAGAGAAATGTGGACTGAGGAGTCACAAAGACACACCCAGAGACAATAAATGGGAGTGGGGGTGGGGGGGTGGGGGTGGAGAGGAACAGCAATAATGGAGAGAGACACACAACACACGTGCTTCGCATGTGACCTGTGGTCACTTGGGGAGCATGCCACGTACAGACACACATGCCCACATGGAACAACATGTACACCCTCGGGAACACATGGGTTATCACCAGCCAGCACACCTTGAAGGGCTGGGGCTGGAAGCTGGTGGGCTTCCAGAGAACACCGATCACCTCTCCACCATGCTGGTCATAGAAGAAAAGGGCCAAGTCCCCAAAGGCCTCCTAGGAAAGGGCAGGACATAGGTAAAACTACAGGTGGACACCTGAGAGCCCCCTCCATGGCCCCAGGTTCACCTGGATGTCCCCTCCCCCAGTTTAGTCAGCCCTTTAAGACCTACCCTGAGCTGTGCCAGATAGAGCTGAGGAGGATCATAGCCTAGCACAGGCATCAGGGAACAGGGCCCTGGCTCACTGAGCAGGCCACGGCAGAAGGAGGCAGCTGGTGAGTCCACGGCTTGGCGGTGCCGGGGGATGTGGCGGGGAGACAGGCGGATCAGCACATCATACATATCCAGGGGTGGCCGGAACACTGTCTGAGGAAGGGTAGGAAGGGGTCAGCAGCACCCACTGGGAGATGGACCACAAAGTCTCCACAAGCCCACTTTGGTTTTCTCCTTTCCTTTTTTCTGACCGCCCCCCAATTAAGAATCCAAATCCTCATCTGAAGATGGGAACAGAACCACAGCTGGGGTCAGCTTCAATCCATCAGGAGGAGCATAGGCTGGAAACATTAGGCCTGGATAGAGCCAGGCCCTGGTTTTCCTACAGGCTCCACCACTGTCAGGCACCATGGGCAGCTTCAATGCCTTTTCTGGATTCAGTCGCAGCAAACGAGGAGACTGAGCATCCCATGAGAGGCCCTACAGCTCCAGACTTCCAACGTTCAGAGGCAAGAATCCCCAGTTACCCATGTTCAGGGGCTTACCCGGATATCGCCAGGCCCCTGGGGATCCATTAGCTGCTTCTCTAGGACAGGCAAGGCCTCAGCTGCCAGGACCACAAGCTGCTGTAGGATCTGGGTGGGGGAGGGGAGTACACATACATCAAATAGATCAGACCTAACAACAGGTCTCTCTTAGTTCAGGCTGGGCCTACTTTTTCCATGGGGGAAGAAAAACACAAATTTGGAGGTAGGAATAGGATTGAACCTGGGGTGAGGGTCCATCCTGTGTCCATACAGAGTTTTTACGATCCTGGGGGGTAACGATAACCATGACTGGGAGTTGTGTCCGAGCTGCCAGGAAGCCACTACGGATCTCCGCCTGCTCCTCCACTGTGAACAAGAGGGGGTCCTGGGTCAGCCTGCTCCTTTCCCCTGACATGCTCTGCTGCCCCAGGTCTTCTGGTGGCCCATCACAGGGATTTTCCAATGGCCCTCCCGCAAGAGACAAAGGCAATGAAAAGGACACCATGTTTGTCTCCATTGGGTGGGGCATTAAACTCTCAAGCTCAGCCCAGAGGCAGAATTTTCCACTGCCTGGCACCCCAGTCTAGTTTCCGGGCTTGCACAAGCTGAGGCCTGCCCTTGACCCCCTCCAACCCTATGCTCCCACACACCTGGGGAATTAGGAAGCTGACACCTTCCTCTCTGCCGGGACCAGGAGCTCCTCATGTTACAACTAGAAACCATCACCCCCACTCCCCAAGAGGTCGAGACATCTTTCTCTAATCCGGGCCCTTCCCAGCTCCCCACAAGCCTTCTCACCTAGTGCTCAGGGTAGCCTTCTACTCTCCTCCCCCCTTCACCACTCTCACCAGGTAGCCTCCTTTCCACCTCCAGCCTGTTCTGTTTCTGATCATCGTACAAGCAAACCGTAGCTCTACAGTCTCAGGACTCCCTAAGGCCTCGAACTGGGTCTCTTCCTCCTAATAACTTCCCACTCCAAAGCCATCAGGGTCAGGCACACACACATAAACACTTCTCAGACTGACAAGGAAAACCCTGTGCACCCTACTCTGCCATCCACAAAGGGTCGTTCCTGCAGTAGTCTGACCCCAGTCCTATCACTTACCAGTGAGCTCGTTGTTAAGGTTGACAATAAGAGGGTTGTTCCTCCAATCAAAGGTTGATATCAAAAAAAGGAACCGAAGGAAGCCCACCTGGGGGGAGCTGAGAAGGAAGAGTGAGCAGAGAGTCTAGGTCCAACCACCCATCCTAAGGCTTTCCTCATGGTCTAGACAGCCTAGACCCCTTGGCATGGATTAAGGAGATAAGGGGTGTCTTAGAACCTCTTTTGTCACTTGTTTCAGCTACCCTCCTCCATTTGGATTGAAGGTACAGCCTAAGGGATGAAAGGTGGCCTTAAGGGGAGCTTTCTGGCTAGGGAAAAGATGGAGGGAATCACCTGGGAGGGGTGAAGGGCTCAGGGTGCAGGAAAAGAGCAGCAACCACAAGGTCCAGGCTCTCATCACTGAGCCCCTCACCCAGAAGCTGGGCGCGCACCCATCGCTTGGCCAGCCGTGCCACACCTGAGAAGGCTGGGTGCTGCTGCTGGAGCCTGTAGAAGGGAAAGAGAGTAGTGACAATGAGACTCAGGCCATCAAGGCCCAAGAACCATATTTCAGCTTCACCACCACTATCTACTCAACCTTTACTGAAATTACCCTCTCTGCTGATCCATGCTATGCAGAATCTCACATACCCCTAACTAATGCCAACAGGTTAGCCAATGAAGTGGCAGGGTGAGGGTTCTAGAATTTGCCAGACTCCATAATTCATATCCCTATTATACTACCTGGCCTCCCAGAAAGGCAGGTGGCCAGGAAAGCAAAATGGGAGCAGGGAAGGATCCACAGGCAAAAGAACCTGTGCAGGTGGCCATACCCATGCAAGGCACTGGTGAGCAAGGGCAAATGCCTCGTGTCCCTCTCAAGGTGGATGGAGGCAGGTGTATCCCTCAATGAGATCATCCCCTCGGGGCTTCGCATTTCCCTCAGGATCTGGGGCTCCCGCTGATAGGCCACACGAATCCGGAACACGAACCCATCCTGTTGAAAGGAGTATGGGGTGGGAGATGCATGTCAGCCTGCAGCACCCTAACACCCTGTCTCTTCCCTCTCCGGAGAATCCCTACCCTGCACCAGCCTAACCTTGAGGACATCAGTGTGTGTGGCCGTGGCACGACACCGCAGCCCATGCTGTTGCATGAGCAGCTCTGCCAGGCGCAGCTGGAAAGCAGCTCGGACCCGCCGTATGGCCTCAGCATCCTGTGGCCACTGACCACTGCCCTCCAGGTGACATACCACTAGGAAGAAAAGTAGGAGGTCTCGAGACTGTGACATGGAATGGGAAGGGTTCCTCTCATCCTTCCTAAGAGGCTCCTCACCGGTCATGGGCTCCACATAGGCTGGACAGGGCTTGTCGGGCCGGGGTAACAGCGAGGCCCGATCTCGCAGGTGCTCATAGAAGGAGTAGGCTGGCCGGACTGGGGTTGGTGGGAACACCTACGGAAGCAGCAGGGCTAAGGAAGGGGCCTGGGACTGGGAGAGAGTGAACATATGAACTGGAAGGGGGAATACTGGTAGGTGGGGGAGAGGCAAGAGGTCACAGGCAGAAAGGGCTCCCTGCCCTTCACACCTCACCTCAGTGTAGCGCAGCACCGGGTGAGCTCCCTGCACAGCAGACACAGTCAGCGGGAGACCTTCCAGCCCCCACAGGAGGCGGCTGAGGTCATCGTAGCAACGTACTGCTGCTGCCAGAGCCTCCTCACCTGTGCTGGAGGTCTGAGAAGGAGAACATGGTCAGGGAGCCAGGATGCTATAGAACATCCCCCACACAAAACTACCACCACCACCTGGGACTGTGCCACAGCCCAGGCTGCATAGAGCCAGCACCCCCTCTGTTGGACACTATGGGAAGTGCAGTCAGGCTGAGGTTGCAACTCTCCACCCACATGCTAAGCTGCAACCCCTGGCTTGATCCTATCCCTGACACAAGACCCTTACCTCTTTTGGGCTTTGGATCAATGCGTCCAGAAGGCCCCCCACATAGTGGACACAGGTATCTGGGATGTTGGCATGGCTGGGAAAAGGGGTACAGCACAGACTCAGTGTGGGCTGAGCAGCTGCTGAGACATTAGCTGCTCAGCACAAAGCCTGGGCCAGACCCTCCTAAAAGGTTCCCCAGTCCATTGCTGCTTCCCAGCATCCAGATGCTAACACTCACAGTGCCAAGAGGTGAGTGACCACCTGGTGGGGAATAAGGCGCTTCTGGGCCATAGAGGCTGCCTCCCAGACTACAGCTTCCCGAATGGCTCCGTCCTGGAAACGCCGAAGCTCTGAGCGAGATCCCCAGAACTGGCGGAAGTCAGCAGCCTGAACAAAGGCAATGGGTGGTAGGAGAAATCAGATTTTCTATCAGAAATCTCTGACAGGCTGCAATCCAAGTGGCATGGGAATAATCCATACCATTTCTGCCAGCACACAACAGACTCCCCCCAAACAGGGCCAAGTCATCCCCCAAGACCCCAGGGCTTCTCACCTCAGGCTGGTTGGCCTCTGGACCCAGCTCAAGGACACTGGTCAGCCCCTCAGGCCGGAGGAGCAATCCCAGGGTCAAGGTCCCAGAGTCTCTGTGCTTTGGTGGATCTTGGCTGATGTCCCACTATAGGGTGCAAAAAGGCTGAGCTCAACCCAAGGATGCCCCAGCTTGGTCTGCAAACCACTTTCCAACTAGGTAGAAAGATCTAGCTACAGGAATGGGGTCTTTTATATCCCCTGGGACCCCAGATCTAGTCCCCCTTAAACCACAAATTCCCAGGGCACCTGGGTGTCTCAGTGGTTGAGTGTCTGCCTTAGGCTCAGGTTGTGATCTGGGGTCCTGAGATCTAGTCCTACATCAGGGAGCCTACTTCTCCCGCTATGTCTCTGTCTCTCTCTTTGTGTCTCTCATGAATAAAAAATAAAATCTTTAAAATAAATAAATAAATAAATAAATAAATAAATAAATAAATAAATAAATAAATAAATAAATAAACCCACAAACTCCCCACCCCACAGCACCTCACCTCTGAGACTGGGGGCCGAGAATGAGCCAGCAGGTGCAGGCGGGACCCCAGACCCTGCTCCAGGAGGGGGGTCAGTGCGCCCAAAGCAGCTGAAACATAGTCCCCACCAAGATCCTGCAGCTCTGGCCACAGCTTTAGCCGGTGACATGCTGCCTGCAGACGACTCAGTGGATGGAGACTAGAGGGGCACAAAGAGACAAAGAGACAGAATGAAGTATTGCTGACCCCAAATACCACCCCTCCCAAAACCAGGAAGATCTGAACACCTCCCTGAGCACCTCTGCCCCATCAGTGTAGCCTTAGGGAAAAAGGACCCACTGACATAGCCTGCCTGCCCTAAACTTACTGCAAAACATGGTCAAAAGCCCGGATCATGGGTTTTGGAGTCATCAGCAGAAGCTGGAATCCGTCATCGGTTCTACTGTCCAGCAATGCCATAGACAGCCGTGCCTCATGCTGTACCTGCGGCCATGGGGTAAACAGGGAACTTACATGTGAGCCTATCACAACTATACCCTTCCTTCATGGACCTGACTGCTCAGACCAAGAGACATGCCTAACCTAAGTTCTCTGGAGAGGAATTTCTGGGGCTCTGGTACTGGCAGAAGGGATGGAATCTGGATTGGGACATCAGGGGTACCTCGGAATGGGGGACAATTGGTACCTGGTGGTAAGTAGAGGCAGTAACATCAGCACAGAGATTGAGATAGCCTGAGGAATCCAGGAAGACAACAGGGAAGGCCTGGTGGAAGTCAGCCAGGGCTGGCTGGGAGGCAGAGAGAGAAGCCAGTCAGGACTGGGGACTTACCTTCAAGCCTCCTTGCCCAGACCCAGCCCTGCCCCACTCACCAAGGAGGGATCTGAGCTGAGACATAAGCTGATCCCGTTGACTGTTAAATCTGTGGTGGCTGAAGTGAGCCAGAGGTATGTCAGAAGGTGTCCTCCTTCTAGGGGATCCAGCCCTAATGACACTCTCCCTCCAGTCAAGTGGCTGCAACTGCCTGCTTCTAGAATTCAATCTGCTCATCTGTCTCATGGCAAGAAACTGAATGATCCCTGATATGATGAGAAGATTCACAGGAAGAGTGAAACCCTTGACCTTTCCGAGTCTCACCACCTTACCCAGAAACTGCAAGGCACTCCTCAGGACCTGGTAGCCACTCATGGTGGTGTGGATCTTGCGTGTGGACACAAGGAAGGCAACCAGCATGGAGACAAGAAACCCACTGAACCCTCCTAGGCCCTGAAAAAGAGATGCAGAGAGAGGCCTGAGCTCAGGGCCAGCCTGCCACTCAGTAAGGCAGGGAAGCTGGGCCACTCGCAACTCACCTTGTCCAGTTCCCGCTGCCGCAACCAGACCTTCAGAAGTGCCACACCATCCTTCAGCCCAAAGGCTGAGCCCAGCACTGTGGACAGCAGCTGCACATGGGACTCAAGGGTCATGTCCTGCAGGACCCACGTATTATAGTGGGGGGTGGGAGGCTCTGGGCTACCTGAGGGAGAGGAGAAGCCATGAGAGGAGAAATCCCCACAACATCCTTCCCTTCAGCTCCACCTGGATACCAGGGCCTGCTTACCATCCCCTGGGGGACTCTGCCCTCGGTACCAGGCAGAGCGCACATTGTTCTTAGATGGCAAGAGGCGGCACGGGCGGAAGAAGTCAGGTGGAGGGCATGGATGCAGACGTACAGTGACCAGGCGCTCATCCTTCCCTGAGGGAGACAGAGAGTGATCAGATCTGCCATGTGGGCCCCTGTGGCACCCTCTTCCTACCTGAGGGCCCATGCCCTCCCACCTTAGATTCTGAGGTCCTTATACCTTCCCCCCAAAACTTGAGGCCCAAACTTCTCACCTTGGATTTGAGGCCTCCATATCTCCCCCACTAAATCTGTCATCCCATACTGTGCCTTCAGCCCAGTGTGTGCCTCTCACCACGTGGCCGAAGCAGCAGCGAGGGTTTCAAGTGACAGCCATTGGTGTAGGAGAAGTGAACACTGCCAAAGAGAGGGTCTTGGCTCAGGTGGTGAGCCAAGTGGGCCAGGTAGAGAGCACGCTTGCGGAAGTAACGCTGGTTCAACCCATCTTTGTCCTGTAGGATCTCCTGGAGAGGGTCAGGAGAAGGGGGAGATGACCAGGCCCGTCAGTACTATTATTAGATGGCTTGTGGGGCCAGGAGGAAGCCAAGGTGAATCACAGTTTAGAAACCTCAGGGATTTTTGCTGGCTGGAGTGTCTGAACCAGGACTAACAACAATATACTTAGTTCTCAGATGAGAAGGCAAAGTTCCAAAGGGTAGCAACTGACCCAAGGGCACATTTAAGCTGCCCTCAAGAAGATAGCAGGGGTCTGCTCTCTTTTGATTTCCAGTTCAGATTTCAATCCCCTGGCCAGTGGCAGGTGGGAAAGAAAGAGGGACCCAGGAATTTGTAGGTGGTAAAGGAGCAGGCCTCTCCATCCCCCAAATACTGTACCTTACCCTGGGCATGGTCACTGCCATGTCCACATTGATGTCCGGCCGGACGCAGGTGCCCAGAAGGTAGCTGCCCACAACAGTGACCTGAGACGGAGGCAGGAAGCAAAAACAGCCCTTCACAGTATAGGGCACTTGGTGGAGGGGCACTCGAACCCCAGCTGGGAGCCAAGTCTGGTCAGTCAGCTGTGGGGAAAGGCAGTGATACATATTAATTTCATTGCCTTCCGGACACGTCCCCTTGATGTCTAGTAGACATATCACATTAAATGCATCAACACATTTGAAAATAAACCCCTCGTCCTTCTATAAACATGTCCTCCCCATTAAGGAAACTTCATACTAGTTGTTCAAGCACAAAACATGTAAATCACTGGACTCATCTCTGTTGAGAATACCCATTTCACTGTCAAGAGCATCCAGGCACTGACTGCTTCTGTACTTCTCTATCCTAGTATGAGATGCCACCACTTTCCAGGGGATTACCACATAATAGGTTTCTAACTAGTCTCCCTGATTTTACCTGTATTCTCCTCCATTCTACTTTCAACACAACATCTAAGTGAACTTTTTAAAAATGAGGTGAGATCACATCACTGCGCTACCAAAAAATGTACACAGTCAGCGGTTTCTCATTTCACCCAGAGCAAAGGCAAAGTCCCTGTTTCAGTGTACAAGGCCCTATGTGAAATGTCTCCTTCCTCCACTGCCTTTCTGAACTTGTCTCTTATTTTCCCTTCATTCAGTCCAAGCAACATACCAGGCTTACTCCTGCCTTTGAGCTTTTGTGGTGTTTATTTCCCCTTCCTGCCATGCTCTTCCTCCTTTAGATATCTATATGGCTGACTCATTTCCTTCAGATCGTCACACTAATGTCACTTCAATAAGGCCTATCTCAACCACCTTATTTAAATTTGCAAACCAGGGATGCCTGAGTGGCTCAGCAGTTAAGCGTCTGCCTTTGGTTCGGGGCATGATCCTGGAGTCCCGGGATCAAGTCCCACATAGGGCTCCCTGCATGGAGCCTGCTTCTCCTTCTGCCTATGTCTCTGCCTCTCTCTCTCTCTCTCTCATGAATAAATAAATAAAATATTTAAAATAAATAAATAAATAAATAAATTTGCAAACCACTCCCATCTTCTGATATCCCCACAATCCCCTCACCTCGCCCTACTTTCTCCTTTTCCTGTACTGCTTACTGTTTTCTAACATTGCTACACAGTTTACCTGTCATGTTTATCATCTACTATCCATAAGCCCAACACTAGAAAGTAGACAGCTTGTGTTCACTGATGTGTCCTAAAAATGTAACTGCTGCAAAGAACATAAGCGTTTGCTGAACAAATGCACAAGTGGTTGACTGTACTTCCAGTGGCAATGAAAATGAGCTCCCTAGCACCCCTCTGGCAAAGAGAAAAGCTGTTTCAGATGCCCACATGGAGGACCTCTCCTGGGCTTTCCAGTTCTTCTCACTGCCTGCTTTACCTCTCTCTTAGGAGTTGAGGGCACCCTGAGGACTCTCTGGTTGACCTCCCGTAGGAAAGCATCAATCCGCTCCTTTTTCTTCTCTGGCAGCCTCACTTCCTTTAGTAGCTCCTCTACCTGTAAGAAGAGACAGCAGAGAGTCCTTCAGCCTCAGGGTTCCAGGCCCACCCCTCTAATAAAAGCCCCAGCCACCCAATAGTACCTGTAAACGAAGCAAGCTGGAGTGGAATAGACTCTCAGTCTCCCGAAGACGATTCAGCTCCTCATTGGTAGGCTCCTTATACAGTTCTGCCTGGCTAAGCTTCACTGGCTGCAGGAGGCCCTCCACTGGAGACCCAGACAGGGTATGCTTCTTTGAGGACTCCTTCTTTCCCTCCTTGCCTGTGCCTTCCAGAGCTAGTTCCATTACCTGTGGCCAGTGAGGAGAGAAGCCACTGTGAGGTCACAGACATCAAACATCCACTGCCAGAAGTGCCACCATAATGGGATGTGGGCAAAAACTTCACAAGCTCCTGTTCATTCTTTTGAATGGGAGCCAGACTGTGAAACTTAGGATTATCATTACTTAGAAGAACGTTACTAAGCTCTAGGCTGAAATTCCTTGAATTGAGGGCTCCCTGTCTATGTGACAGCACAAGCATGGAGCCCTGCCTGAAGTTGACAGGGTTAGTAGTTGACTGAGTCCTGACCTAAACAATGCCTGAGCTTCTTGTATTTCCAGGTACCATGCATCAGGGAGCTTCCTCTTCTGCTGGGTTATCTGCAAATGGGAATCTGCAAATGCCATCTCCACTCTTGCTCTATCCAAATCCTGCCAGGCTCTACCCCTGCCAGCAAGCCCTGACTATAGACTACATCAGTATAATGTTAAGTGGCCAAATGTTGGAAAGAGCTGGAATCTACTGCCTCTGTAAAATATACTCAGTATGTCATCCAATCCTCAGTAATCCTGGCAGAAAATGCACACTTGAAAGAAGTCCCCTGAGCTGGATTCCACAGTTAGCATGCATTTTTTTTTTTAAAGATTTTATTTACTGGTTGCCTGGGTGACTCAGTGGTTGAGCCTCTGCCTTCCGCCCAGTGGTGATCCTGGAGTCCCAGGATCGAGTCCCACATCGGCCTCCCTGTATGGAACCTGCTTCTCCCTCTGCCTATGTCTCTGCCTCTCTCATGAATAAATAAATAAAATATTCACGAATAAATAAATTAAATATTCATGAGAGACAGAGAGAGAGAGAGGCAGAGACAAAGGCAGAGGGAAAAGCAGGCTCCCCCCAGGGAGCCGGATGCGGGACTCAATCCCAGGATCCCGGGATCACAACCTAGGCCAAAGGCAGAAACGCAATCACTGAGCCACTTAGGTGTCCAGGATGCCTATTCTGTAAGCAGGCTTCACACCCTGGTCTGCAGGGTCTCAAACCTTCTCCCCTACAGCCCTGGGCCCCGCCCCCACTCCACGTTCCTACACGGGGAGAATCTCACTGAAGGATCCCAGAAGCACCACCATGTGCCCTCTGTTAGAGCAGCGAGCACAGAACTGGGCTCAAGAGATTAGAAGGTCTCGCAGAATGACGAGGAGAAGGACCTGGTTAGGAAAATGATCCACGCCGCGGGGGTCTCTTCAACTTCCAGGTGAGAGCTCTCGAAGGAAAAAGCTCAAGAAGCTTTATCGCTTCTATCCAAATAACGCAAGTTCCCATCTCCCTCCGACTGTCTCGGTGCCCAGACTGGAAATGTGGGGGAATAAGACTCCTCCAGGACGGACTGCCTCGGCGCCCCTGGCCGGCGAGCTGCCAGGCTCTGCCAGCTCGGGCAGGTAGAAAGCACTCCTTCCTGCCGGAGGGCTCACCCACCTCTGGCTCCCCAGCACCTCCGCGATCCTGCGCTCCCGCAGGCGCTGGCCCCATAACTCCGGGTCCAGGTCTTGCTCCAGTACTTCGGGTAGGAAGCCCACGTGCTCGGCACAACTTCTTCCCACGTGGGCAGAAGTGCCGAAGCCCTCCGCACAATCACCGAAGCCTGGCAGCGGAATCGCAGAGGACTTACGAGAAAGTTGCGGCAGCCCCGCGGCAAACCCCCCGCGCCGCGTGGGGACCAGCCTCGTGCCGCAGGACTCCGCCCCGCTCCGGAACCATTGGGTGAGCGCTCGAAGGGCCGCTCGCCATTGGTACCTGTCACTCTCCAGGCCCGCCCACCGAGGGGGAGGAGCCAAGCCGGCTTCTCCCATTTACGGTCTCTTTGCGACGCCAGACCGGAAGCCTGCCTGTAGCTTAGCGGTCGCTTTCTTTCCCTCACTTCCGCAGCTTGCGTCGAAAGAGGAAGGGCGGGGCTGGCTTGGGCGCTCGGGGCTGTTGGTTCTCGCCGCGGAATCCTGTCCGTCTCATCCACCACGTCTTACCGAATCACCAGCTTCGTCAGTTCTGCCTTCAAAATATATTTCGAATTCATTCATTCTCTTCTGTCTTTAGTACCAAATTTAGTTCAAGTCAAATCGCCTTGTGCCTAGATTATAAGAGCTTCTCCAGTTTATTTTTAAGTTTTCCAAATCTACCCAGTGTAATAATATAGTGAACATATATCCTTCAGGTACCCATCCTTAGTGTTTGTTTTGTCAAATTTGTCTTGTCTTTAGGTATTTATAAACTCTTCTGCAGAACCACTTGAGAATTCCTTCGCCCACATCCCTGAATACTTTGGCATATATGTACTAAGGAGAAGGACTAATTAGAGTCCACTTACAAAATTATAGTCCATTTATCAAATTTAACTTTGATTCAATACTATTCAAATTTTGCTGATTATCCCAATAATATCCTTTACATGGTAGCATTTTATTTCTTGATGCAAGAGCATGCATCAATTTAGTTGTCATGTTTCTTTTCTCTATCTTAATCTAAGAACATTTGGGGAACTCTCCCTTTTTTGGTCTTCTATAACAACATGTTTGAAGTATAGGACAATCTCATTCAATAGCTTTTTTGTACAATATACATACACACATATGTATACACACATATGTACATATGTGTGTATGTAATTGCAGAATGCATAACATGCATATATAAAATTACATGTATATGTATATAGAATTATAGGTATGCATATAATTATGCAAATGTGTGATTGTGTATACATATATATACATACACGAAAATTACATAAGGGTACAGCTTGAATATTCATAAACCAAATATACCCATGTAACCAGCTCCCAGAAAAGAAACAGAACATTTCTTGAAACTTTAGAATTTCTCTTCATTTTGCCATCTAATCATTATGCTCCAACAGTACCTACTATCCTGACTTGCATTTGCACAGATTAATCCATGCAATACCTTTTATTTTTTTTTTCATGCAATACCTTTTAAAGGAATTTTTCACAAGGGTGGTCTTGTCCTTTGATCCCTTTCCACATGGTTGCCAGAATTTAAAAAATAAAATAAGGCCAGCCCGGGTGGCTCAGTGGTTTGGTGCCACCTTTGGCCCAGGGCCTGATCCTGGAGACCTGGGATCCAGTCCCCCGTCAGGCTCCCTACATGGAGCCTGCTTCTCCCTCTGTGTCTCTGTCTATCTGTGTGTGTGTGTGTGTGATGAATAAATAAATAAAATCTTTAAAAATGATCCCAGGGTCTTGGAATTGAGCCCAGCATCAAGCTTCCTGCTCAGCAGGGAAGTCTGCTTCTCCTTCTCCCTCTGTGCATTCTCTCTCTCTTTCTCCTTCTCTCTCTCATTCCTCCTCAAGTAAGTAAATAAAATCATTTTTTTAAAAAAAGAGATATAAACTGGATCTAAGCTGTTTGCTCTGTCTAGAATGCTTTTTCATGACTTTTTCTCTTTTTCATCCTTCAGTTCTCAGGATAAGTATCACCTGTGTAGTTAGGCTTTCCCTGATCCTCTAAACTGAAATATATTTTCCCTTATCATTCCATTTATTTCCTTTTTTAAAAAATAAGCTTTGATTGTTTATCAATTGTCTTTTTTTCCTTGACTGTAAATCCATGAAAACAAGGACCAGGTCTACATAGCCAATGCCTAGCACACTGTACATACTCAATAAATGCTTACTGAATGAATAAAAGAATTAATGAAGCCAATGTCAACCTTCCAGCCTTGTCTCTTACCATTGTTTCTGTCAAACTTTATGCCCTCGCTATATTGAACTACTTAGATTTTCTCTACTATCTTGCTTTTATGTCCTGGGCCTTTGAACTTGCTGCCCTTTTTGCTCAGTGTTTTGATTTTTTCCCCAGCTTTATTGAGATATAATTATTGTATAACCTAAAGTTTAAGGTATACAATGTGATAATTTGTTACATGTATATGTTGCAAAATGATTACTACAATAAGGTTAGTTAACACATTTAATACATCCTTCACTTCACATAATTACCATATGTTGTTATTGTTATGGTAAGAACATTTAAGATCTATTCTCTTAGCACCTTTCTTTTTTTTTTTAAAGATTTTTATTTATTTATTCATGAGAGACATAGAGACACAGGCAGAGGGAGAAGCAGGCCCTATGCAGGGAGCCTGATGTGGGACTCGATCCCAGGGACTCCAGGATCATGCGCTGGGCCGAAGGCAGATGCTAAACTGCTGAGCCACCCAGGTGTCCTTCAATACAGTATTGTTAACTATAGTCACCGTGCTGTACATTAGATCCCCAGGAACTTATTTCTCTTATAACTGGAAGTCTGTATCCTTTAACCAATATCTCCTCATTTCCCATACTATCACCTGGCAACCACAATCTACTCTGTTTCTATAAGTTTGGCTTTTTTATTTTTTTTAAGATTTTATTTATTTATTCATGAGAGAGACACAGAGAGAGACAACCACAATTCACTCTGTTTCTATAAGTTTGGCTTTTTAATTTTTTTTAAGATTTTATTTATTCATGAGAGAGACACACACACACACACAGAGGTAGAGACACAGGCAGAGGGAGAAGCAGGCTCCATTCAGGGAGCCCGATGTGGGACTCGATACTGGGACTCTGGGATCACGCCGTGAGCTGAATGCAGATGCCCGACTGCAGAGCCACCCAGGCGTCCCAAGTTTGGCTTTTTTAGATTCCACATATAAGTAAGATGATTCAGCATTTGTCTTTCTCTGACTTATTGCACTTAGCTTAATGCTGTCAATGTTCATCAATATTGTCACAAATGGCAGGATTTCCTTCTTCATGGCTGGAGAATGTTTTGCTAAACAAGATTTCCTAGAGGAGATGGATTTGCGCTAAGTCTTGAAGTATAATTTGACTTTGCATTGACGGAGAAGAGGAAGCAGCACTGTTGAAGTATGATCAAGCACTGAAGATTAGAGAGATAAGTCAACCACTCATTCCATACTGAGTGACACTTAAGAAATGGCAAGCACTATGCTCAGTGTCAAGAATAGAGAGATAAATAGGACATGATGATGGAGCGCCTGGGTGACTCAGTGGTTGAGCATCTGCCTTTGGCTTGGGGTGTCGTTCCTGGGTCCTGGGATTGAGTCCCACATCGGGCTCCCTGCATGGAGCCTGCTTCTCCTTCTGCCTATGTCTCTGCCTCTCCCTGTGTCTCTCATGAATGGATAAATAAAATCTTTAAAAAAGAAAAAAAGAAAAAAAAAAAGACATGATGATCACAAGCCAGAAATCAGGAATTGTGTTCTTGCCCTCACGTTTTATAGGCTGGCCCTCTATGCAATTAAAAAAAAAATGCAGCTTTTGACTTTTATTCAGGAGACCAGATGGGTTGCCCCAGGATCCGGTTGCCAACCCTGGGGCCAAGCAAGGCTGGAAACCCACATCTGGCCCCATTTCACCCTGAGCTGCAGCCTCAACTCCAGGAACCTGCTTGCCACCACTGCAAGTGCAGGTAGAGGGAGCCTGGTGAGAACTGGATGTTGCTATTGACTCATTTAAAAAAAAAGAAAGAAAAAAAACAAAAACAAAAACAAAACCAACCGACCAGACAAACTCATTCTATTGATTTTGGGTTTTTTCTTAAACAAACAAATCAAAATACACTAAGATTCCCTGCTCCCCATGACCAGTGGGCCTGGTGGGGGGCAGCATGACCCCCCCCCCCCCACAACCACATAATTTCTGTATAACCCACCATCTGGGGCAGAGGATGGGCACATGGAGGCCATTGGCTCTCGTATTCATTTAAATGTAATCTCACAAAGGTTTATTCTGTCCTTGTTCTACCTTCATTTAAAATTTGCCTTTACCCCTGGTGTACCTGGTTGCTCAGTCGGTAGAGCTGGCAACTTTTGATCTCGGAGGTTGTGAGTTTGAGCCAATGTTGGGTGTAGAGATTACTTAAAAATAAAATTTTAAGGGACACATAGGTGGCTCATACTAATACTCAGTTAAGTATCTGTTGATTTTCGCTCAGGTCATGATCTCACGGTTGCGAGATCAAGCCTTGTTATGGGCTCCGTGGTGGGCGTGAAGCCTGCTTAAAATTCTCTCTCTCCCTCTGCCCCACTCCCCTTTTTTTTTTTTTTTTTTTTTAATTTATGATAGGCACACAGTGAGAGAGAGAGAGGCAGACACAGGCAGAGGGAGAAGCAGGCTCTATGCAGGGAGCCCGACGTGGGATTCGATCCCAAGTCTCCAGGATCGTGCCCTGGGCCAAAGGCAGGCGCCAAACCACTGCGCCACCCAGGGATCCCACTCCCCTTTCTAAAATAAATAAAATAAAGTCTTTTTAAAAATTGCATTCATTGGGCAGCCCGGGTGGCTCAGAGGTTTAGCACCACCTTCGGCCCAGGGCATGACCCTGGAGACCCGGGATCCAGTCCCACATCGAGCTCCCTGCATGGAGTGTGTTTCTCCCTCTGCCTGTGTCTCTGCCTCTCTCAATCCGTGTTTCTCATGAATAAATAAATAAAATATTTTTTTATAAATAAAATATCTTTTAAAAAATTGCATTCATCCCCCCAAAAAAAGAATAGTAAAAAGTAAAATTGCATTCACCCCCAACATTTTCAGTTTTAGGCCTTACTTTAATCATCTTCATTAGTATTCACCAAAACTTGCAATGATATTATTTATCTAGTAATTACTTGTTTTTGTGTGATTAAGTCTCAGCAACTAGAATGTAAGCTCCTTGAAGGCATAACTAAATAATTTCCAACTCGTTCATTACTGTATCCTTGGTATTTAGCATAGGGCCTGTCACCTAGCAGGCACTCAAAAAATATTTGTTGAGTGAATGAATGGCTCTTTCTTAAGAGCACCTGAGAGGCTGGGAGAAAGATGTAAACAAATAATTGCAATATAGCATGGAGGTGATATGATATGCATGGATTGCTATGGGCATATTAGCTTAGGAATATTACAGTACTTTGGTTAAGACAGCCACACTTCGGGCATTAAAGAGGACACGAGGAACACCTGGGTGGCTCAGTGGTTGGGTGCCTGCTTGCCTTTGGCTTGGAGTGTGATCCTGGAGTCCAGGGATCAAGTCCCATATCAGGCTTCCTGCATGGAGCCTGCTTCTCTTCCTGCCTATGTCTCTGCCTCACTCTCTATGTCTCTCATGAATAAATAAATAAAATAGTTTTAAAGAAAAGAGGACACGGGATGTGATGAGCACTGGGTGTTATATGATGGCAAAGAATTTAAATTAAAAAACAAAGAAAAGAATCATGGAAGGAGGGATCCCTGGGTGGCGCAGCAGTTTGGCGCCTGCCTTTGGCCCAGGGCGCGATTCTGGAGACCCAGGATCGAATCCCACATCGGGCTCCCGGTGCATGGAGCCTGCTTCTCCCTCTGCCTATGTCTCTGCCCCTCTCTCTCTCTCTCTGTGACTATCATAAATAAATAAAAAATAAAAAAAAATACTAAAAAAAAAAAAAGAATCATGGAAGGATAACTGGGTAAGAAATCCAATAACCTGACTTTTGTATGTGGCCCTTCCCTTTATGCTCTGGCTCTTAGCTTCCTTAAATAAAAAATAAGGATGATAGATAAAATAATTTTAAAGAGTTTTTGTAGTTCTGGCATTTTATTCATGAAATGTTGATTCTGATTCTTTCCTTTAGGAAGTCTCATGGGAAAATTAGGTTCCAAAATGATGGAAAATACTAGCTGAGTGTACTTGGATTCCAAAGAGGGTATCTTCTTTTCTCTCCATCATGAAAATCCTCCTCTTGCAATTCATCCCTCCTTGTGTGTGATAGTGACAGAGACCTGCCCCTACTGAGCTTGTATCAGATAACTGAAGTTTCTTTATACCTCTTCCCTCCCTAATAAATAAACTTCTGAAATCCTGGAAAAAAAGAAAAGAGCAGTTACACTTAGGTGGGATGGCCAAGGTTCAACTCCGGGTTCTACCATTTACCTACTGCATAACCTTGATAACCTTCTTAACCTTTCTAAATCTTATTATACCCAGGAAAACAGATGTTCTAGTATGGATGTCATGGATTTTTTTGAGAATTAAATAGGATACTGCTTGTAAAGAGCCTGTCACATACTGATGCACAGCAAATGTCAGCTATTATTGAGAAAGATTGGGCAGCCTGGGTGGCTCAGCAATTTAGCGCCGCCTTCCGCCCAGGCCATGATCCTGGAGTCCCCAGGATCGAGTCCTACGTCGGGCTCCCTGCATGGAGCCTGCTTCTCCCTCTGCCTGTGTCTCTGCCTCTCCCTCTCTGTTTCTCAGGAAACATAATTTCATAAATAAGTGAAATCTTTAAAAAAGAGAGAGAGAGAGAAAGATTGTGGCTCCTTAAGAGCACTATTTGACTTCCATGTGTTAACATACATAGAATGAAAAAAAAATTGGTCTCCTAAAAAAAGGCATTATATAAGGTGAGAATTAACCACTCTAAAGCAAATACCCCTACCTCTCATTTATCTTTCAAGATTTCCATATCATTTCTCTTTGGAAGAAAGAATTCTTCAAGAGAGCCCTCTCTTGAAGAGCACCAGGTGATGCCATACAGACTGAAGGCGTGTGTCCCGTTTTCTTTACCACCAGAGGGCACCAATCAGTCAAATCATTGACCTGTCATTATAAAACACTATGAGAAAGCTCTAGGAAGCTGTTTCTGCCACTCATTCTTCTGACAAATATATTTTGAATACCTATAACATGCCAAACATTGTAGTAGCTTGTATATATAAAAAAAGAGCTTGTATAAACAAGACCTGCCAACCTTATGGAATTTATAATCTTGAGCACCTACTATGTGTTGGAGAGGTTCTATTAGACATGGGGGTGGAGGGTGAGGTTCAACTTGTTGTTGTTGTTACTGATTGTTTTCCTGCTCTTGGCTGTAAGCCCATGAGAACAATTACTTAGTGTCTACTTTGGGTCAAACAATGTACTGGTTGCTGTGGATCCATGGCATGAATAAGACACAGTTGCACCGTACTAACAAACAATGTCTTACCTGCTAGGATGAAAAGGCATGAGACATTAGATTCTAGAGTTCCTCTGAGGTGAGAATGAAGAACCTTAAGTACACATCTTATTAACTAACACATTAGGCTATGAGCCTTCTAGACGGGTATATGTTTATTAGCCAACCACCTTAGGTTATTAGGGCCATAGTCATTGCAGATATTTACTATGAGCAGCTTCTGGTCTAGCTGACAGGTACCTGTTCCAGTGGATTGGGCTAAGAATTTACCATCTTCTGGGTCAGGGTGGGACTGTGATGAGTTTATGAGGGTGAAATGCTTTGAAGATGAACTTTCTGCCTATTTGTCTACTCACATCCTTGTTATTAAAGGTGTCAACATCATCTCCCACATTTCCAGGTCAGCAATCTTCTTGTCCCTAAATTGAATGGTGGAGGAAGGGGAGTCAGAACCATAGAGGGGGTGGTAGTCAGAATATACCTATGCCTTAAATTTTTTTTCTTTCTTTAAAGTTCCTATTTATGGATCATTTATCATGTGCTAGTCATTGTGTCAAATGCTGTAAACAGATGATCTCATTTAATATTTACAATAGTTTAAGTTGGGTATAATTAACCCTTTGTTACAGAAGCTGATGAATAAGGAATGGATAAGTGGTAGAGCCAGGGTTGGAACTTAGAATCTTTTTGATCTCAAAATTCTAAATGTGTGGAACTCTCATAGTATCCTGACTTTACTAGGAATTGTTTCAGCAGTTATCATAGGACATGCCTTCCCAAGAGAACGAACGGGCTATCCTAAAATCATGAGGATTTAAGACTGTCTCCGTATCTCACTTAAGTTATGATTATCTTAAAAGTCCCTCAGTTCCTAGTTGGACCGTCTAGCTGAAAGGATCTATAGGGGGTCAAAGTTCAATCACAATATTTTCCTTTTAAGATTTTATTTTATTTTTTATTTTTATTTATGTATGATAGTCACAGAGAGAGAGAGAGAGAGGCAGAGACCCAGGCAGAGGGAGAAGCAGGCTCCATGCACCGGGAGCCCGACGTGGGATTCGATCCCGGGTCTCCAGGATCGCGCCCTGGGCCAAAGGCAGGCGCCAAACCGCTGTGCCACCCAGGGATCCCTAAGATTTTATTTTTAAGTAATCGCTACAACAAGGCGGGTCTTGAACTCACAATTCCGAGATCAAGGGTCACATGCTCCACCAAGTGAGCCAGCCAGGTACCTAACCCCCCCCCCCCATAGTACTTCATTTTACAAATAACTGAGGGATAGCTAGAGCACTTGCCCCAAATCACAGAGAAGCGTCAGAAACCCAGGTTTAGTCTGCATTATTACTTCTCTCTTTATTTCCCGCAACTTCCTTTCCGTAGTCATGAAGAGAAGTAGCAGCGGCCTATCTGCCTTCCCCATTTCTCGGATGGGAATCGGCTCCCCCCCCCCCCCCCCCCCCCCCCCCCCCCCCCCCCCCCGGGGTGGCACACTGCCCTCCAAGGACACATGGGCTTGATATGTAAACAAGATATGTCGGGACACTTGTCCCCACCGATAAGACTTACTAGCTCAGCGTATTCTTGGCAAGGACCTATTAAGTGCAGGGCCGGGGCAAGGACTTTGTGTCACGGGGAGAGGCCTGCAGAGGACCAGGGTTCGACGGAGGATGGCTGCCGAAGCCTGTGGCTACACATGGGGAGAGGAAAAGGGAAGGCGCCGACAGCTCTAGGGCCAGTGGTCCCGTTCCCCGGAGCTCCCTAGGAACCGCGGCGCCCAGCGGCACAACTGTCATTTTTGGGCCAAGGGCATCCCCCGCGACTACCCTCGGCCCTCACAGCAGCTTGGCCCTTTAAGGGCGGGGGACACGCGTCGGCGTCACAAAGCGCCGCCACCGCGCCGGGCGGCAGGGAGGAGGCGGGGAAGTGAGAGGAGGAGGGCGGGGGAGGGAGCGGAGGGAGAGGAGGGCGGCGGAGGGAGGGGCGTGCGCACGCGCGTCTGGCCGCCCGCCTCCGAGAGCCGCCCTCCCTCCCGGCGCGCGCCCCTCCTCCCGCTCTCCCTCCCTCCTTCTTCTTGGCTCCGTCGCTCCCGCGGCGCGAGGCGCTCTCGCTCTTCTCCTCCTCCTCCGTCGTCGCCCCTCCCCCCGCGCAGCCGTCGCCGCCGCCGCCGCCGCCGCCGCCGCCGCCGTCGCCGTCGCCGCCGCGAGACCCCAGCGCGCCGCGCTCCCCCCGCCCTCCGGCCCCGCGCGCCCTTCGGCCCCGGCAGCCCCTGAGGAGAACGAGAGGGCGAGCGAGCGCGGCGCTCCCGGGCCGGCTCGGCCCCCTCCCCTCACCATCGCCGGCCCTTCGCCGCTCTCCTCCGCTTCCACCCCCTCTCCCCCCCCCAGCCAAGTTGAGGCCCCCTCCGGGGGGGGGAGGCCCGGGACCGGGAGCGAATTCCCCTAACTCCCTCAGCCCCTCCCCCCACCTGGCCCGAGTGTGAGGAAAAAGGCCCGGCCCGCGTCGTGTGTGAGGAGGACCCGGGCCGGCCCACGGGCCGTCTGGGGCCTGGTCCGGCCCGCGGGGTGTGTGAAGACAGGGGCCCGGTGCGGCCCGGCGGAGGGCGAGCGCAGGGGAGGGGCCTCGTCCGGCCCGGCCGGTGCGAGAGGACTGGGGCTCCGGCCCGGCGCCGCCGCGATGGCCCAGCAGCAGATGACCAGCTCGCAGAAGGCCCTGATGCTCGAGCTGAAATCCCTGCAGGAGGAGCCGGTGGAAGGCTTCCGGATCACCCTGGTGGATGAGTCCGACCTCTACAACTGGGAGGTTGCCATCTTCGGACCCCCCAACACCCTCTACGAAGGCGGCTACTTCAAGGTACCCCTGCCCCCTCCCAGGCCATGCTTCCCCGGGCGGAGGCCTCCGCTCCCCGCCGCTTCCTGGGCCAAGAGTGAGCGCGAGTGTGTATAGGGGGCTCCTCACCTCGGCAGCCCCCTCCCCCCATCCGTGGAAGCAGGAAGGCCTTGCTCACCAAGTGCCTTTTCTTTGTCATGGGGGCGGGGGCTGGAGGCCAGACTGCACCGGGAAATAGGAAAGCCTCTCTGGCTAGGGTAGTGGCTACCGGAGGAGGAGGGCTGTCTTTGTTTTGTTTTCCCAGCTGAGGAGGGTGTGTGGGAAAGAAAGGTGGTCTTTCCCCTCTCGTATGCCCATCAGAACCGTCACCGCGCCGGCTGGAACTGCCCCAGAGGGCAGAGTGACCTGCACTTATTGGATTGAACCTTTCTTTTTTTGGGGGGTGAGGGTGGGGGAAGGGTATTAACCTGTCATCACAAAGGCTCTCTAGTGACCTGACACTTTGAGGATGTGATGGGCTTCTTGCGTGGTGGTAGTTCCAACTTCGCATTCCAGTGGGCGGTAATGAATAGGACCCTAGGGGTGGTAAACAAGGATGCCTGCGTTTTCATCCCATTATCTACTTGAGGGAACGCTAATTTAGCCTCCTTTCTGTTCTCTTTCTCTGTTTACTTCAGTGGTATTTCAAAATGCCCTTTGTCCTCACCCTGCCACCAACTTTACTGGCTCCCCCCCCCCCCCCAATGTAGAAATATCTGCAGACCGTGGAACGTGTTCTGTAGGGAGGTTGCGAGTTTCCCACCTCAGGGAGACAGAATTGAAACGTTTTTATTCAGGTGGTTAGCTCTAGCAAATGGGGTGGTCTCACAGATGAAAAGTATCATCTGAGGTGAGTTGGTTTCACTGAGAGGGACTGATCCTTAGTCCCCCTCCTGATTTTGGAACAGTGATTGTTCCTGAATCCAGTGGTTTTCTTTTTTTTTTTTTTATTCCCCCCCCCTTTTTTTAAATTCTAAGATAACTTGGCAATATTGAGTTTGTTTTTGTTTTTACTTTACCAATTTTGTAGGGACAAGTCATAGATTGAAGGTAGAATGCTTTAAGTGGTGGAGGCAGAGACAGGAAATAAGTGCTAGGGAATCCATTTAATTTTATTTCCAAAATTAAGTAAAATAGAGCAGTGAGTCAATCTTTGTTTTGAAGGGAGGGGCTATCTTGGCATAAGTTTTAAATGAATATCTTAGTCACGTAGTCATGATGTACATTTTTAGGAACTACCCAATTACTTTTTTCTATCCTTCTAAAGGTAGAGAACCTTCAGTGTCAGCTTTGAAATTGGGTCAACTTTGTAAAAATGTGAAGAATTGACGGGGGTGGGGGTTGATGTTTAATAGTCACGCTTGTGGTAGTCTGTGAATACCTAGTAAAAGCACATTTTTAGAATATTGTGTAAGAGCAGTACTTTTACTAACTATGTGCTTAATCTCTTGTGGTCACCATAAACTATACCTTTTAGATGCAGCTACTAAGGCAAAGTTATTAGTGACAAAGTGAAGAAGATATTAATGTGTCTACTGGCTAACTTAAGTGACAAAGTTTAATTCCCGTAAAGTATTAGTTGGGACAATTAATAGTCAAGGTGAATGGGTACTAATTAGAATACTTCCACCTCACTGTTTTTTTAAAAAAAAAAGCAGTGTCAAAGGAATTAATAGTTGCAAATTGTAATATTTTTGCTTAAGTAGCAGGAAAAGGATTGTGGAGAATCCTCTGTGTTTGAAATAAGTACTATGGGAAGAGGATTCCCTACTATGGCAAACATTGATTTCAGTTAAATGTTTTGTAATTTCTGTCGTATTAAGAAAAGATGGTTGAATTTCAATGTATATTTTAGATTTCTTAATCTTTTTACCTTTAATTGTGACATTTAAAAACATGAAAATTCTTAGGATTTACTGTTGTATAAAAATTCTGTCATTTTGTTTTATTCCTTGTTAGATGGCTTTTTATCCCAAAAGTCTTTTGTTAGAAAAAGGCAAATTTATGGTCATGAGTAGTTAACACTGGTGGTAGGTCTAAAACCATTGTTTTTTTTTATTTCACTGCTTTTGTCATAAAACAAGGCTTTTAGTGTGTTCCACTACAGCTGCAGTTAAAAGTTGGCACAGACCTTTTTCCACCACTGTTCTACCATATCAAATGATAGTTTTTGAATATTTAGTATAATTTATTTTCAAGTTAAATTGTTTCCTCTGTTTTGCATAATAGTTCCTGAAGGCAGTGGGACTGAATTTTTCATGTTACTCCTTTAACTTTCACATATTAATAGGTTTCTTACTGATCTTTCTTTACATGAAATCCTTGGCTCCAGGCTGTTTTAACTATGGCATCCGTTGTGGTAGAGATTGGTGAGACCTGTATTTCACAAATTTTTTTCAGTTCATCATAACCTTTGTTTTTTAAGTATTTCAAGTCTGTGTTTCTTAGCTATGGGGCTAAGATGGGTAGCATGTATGACGGGTAAAGGTAGTTTCTTGTGCCTGTTTTTCTGGATATCATAAAATCTTTTTTTAAAAATTTTTTTTTATAAAATCTTTTTTTGGCTTTGGTTTTTGTCCAGTTTCTTGATCTTTTGGACTTGCTGAGTGAAACATCTTTGTTGCTTCTACTTTTCCTCTAGGGGTCAATTGTTACAAAACGCAAAGTATGAGATGACTTGGAATAGAGAACACCTCTGAATTTAATTTTGCTACTGTGGAGCGAGTTGGAATTTTATTATGTTATTGGACGAATGAATTGTTGATCAAGTGAGCAGTTAATGATAACTTTTAACAAATTCACTCCATTCATTTAAAAAGCACTATCTTGGGCAGCCCAGGTGCCTCAGCGGTTTAGCGCCGCCTTCAGCCCAGGGTGTGATCCTGGAGACCTGGGATCTAGTCCCACGTCGGGCTCCCTGGATGGAGCCTGCTTCTCCCTCTGCCTGTGTCTCTACCTCTCTCTCTGTGTCTCTCATGAATACATAAATAAAATCTTTTTTTTTTTTTTTAAAGCACTATCTTGGGGATCCCTGGGTGGCTCAGCGGTTTAGCGAGCCTGCTTCTCCCTCTGCCTGCTTCTCTGCCTCTCTCCGTGTCTATCATGAATAAATAAATAAAATATAAAAAAAAAATAAAAAGCACTATCTTTTCAAATAACTCCTGCTAATGATTATAACAGTATGGCTGCTTAGGTATAGAAGAGAATCTCTTTGGGAGGTTCTTTGGAACTCCTCCTGCATTATTTATCTGAAAGCGTGGTAGGGTGGAGTCTAGAGATCAGAAAAAAGAGAGTGCTTAGGGGTTCGTGGCTGGCACAGTCGGTAGAGCATGTGACTCTTGATTTCAGAGTGGTGAGTTCGAGGCCCATGTTGGGTGGAGAGATTACTTTGAAAGAAAAAGTGTCTTTTTCATAATGTTCATAGTATAAAAGTTTAAATGATACAGAAAACTTAAAATATTGCAGTTAACTTTTTGTAGTTTTTGTTTTTATTCAATATATATATATTTTTAAGATTTTATTTATATATTCATGAAAGATAGAGAGGCGGAGACACAAGCAGAGAGAGAAGCAGACTCCATGCAGGGAGCCTGATGTGGGACTCCATCCCGGAACCGTGGAATCACACCCTGGGCTGGGCGGAAGGCAGGCACTAACCGCTGAGCCACCCAGCTGTCCCTTTATTCAATAATTGTATTGAGAAAGTGAAATAAATATAGGTTCTTCCATTTTTGGAAAACTTCAAACTGATAATTTAGAAAAGTATTTGTCATATACTAAAAGTTTTCCATAATCAGCTTCTTTAATAGAAATCAAAATGTAAGTCTGATAAAGAAACTTTTCAGGGGCGCCTGGGTGGCTCGGTCGGTTAAGTGCCTTCAGCTCAGGTCATAATCCCAGGGTCCTGGGATCAAATCTTCTGCTCAGTGGGGAGTCTGTTTCTCCCTCTTCCCTCCCCGCTGCTTGAGCTCTTTCTCTTGCTCACTCAGATAAATAAAATCTTTTAAAAAAACCATTTAATAATTTGTAAAACTAACAGATACATATTATTTTCATTTATTCTGGAATAAATAAATCTATTTCTTGCCCCCTCTCAAAAAACAAAAACAAAACCCTGCGAAATTTAACATTTGGGCCTGGCAGTGTCCTTAATATTATGACATACTGTGTTTTGTGACTCTTAATTCCTAATATGTAGTTGAAACAATTATTTTATGAAAGTGTTTCTTAGGGCAGCCCCGGTGGCCCTGCGGTTTGGCCCCGCCTTCGGCACAGGGTGTGATCCTGGAGACCCGGATCCTGTCCCACGTCGGGCTCCCTGCGTGGAGCCTGCTTCTCCCTCTGCCTGTGTCTCTGCCTCTCTGTGTCTGTCATGAATAAATAAATAAAATCTTAAAAAAAAAAAAAAAAAAAGAAAAGAAAGTGATTCTTAGAGGCACCTGAGTGGCTCAGTGGTTGAGCATCTGCCTTTGGCTCAGATTGTGATCCCAGGGTCCTGGGATCAAGTACTGCATCAGGCTCCCCTCTGCCTCTCTGTGTGTCTCATGAATAAATAAATAAAATCTTTTTAAAAAAAGTAATTCTTAGTCTTTTTATTATGTGGATCTTTTAAATTTAAATTTTATTTTATTTTATATTTTATATTTTATATTTTATATTTTATATTTTATATTTTATTTTATTTTATTTTATTTTATTTTATTTTATTTTATTTTATAGAGAGCACAAGCAGGGGGAGCAGCAAGCAGAGGGAGAGGGAGAAGCTGGCTCTAGGGAGCCTGACGCCTGGGCTCCATCCCAGCACTCTGGGATCATGACCTGAGCCAAAACCAAGAGACAGATGCTTAACTGACTGAGCCACCCAGACACCCCTATATGGATCCTTTTGAGAAACAGTTTTCTTTGGGAAAACATTGGTACATGTGAACTAGTTTGTATACCTTTTCAGAGGGTTTACTGACCCTCTGACAGGTTAAGAATTCCTGTTTTATGTGAATAAAAGACACCTGAGTTACATGGTGTAACTTTTCCAGTGCTGCTCTCTCTCTGCAAACAGGAGTGTGGTCAACGACTGTACAAAGACATTGTGTACTCTGCTAGGGGAAGTATATTAGTATACATTTAGTACATTATTGATAACGACATTATTGAAAATTAGGACAACATTAAGTATCCAACAAAAGATAAGTTATGGTAATTTCATGTAATGGAAAATGTTAACATTAATGCTTGTGATTCAGTGTTACCTTTTTTTTTTTTAAAGATTTTTTTTAAAATTTATTTATGATAGTCACAGAGAGAGAGAGAGAGGCAGAGACATAGGCAGAGGGAGAAGCAGGCTCCATGCACTAGGAGCCCGATGTGGGATTCGATCCCGGGTCTCCAGGATCGCGCCCTGGGCCAAAGGCAGGCGCTAAACCGCTGCGCCACCCAGGGATCCCTCAGTGTTACCTTTTAAAAATCTTAAATTTTCTTTTTTTTTTTTAAGATCCTATTTATTCATGAGAGACACACACAAAGAGAGGCAGAGACACAGGCTGAGAGAAGCAGGCTCCATGCAGGAAGCCTGATGTGGGACTCCATCCCGGGACTCCAGGATCACACCCTGAACCAAAGGCAGATGCTCAACTGCTGAGCCACCCAGGCGTCCCTAAAAATGATTTTTAAAATATTTATTTGACAGAGAACACAAGCAGGGGGAGCAGCAGGCAGTGGGACAGGGAGAAGCAGGCTCCTCATGGAGCAGGGAGCCTGATGTAGGGTTGATCCCAGGACCCTGGGATCCTGACTTGAGCTGAAGGCAGAAGTTAAAATGAGCCACCCAGGTGCCCCTCAGTGTTAACTTTTTATTTTTATTTATTTATTTTTTTAAAAGACTGTTTATTCATGAGAGATACTGGGAAAGAGGCAGAGGCATAGGCAGAGGGAGAGAAGCAGGCTCCATGCAAGGAGCCTGATGTGGGACTTGATCCCGGGATTCCAGGATCACACCCTGAGCCAAAGGCAAATGCTCAACCACTGAGCCACCCAGGCGTGCCCAGTGTTAACTTTTTACTTTTTATTTTCTTTTTATTTTCTTTTTTTTTTTCAGTGTTAACTTTTTATTTTTTTATTTTTTTATTTTTTTCAGTGTTAGCTTTTTAAAAAGCAAGTTACTAAATTGTACCAAATGAATGATCCCAGTTTTGGAAAAAAAAAAAACAAAACAAAAACCAAATACGTAATTTTGTGCCTGTGTAGAAGAAAAAAAAAATAATTCCTGTTTTAAAGAATTTGGACAGGCAAATTATAAAGTAGTGCTTCTTTAAAAAACAAAACAAAACAAAACAAGAAAACAGGGGCAGCCTGGGTAGCTCACTGGTTTGGCGCTGCCTTTGGCCCAGGGCCTGATCCTGGAGACCTGGGATCGAGTCCCATGTCAGGCTCCCTGCATGCTTCTTCTCCCTCTGCCTGTATCTCGGTCTCTCTCTCTCTCTCTCTCTCTCTCTCTCAGTCTCTCCTGAATAAATAAAATCTTAAAAAAAAGATAAAAAAATTTTTTTAATTGTATAATGAGCCTGTCGATTAAACCTATCTTCTTCTTCTTCTTTTTTTTTTTTTTTAAAGATTTTATTTATTCATGAAAGACAGAGAGGGAGAGACATAGGAGAGGGAGAAGCCGGCTCCCTGTGGGGAGCCAGATTCAGTACTGGATCCTAGGACCCTGTGATCATGACCTGAGCCAAAGGCAGAAACTCAACCACTGAGCCACCCAGGTGCCCCAAACCTATCTTATTTCTTAATTTTTCCTCAGTCACTTTAAGAATGCCCCCTAGCACTCTTAGCTGTAACCTTTTCTGGAAGCTAAACTTGTCTTGAGTGCTGAGTGAACTAAGGCAACACTGTAAATGGAAACATAGTTAATATCCAGTAGTTTGGGGTACTACTGTAGATATAGTTTTAGTGTTCCCCCACTGCTCCCCCATGGCAAAAGTATAGTGCCTCAGTATTTTATAGAATATTCTTTTTAAATATTTTATTTGTTTATTCATGAGACACACACATACACACACACACACACACACACACACACACACAGGCAGAGACATAAGTAGAGGGAGAAGCAGGCTCCATGCAGGGAGCCGGATGTGGGACTCGATCCTGGGACTCCAGGATCACACTCTGAGCCAAAGGCAGACGCTTAACTGCTGAGCCACCCAGGCGTCCCTAGAATATTCTTTTACCCTGTTAAGTTGATTCCAAGATGTTTTTTTTTGTGTGTGTGGTTTTTTTTTTTTAGTTTTTAATTTGTTGGAAATTGGGATGTGTATTAAAATCTGTGAAATCTTAAATTAAGTTCCCGTCAGCCAGGTGGCTATGAAGACCTAGTTGTGGGAGAACCTTCCATTGAAATCTTTTTTTTTTTTAAAGATTTTATTTATTTATTTATGAGAGACATAGAGAAAGGCAGAGACACAGACAGAAGGAGAAACAGGCTCCTCGCAGGAAGCCTGATGTGGGACTCAGTCCCCTTGCCCGGGATCATGCCCTGAGCCAAAGGCAGATGCTCAACCGCTGTGCCACTCAGAGGTCCCTTCATTGAAATTTTCTAATAAAATTTTTTTGAATGCCAACATCAGTGTCTTAAATTTGATAAAATGTTTCTTTTGAATGATGGATTTGAGCCCTAACTAATACTTTGCAGCATGTTGACTGCTTTTTTTCAGAGATTTGTGTTAGTAAGCAATATTTATTGAGTTTGTCAAAGACAAAGCACTGTTTGAAGAGTAGCTACCTTACAGATAGTAAGGGAGAGTGTTAGGACATTGGTAATCATAGAGCTTTTTTTTTTTTTTTTTTAAATATTTTATTTATTTATTTATTTAACACAGAGAAAGAAAGAGCCAGAGAGCACAAGCAGGGGGAACAGCAGAGGGAGAGGAAGAAGCAGGCTCCCTGCTGAGTAGGAAGCCTGATTGTGAGGCTTGATCCCAGAACTCTGGGATCATGACCCCAGCTGGAGGCAGATGCTTAACCAACTGAGCCACCCAGGTGCCCCATTCATAGAGCTTTTATAAATGATCTTCTTAAAAATCTTTGGTTAGATTTTATAGAAATGTGAGGTGTCTGTGTTCTGCATGCAATTGTAAGTGGTAATTTAAGTCAAAGCTTTAAAGTTGTGTGTGTTTTTAAGATTTTATCTCTCTTTGAGAGACAGAGGTAGAGTGCACACAAGAGCCCCTGGGCAGGAAGGGGCAGAGGGAGAGGGGAAGGGACAAGCGATTCCCCCTGGAGTGCAAAGTTGGAGGCAGTGCTCATCCCAGGACCCAGAGATCATGACCTGAGCTAAAGTCAGATGCTTAACCCACTAAGCCACCCAGGTGCCCCAAATTTTAGTTTTAAGACCAGTTAGAGCATTTTTCAACATAACTACAACCTGTCATGGTAAAACCTTCTGTTCCATCTTTGCAACTTAGTATTACTGACCCTAGTATAAGGTTCCTTAAGAACCTGTCTTGTTGGAGGCAAGTGAAATAAAGGAGGCCATCTAACAGATCGTTCCACCTCTGCTAATCTAGTTATGGGGAAATAACAGGAAGAGTTAGAAATTCAGGGTTTAGGACTACAGAACTCCACCTTGCTGAGAGGTCATCTAATTCTTGTAAGTTCCTGAACTTCTTTTATACTGTTTCACATATAGCTACAGAGATGTCTGAGCAAGACTGAGCCTCTTTGGATGTGTTCTGTCAACATAGAACTAATTTATTTTTACTTTATTCCGTAAGAAATTTGTTCTTCAGAGTTTATACTTATGTACCTTTAAATGAAGTGATTCTGAAGTGAATGGAAAATAGATACCAAATTGAACAGATAATTATAGATCAGATTCCCAATGTCTGTATGTAAATATTCTATATGAGAATTTGAAAATTCAGATTTTGGGGTAGCCTGGGTGGCTCAGTGGTTTAGCGCTGCCGTCAGCCCAGAGCGTGATCCTGGAGATCCGGGATCCAGTCCCATGTTGGGCTCCCTGCATGGAGCCTGCTTCTCCCTCTGCCTGTATCTCTGCCTCTCTCTCTCTCTCTCTCTCTGTGTGTGTGTGTCTCTCATTAATAAATAAATAAAATCTTTAAAAAAATTCAGATTTTGGAAAAATATTCAAGATACATCGACAGTAAGTAGTCCACTTTATTTTTTTAATTTTTTTTAGTAGTCCACTTTAAACACTTTCATTTGATTTGTTTTAATAAGAAATGTAAAAATGTTTTTGTTATAACACAAATAGTAAATTGCTGTTCTGAACCTATTGGCAAGGTAAGTAGAATGAGTACCTAAAACATACTAAAATCTTTGCTGTATCTATTTGCAGATACACGCTGCTACTATCCTTAGTACAGTAATGTAGATATTAGTATTTGGCATTTATTGAGTGCTTATAATGTGCCACATACTTTACATAGAATATTTCATAATCCTTTGAGGTTTGGTTACTGTTACTCTCATTTTATTTATAGGGAAACTGAGTCACACAGAGCTCATTTAAGTTCCCTAGGGGTCCTCAGCTAGAAAGTTGTAGTATCAAGTTGTAGTACTAGACTGCTTGACTTTATTATTTTTTTTAAAGATTTATTTATTTATTTATGATAGACATAGAGGCAGAGACACAGGAGGAGGGAGAAGCAGGCTCCATGGCGGGAGCCCGACATGGGACTCGATCCCGGGACTCCAGGATCGCGCCCTGGGCCAAAGGCAGGTGCCAAACCGCTGAGCCACCCAGGGATCCCCGAATGCTTGACTTTAAAGCCTGTAGTAGTATTTTACTGAGATCTTCTTACTACTTTGTATATGTTTGAAGGTATAAAAGTGGAGCTTTAAGGAAATTAAATTTATGAGGTTTTTATAAGGAACTATTTAAAATTTTACATAAGTTTTTTGTATTTAAAATTAATAAATTTTTATTTAAGATATTTGACAAAGTTAATAAATTTTTATTTAAGGTATTTGACATGTGATTCCTTCTGCTGGCAATCACCATAGTTCCAAAGCCAGAGTGATGATCTTCAAAATAGCACTTTTAAAACAAACTTTTGTTCAATCCACAGCTGTCACTGTCCTTTAAGTCCAGACACTGTTTTCAAGTGAAAAGCCTTAATATTCATATTCCTATCTCTTCCTTTTCAGACCATTCTATCCTCTGTCCCATGTTTTTGGATTTTGATGCTCTCTTTTTAGACGAAGCAGCTGCTTCAGTATATTTCTCTTGTCCTAAATACAGATTCATTTTCTTTGGTATTTCAGAACTTACTATGAAATCATTATTGTCCACCAATTTGATATCACATCCATCATCATGTTCAAGAGTTGTTGCAGCCTCTTCCACTGTTTCTGACTCTTCGATAGGAGAGAGAGATCCATCATCATCCAAGTATTTGTATCTACGACTGTCAAAATCTTCCCTTTCTAAATCTTCACCAACATTCATTTGTTTCAAGGATTCCTTGAGATAGTATTCATACTTCAATTTTTCAAGGTAGTTGAAAAATCCTCTTGCCACCGCTTGCTCAAAGGTTAAAATCTTTCTCCATGGTAATGGCTTTTGTACATTCTCAGATTCTAAAAATGGGAACCCAGATCCTTTGTCTTTAACTTGTTTCTTATTTATTTGGGAGCGTCTAGTGGTTTTTCTTCCTTCTAGTCTTCCCCTTGGTCTTTCTTTTAGCTTATATTTCCTCTTTTTACGTTTCTTTTTTTTTTGAATCTTTCAAAAATAGCTTTTAAAGTCAGTGGTCTTGGGATCCCTGGGTGGCGCAGCGGTTTGGTGCCTGCCTTTGGCCCAGGGCGCGATCCTGGAGACCCAGGATCGAATCCCACATCGGGCTTCCAGTGCATGGAGCCTGCTTCTCCCTCTGCCTGTGTCTCTGCCTCTCTCTTTCTCTCTCTGTGACTATCATAAATAAATAAACATTTAAAAAAAATTAAAAAAAAAAAAAGTCAGTGGTCTTGGTTCAAAAGAGGAGTCACTAGATGAATCCCTTGCTTCAACACCTCCAGATGAATGAACAAACTTTCTAATAGGGTTTCTTTGCCCCTGTTTTGGTAAGGGACACACTGAGTCTTAAATAAGCTGCTACCAGAAGAATTATCACTTTCATTGTCAATTTCTACAGCTGAAGTAGATGCCATTATAGGTTGAGAAAATTCGTTACATATTCTCCCCCATGTCCTCTCCAAATTGTATTCACCACTTGTTTGCTTCAGAGTTCTCAACAACCACGCGGAAGGAAAGAATTTTACATAAGTTTAAAGGTCACAAGGACAATTAACTGTCCCTCCAATTATGGGTTGAGATTGTTATGATGACTTCAGTTTATATCTTAAATTCACTGGAAAAAGCAGATTTTTTGTTGTTGTTTTTGGACTGCTTGAATTAGAGAATGATAAATCCTATTGCAGAAGGATTTTTAAAATTTTAATTAATTACTTAATTAAGAACAATTTACTTATTTATTTATTCATGAGAGACGCACAGCACAGAGAGAGGCTGAGGGAGAAGCAGGCTCCATGCAGGGAGCCTGATGCGGGACTCAATCCCAGGACTCCAGGACCACGCCCTAGACCAAAGGCAGGCACTCAACTGCTGAGCCACCCAGGTGTCCCAAGGATTTTTGTTTTTCAATTGGCAAATTTGTTTAGTAGCAACTTTCTTATTAAGCAGGGAGTAGGGGATCCCTGGGTGGCGCAGCGGTTTAGCGCCTGCCTTTGGCCCAGGGCGCGATCCTGGAGACCCAGGATCTAATCCCACGTCGGGCTCCTGGTGCATGGAGCCTGCTTCTCCCTCTGCCTATGTCTCTGCCTCTCTCTCTCTCTCTGACTATCATAAATAAATAAAAATTAAAAAAAAAAAAAACAGGGAGTAGGTTGGTGCTGGTGTTGAGAAATACACATCTAAGAATACTAGTTCTGGGGATAGAAATGATATTACATCTCTCACAGAAATGACAATAGGAGGATGATACAAGGAAGTAAATTAATGCAATATTGGGTTATGCTTTTATTTTTTTTAAATTTTTTATTTATTTATGATAGTCACACACACACAGAGAGAGGGAGGCAGAGACACAGGCAGAGGGAGAAGCAGGCTCCATGCACCGGGAGCCCGACGTGGGATTTGATCCCGGGTCTCCAGGATAGCGCCCTGGGCCAAAGGCAGGTGCCAAACCGCTGCGCCACCCAGGGATCCCTGGGTTATGCTTTTAAAATAATAATTCCCTAATACTTTTCGAAGTATATTTAATCAGAATAGGACACTTGAACAGTTTAAGGTTAAAGCTTTTTTTTTTTTTTTAAACATTTTTATTTATTTATGATAGTCACACACACACACACACACACACACACACACACACACACACACACAGAGAGGCAGAGACACAGGCAGAGGGAGAAGCAGGCTCCATGCACCGGGAGCCCGACGTGGGATTCGATCCTGGGTCTCCAGGATCGCGCCCTGGGCCAAAGGCAGGCGCCAAACCACTGCGCCGCCACCCAGGGGTCCCTGGTTAAAGCTTTTTTGGTTGTTGTTCTTTCAGCTGAGTCTGTTAAGTGGTATTCCTTACCTCTCAGCATCTTTAGAGGCACCTGTGTGGCTCAGTGGTTGAGAGTCTACCTTTGGCTTAGGTCATAATCTGGAGGTCCTGGGATCAAGTCCCACATTGGGCTCCCCTTGGGGAACCTGTTTCTCCTTTTGCCTATTTCTTTGCCTTTCTGTGTCTCTCATGAATAAAATAAAATCTTAAAAAAAAAAATGATGTGAATATAGGGGCACCTGGGTGGTGCAAAGTCTCTGGCTCTTTATTTCAGCTCAAGTCATGTTCTCAGGGTGGTGAAATTGAACCCTGTGTTGGGCTCCACACTCAGCACAGTCTACTTAAGAGACTCTCTGTCCCTCTGCCTCTGGCTTTCCCTAAAACTAAATAATTTTTTAAAAAGAATTTATTTATTCATAAGAGACAGAGGCAGAGGGAGAAGCAGGCTCCGTGCAAGGAGCCTGATGCGGGACTCAATCCCAGGACACTCTGGGATCACACCCTGAGCTGAAGGCAGACGCTCAACCACTGAGCCACCCAGGCATCCCAATAAATAATTAAATGACATGTGAAAATAAAGTATTACACTAATTTTCCCTGTGCCTTTGCCAAGAATTTCAGAAGAAAAGTTTCAGATTATTTGAAGGCTATTGTCAACCACTGAGCCACCCTGGCATCCCTTCACATGTCATATTTTTTTTTTCACATGTCATTTTTGATTGAAAAATAGGATTATTTACCAGGTTGAATCTGAGTCAATTTTGGATATTAAACAAAACAAAGTCCACACTAAAGAAATAAGGATATGCCACTAATAAGAACATTAAGAAATTGTACAATAGGCTCTGAAGGCAGTTCTCAGAAAAGGAATTCTGAATTGTTTTGAGCAGTGTGGGTGTAGCACTGTATGAGTGGGGTAATATAGCCAGTCTTCTGAGGTATTTGCTCTGAAGGGAGCAAAACTTGTTTGAATTCTTGTAGTTGGACTTTAAAAAAAAAAAAAAAAAGAAACCCTTATTACTTAAGGTCCATCTTGATCTTAATCAATCAGCTGCCTTTTCCCCCATTGGGTAAACGGATAATGGTGTATTCAAGCTGTTAAGGACTAAGCCCTGTGGAAAAACTCTGGTGCTAAGGTTTGCTTTTGTTTTTGTTTTTTTCAAGTATAATAACTGTGTTCTCAGGGTTCCTACCCTGTGTTCTTTGGAATTTGTTAATCATATTTCAACATTTACTCTGAATAAGACAAAATTTGCTAGACAAAGAGTGAAATGCCTTATTGAAGATATGGAAATTATGTATAATTTAGATTTAAGAGTTTTTTTTTAAGATTTTATTTATTTGAGAGAGCGAGAGAGAACGTGAGCATGGAGGAGAGGGAGAAGCAGATTTAGAATTTAAAGAATCTTGTGTTAAAAGGGCTGTAGGGGGCACCTAAGTGGTTCAGTCAGTTGAATGACTGACTCTTGGTTTTGGCTCAGAGGGTCATGATTTCAGTGTCCTGGAATCAACCCCTGCATCAGGCTCCACACTCAGCTGGGAGTCTACTTGTTTTCTCTCTTTGCCCCTCTCCTGTCTTGTGTTCTCTCTCTCTCTCTCACTCTCTTTCTCCCAAATCTTTTTTTTTTTTTAAGATTTTATTTATTTATTCATGAGAGAGATATACACACGGAGAGAGGCAGAGGCACAGGCACAGGGAGGAGCAGGCTCCATGCAGGGAGCCCGACTTGGGACTCGATCCCAGGACTCTGGGATCATGCCCTGGGCCAAAGGCAGGCGCTAAATCTCTGAGCCACCCAGGGATCCCCTCTCCAAAATCTTTTTAAAAAGGGGGGTGGGCTTTAAAATGAGTGCCCTTCCTGAGCTTTTAATTAATCTCTACCTTATGTAACTTTTCTGCAGATTTTCTTTTCTATTGGTGAAGTATGGAATGAGTTATGTACAAAGAGATTCCTTACATTAAAATAATGTTAGGAAGTTGCAAAACTGGAAAAGTTACTTGAGGATATATAACTATTATATTAAGGAAATCAGTTATTTCTAGTGTTAAAATTTTTTTTCTATTGTGATCAAATCTGGTAGTGTGTGTGTCTAAATGCTCTTAGATCATGAACTCATTAAGAAATGCCACTGGGGGGGATCCCTGGGTGACTCAGCGGTTTAGTGCCTACTTTCTGCCCAGTGCATGATCCTGGAGTCCTGGAATTGAGTCCCACATCGGGCTCCCTGCATGGAGCCTGCTTCTCCCTCTGCCTGTGTCTCTGCCTCTGTCTCTCTCTCTCTGTGTCTCTCATGAATAAATAAATAAAATCTTAAAAAAAAAAAAATGCCACTGGGTCTTTGAATTTCCTTAGCACTTGACAAAGGACCTAAAAGAGTAAATGCTTATGTTTTAGGGAGTCACATTCTTTGAGAATGACAGCTCCCTTCTCTCCAAATTCTGCATGCAATTTCAAGGAATTACTGATACTTGAATTTTCTTCATAGACCTTAGGTGGTCAGCCCCTAGTCTAGGACATGTGGTAGACTAAAATGGCTAAATATATTTGTACTGCTTAGTTACTCATGTTCTTGATGACTAAAGTTTTAGCTAAAAATTAAGATTGAAATCTTGGTTATATAGTAATATAGCAAATTATGATCCTTGTGTAGGATTCCTCTTGTAATTTAAATACTATAATACTGGGGTGTCTGGGTGGCCCAGTCCAATAAACAGCTGCCTTCTTCTCAGGCCCTGATCCCAGGGTGCCCCCCCACCCTGGCTTGTGTGTGCACCCTTTCTTTCTCTAATGAATTAAAATCTTTATTTTTTATTTTTATTTTTATTTTTTTAAAGATTTTATTTATTTATTCATGAGAGACACACACACAGAGAGGCAGAGACACAGTCAGAGGGAGAAGCAGGCTCCATGCAGGGAGCCCGACGTGGGACTCGATCCCGGAACTGCAGGATCACACCCTGGGCTGAAAGGCGGTGCTAAACTGCTGAGCCACTGGGGCTGCCCTTAATAAAATCTTTAAAAAGTACTGTAAAACTTATTTAGGAGAGGTTAAGAATTTTATTTTTTATTTTTAAAAAATATTTTATTTATTCATGAGAGACAGAGAGAGAGGCAGAGACACAGGCTGAGGGAGAAGCAGGCTTCCTGCAAGGAGCCGGATGTGATCCTGGGATCCAGGATTGAGTCCCACACCCTGGGCCAAAGGCAGATGCTCAACTGCCGAGCCACCCAGGCGTCACGAGGTTAAGAATATTAGAGCAGTGTTGTGAGAGGCATTAACAAAACCCGACGTCCATAGCAATCTAGACCTCTATTTCTATGGTCCCCTGGAGATAAAGATTGCTGTACCTCACTTGGAAAATATAATGAAAAAGAACAAAATAACCTGGTTCTGTTTTAGCCTTGCTTTTTAGAATATCAGAAGACATATTTTATTTTTTATATTTTATTTTATTTTATTTTTTAAAAGATTTTACTTATTTTTTCATGAGAGACACAGAGAGAGACTCAGAGACACAGGCAGAGGGAGAATCAGGCTTCATGCAGGGAGCCTGATGTGGGACTCGATCCCGGAACTCCGGGATCACGCCCTGAGTTGAAGGTGGACGCTCAACTGCTGAGCCACCCAGGTGTCCCTGTTATGAATATTTGGTTCTTGATACATTAAAAATCAGAGTAATTACAAAAGCACATTTTTAAAGCTGTATTTGTGCTTTGATAATATTCTATGTGCATACATTGTAGGTAAAGAATAACTTTGGTGAAGTTTAGCCAAATGTGTGTATATATATATACCCCCATCATATATACTAAAGTCTTCTAAATAAAAGATTCATTACATCTTCTATATGCTGTTTACATATATACCCTGATTGAATTAATTATTAACAAGGTGGTGTAAGGAGGGGACTTTTAAAAGTAGGTTAAATTACTATATGTGTGAATTATTATAAACAAGCTCTCCTGGGTTATTGTTTGAGCTACCAAATATGTCCTGAAGTGTACATCTCTCATTAGGCCTATTAGACATTTCTACTAGTATGGCTTTTTAAAAAAAAAATATGTCTTATTTATACTAAAGAGTTAAACACTAACTGGATTCTACCTTTCTTCGTAAGTGTCTTCTATATTGGGTTTATCCTCCAATATATATCCTGGATATTGGACAGTGTCTACCTACTCCACAAGCCTAGAAGCTGGAAATCAGTGAAGATGATTTCTGCTTCCTTTTTCCACATATCCAATTATTTTTAGTACCTCATGTCTTTGGTATTTATCTCCTCTTCATTCCTACTGCTACCATGTAAGTTTATACTCATTTGTCACTCACTTGGACTGCAACAGTAGCCTCTACTGTCTTACATCCCTCCAGTCAATGATGCTACCAGAGTAACCTTTCTAAAGCTCTAATCTGACTTGTTGCAAAATAAATAAATAAATAAATAAATAAATAAATAAATAAATAAATAAATAAATAAATAAATTTTAAAAAAGGAAAGAAAGAAACTACAAGCTCATCTTACTTAAGTAAAAATTTTTTTGTGTGGCATACAGGGCCCTTCATGATCTGGTTCTTACTTGCTTTTCCAACTGTATGTCTAGTTCTTTCCCCATTGGTAATTTTTGACAGTGCTGTTGCCTAAGTTGTTATTTTCCTGGAATGCCCTTCACAACTTTCTCCTACTGTCTTTAGTCCGGGGAAACTCCAACTTATATTTTAAAATCCAGTTCACTGAAGGAACTGAAAACTTCTCGGGTTCACCCCCTCTAACCTACACTCCTAATTAAATTGTTTTAAGGGAAAGCCAGACATCCTGTCCTTTCATCCTTAAATATTGGCGTCCCAAAAAGATACAAGTTCCTTTTAAAAATGTAATTGTGTTATTATTATTATTGTTTTATTATTTTCTAAAGTAGGCTCCACAGGTGTCCCTCTTGGATAAACTTCTGAGTGAGTTTGAGTCAGGGTCCAAAATAAAATCCACAGGGGTACCGGGGCAACTCATTGGTTGAGTGTCTCCCTTTGGTTCAGGTTGTGGATTCTGAGGCCTGGGATTAAGTCCTCTGGCTATGTCTGTGTCTCTCATGAATAATAAATAAAATCTTAAAAAAACAAAATAAAATCCACAGTTACATCTGGTTGATATTCCTCTTAAGACTTTCTTAAATTGATAGATTTACCTCTCTCTTTTCTCTTTTTCTTTTTCTTTTTCTTTTTTTTTTTTGAGAGGGGGAGGGAGAGCTAGAGAGCAGAGAGAAAAAGAATCTTTTTTTTTTTTTAAAGATTTTATTTATTTATTCATGAGAGACACAGAGAGAGAAGCAGAGACACAGACAGGGAGAAGCAGGCTCCATGTGGGGAGCCCGATGTGGGACTTGATCCTGGGACTCCAGGATCACGCCCTGAGCGGAAGGCAGACGCTCAACTGCTGAGCCACCCAGGTGCCCCCTCTTTTTCTTTAAGAAAAAGAATCTTAAGCAGGCTCCATGCTCAGTGCAGAGCCTAGTGCAAGTTCTGTCTCATGACCCTGATAATGACCTGAGCTAAAATCAAGAACTGAACGCTTAACCAACTGAACCACCCAAGCGCCCCCTCTTTTTTAAATAAACAACTTTATTGAAATATAATTCATATGCCATACAATTCACTTATTTAAATATATAATTGAGTATTTTTTAGTATATTCACAGTTTTACAACCATTATAAATTTTAGAATATTTTTATCACCTAAAAAACTCCCATACCCATTATCAGTCACTCCCCGTTTGTTCCCAAGCTCTAGACAGCCAGTCTACTTTCTATGATTATATATTTGTCTATTCTGTAAATGTACAGGTTTATATTTCATATAAATGGGATCAAATATAATATATGGTCTTCTGTGACTGGCTTCTTAGCCTAATATTTTCAAAGTTCCTGTGTTGTAACATGTATCAATACTTCCTTTTCATTTTTTTTTTTTTAAGATTTTATTTATTCATGAGAGGCACAGAAAGAGGCAGAGATAAAGGCAGAGGGAGAAGCAGGCTCCTTGTGGGGAACTCAATGCGAGATTCGATCCCCGGACCCTGGGATCACGACCTGAGCCAAAGGCAGATGCTTAACCACTGAGCCACCCAGGCATCCCATTCTTTTTCATTGTTAATGTTCCAGTGTATGAACATTTGAATTGTTTTCTACTATTTGGCTATTGAAAATAATGCTAATATGAACATTAGTGTACAAGTATCACGGCGCACATGTTTTCATTTCTCTTGGGTATTTAGAAATAGAATTAGAAATAGAATTATTTCTATGATTCTAATAATTCTAATAGAATTATTGGGTCATATGAGAACTCTGTGTACCATTTGAGGAACTGAGACTATATTCCAGAGTAGCTGTACCTTTGAATAGTCCTACCAGAAATGTCTGTTCTAATTTCTCTGCATCTTCACCAACACTTTTTTCCTCTCTCTTTTTTTAACTTTATTTGTTGGCAATTGAATATGTTTAACTACTGAACTGCTCTCTTCAGTTTTAAGGAATTCACTGTTGGAACAGGATAATTATATTGTATTACAAACTGAAGGATATTATCATAATACTAAGCGTAATAGAAGGTTACTATGTTTCTAACACTGGGGTCACCAGACATAATCATGGAAAGCTCTAGCCCCAAACTTAGCTAGCTCCTTATTTATTCCACAAGATTTCTTCTCTGCTTTAATTAATAAAACTTCCCATGCAAGGTCTAGTTATATCTCACCTTCTCTATCTCATGGAACCAAATTTAGGTTAGTAGATTTGGTGGAGAAAAATACTAAATCCCTTGGCATGAAATCTATCATGTAGGCATTATACTGGAATTTCATAACATTAATGATGTAATGGGGGACATGTAGTAAGGGCATTAATTTATTTGTTTTCTAGGAAAAAATTCAAGCAGCTTAAAAGTCTTTCTCTCCCTGAAAATCACTTAACTATCATTTAATCCTCCAGAAAAATATTCTGTGCATATATAAATGTATCTATGCATTTTTAATTTTCAAAATTCAATTTTCCAGCATATAGTATAATACCCAGTGCTCATCCCATCAAGTGCCCTTCTTAGTGCCTGTCTCCCAGTCACCCATTCCCCTGCCTGCTCCCCTTCTGTAACCCTTTGTCTCCCAGAGTTAGGAGTCTCTCATAAGTTTGTCTTCCTCCAATTTTTCCCCACTCAGTTAAAAAATAGGGAGTGCTTCATGAATTTGTGTGTCATTTTTGCACAGGAGCTATGCTTTATCTCTGTATTCCAATTTTTAGTATATGTGCTGCCGAAGTGAGCACTCTGCATTTTTGAACTATAAATATAGTTATACTTAGGGGTGCCTGGGTGGCTCAGTCACTTAAGTGTCCGACGCTTGGTTTAGGCTCAGGTCATGATCCTCAGGGTTGTGGGATCCAGCCATGGGTCAGGCTCCCCACTTTGCAAGGCCTCTGCTTGAGTTTCTCTCCCCCACCCCTTACCCTGCTTGCATACATGCATGCTCACTCTTTATCTCTAAAATAGATCTTTTTTTTTTTTAAGAAAGATTTTTTTTATTCATTTGAGAGAGCAAGAGAGAGTGAGCAGAAGTATGGGAGGGGCAGAGGGTGAGAGAGAAGCAGACTCCCCACTGAGCAGGGAGCTGGTTGGGGGGCTTGATCTCAGGACCCCAGGATCATGACCTAAGCCAAAGACCGATGCTTAGCTGACTGAGCCACCCAGGTGCGCCTAAAATAAATCTTTTTTTTTTTTTATTTTTTTTTAAGATTTTATTTATTTGTGAGAGACACAGAGAGGCAGAGACATAGGCAGAGGGAGGGCGAAGCAGGCAGGCTCCCTGTGGAGAGCCCGATGTGGGACTCAGTTCCAGGATCCTGGGACCATGACCTAAACCAAAATAGAGTCTCAACCACTGAACCACCCAGGTGCCCCTCTAAGTCTTAAAAAAAAAAAAAAAAAAAAAAAAAAAAAAGGGATTATATTTAACATTTTTCTGCATCTTTTAAAATTAGTGGTTTATCTTGGAGATCTATTATCAATATTTATGGATTGTCTCAGCATTTGTAACTGTTGCACAATATTCCAATTAAGGATATACTTTATTTAACTATTTCCCTATTGATTGTTAGTTTTTTACTCTTACAAGCAAAGCTGAAAGGGACGTTTTTTCATATCTAAATTTTTGTGAATACGTTTGCTGGATTAAAAGATAACTATTTAAATCTTACTAGAAAGTCAAACTATCCTTAAGAAATACTAGTTTTTATTACATAATGTGTATGGGTATTGTCAAAGTATAAAAGTTGCAATTCTGATAAATCAGCTTTAATTATGGTGGTTTCTTTTGTGAATGAAATTTAGCTTTCATGTCATTGGCCATTTGTAACAAATACATGTTACCTATACTTGTCCTTTGCTCATTTTTCTTTAGGTTAAGTTTTTATTTATTTTAAATATGATAAAGGCCGGACACCTGGGTGGCTCAGCGATTGAGCATCTACCTTTGGCTCAGGTCGTGATCCCGGACTCCTGGGATCGAGTCCCACATTAGCTTCCTGCATGGAGCCTGCTTCTCCCTCTGCTATGTCTCTACCTCTCTCTCTGTGTCACTCCTCATGAATAAATAAATAAAATCTTAAAAAATATATATAGGATAAAGGCTGTTTGTATAAAGAAGATAAGTCATTTGTTAGATGTATTGCTTGTTGCAAGTATCTTTCTACATGTGTCATTTGTAGATGATGTAATTTAAAATATTGTACTTAAAATTCTGTCCCAGTTAAACATGAAGATAAACATGGAGAAAATTGTGTTTGTCACTGTCATATCAGTAGGATAGAAGAATTTGTAGGGTTTAGAGTAGGCTCTCCTAATTATCATGTGGATAATTCATATCCTATGAAGAAACTTTATACATAAGAGTTACAGACTGATACAGTTACTGTATTTTACTGTGAAAATAGTAACACCTTTTAAAAAATAAAATGTTAGTCCCTCTTGTAAATTGACACGTTTATTGTAGAAAGTTTTAAAAACTTCCTGAACCTATGAAAAAGTCACTTGTATTGAAGCTACTTAAAAATAAAACTTTTTTTTTTTTTTCCTAAGTAAACTCTGTGCCCAGTGTGGGGCTTGAACTCATGACCCTGAGATTAGGGACTGAGCCAGCTAGGCACCCCTAGAAATAATAATTATTTTAGTATATTTTCTTCTGAATATGCCATCGTTCATTTAAAAAATCAGATACTGTGTATTTTTTTTTAGATTTTATTTATTCATGAGAGACACAGAGAGAGGCAGAGACATAGGTAGAGGGAGAAGCAGGCTCCCTGCAAGGACCCTGATGCGCAACTCCATCTTTGACCTGGGATCATGCCCTGAGCCACCCAGGCATCCCTGTGTATTCATTTTTTCAAACTTAATGGATTTTGAACATTTTCCCAACTATCTATTATTTGATCTTTTCTCTTTTGTTGGACCTGGGGATTTATTTTGCTTTATTTTTTATTTTTTAAATTTTATTTTATTTTTTTATTTTTTTTTAATTTTATTTTAAATTTTGCTTTTTTTTTTTTAAATTTTGCTTTTTAAACAATGCTATGTTGAATACGTTTTTTATATCTATATTTGTGTGTTTTTCACATTAGTTCTGGTAATGGATATATTTGGTCAAAAGTTATGAACTTCTCTGTAATACTTGTGGAGAGGATACTTTGAACTGGTTTTGACAAGATAAGGTGCAATAGTAAAAATACCAATTTCCTGGAGGGCTAAGAAATCACTAAAGAGTCAGGAGCCTGGGTGGCTCAGTTGATTAAGTGTCTGCCTTTGGCTCAGGTCATGATCCCAGGGTTGTGGGATTGAGCCCCACATGAGGCTCTTTGTGCAGCAGGGAACTTGCTCCTCCCTCTCCCTCTGCCTCTTCCACTCCCCCTGCTTGTACTCTCTCTGTCAAATAGATAAATAAAATCTTAAAAAAAAAAAAAAAAAGGTTGGCTACTATGCCTTGGTTTTAAGTAATTATATATGGAAAATTAAAGAAATTAGCTCAAACAAAATTTTTAAAGAGATTTTATTTAAGAGTGTGTGTGTGTATGTGTGAGTAGGGTGAGGGGCAAAGGGAGAGAATCTCAAGTCAACTTCCCACTGAACATGGAGCCTGCCTTAAGTCTCTTATCTCACATCCCATGAGAGATCATGACCTGAGCAGAAACCAAGAGTCAGAAGCTCAACTGACTGAGCCACCCAGACGCGGCAGCCAAAACAGTTTTGAAAAAGGATAGCAAAGTTAGAAGATTCACAATACCCAACTTTTTTTTTTTTTAAAGGTTTTATTTATTCATGAGAGACACAGAGAGAGGCAAAGACATAGGCAGAGAGAGAAGTAGGCTTCATTCAGAGAGCCCGATATAGGACTCGATTCTGGGACTCCAGGATCATGCCCTGGGCAGAAGGCAGGCGCTCAACCACTGAGCCACCCAGGTGTCTCACAATACCCAATTTTAATATGCACTATACAGTAATGCCAGTCAAGACAGTGTGATATATTGGACTAAAGAAACAGAGAACCCAGAAATAGATTTTTTAAAAAGATTTTATTTATTTATTCATGAGAGAGAGAGAGAGGCAGAGACACAGGCAGAAGAAGTAGGCTCCATGTAGGGAGCCCGATGTGGGACTCGACCCTCGGTCTCCAGGATCACACTCTGGGCTTAAGGCAGTGCTAAACCGCTGAGCCACCCGGGCTGCCCCCAGAAATAGATTTATACAAATTTGGTCCACTGATTTTTTTGACAAAGGTGCAAATATAATTCACTGAAGAAAGGATAGTCTTTTCAACATATGATGTTGCAAAAATTGCTCATCTGTATGTTAAAAAGTGAGCCTCAACCTGTATAATGTATCATATGCAAAAATTAACTCAAAATGGTTCATAAATATAAATCACAAAGCAGTAAAACCCTTGGAAGATAGCATTGGAAAAAGTCTCCTTGACCTTGAGTTTGGCAAAGAGCTCTTAGATGTAACACCAAAGGCATGAACCCTGAAAGAAATAATTGATGAAGTGAACTTCATCAAAATTGAAAACTATTTTCTGTCAAGGACACAGATAAGAGAATGAAAAGATAAGCCATGAACTAGGAGAATGTATTTGTTTTTTTTTTTTTTTTTTTATAATTATTAGTCCTTTCTTTTTTTTTTTTTTTTTTAATTTTTATTTATTTATGATAGTCACAGAGAGAGAGAGAGGCAGAGACATAGGCAGAGGGAGAAGCAGGCTCCATGCACCGGGAGCCTGATATGGGATTCGATCCCGGGTCTCCAGGATTGTGCCCTGGGCCAAAGGCAGGCGCCAAACCGCTGCGCCACCCAGGGATCCCAGGAGAATGTATTTGTAAACTATAAAACTGAGAAAGGAATCAGAATGTTGTGGGGAGGAACATGGGAATCTGGTGGGCATTTCCAGGTGATTCTGATTCCTGATTCTTGTTCTATTCCTGATAATTGGTATGATTCTGTTTTGCTTTATTTTATGAGTAGAATGCCTTTATGTTCCAAAGATACATACACATTTTTTATTAGCCAAAAAGAGGGGCACTTTATTTTTTAAAAGATTTTATTTATTCATGAGAGAGACAGAGAGGGGTAGGGACATAGACATAGGCAGAGAGAGAAGGCAGGTTCCCCTTGGGGAGCCTTATGAGGAACTTGATCCCTCAGGACCCCAGGGTCACAACCTGAGCCAAAGGCAGATGCTCAACCACTGAGCCACCCAGGCACCCCAAGAGGGTACTTTAAAATTTATTTTTTATATTTATGTGCTTCTGTATCACCAAATAACCTCTTTCCATGCAACCATGACACATACACACCTGTGAAATTATAGCCAGAGTTTTCCCCTAAGCTTTGGAATTTTTATGTTAATAGTTTGTATAATTTTACTCTAAGGATATTTGTATATGATGAGGTTTTTTTTTTTCTATATAATGATTTTAGTTCAGACAAGGAAAATAGTTTGATTTTTGTTCAGACAAGGAAATTACTTTGTAACATATCTAATATATTTCTGAGGCAAATATACTATCTCATTTTACTTAGAAAATGAGAATACTAGTAAAAAGTATTGCTAAACTGAATATTTTAGCTTGTTGTGTAATGCTTTACAATCATTTAGAGAAGGATTTGGGGCCTATAAGTAAATCATTTTTATGTCTTCCATGATTAAAACTATCAATGTTATCTTCAGAAACATGGAGAAAATTTAGTTTGTCATTTTTATTTGTGTATACTTCTGTTTACCAGTATGGAGTACTTACTGTGATAAGGCACCATTTTAAGTGCTGAGGATACAGTGAATAAAACAATTGACTTATGGTGCTTATTTCTAGTAGGAGAGAGAGACAATGAACAAAAAATACATGAGATCTTAGAAAGTGGTTAAGTGCTAAGGAGAAAATAGTGAGAAGGTGAAGGTAGGGTCTAAATTTGGGAAGAGGGTATTACAATTCTTTTTGTGTGACATTTTAGATGTTTCTGAAGAAATACCGCTTATGGAATAAGGAAAGGATAGAGCTAACCATGAAGATCCTTGGGAGAATATCTTACTTGAGACCTATAGAATAGTGTATTATTCTTTGTTGTATGCCCTCATGGGCTAATCAAGTAGAAGGCAGTGAGTAAAAGTTGAATTATGTTTACTTTCTGTTGTAAAGGCTTGTAGTTAGGTTTTTGTTGTTGGTTTTGGGGGTGTTTTTTGTTTTGTTGTTTTTTGCTAAGTGCTACTTAGTGCAATTAATTTTGGGGGTTTTTATGGATTGTGATTTTAGTGTCTACAAATGGCTTTAGAGACTATAGACTCAAGGTTAAAACTTAACCTATTAATATTTATTTCTCAGTGGAGTTAGAGAGTGGGCATTATGTATTTTAGTGATCCTTTGACTTTTATTGTGCTAACCTCATTCTTCCTTAATGTTAATAGAGAGGCATTATAAATAGTGGTTAAAAATAAGGGCCCTGGGGGTGCCTGGCTGACTTATTTGGTTAAATGTCTGCCTTTCGTGGTCATGATCTCAGGGTCCTGGGATGGAGCCCTAAATCAGGCTCTGCGCTCAGCAGGAAGTCTGTTTGTCCATCCACTCCCCATTCTCTGTCTCTCTCAAATAAATACAATCTTTTAAAAAATATATGGGCTCTGGAGTCAGATGGCTAGGTTCTGGCTTTAAGCCTGTGGTCCTGGGAAAATTAGTTAACCTCTGTAGGCCTTTAGTTTTGTCTGTAAAATGGGGGTAAATGTGGCCTGTACCTTGTTAGGAATACTGTGAGAATTAAATAGGTTAGTACATGTAAAGGTACTTGGTATGTGCCTGCTGTGTAAACAGCACTCAGTAAATGTTAGTTGCTATTAGTATTAGCAAAACCATTTTGAGTTTTAACTTCATAAGTAATAACATGTGCAAGGCAAAAATATTGTAGTGTGATGTATTTTTTTTAAGATTTTATTTATTTATTTGAAAGAGAGAGGGAGAGAGCAGGAGAGCACAAGTGTTGGAGGAGAAGCAGGCTGCCCATCCAGCAGGAAGCCCTGGGATCATGACCTGAACCAAAGGCAACTGCTCAACTGACTGAGCCACCCAGGTGCCCCTGTAGGATGATATTAAGTGAAAAATTTTATATGCTGAATATCTTACTACCTCTTCTCATATCCCTGGTTGTACTTTCCAGAGGTGTTTGGGTTTTTTTTTTTTGTTTGTTTGTTTTTTGCTTTTTAATTTTAAAAATTATTTTAATTTTTAACTTTTTAAAAGATTTTATTTATTCATGAGAGACACAGGGAGAGAGGCAGAGAGACATAGGTAGAGGGAGAAGCAGGCTCCCTGCGGGGAGCCAGATGCAGGAGTCTATCCCAGGGCTCCGGGATCATGTCTGAGCCAAAGACAGAGATGCTCAATCACTGAGCCACCCTGTTTTTTTTTTTTTTTTTTTTAAGATTTGTTTATTTATTTATGATAGACATAGAGAGAGAGAGAGAGAGAGGCAGAGACACAGGAGGAGGGAGAAGCAGGCCCCATGCCTGGAGCCTGACGCGGGACTTGATCCCGGGACTCCAGGATCGCGCCCTGGACCAAAGGCAGGTGCCAAACCGCTGAGCCACCCAGGGATCCCCACCCTGTTTGTTTTTGTTTTTTAAGCTTACCTTTTCCTCATAGACTGTTTGTTCCAGGTTGTTATTTTGATAAGAATGATTCATGTTAGACTTAACCTCAAGTCTGATAATCTTTGATTATCTGCTCAGTAGTTTTTTTTTTTTTTTTCAGTTGAGGTACACTATATATAAAGTAAAGTGTACATATCTTTAAGTGTACAGCTTAATGAATTTTTAACTATATACTCCTGTATTCACTGCCCAGAACAAGAGAGAATATTTTTAGTGCTCCAATGGGTACCCTTTGTACACTTCCAAGTCCATATGCTTACTCCTTATTAACCACTAATTAGGGGCTCCTGGCTGGTTTATTCATAGGGCATGCAGCTTTTATTTTTTAAATTTCTTCTAAAGATTTTATTTATTTATTCATGATAGACAGAAAGAGAGGCAGAGACACAGAGAGAGAAGCAGGTTCCATGCAGGGAACCTGATGTGGAACACGATCCTGGGACTCTAGGATCAGGCCCTGGGCTGAAGGCAGGCGCTAAACAGCTGAGCCACCCAGGGATCCTGGGCATGCAGCTTTTAATCTCAGGTTGTCAGTTCAAGCCCCACACTGGTTTACAGCTTATTTAAACAAAAAATAAAAGCCTATAACCACTAATTATTTTGATGACTTATATCACCATAGTTTAGTTTTGCCCATTTTTCAACCTCATATAAGTGGAATTGTTGCATTTTTTTCCTTCTCTTTGTTATACATTCTTACAGTTTTTATTGGTTACTCTAAAGCAGAGTTTCTCAACTTTAACACTATTGACTTTTGAGGCCAATAATTTGTTGTTGTTGGGTAGGGAGGGGGCTGTTGTGTGTTGTAGGATGTTTTAGCAGCATCCCTGGCTACTACCCACTAAGTACTTGTAGCAACTGTCTCTCCCTCTGTTGTGACAACCAATAAAGTCTCAGGTATTGTCAGATGTCCCCTGGGGCATAAAATTGCCTCTGGGTAAGAACCACTGCCTTCAGTCCCTCGGTATTTCAGTCTGCATTGTTTAATTTTTACACCCAACATGGGGCTCAAACTTACCACCTGGAGAGCAAGAGTCCAGCCAGGTGCCCCTCAATCTGCATTCTTAATTTATTACAGTTTAGTTTAAGTTAGTGCTTTTCAAAAAATGCAAGAACCATATAACAATTGAACTCCAGTCTTTCTGCCTTGCCCTTTGTGCTACTGATACTTTTTTTTTTAAGATTTTATTTATTTATTTGTGAGAGAGAGAGAGGGGGGGGGGGCAGAGACACAGGCAGAGGGAGAAGCGACTTCTAAGACAATGGTGTTGTTGTTTACATTTTTTTTTAAAAGACTTTATTTATTTATTCATGAGACAGAGAGAGGCAGAGACACAGGCTGAGGGAGAAGCAGGCTCCCTGCAGGGAGTCCTATGCGGAAATGGATCCCGGGACACTCTGGGATCACGCCCTGAGCTGAAGGCAGACGCTCAACTACTGAGCCACCCAGATGCCCTTGTTTTACATATTTAATCTTTGCATTGTAAAATAAGCAGAAAATCTCACCCACACACTTTTATTTTTTAAATATATGTATATATTTTAAAGATTTGTTTGAGAGAGCGTGTGTGCGTGTAAGCACGAGTGGGGGAGGGGCAAAGGGAGAGAGACTAGTAGACTCCCTGCCGAGCAGAGATCCCGATGCTGGGCTTAATCCCAGAACCCTGTGACCATGATATGAGCCAACGTCAGACACTTAACCGACTGAGCACTCAGGCACCCCCCCTTTTTTTTTATTTGATAAGGCAAATATCCATGAGACTACATCAAGGTCAAGAAATAGAACTTCTCAGCTATCCCAGAATCCCTGAGATGTCCCTTTTTGATTATAACCTCCTCCCTATCCCTTCCCAAATAACCATTCTGACTCTTACAGTAATCATTTCCTTATTCTTTATAGTTTTTATCACTAACTACATTTGTAGATAGTATAGTGTTACTCATTTTTTTTAAAAGATTTTATTTATTTATTCATGAGAATACACAGAGAGGAGAGAGGGAGAGGCAGAGACACAGGCAGAGGGAGAAGCAGGCTCCATGCAGGGAGCCCGACGAGGGACTGGATCCTGGGTCTCCAGGATCAGGCCCTGGATCAAAGGCGGCGCCAAACCACTGAGCCACCCGGGCTGCCCAGTGTTACTCATTTTAAAAAATTTGGTGTCTTTAAAGTTTCTTCCACTCTGCCCCTCTCTTTTCTTTACCATTTTTCTGTTGAAGAACCCTGGCCAAAGTTTGAATTTTACTCCTTGCGTGTAATGCAGTGTTACAATTGGGCATGTATCTTCATCCTCTGTATTTATTACAAATTGGTAGCTGGATTCAGAGCCTCTGTCAGACTGTGGTCATTTGTTTAGGCATTGCTATAGGCAGTGTTGTGTTCTTTCTTCAGGAGTTATACTGGTTTTCTCTCTTAATATGTTAGCAATTAGGCTTAATGACTAGATCTATAAAATTATTGGTGGTTGCAAAATAGTGACATAGTTTTTTTTTCATTTATTAATTGGAATACTTTTATTAAGAGATGTTTCTACTTGTCTGCTAGTTTTTCAGAGCTATAGTTCACATAGGAAAGGTAGGATACATACTCGATTCTTTGCCTTTATCACTTTCAAGATAGGAAATTAGTTCCCTATTATCCTCAAGAGAACTAGCTATTTTTAAAAAATCAATAGAAATTCTGAAATTTCAAACATCTGATGAGTTTAAATCAATGACAATTATTAATAATATTGCTGGTCAGATTGTTCTATCTTTAGCCAGGTGGAACCTCCCCACATTGGCTTTTGAATAACTTGATTCACTCCAGGTAGTCTTTATAGCAACCTTGCTGTTTGGTATGACCGAGTGTTCCAGGCTTATCTTTCACATTTCCTACTTCCGATTTGTAACCACCTTGTTTCTCCAAGAAACCCTGGTTTTAGTGGAAAATAATATCTGAGAATGTCATCTGGGCATTGGATATGCTCATTGATGTGAGTTATCATTTTGTCTAGGACAGAGTAACATGTACATCTGTGTATTTGCGTGCACACACTCGCACACATAGTTTTTAAACTTAATCTCTTCTGTATTACAGCTAGATTTCCCCTTTTTTCCATACCATAAATTCTAGTTTTCAAGGACACAGGAGATAATGGATTAAAATGTCCTCATTATTAATTACTCCTTTGTTTTATCTCACATTATACGGAAGTCTCAGAATAGCAATACTAATGTTATTGTCCCCAGTGATTATGGAACAGTTGCATAAATTATTTTGCATAGGCTATCTCCATTCCCTCCTTATATCTGTACTATCTATATCTTCAGATTATATTGCTATTACATACGATGGTCTATTTTAACCTCCATTTATTTTTAGTTCTACAAGGAATTATATAGTTCAGTGGAACTACATAGTTCAGAAGTTGATATACTTTTTCTGTGAAAAGCCAGATATTAGATATTTTAGGCTTTGCAGGTCAAAAGGAAGAAAATCAGGGTTATTACATAGTTACTTATATAATGAGAGAAAACAAATTTCCATATAAATCTTATTGACAAAACTCAAAGTGTGAGTATAATTTTTTATAACACAAGTCTAGTGAGAAGACTGGAATTAATTTGGGGTTAGATAATGCTTAATTGGGGTTTGATCTATTAAAATTGATTGCAGGTGTGTTCATCTGTTACTGTTGATCTCTAATGAGATTTTCTCTTTGAAATGTCTTCACATAGATTGGTACTGCCAAATACAAGCATCAGTCTGTGAACTTATGATTTTTTTCATGAGCATGTCATTTTAATTAAGATAGTTATCGTTTGGAAGGTATTTATAAAATTCTGTTAGATTCTCAATATTTGTCTTTCAGCATGTCATTATAGTGCAGATTAATCACTTCAAATTATAGGTTGGGTGGAAGCTCCTCAGTTGCCAGGTTAAATGGATTTTAAAATACATAATTTTCTATTTTACTTAGCTCTAGGTTCAAAAAACACTGCTGAAATTGTCCTTGAGCTCCGAAAATATACCTATTGCAAATTTGTGTGGGAATGGAGACCTTCTTGTTTTAACTTTTGACTGAAGAGGAATTATATAAAGCATTTTCCCATTACATATGATTCCAATAGCTTTAGCTGACATCAAAATATTTTAGGCTTTACCTGTAGTATGCTTCATATATAAGCAGTATTTTGCTCATTTTAAGTACACCAAGAAACATCAAGTTTTCAGTAAAAGCTAAATTTCCAAAGCCATTTGGTGTTCTATAATAATGAGTAAGGCTAAAAAAAAAAATGAGTAAGGCTGATTTTTTTTTTTCCTTTACAAAATATTTGAGCTTATTCCTGGGCTTAAAAAATTGTGATATAACATTATCAACTGCCAAGCCATCAAACTGCTTAGTGTAGTCAGGATATTTGGCTTCTATTTCTGAACCAGTGATGGTTAAATCCACAAAAGCAAATGAAATTTATCTTCTGGCACTACTGGTTGGTCTATCAGATATGATGGATTCAGATATTTTCTCCAGAGTAATAATAATACAGTAGATAACCATAGGCTTGAAATACCGTATACATTTTACATTTTCACAAGTTTTGTTAAGTTGTCCCACAAAGCCTTTTGCTGTACCACACATATTTTACCACCATCACTTTTAATGTTTTTAATTTAATTAAATTAATTAATTTATTTTTAAATATTTTATTTATTCATTAGAGAGACACACACACACACACACACAGAGGCAGAGACACAGGCAGAGGGAGAAGCAGGCTCCCTGCAGGGAGCCTGACATGGGACTCGATCCCGGGTCCCCAGGATCACACCCTGAGCTGAAGGCGGCGCTAAACTGCTCAGCCACCGAGGCTGCCCTTTTAATGTTTTTTAGATTACACTTTAGGTTATACTGAATTAATATTCTCTTAAGTTTGAAAATATTCTTTACTATAGTTATTTCACATACACATTCATAGAGGCTAATTCTTTAGTCACTCAAACTCTGTACTGACTGCTTAAATAAACAACTGATCAGTAATTGGCAGTATATGTTGATTCCTCTATGGTCAAGAAAACCCACTAGAAATCATTTGTCTTGTTTTTTATTTTTATTTTATTTTATTTTAAGATTTTATTTATTTATTCATGAGACAGACACAGACACAGACACAGAGAGAGACACAGGCTTTATGCAGGGAGCCTCATGTGGGACTCGATCCCCGGTCTCCAGGATCAGTCCCTGGGCTGAAGGTGGCGCTAAACCACTGAGCCACCCAGGCTGCCCCTTGTCTTGTTTTTTAATTGACTATTGCTGTTACTCCCAGTATCTTCAACTTAATTGCTTGAACAACTGTTCTCTCTGAAAGGCAAATAATCTTTTTTTTTTGAAAGGCCAATAATCTTATACATGCTTGTTTTCTCTGGATACATTTCTTGTTTTCTCTGGATACATACTAATTAACTCACCATCAGTTAGTGGGTTTCCTTACTAGACTGACAAATGGGCCTAGTTTGGTCACAGTTTCATTTTTTTAGTTTATGAAGATTTTTTTTTTTTAAGATTTTATTTATTCACGAAAGAGAGAGAGAAAAAGGCAGAGACCTAGGCAGAGGGAGAAGCAGGCTCCCTGCAGGAGCCCAATGTAGGACCCGATCCTGGATCCCGGGATTACACCCTGAGCCAAAGGCAAGACACTCAACCGCTGAGCCATGGAGGCGTCCCTTATGAAGAAATTATGATGAGAATTTAAAGTTTTCTAATAAATCTTCTTTCCTTCCTTCCATTTTATTTATTTATTCATGAGAGAGACAGAGGGAGAAGCAGGCTTCCTGCGTGGAGCCTGATGCAGGACTCAATCCCAGGACCCTGGGATCACGACCCGAGCCAAAGGCAGATGCTCAACTACTGAGCCACCTAGGCTCTTTTATATGTATATATATACATATATATGTATATATATATGTATATCTATATCTGTATGTATGTCTATATCTATATATATATTTTATTTGAGAGAGAACATGAGCAGGGAGGAGGAGCAGAGGGAGAGGGAGAAACAGACTCCCTGCTGAGCTGGGAAGCTTGACATGTGGCTCAATACCAGGATCCTGAGATCCTGAGTGGAAGGCAGAAGCTTAAGCCACCCAGGTGCCCCTAAAATTCTTAAAATTTTCTGACTAATGCTTTCTTGTGAGTTGGGAATACTGTGATGAGTACAGTCTTGTAATGTTACGTAGATTGTAATATTTTAGCATATTTATAATGTGATTACATAATAAAGACAGTGCCTTGCCATCTAATTTGATGACAAAACAGTCCACTATGCCTTGACGTGTGGCATTTCAAGTGCACTTTTCTTGTTTTGACAGGATGAGTTATGCACTCATAAATAAAATGTCAAGCAGTATGTATGACACTCAGTGCTGTTGGTTATAACTACATCACTAGTTTGTAGTGCACCATGATACAGCAGTATGAAGTGATGAGGGCCCCATATAATCTCTATTGCAACTACTCAGCTCTGCATTGCAGCATTAGAACAGCCAAGACTAATCATAAATGAGTGTGATGTTCCAATAAAACTTAATTTTATGGATATTGAAATTTGAAATTTTTTTATTTTTTGTTTTTAAAGATTTTATTCATTCATAAGAGACAGAGCAAGACAGAGACATAGACAGAGGGAGAAGCAGGCTCCCTGTGTGTGTGTTTTGGGGGGGGTGCCTGATGCGGGACTTGATCCTAAGACCCTGGGATCACCACCTGAGCCAAAGGCAGACACTCAACCACTGAGCCGCCCAGGCGTCTTGAAATTTGAATTTTATGTGTTTTTAGATATCACAAATTCTCCTTTGTATTTTCCTATCCAGTGTTTTTCATTCCTTCTTGTAGAAGTACTTTTATCTTAGATGTTTTCCTTCAGCCTAAAGAACTTCCTTTTAATAAATTTTGTAGTGAAAGTTTGCTGACAACAATTTCAACTTTTGTTTGCCTAAAAACGTCTTTAGTTTTCGGAGGTTTTTGTTTTGTTTTGTTTTGTTTTCTGGGTATAGAATTTTAGGTTGGCTTTTTTTTTGCTGGGGGCAGAGGCTTTCAGTATTCTAAAATCATTTCATTGTTTTCTGGCTTCCTTAATTTCTTATTTTTCCCTAGCTTTATTAAGATAAAATTGACATGGCACTTGAAGTTACATATAATTTTAAGGTGTAAGATACAGTAGTTTGATAGACATATATATTGCAAAATGATTACTACAGTAAGGTTAGTTAACACATCCTTCATCTCTCATTATTACCATCTTTATGTTATGGTGGTAAGAACATTTAAGATCTACTGTCTTAGCAACTCTCAAATATATGGTACATTGTTGTTAACTATAGTCACCATACTATACATTTAATCCCCAGAATTTATTCATCTTAGAACTAAAAGTTTGTATCCTTTGACCAACATCTCTACCCCTGCCTTTAGCCCCTAGGAACCACCAATCAATCTACTCTCTGTTTTTGTGACTTTGGCTTTTTTAGATTCTACAAGTAAGTGAGATAATACAGTGTTTGTATTTCTCTGTCTGATTTAATTTCACTTAGCATAATGCCTTCAGTGTTCATCCATGTTGTCTCAAATAGCAAGATTTTCTTTTATGGCTGAATAATATTCCATTGTATATGTATTGGCCTCCTTAATTCCTTTTGACAAGTCAACTATCAGTACTCTTTATTTATTTATTTAATTAAATTAATTAATTTATTTTTTCAACTATCAGTACTCTTATTCATACTTCAAGGTAATGTCTTTTTTTTTTTTCCTGGCTTCTTTTAAGATTTTCTCATTGTCTTTGTTTTCAACATTTTACAGTGTACCTAAATTTGGTTTTCTTTGCGTTTATCCTACTTTTGGTTCACTGAGGTTTGTTTTGTTTTTTAGATTTTATTTGAGAGAAAGAGAGCGAGTGTGTTTGGGGGAAAGAGGGGCAGAGGGAGAGGGAGAAGTAGGTTCCTGGAGGAAGCTGGATATGGGGCTCTATTCCAGGGCCCTGGGATCATGACCTGAGCCAAAGACAGATGCTTAACTGACTGAGCCACCCAGGTCTTCTTGGGACACTCTTAAATCTGTGTGTAGTTTATTAGTTTTGGAAAATTCTTAGCTATTATCTCCTTATATATTGCTTTTACCCTGTTTTTACTCATCCCCATTTATATGTTAGACCTTTTATAATTGTCCTACGTATCTTCTACAGTCTGTTGTAGCCTATCCTTTTTTTTTTTTTTTTAAGATTTTATTTATTTATTCATGAGAGACACACACACACAGAAATGCAGAGGGAGAAGCAGGCTCCATGGAGGGAGCTTGATGTGGGACTCGATCCCTCGTCTCCAGGCTTTGGGCTGAAGGCGGCGCTAAACCACTGAGCCACCTGGGCTGCATATTATTATTATTTTTTTTAAAGCAGTTTGAATGTTTTCTATTGACCTGAATTTGAGTTCGCTAATCCTGTTTGCTGCTGTTTCAGATCTGCTGTTAAATCTACCTAGTGAGTCCCCAGTTCTAGATACTGTGTTTTAGGCTTAGGCTTCTTATTTTTTAAATTTTTAAAAAGATATATTTATTCTTTTTTTTTAATGTTTTTTTAAAGACTTTATTTATTTATTAATAGAGACACACAGAGAGAGAGAGAGAGAGAGAGAGAGAGAGAGAGAGAAAGAGGCAGAGACACAGGCAGAGCGAGAAGCAGGCACCATGCAAAGAGCCTGACATGGGACTTGATCCCAGGTCTCCAGGATCACGCCCTGGGCTGCAGGCGGCGCTAAACCGCTGCGCCACCAGGGCTGCCCAGATTTATTTATTCTTGAGAGACACAGAGAGAGGTAGAGACATAGGCAGAGGAGAAGCAGGCTCCCTACACGGGAGCCTGACATGGAACGGAATCCTAAGACCCTTGGATTATAACCTGGGCCAAAGGCAGATACTCAACCACTGAGCCATGCAGTGGTTTAGATTTTTATAAATAGATTCAAATTGTTAAAATTTATTTTAAAAAGTTCATTCTGCCCATCTTTTCCTCTGCTTTCTTTTAACATACTAATCACTGTCATTTTTTAAAGATTTTATTTTTTTTAAGATTTTTTATTTTATTATTTTTTTTAAGATTTTATTTTTTATTCATGACAAAGAGAGAGAGAGAGAGAGAGAGAGAGAGGCAGAGACACAGGCAGAGGGAGAAGCAGGTTCCATGCAGGAAGCCTGACGTGGGACTCAATTCCTGGTCTCCAGGATCACACCCTGGGCTGAAGGCGGCGCCAAACCGCTGGGCCACCAGGGCTGCCCAGATCACTGTCATTTTAAAGTCCCTGTCTACTAACTTGAATATCTGGTCATCTGTGAATTTGTTTTTGTTTTTATTTGATCTTATTTTTTAAAGTTTTTTTTGTTTTGTTTTGTTTTTGAGAGAGAGTACACAAAAGAGAAGGAGGTAGGGGCAGAGGGAGAGGGAGAAACAGACTCCCTACTGAATGCAGAGCCTGCCTTGAGGCTAGCTAGATCTCAGGAGTCTTAGATCTTGACTTGAGCTAAAGTCAGATGCTTAACCCACTGAGCCACCCAGGTCCCCATGTGGATTTGTTTGTTTGTTTTTAAGATTTTATTTATTTATTCATGAGAGACACAGATAGAGAGGCAGAGATACAGGCAGAGGGAGAAGCAGGCTCCATGCAGAGAGCCTGACATGGGACTCCATCCCAGGTCTCCAGGATCATGCCCTAGGCTGAAGGCGGCGCTAAACCGCTGAGCCACTGGGGAGCCATTGGGGCTGTGTGGATTTGTTTCTATACTTTTTTTTCTCTCTTGATTATCAGTCATTAGTCTGCCTCACTATCTATCCATTTTTTTTTATTATGTCAGAAAATGCATGTAAAAGTACCATAGAGATCATGTTTTCATCTAAAGGTGCTTCTGGGGTGGGTACCTAGGTGGCTCAGTTGGTTAAGTGTCTGCCTTTGGCTCAAGTTGTGATCTCAAGGTCCTGGGATTGAAGCTCACAGCAGGGAGCCTGCTTCTCCTTCTTCCTCTGTCTGCCACTCCCCCTGCTTGTGCTCTCTATGTCAAATAAATAAAATCTTTAAGGAAATAAAAGATGCTTATCCCTTTCTGTTAGCAAGATAGGTTGTGAGGCTGTTCCTTTTAAATGAGCCAAGGATTAATTTATTAGGCTGGGGCTTGGGTTGTCGTAAGACTCAGACCATCTCTGGTTGCCCTTGTATTTCTGGTGTGCCCCTCTGGACTTTTCTTTGAGAGAGGTGAATATTTGTCTCCTCAGCTTTGCATGACTACAGGAGATTGAATTCTGCCTTTCAGAAGTTCTAAGTTAGCTTTTTACCCTCTAATACTGTGCAGCTATAAAATCTGAAGGAAGATTGTGTTTTTATGTCCATGCCCAATTTCCTTGGGGAAAATTGGCCATGTGTTTTAATCAGTTCTTGTCCTTCGTTCTAGCCCTGTGTGACCACCAAAATTAATTTCTCTTTCTCTTAGAATCCCTCTGTCTATACTCTCATTTTTGTCTTTCCCTCATCCTAATTGGCAAAATACTTCCAAAAAAGAAAAATTAATAAAATGGCCATCAATTTCTGCCTCATAAAAGAACTTTTTTCTGAAGTTTTAGTTCAAATAGTTCTTGTTACTTTTGTTAGTTTCCATAAGTACGATTTTTGCAAACTTCCCTCGTCTCCCTGCCACCTTGCATTATTACAGAGAGAGCATTGGTCTCCTGTGACCGAGTGCATCCTACTTGGAAGCAGAATTGTCTTCTAATTAATATCTGAGTGACCAAAAAGCTGATGACATTCTGAATGCATAGATAGATGGCAGGCCACTTTAACATCTTTATATGCTGGCCTTTTCCTAATGGAACCTTTTAATGTCACTATCTTTAAGCTTTTCTTTTGAGTTTCCCCAGTGGAGGCTCTTACAGTTTTCTACCTAGAGAGTAAGGGACTAACTGCCAGCATTCTGTGAGCCACCTGAAAAATAGGACTAAGGTTATCAACTTTTAGCATACTATCTTATCCTCAATCCGTTTGCCTGTTTGCAGCATCGATGTTGCCCAACTCAAAGACTGTTACTTTCTCCAGAGACTACAGTGTCCGTCTTCTGGCATGAGCACTTAGCTGCATAAGTCAAGTAGGAAATCTGAGAAACTGCTTTGTAAAGAAGCCTTCGGGCAATCTTCTTATTAGCTCTGTTCTACTCCCACTTTTAGAGCTACTTGATGCTTCCAATTCTCAAAATTTGAGGGGAATTATATGTGTAATGTTGGTTCTCTGTTTTTCACTACCAGTCTAAAACTGCTGGTCATTTGGAATAATTTGTTTCTTTTCCATCTGATTTCTTCTGTGTAAAATTGAATTGCTTTGTCTCTTTGCCCATTGTATTTGTCCTTGTGAGTGTATGCTTTAAACAGAAATTCCTGTATTTTAACTTATAGTGGGCTTGAGGGCGAGCAAAAATAGATGTCACTGTTGAATCTGTAACACAAAAAAGATAACATGGTACAAAACTCATAAGATATTAAAGGGTATTTATAGCAAAAAATTAGTCTTAATAATCTTTTTCTACTGGTTTGAAATTCTGCCTTTATCATAATCCAGATTTCCTTGTTTACTTGGGTCTATTTCTGTTTGTTCCATTGATCTCTACCTAGTTTTACTTATTTTGGCTTAGAATATATATTTAATGTCTATTAGGGTTATTTTTTTTTGTACCTTTCAATCAAATTGACTGGGTTCCCCCCCAAATCCTTTTAGTTTTTTTGAGGGGAGGGTCATTGCATTACATTTATAAGTTAATTTGGAGAGAGTTGACATCTTGACAATAATAAAATTTTTCTGTGACCTTTCATTTATTCAGAACTTTTGTGTCTCTTTCAGACCTCTTATTCATTTAGAGTATCAAGTTGTTTTTTTTAAAGACTGTTTACTAAAAAATAATAATAATAAAGACTGTTTACTTAGAGCAATTTAAGGTTCGTATCAAAATTGAGAGGAAAGTACAATATTTCCCATATACTACTGACCCCACACATTACATAGCCTTTCCCGTTGTCATCTCCCACAAGAATGGTCTGTGTGTTACAGTTGATGAACCTACATCGACACATCAGGATCACCCACAGTCCCATAGTTCACATTCATATTCACTCTTGGCATTGCACATTTACAAATGTGTAATGACATGTATCCATCCTTCTGGTACCATGTAGAATATTTTCACTGCCATGAAAATCCTCTGTGCTCTTTTGTTCATCTTTACCACTTCCCAACCACTAGCAACCACTGATCTTTTTTTCTGTCTTTATAGTTTTGTCTTCTTCAGAATGCCTTATAGTTGGAATAGTTTAGTATATAGCCTTTTCAGTTTGGCTTCAACTTATGCATTTAGGAGCCTCCATGTCTTTTAGTGGCTTGATAGCTCATTCCTTTTTAGCATTCAATATTACATTGTCTGGATGTACCATAATTTGCTTCCATTTACCCATTGAAGGGCATTTTGATTGTTTCCAAGTTTTTTTTTTTTTTTTAATTTTTTATTGGTGTTCAATTTACTAACATACAGAATAACACCCAGTGCCCGTCACCCATTCACTCCCACCCCCCGCCCTCCTCCCCTTCCACCACCCCTAGTTCGTTTCCCAGAGTTAGCAGTCTTTACGTTCTGTCTCCCTTTCTGATATTCCCCACACATTTCTTCTCCCTTCCCTTATATTCCCTTTCACTATTATTTATATTCCCCAAATGAATGAGAACATATAATGTTTGTCCTTCTCCGACTGACTTACTTCACTCAGCGATTGTTTCCAAGTTTTGACAGTTACTAATAAGGCTGCTATAAACATTCATGTAAAATGAATTCTTCATTCATTTTGTGTGGACATAAGTTTTCACCTAATTTGGGTTTTAAATACCAAGGAGCATGATTGCTGGATTGTATAAGAGTTTATTTTTTTTATTTTTTTATTTTTTTAAAAGATTTTATTTATTTATTCATGATAGACATAGAGAGGCAGAGACACAGGCAGAGAGAGAAGCAGGCTCCATGCACCGGGAGCCCGACGTGGGACTCGATCCCGGGTCTCCAGGATCGCGCCCTGGGCCAAAGGCAGGCGCCAAACCGCTGCGCCACCCAGGGATCCCTGTATAAGAGTTTATTTAATTCTTTAAAAAAATTTTTTTTTAATTTTTATTTATTTATGATAGTCACAGAGAGAGAGAGAGGCAGAGACACAGGCAGAGGGAGAAGCAGGCTCCATGCACCGGGAGCCCGATGTGGGATTCGATCCCGGGTCTCCAGGATCGCGCCCTGGGCCAAAGGCAGGTGCCAAACTGCTGCGTCACCCAGGGATCCCGAGTTTATTTAATTCTAAGAGACTGCCAACTGTCTTTCACAGTGGCTATACAATTTTGCATTCCCATCAGCAATGAATAAGAGTTCTAGTTGTTTTGTATATCCTTGTCAGCATTTGGTTTTGTCACTGTTTTGGATCTTAACCATTGTAATAGTTGTGTAATGAAATCTCGATTGATTGATTGATTAAAAAGATTTTATTTACTTATTCATGAGAGACACACAGAGAGAGGCAGAAACATAGGCAGAGAGAGAAGCAGACTGCTTTCAGGGATCCTGATGTGGGACTCAATCCCAGGATTTAAGGATCACGCCCTGGGCAGTAGGCCGGCACTTAACCTCTGAGCTACCCAGGCGACTCAAATCTCATTGTTTTAATTTGCAATTCTAATGTTGTGTAATGTTGAGAAATCTTTTCTTTTTTCTTTTTTTTTTAAATTTTTATTTATTTATGATAGTCACACAGAGAGAGAGAGAAGCAGAGACATAGGCAGAGGGAGAAGCAGGCTCCATGCACCGGGAGCCCGACGTGGGATTCGATCTCGGGTCTCCAGGATCACGCCCCGGGCCAAAGGCAGGCGCTAAACCGCTGCGCCACCCAGGGATCCCGAGAAATCTTTTCATATGTGTATTATCTATATATCTTCCTTAGAGATCTGTTCAGATCTCTTGCCTGTTTTTAATTCATGTTGTCTATTTTCTTATTGTTGAAATTTAAGAGTTCTTTATATATTTTGGATAAGTCTTTTATCGCATGTGTCTTTTGCCAACATTTTCTCCTAGTATGTGGCCTGTCTTCTCATTCTTTTGTGAGTGTCGTCCACAGAGCTCTTTTTAATTTTAATGAAGTCCAACTTAATGTCTCATTCAATGCCTTTGGCATTGTTTAAAGGATTATCACTAAATCAAAGGGCATCCAAATTTTTTCCAGTGTTATGTTCGAGGAATTTCATGGTTATGTTTTACGTTAGGTCTTATGGTCCTTTTTTCAGTTATTTTTTTTGTAAAGACTGTGATGTCTTTGCATAGTTTTTTCCCCACACAAATGGTATCATACTTAACTTGCAGCATCCCTTTTTTCACTTAATATGTACTTGTCATTAAAGAGTATCCTTATCTTTTTTCTTGAGTTATTAATCTTGCATATTCAATTCTATTGCTAAGTAATTGACCTTTATTGTTGCTTTTTTTTTTAAGATTTTATTTATTTATTCATGAGAGACACACAGAGAGAAGCAAAGACAGAGGCAGAGGGAGAAGCAGGCTCCCTGTGAGGAGCCTGATGTGAGACTCGATTCCAGGACCCCAGGATTATGTCCTGAGCCAAAGACAGACGCTCAACTACTGAGCCACCCGGGTGCCCCATTGTTGCTATTTCAAATAGGATATTTTCTAAGTAGTTCTCCGTGGGAGTACTTTTGAATTTATCATGTTAATTTACACCAGCACCCAACTGAATTGTTACCGTTTTGTAATCGTTTTCTAGTAGATTCTTTTTAGATTTCCATGTAAAGCAGAATTTGAAAATCATGATAATTTTAGTTCTTGTAATTTTTATACCTTTCTTTTATTTATGCTTATTTTTCTTATCCTTTTCCTTTTATTTCTCTTATATTGGCTACTATATGCAGAATAATGTTAAATAACCATAATGATGAAGAATATCCCATCTTTTTCCTGGCCTTACTGAGGTGGCTTGTGGCACTTATTAAATCATGTTGGGTTTTGGGCTAGATATAATATGCTTTATCATGTTATAGAAATATCTGCCCCCCCTTTTTTATAATCAAGAATGAATATTGAATTCTGTTGCATGTCTTTTCAGTATCTTGAGGAGATGATCATATGATTTTTTACTGTTTATCATTAAGCCATTTGCTAAATATTGTGATGTGGGAGTGTATGTTTCTTATTTAAAGCCAGTTAAGGAAGGTGGAGAAGGGTCTAGATTGGCCCACTGGTTGAAGTATGACTGCATGGTACTGAGCCAGCCTTACACGTGTTAGAAGGACAGTCCAGTCTAATGGGTCAGGAGTATTAATCTAAGATGAAAAAAATTGTCTAACTCAAGAGAGAATTAGCAAGGATAATAATAGCTACTCTTTATTATATTAAGTGGTTACCATGTACCCTGCACTGTGCTAAGGGGAATATATTATATGTAATATGTAGACTCCATTAATTACTAGCTGTGTGACCTTGTGCAAGTTTCTAAAACTCTTTGTATTCATTTTTCCTCTATAATAGGAGTTTGATGATAATACCTACCTTACAGGGTTATTTTAAGAACTAAATGAATTGGGGTGCCCAGGTGGCTCAGTTGGTTGAGCCATCCGCTCTGGATTTCAAGCTCAGGTCATGATCTAGGGGTCCTGGAATCCAGCCTGCTGTGTGGCTACATGTTCATTGGGGAGTTTGCTTGAGGATTCTCTTTCCCTCTCCTTCTGTCCTTCCCCGTGCTCATGTGTGTGCATGCTCTCTCTCTTAAATAAAGTTTTTTTTTTTTTTTAAAGAATCAAATGACTTAACATATGTAAATAATTTAGAACAGTGGCTGGCACGGAGTAAACAGTCAATAAGTGAGAGCTATCACTACTGTACTTCTTCTAGCAACCCCATGAGGTGAGTTATTGGACCAGTTCTTTTTTTTTTTTTTTTTTTTTTTTAAGATCTTATTTATTTATTCATGAGAGAGACAGAGAGAGATAGGGAGAGAGGAAGCCCGATATGAGACTGGATCCCTGGACCCAGGATCATGCCCTGAGCCAAAGGCAGAGGCTTAACCACTGAGTCACCCAGGCATCCTCTGATTTTGCTTATTAAGTCTGTCTGCCTTAATTGTATTTTGCCCTGGCTCTCAAAGCAGAATAGTTGGATGTTCAGACAAGATGGCTTGTCAGGAAGTTGTCTGGTGAGAGGACCAGGTCACCCCTGCTTCTGGAGTTTGGAACAGAGTACAGCCTTTGGGCAGGACATTGGGCACGACAAGCAGAAATGGAATATACTTGTAGAACAAGTACTTCAGGGGGCACGTGAGTGGCTCAGTGGTTGAGCCTTTGCCTTTGACTCAAGTTGTGATCCCAGGGTTCTGGGATTGAGTCCTGCATTGGGCTTCCCACAGGGAGCCTCCTTCTTCCTCTGCCTATGTCTCTGCTTCTCTCTGTGTCACTCATGAATAAATAAATACAATCTTTAAAAAAAATAAAATAAAAACAAGAACTTCAGAATTAGAGTTGGGGCACATGTTGGCATATGGGCTGGAGGAAAGAGTTTGGAGTCCAGTAATTAGACCATTCACAATTCAACTGAGTCTGTGGATGGAGGACATCTACTTAATAAGTTAGAATTGTTCCTGAGAGTTAGGGATGTATTGTGGGTGTTGAAAGTGGCAATAGCTACAAGGACAGTTATATCAGAAACTGGTAACGAGGGCTGGCAGTAGTTACTTGATTTCTCAGTCACTTATATTTACTCTTCATGATACTAGACCAGCTGTGCTCTGATATCAGCTGGCGTCATGAGCTACTGAACTCATGGTTTAGATGCCCTTTGCAATAACCAGTTTCTTCTGTGTCCTGATGGCTGATGATGTAACTAACCTGCCTATCGGGATTCCTGACTTCTGGCTTACTCTTAATCTTTTAAAATTTGCCTGCCCTTCCAAATCCTGCTAATCCAGATTCTTTACTGACTTCATGTTACTGATTTGATACTTGCTTCTTTCCTTTTAATTAAATTTTCATTCATAAAAATAATTTATATATATATATCCCTGCTCCCAGAAGCAACATCTTTCAGTTGATTAAGACATGGAGAGTGAGCGAGTCTTCAGTTACCTCTAGCATAAAACCACACCTGAAGTAAGTCCTACCTCTAGACTCAATCACATATTGCCAGTATTTATTTAAACCAGTTTTTGTTGTTGTTGTTATGGTTCCTAGTGTTAACAATCCTACTTCTCAGTTCATGGCTGTGTATCAGTATCTTGCCCAAACCAGACCTTTTCTTATTTTTTTGGTGGTAGTTGGTAGGTAGGCATGCATGTATCCGTTTCTTTTTATTTACATTCCCATGCCCTTCTCTTTCCCTCCTTTTCCATAGGCAACCATTCTACAGTGTTTATGAGTATTCTTTGATAGGCCCTCTTTTTTAAAGTAGGCCCCACGCCCAGCATGGAACCCAGTGTGGGGCTTAATCTCACTATTCTGAGATCATGACCTGAGCTGAGATCAAGAGTCAGATGCTTAACCAGCTGAGCCATACAGGTACCCTGTTAAAATAAAAAAAAAAAAAAAAAAAGATTCTTTAAAGAGTGCCTATCAGGGGTGCCTGGGTAGCTCAATCGGTTAAGCATCCAACTCTTGATCTCAGCTCGGGTCTTAATCTCAAAGCTGTGAGTTCAAGCCCTATGTTGGGAGCCTACAATCACAGACTTAGAGAAAAGTTCCCAAAACTTCCTTCCTGAACTTTTTTTTTTTTTTAAGATTTTATTTATCTATTCTTGAGAGAGAGAGAGAGAGAGAGAGGCAGGCAGAGGGAGGAACAGGCTTTATGCAGGGAGCCCAACACGGGACTCCAGGATCCCCCCGTGGGCGGAAGGCAGGTGCTCAACTGCTGAGCCACCTGGGCGGAAGGCAGGTGCTCAACTGCTGAGCCACCAGGGCTGCCCCCAGAACTATTTGATAGTAAGTTGCCAATCTCTGATTTACCACCATTTCTCTAAATACTTTAGAGTTTATTTCCTATAAACAAGATGATTCTATGTAGCGATGTCTGCCTTCGGCCTAGGGTTGATCTTGGAGTCCTGGGATGGAGTCTCACATCGGGCTCCCTGTATGGAGCCTGCTTCTCCCTCTGTATAGGTCTCTGCTTCTCTGTTTCTCTGTGTTTCTCATGAATAAATAAATCTTTAAAAAAAAGATTATTCTATGTAATCACAATGTATGATTATATATTGTTCCTGTGAACAGTTAGGAAATTAACATTGAGTTATTAATACCATCTAAGCCAAATTTAAAAAAAAATACCATCTAAGCCTTAAGGCTCCTTCTATTTTGCCAATTTTCTTTACTGTTCTTTGCAGTAAAAGAACCCAGTTCAGAATCATGTGTTGCTTTTGCTTTTAGTTATCCTCGGTGTCTGTAATCTCTTTCAGACTCTAATCACGCCTTGTTTTTTTCTAGGCTTTAATGCCCTTAATGGGTTTGATGGTTTTGGGGCACTTACTTTGTAGAATATCCCTCAGTTTGAGTTAGTAATGTTTCCTCATGTTTATTTCAGGTGGCACATGATTTTGATTTGTCTCATTACTGATAATGTCCACTTTGGTTATTTAGAAGATATTTGTCCGGTTTCTATAAAGTTACTGTTCTCCTTTATAATCAGTATTTTGTGGGAAACTGTTCTGAAACTGTTTTTGAAATTGTAAACGTTCCATTTCTAGTCAACTTTCAATTTATGTTTATGGATTCATAATTTATTCAGTGGGTGATGATGGTATGCATTCAGATATAAAGCTATATGCATGTATACTATATTGGCATATTTGATACAGTTTAATATATAATAGTACATTAAAATATTAAAATGTGCTCTAAATCTAAGTGGAAGGTCATATTTCAGAATGTTCAGTATGATTATCTAGTTGGTGGTAAGTAAAATCCACCATAATGAGATAGGTGAAGTTCAGAAAATTTAATCAAACAAAATAACAAGCTGAGTGTTATTTCTAGCTGGCCTGAAGTTATAAGGATCCAGCTGCTTGATCCAAATCTGACCTGGTCCTGGCTGCAGTTTGGTGCCACCTGGTGGCATTTGTTCACTTCATTATAATATAAATGGGGACAAATCTGGCTGGTTAAGACTTCTATGCATTGTTGGCAATTTTAGGCATGATTAGTTGATGGCACGTTCTTTGACACAGTCCTGGGAATTTTGGCCAGGTGAGTACTGAGAGTGAGAAGACCAGCTCTCTCACCCTTGCTTTTTTTTTTTTTTTTTAAAGATTATTTATTCATGAGAGACAGAGAGAGAGAGAGAGAGAGAGAAAGACAGGCAGAGACACAGGCAGAGGGAGAAGCAGGCTCCATGCAGGAAGCCCAACGTGGGACTCTATCCCGGGTCTCCAGGATCAGGCCCTAGGCTGAAGGAGGCGCTAAACTGCAGAGCCCCCCGGGCTGCCCTCCCCTTTGCTTTCTAAGACAGGTGGCTTACTTTCCTTGGCCTGCCTCTGTCAGAATAGGAGTGAATGGTAGGTGGATATGTTTATTGTACTATTGGTGATTTTTATTTTCTGTCTTTAAAATCTGTACTTTTTCTCCAAATTAACATGCATGAAGTATTAGTAAAGTCTTTATGAAAACTAAAATTGGGGATGCCTGGGTGGCTCAGCAATTGGGTGCTTGCCTTCGGCTCAGGTGGGAGGCTCAACTTTCTCAAGAATAAGGGAAACCGTATTAAGTAGGTGATATAGGGATACCTGGGTGGCTCAGCAGTTGAGCTTCTGCATTTGGCTCAGGGTTTGATCCTGGGGTCCCGGGATCAAGTCTGACATCAGGCTCCCTGCATGGAGCTGGCTTCTCCCTCTGCCCGCATCTCTGCCCCCCCCACCCCGTGTCCTCATGAATAAATAAAATCTTTAAAAAAAAAAAAGTAGATGATTTATATAAGAACCGTTTTCCAGCACTTCAAATAAATTTTCAGGCAGTATTTATTTAAGGCCTGCTCTCAGGACTTATTCTGGGTCTATAAAATGATACTTTCTTCCAAAGCAAGTCTTGTCTTTAATTTTTCTGTTTTAATTCTATTATATATTATCACCATTTCTGGATTATTTTCAGATTCTTCTGATTTCCTTTATCCATCCACTAACATTTTCTTCTTGGATCTTAGGTGCATGGGGTTAGTCATAATCCTCAGTTTATAGCCCATTGTTGTCATTGGTTTGTACAAACTACTACTGTTACTTTTTTCTTTATTTAAATTTTTGTTTTAGATTTATTTATTCATGAGACGCACACAGAGAGAAGCAGAAACATAGGCAGAGGGAGAAGCAGGATCCCTGTGGGGAGCCTGATGTGGGACTCCATCCCAGGATCCTGGGATCATGACCTGAACCAAAGGCAGATGGTTACCCACTGAGCCACCCAGGTGCCCCGTGCTTGTGTTACTTCTTTTTATCCTCATACCCTACTTTCATTTCTCTCCTCTGGTCATAGACAACCATTCTATTGTGTACTTTTTAATTTGTATTTGTTCTTACAAAATCTGTATTATTCTGTGTGCATGTATTTTACTTATGTAATTTAAGCATTATTATTATATTTTCTCCTAAGCAGTATATTTTATTTAAAAAAATTTTTTTTAATTTTTTAAAATTTTATTTATTTATGATAGTCACAGAGAGAGAAAGAGAGAGAGGCAGAGACATAGGCAGAGGGAGGAGCAGGCTCCATGCACCGGGAGCCCGACGTGGGATTTGATCCCGGGTCTCCAGGATCGCGCCCTGGGCTAAACTGCTGCACCACCCAGGGATCCCCTAAGCAGTATATTTTAAAAGTCCATCCATATTGCTGTGTGTATCCCTAATTGCTGTGACTGTTATACAGTATTATGCAGTATGCTTCCATCACAGTTTAGCTCTACTCTCAGTGCCAACCACCTACCTATGTTGTCTCCGTCTTCACTTAGTGACGGTTGGTACTATGGTGAACATCCAGGTATGGATCCCATTATGTACTCCTAATGAGAATTTCTTTGGAATATAGACCCAGGTGCAGAACTGTTGGATTATGGGGGATGTATATTTAATTTGACTAAATATTGTTCTGTAGAATAGTATAGGGAATATAATAAGGAGGAAATTAATCTGTACTCTTAACTAGTAGGGCATGATATTTTTCCTCTATCTTTGCATTCTATCCAACACTTGACAATATTTTCTTATTTTGCCAGTCTCATACAGAATGTCTCATATTTAAAAATTTTGTCCTTTTCTGATAATTGATTTGAGCATCTCTTCACATGTGTATTGCATTTATTCTTCAGTAAAGTGCCTATTTATATTTTTTTGCCCCCCCCCCCACCCCCCCACCTTAGAATGAGGTTACTGGGTTTTGTTTTTTGAGAGTGAGCGAGCATGCCTGAGTGAGCATGTGAGCAGGAGAGGAAGAGGGACTACTCTCAGACAGACTTCATGCTGAGCACAAAACCCAAGGTAGGGCTCCATCTCACAACCTGAGATCATGACCTGAGCTAAAATCAAGAGTCAGACACAACTGTGTGAGCCACCCCAGCGCCCCTGTTTTGTTTTCTTGAGTTATAGGGGTCTTTATTTATAAAATGTCTTCCTGTAATCTCTTAAGTGAAGAGAAACTTAAATTTGATGTAATCAAATTAATTTTTTACCTAATAGTTTGTTTTTTTTTTTTTTAAAAAAAGGTTTTATTTATAAGTAATCTCTACACCAACTTGAGGCTCAAACTCTCAATCCCTAGGGCAAGAGTCACATGTTCTAAAGACTGAGCCAGCCATGCATCCTATAATTTGTACTTTTTTGATTGAAGTTCTTTAACTTCATTGTTTCACCTTTCACATTTATATCTTTAATCCATCTTGAAGATATTTGTGTAGGTTCTACAGGGTTCCAATGCTATTTCCTTCTAGTTTTCTAGAAGGGTAATTTACCAAACAGTATCTTTCCCGAGATGATTTCCTTTAATAGTCATAAAATCTGTTTATGATATATTAAATTCCCCTATAAGTTTGTATTCTGTGTTTTGTTTCATTATCTGTTCTAAACCAGTATCAAATCCTACTATTCTTATTTACATTTTGTTACTTGGTGGGATAATGTTACCTACTGATCTTTACTCTCCCCTTTCCTTCCCCTCACAGTTGTCTGAAAATTTTAGAATAAATTTGTTCAGTTTAACAGAAAACAATTGGAACACTTATTGGGATTCTATATTGAATTTATAGATTAATTTGGGGGAGAATTGACAAGGAGTATTTCCCTTTTTCTTGGTAGAATTTCCCTTTTCTATTAGAATATTCTCCCTTTTTAGTAGAATTCTTAAGCTAACCAAGAATACATAATTCACAGCTACCTTATAATAAATTTATAAAACTTGTAAAACTGAAACTCTGTACCCATGAAACAATAATTCCCCATTCTCTTCTCCCTTGAAACCCTGCAAACACTATTATACTTTCTCATCTTTATGATTTTTAACTACTCTACCTCATATAAGTAGAATCATAGTATTTGCCTTTTGTGACAGATTTATTTCATTTTCGCAAAATGTCCTCACATTTCCATCTGGTAGCATATAGAATTTTCTTCCTTTTTAAGGCTTAATAATATTTCATTGTGTCTGTATACCATTTTGCTTACCTATTCCTCTCTTGATGGACACAAGAGTTGTTGCTTCTACCTTTTAGTTATTATGAATAATTCTATGAACATGGGTGTACAAATATTTATTTTTTTCTTCCTGCTTTCATTTCTTTTGAGTATATACCTAGAGGTGTAATTCTTGGATCACATGGTAATTCTATTTTTAATTTTTTGAGGAACGACCATACTGTTTAACATAGTGGCTGTCTCATTATAAGTGGTGTTTCATTATAGCTTTGATTTGCATTTCAGTGATTAGTGATGTTGAGCATCTTTTTATATGCTTGTTAATTTGTACATTGTCTTTGGAGGAATGCCTGTTAAAGTTCTTTGTCCATTTTTGAATCAGGTTATTTTTCAGGTTTTTAAATTTTTTTTTAAAGATTTTATTTATTCATTCATGAGAGACACACACAGGGAGAGAGAAAGAGACAGAGACAGAGACTTACGCAGAGGGAAAAGCAGGCTCCATGCAGGGAGCCTTATGTGGGACTCGGTCCTGGGACTCCAGGATCACATCCTGGGCGGAAGGCAGGTGCCAAACCACTGAGCCACCCAGGCATCCCGTTTGAGTTTTAAGTGTTCTCTATTCTGGATATATCAGAAATATGATTTGCAAGTATTTTCTCTTTCTCTCTTTTTTTCTTTATTTATCTCTCTACCCAATGTGGGATTCAAACTCATGACCCTGAGATCAAGAGTCACATGCTCTATCAACTGAGCCAGGCAGGCTTTTACCCTAGGATGTGCTGTCCCTTTTTGTCTATTTTCTCTTTATTATATTTTTATTTTTTTTATTTATTTATTTATTTATTTTTTAAATTTTTATTTATTTATGATAGTCAGAGAGAGACGGAGAGAGGCAGAGACACAGGCAGAGGGAGAAGCAGGCTCCATGCACCGGGAACCCGACGTGGGATTCGATCCCGGGTCTCCAGGATCGCGCCCTGGGCCAAAGGCAGGCGCTAAACCACTGAGCCACCCAGGGATCCCTCTTTATTATATTTTTAAATTGATTGTTGCTTAGGTAGACATATGATATTAACTTTTATAGATTGATCTTATGTTTGTTAATTTGGCTGAACAAATCTTTGTTCTAATAGTAAGCTAGTTTTTATAGATTATTTCTGAAAATAATTACTATCTTTTCCCTTTCAATCCACATTTTTTCAAACTTATTTTTTCTTTTATGATGGTATATAAAATAGTAATGGTGTTAGAAATAACCTTATTGGGATCCCTGGGTGGCGCAGCGGTTTAGCGCCTGCCTTTGGCCCAGGGTGCGATCCTGGAGACCCAGGATCGAATCCCACGTCGGGCTCCCAGTGCACAGAGCCTGCTTCTCCCTCTGCCTGTGTCTCTGCCTCTCTCTCTCTCTCTCTCTCTCTCTGTGACTATCATAAATAAATAAAAATTTATAAAAAAAAAAAAAAAAAAGAAATAACCTTATTTACAGTCTCAAATACTACATAGATGTACTAAGTTCTCCCTATTAAATATAATAATTGTTGTGAGCTTTTGGTCCATATAGCTGTTACCAAAGTAAATAAAGTAGCTTTCTGTTCCTAGTTTGTGACTTTTTTTTGTGATTTTTTAAAAAATTTTAAATCATTAATAGGTATTAAAGTTTATTCAAAGCATTTGCTGCATTGATAGAGATATCCATTTTCTCCCATAGTGTATTTATGTGGTCAGATACATGATAGATTTTGCTGACATCCTTGAATTTTAAGGAAAAAGTGTGTTGATAATGATGTATTTTTTTTTAATACACTGTTGGATATATATAACACAACTCAACTTTTTCTTAAAAGTTGGTTAGAGGGATCCCTGGGTGGCACAGTGGTTTGGCGCCTGCCTTTGGCCCAGGGCATGATCCTGGAGACCCGGGATCGAATCCCACATCGGGCTCCCGGTGCATGGAGCCTGCTTCTCCCTCTGCCTGTGTCTCTGCCTCTCTCTCTCTCTCTCTCTCTCTCTCTGTGACTATCATAAGTAAAAAAAAAAAAAAACAAAAGTTGGTTAGATGTTACATATGAAATCTTCTTAGGGGATTTTGGGGGAAATAGAAGTCTTCAATTACCAGTTAATTTCTTCAGTTGTTAATTGTCTATTTGAGTTCTCAATTTTTTTGATGCTCATTTTGGCATTTAAAATTTTTATTTTTTTAAAAAAAAGATTTTATTTATTTGACAGTGCAAGTAGAGAGTACAAGCACAAGCTGGGTGGGGAGTGCCAGAGGGAAAGAGAGAAGCAGACTGCCTGCTGAGCAAGGAGCCTGATGCAGAATTTGAACCCAGGATACTGGGATTCTGAGCCAAAGGCAGATGTTTAACCAACTGAGCTACTCAGATACTCTCTATTTTGGCATTTTATATTTTTATGAATATTTCTTCAATTTTTATTTAAGTGTTCAAGTAATTACCATATTATTCATAATAACCTTTTTATAATTTTTCTCATTTTCATTTGGTCTTCTTATATCTATGTTTATTTTCCCCTTATTCTATATTTTTAAAATTTGTGACTTTTTTCTCCACACATTTTTTTTAAAAGATTTTATTTATTTATTCATGAGAGACACAGAGAAAGGCAGAGACATAGGCAGAGGGAGAATTAGGCTCCATGCAGGGAGCCCAGTATGGGAGTCAGTCATGGGACTCCAGGATCAAACCTTGCGCCAAAGGCAAATGCTCAACCACTGAGCCACCCAGGCCCCCCAGTATGTTTACTTTTTAAACATGGGGTTTTTAAAGCTCTCCTTGGGGACTAATCTCTAACTTTATATGGTTAAAGAGCATAATCTGTGTTCTTAATCCTTTGGATTTTATCAAAGCTTCCTTTATGGCTTGAAACATGTATCCTTTAAAAGACTCTCGAGGATCCCTGGGTGGCTCGGTGGTTTGGCGCCTGCCTTCGGCCCAGGGGCGTGATCCTGGAGTTCCAGGATCGAGTCCCACATCGGGCTCCCTGCATGGAGCCTGCTTCTCCCCTGCCTGTGTCTCTGCCTCTCTCTCTCTCTCTCTCTCTCTCTCTCTCTCTCTCTCTCTCTCTTTTTCTCCCTCTCTCCGTCTCTCATGAATAAATAAATAAAATCTTAAAAAAAAAGACTTTCTCTTTGCTAAGTATTAAGTTCTATATGCTGTCTTTTTACTAGCTCAAAGTTACTAGTTATTCAGATCTTCCATACTTAACTTTTTTTCCCTACATGATCTATGAGATCTGAGAAGTGTGTTCAAGTCTCCAAATACAATTGTTAGTTTACATATTTCTCTCTGCATTTCTTCTGTTTATTACTTGAGATATTTTGTGGCTGTGTTTTTAGATACATGTTTATGATGGTTATATCTCCTTGTTCTATCATTGCTTTTACCCTAGGATGTGCTGTCCCTTTTTGTCTCATGACATTTTTTTGTCTTGAATTCCATTTTATCAGATTGCTTCTCTACCTTTCTTTTAGCTTATTTTTTCTAAGTGTATTTTTCTGTACTTTCATTTTTTTCAGTATTTTTTAATCTTTTAGGTAACATACTGTTGGATTTGAGAACACATGGATCAAGAACTTAAGCATGATAACTATATTTAAGGAAATAAAAGATTCCAATGGTATATCTTATCTGGTTTTTGTCTGTCTCTTACTGTAGTTGTATGTACTTTTCAGGTGATTATTTTGGTTCATGAGCTTCTTTTTCCTGGGATTGTCAGCTTCTGTTTGGTAATGTGTATTGGGGAAATAATGAAAATCCCAGGTGCCACAAGAATCAGTGTTGATCATTTCTGTTTGCTGCCACTTCATGCTGCAAGTGACCCTGGACAAGGTTTTATTTTGAAACTCATTAGGAAGGGGGTGGATACCTGCCTGGCTCAGTCAGAAGAATATGTGACTCTTGATCTCAAGGTCAGGAGTTCAAGCTCTACATTGGGTGTAGAGATTACTTAAAAAGAAAATGTTCGGGCAGCCCAGGTGGCTCAGCGGTTTAGCGCCGCCTTCAGCCCAAGGCGTGACCCTGGAGACCCAGGATCGAGTCCCACATCGGGCTCCTGGTGAGGAGCCTGCTTCTCCCTCTGCTTGTGTCTCTGCCTCTCTTTCTCTCTGTGTCTCTCATGAATAAATAAATAAATAAAATCTTTAAAAAAAGAAAAAGAAAATGTTCTTCATGAAACTTGGAGGAAGAAGTAGTAGGAAGCGGCCTTCTTAGATTATTATATCTGTATCAGCCTTGGAGACCTGAAGGCTCAGAAGGGTAAAAGCCTAGGGTGGGTAATCAGCCTGCAACTGTGTTTATCTGTACCTTAACAGTAGCAGGGCTTTTGCACTGCCTTGATTTTATAGAGCAGACACTTGAAATATGATTGTTGTTTTATTTGAAGGAAGGGGACAGTCAGTGATTATTCCAAACTATAAGTGAGGGAGAACCAAGAACTACTCTCCCCACCTCCCCAATTCTATTCTCTGCTTCTATAAGTTTGCTATTTTAGATACCTCATGTAAGTGGAATCATGCAGTATTAGTTCTTCAGTGTAACTGGTGTACTTCATTTAGCATAATGCGATCCACGTTGTTAGAAATGGTAAGATTTCCTTTTTTTATTTTTTTAAGATTTCCTTTTTTTAAATGACTGAATAATATTCTATCCTAAGTATATACCACATTTTCTTCATCCATGTTGATGGACTTTTGGTTTTTTGGTATATTTGGGCAATTGTGAATGATGTATACATACTTTGAAAATAAAAAAATATCATCTAAGCTTATGATGTTAAACAGTATCCTGCTTTTATCTATTCACTCCTACATTTCCTCTCTCTCTAGTCTTTTGTTTTCTGATATATTTTTTACCTATTCATTTCTAAAAAGTGTGCTTGATACTGTTACTTGATGATTTTGTAATTTTAGGATTTAAAAAAAAATGTTATGTATTTATTCATGAGAGACACAGCAAGAGAGAGAGAGAGAGGTAGAGACACAGGCAGAGAGAGAAGCAGGCTCCATGCATAGAGCCTAATGTAAGACTCGATCCCGGGACTCTAGGATCACGCCCTGGGCTGAAGGCAGGCGCTCAACTGCTGAGCCACCCAGGCATCCCATTGTTTTGGTTTACTATTATGAAAGTAAAGCGTTTAATCTTACACCACTCCCCTTTATCACCATCTCCCCTTCTTTTATCTTTCCAAGTATAGTTTATAGCAATATTTAGTGTTTGGCTCATTTAGAATATATATGTTGACTCCTTCCCCAGCTGTGTACTGTGATTACTTTTGCTTTCATGGATAGTCTTTTGTTTTTCCATTTTACTTGGTTTCCTTTGTACTCATTTATGATTCCAATTTCCCTACCGGAATTGTAAAACCTCTTTGAATACTGTTTTCCATGTTATTAAATAGGTTATGTATTCTCAGTTTCACTTTAGGTCCTTTATCATTTATTTTATATTTGCAGGTTTCTTTCAGTCTCAAAACTCCAGTCCTTCGGTTCTGAAAAATTATATAAATTCTTTAATTGTTTCTATTTTCTGGTTTTTTTATTTTTTATTTTTTTTTATTTTCTGTTTTTCTTTTTCTGGAACTCCTATTCCTAAGATAGTGAGTTAGATTCTCTAATTTCCATATTCTCTTGTATTTTCTACACTTTTGTCTTTTCATTTTATTTTAAAGGTTATTTTCTCAACTTCAGCCTTTTTAAAAAAATATTTATTTATTCATGAGAGAGAGAGGCGGAGACATAGGCAGAGGGAGAAACAGGCTCCTCGCAGGGAGCCCAGTGCGGGACTTGATCCCTGGACCCCCAAGATCCTTCTCCCTCTCCCATGCCCTGAGCCAAAGGCAGACACTCAACCACTGAGCAACTCAGGCGTCCCTACTTCAGTCTTTTATTTTTAATTTTTAATTTTTTTTCCTATTTCATTCTTTATAATCTTTTCGTGTGTGTGTTTTAAAATTTTGGTTATTTTTTTTAATTTGTTATTTTTATTATTTTTAAATATTTTATTTATTTATTCATGAGACACACGGAGACATAGGCAGAGGGAGAAGCAGGCTTCATGCAGGAAGCTCGGTGCAGGACTTGATCCCAGGACCTCGGGATCACACCCCCAGCCAAAGGCAAGACGCTCAACCGCTGAGCCACCCAGGCGTCCCAAGATTTTATTTATAAGCAATCTCTACATCCACCGTGGGGCCTGAACTCAAAACCCTGAGATGGAGAGTTGCAACCAAACCAGCCAGCTGCCCCTTGGTTATTGTTTTTAAAACTTTATTATGGAAAGTAAAAAGATAAAGTGGAGAGAATCTTAAAATGAAGTCTGGTGTAGCTATCACCTAGTTTAGTGGTTGACATTTACCAATGTTGTTATCTCTCTTCAATTTATTTTTTTATTTTTATTGAGAGAGAGTGTGAGCAGGGGGGTAAGGGGAGGAGGCAGAGGGAGAGGGAGAGGGAGAGAGAATTCTAAGCAAATTCCATGCTCAGCATGGTGCCTGAAGCGGGGCTTTATCTCATAATCCTGAGATTACAACTTGAGCCAAAATCAAGAGTTGAAGGCTAGGGGCGCTTAGGTGATTCAGTTGGTTAGGTGTCTGCTTTCAGCTCAAGTTATGATCCCGGGATCCTGGGATCAAACCCTGAGTTGGGCTCCCTGCTCAGCAGAGTCTGCTTTGCTTTCTCCGTCTCCCTCCTTTCTACTCATTCTCTCTCTCTCTCAAATAAATAAAATCTTTAAAAAGGGGAGTCTGAGGCTTAACTGACTGTGCCACTCGGGTGCCCTACTTGGTTCATTTTGTTCTTTCTTTTTTAAGATTTTATTTATTTGATAGAGAGTACAAACCAGGGGGAGTGGGAGAAACAGGATCCCAGGACTCTGGGGTCATGACCTGAGCTGAAGGATACACTTAACCTACTGAGCCATCCAGGTACCAACCCCACCCCCCACCCCTATTCATTTTTAAAAGTGAGTTACTTTAAAAAAAAAAAAAAAGTGAGTTACTAAGGAATGGCAGGTTAGGTGCGGAGGCATGAGAGTTCAGGGAGCACCTGGATGGCTCAGTTAGAGCATCTGACTCTTGATTTTGCCTCAAGTTATGATCTTAGGGTTGTGAGATTGAGCCCTCTGGTAGGCTCCTCACTGGGCATTGAGCATACTTAAGATTGTCTCTCTCCCTCTGCCCACCCCCCTCCCCCAAGAAGCTGCAAGTGGGAAATTGTGTGTGAGTGCACCTTTTTGATTAGCGGGTCTCAACAAACTTAGGTGGCAAATTGGGCCTTTTTTTTTTTTTTTTTAAGATCTTATTTTTATTTGACAGAGTGCACAGGCAGGCAGAGCAGCAGGGAGAGGGAGAAGCAGGGTCCCTGCTTGATTCCAGGACCCTGGGATCATGACCTGAGCTGAAGGCAGAGACTTAAAAAACTGAGCCACCCAGGAGCCCCAAATTGTGGACTTTTTATGGGGATCCTCCATGTATGAATATCTGTAGGTTATATAATATAGTTGGTTTACAGAAGAGTTCATTTAATTAATTTTTAAAGAGATTTTATTTATTTATTCATGAGAGACACAGAGAGAGGCAGAGACAGAGGCAGAGGGAGAAGCAGGCTCCCCACAGGGATCACATCGTGAGCCAAAGGCAGATGGTCAACCACTCAGCCACCAAAGCACCCCAGAAGAGTTCATTTTAGTATCTTTTAAAAATATACTATGAAAAAAAAAATACACTATGAATTATGGTTTCTGCATTTGGGAGCAGTAATATAAATACTTTGAAAACCATTTAGCCTTATAAATTCTTAGTTTGAAAATGTTAATGATCTCATCAATATTTGTAATTGCTAGTATAGTTTTCCTTTATTTTATCTCTTGGTAGATTAATATCTGTCATGAGCTGACACATTTGGATACTCATGAAAACTAAGCTGAGCTAGGAAGCACAGTGTATATTTAAATTTGTATAGGCTCACTGCCCAAGTTTAGTTTAGAATCCCTGCCCTGCCTGATAATTTAAGACACTTGAGAATATCCCTGTTTTAATAGAGAAGGTCATATTTTCAAAATGCCACAAAAATGATTTATGGAGATTACTAAAGTGGACTCCTAATATCTTAGAACTAGGATAGACTGTTAGGATACTGTTTTTCTTTTTACATCTTTATTTTGGGAAACTTACTAGAACTAGGATTTTTTTGCCCCTGAATAGCCAAAGATAAAATTTTACATACAATTTTGTTTGCATAGAATACTTGAGGCCTTAATTTAAGTTTATTTTGTTTTCCAGAATGATTTTGAATTCAGTAAAATACTATTTACTTATTTATTTTTATTTAATTTATTTTTTAAAAGATTTTACTCATTTATTTTTAAAGAATTTATTTGTTTATCTGGGATAGAGTGAGCAAGAGAGAACACGAGTAGAAGAAGAGGCAGAGGGAGAAGGAGAAGCAGGTTCTCCCCTGAGAAGGAAGCCCGACATAGAGTTTGATCCTAGTACCCTGAAATCATGACCTGAGCTGAAGGCAGATGCTTAACCGACTCAACCACCCAGGCACCCCAAATTTGGTTACTTAATGTAAGTTTAGTATCTGACGTATAATTTTTGTGGGTGTCTAAGCTATCATATTTTAATATAATTGCATTTTAGGAACACATATTTTCCACATAATTTCGCAGAAGGAAATCGTCTTGATTGGACATGACGCTTTCCTGACAGGCCAGATATTGGTACATAAGCCTCCTCTAGTGACATCTTAGCGTTTGGTGTAAGTTTCTACTATTTTATTATTTCCCCCATTCCTTCAGGTTCCTAATGACTTCTTCCTTTTCCTTTTCCTTTTCCTTTTCCTTTTCCTTTTCCTTTTCCTTTTCCTTTTCCTTTTCCTTTTCCTTTCCTTTCCCCCCTCCCTCCCTCCATCTCTCCCTTTCTTCTTTCTTTCTCTCATAACATATTCTATCATAATTAAATAGCAAACTACAAGTACCTTTTCGAGAGCATGGGGTTGCAACATCTTGTGATGGTGGCATGGCATAATACTCTGTAGCATTGTGACCTACCACTTTGGTTAAACAAAAACATTGCTGATGATATCTTTTCTAAATGAGTCTTCTATATGTCACATTTGTTCATTCTTGAATTCATATGTGTTTGAAATCAGAGTTTTCACAGATCCATGGTTGTATAACATCAGATTTCCATTTTTAACTTGTTTGGCATGTCTCACACATACTTTTTTTTCTTTTCGGGGGTGGTGTGGTAAAAAAGAATATGAGTTAACTCTGTGAAGTTTTAACAAGCTACTCTTCAGCAGTTAATGCAAGAAAAGATCTTGGTAGAGGATTAAGTCTGTCTTTCCATTTACTTGTGTCTATCGAGGGAGAGAATCTTCAAGCAGACTCCCTGCTGAGTACAGAGCCTGACACTGGATTCGATCTTACCACCCAGGAGATCATGACCTGAGCTAAAACCAAGAGTTGGACATACAACCTAATGAGCCACTTGGGCACACCAGTCCTCTGCAGTTTTAATGAGGATCTATTTTCTGTTTGAGAAAAGTTTTGTTTTTAAAAAGATGACAGCTATTTATGTTAAGCTTTAATATTACTTGACAGGAAAATATAGATTAGTGGAAAAAAAGGCATTTTAAGTCTTTTCAATCTATTGTTTCTTCAAATGACTGTCACTGTCATTTGCTGATCTGTTTTCTTTTTTTCTTTTTCTTTTTTTGCTGATCTGTTTTCATCTTTGGTAATAAAACTATTACTTGTCATTTAGTACAATAAACAGAGCCAAGAGTTAGAGATTTGTTCCTTTTTCTCTTTTGCCATTGCCACTGTCAAAATCTAGACTTTTTTCCTCCATATCTGGTGAGTTAATTTTACCTACCTTCTTCTGCTGTCATACTTACTTCTTATTGAAAACTTCCTTCATTCTATCTGTTCTCTGCTCAACAACATATAGTGTCTTTACCTGGTATTTAGTTAGGCAGGAGTAGAAGATAGAATATAGACACAGTGCTACTATATTCCTTGTCTTGCTTTCATAGACTTGATGCTTGTCATATATTTCTGCTTGGCTGAATTATATGTTGTACACCCCCATTTCTCACTGGTATGCATCTTTAACAATATTAAGTCTTCCAACCCATGAGAACATAAGTTATCTTTCCATTTACTTGTGTCAGCTTTAATTTCTTTCAACATATTGTAGTTTTCAGTGTACAAGTCTTTAACCTCCTTGGTTAAGTCTATTCATAAGTATTGTATTTTTTATGCTATTGTAATAAATGAGATTATTTTTTAAATTTCATTATTTTGGATTCATTATTATTGTATAGAAATGCACCCTTTTTTTGGCAGCTGACTTTTTTGGATGTTGATATGGTATCCTGCAACACTGTGGAATTCATTTATTCTAAAAGTTAGTGTTTTGTCTGGAATCTTCAAGAGTTTTTTGCTTATAAGATCATATTGAGAGCAACCACAATTTAACTTTTCCAACTTGGATGCTTTTTATTTCATTTTCTTGTCTAATTGCTCTGGTTAGGACTTTCAGCATAAATATATTTTATGTTTTCTTCTAGAATCTTACTTTTTAAAAAGATAATTTAGAGACAGAGCATGGAGGCAGGGAGAGGGACAGGGGGAAAGAGAAACTCTAAGCAGATTCCACGCTGAGCACAGAGCCCAGCATAGGGCTCCATCTCATGACCCTGAGAACATGAGCTGAATCCAAGAGTCAGAGCTTAACCAACTGCAACACCCAGGCTCCCCTTTTTCTAGAAGCTTGATAGTTGTAGTTTGCACTTAGGCATATCATCCATCTGTAAATAGTGTGAGACAAGAATCAAGGTTAATTTTTCTGTGTGGCTGTCCAGTTTCTCCAATACCATTTAATGAAAAGATTATCCTTTCCCCCTCACTGAATTGCACTGTTGCTTTGTTATAAAGTAGGTAGATGATCTTACATATGTCTGTTTCTAGAGACTCTATTTTGTTCCATTTGTCTGTCTAGCCTTGTACCAGTAATAATCTTGATAACTATAGCATATGGTAAGTCTTGAAATCTAGTTGTGTATGTCCAGTTTTACTCTTTTCAGACTGGTTTTGGCTCTTTTATGTCCTTTGTATTTCCACATAAATCTTAGTATCAGCATGTGAATTTCTGCAGGAAAATCTACTGGGTTTTTTTTTTAATTAATTAATTTATTTTTTAAGATTTATTTATTTATTCAGAAAGAGAGAGAGGGAGAGACACAGGCAGAGAGAGAAGCAGACTCCATGCAGTGAGCCCGACACGGGACTCGATCCCGGATCTCCAGGATCACACCCCGGGCTGCAGGCAGCGCTAAACCGCTGCGCCACTGGGACTGCCCCCTACTGGGGTTTTAATTGGAATTGCATTTGATCTGTAGATCAATTTGGGAATAATGAATACCTTACTAAGACTGAGTTAGTCAGGCAGCCTGGGTGGCTCAGTGGCTTAGCGCCGCCTTTAGCCCAGGGCCTGATTTGGAGACCCGGGATGGAGTCCCATGTCAGGCTCCCTGCATGGAGCCTGCTTCTCCCTCTGCCTGTGTCTCTGCCTCCCTCTCTCTCTGTGTCTCTCATGAATAAATAAATAAAATCTTTTTTTTTTTTTTTTAAAGACTGAGTCAATAAATGTGTCATATCTACTTATTTAGGTCTTTTTCATTTTTTTTGGTCACGGTTTTATAGTTTTCAGTGTACAGATAACATACAGATAACATAAACATTTATTTATTAGAGATTTTATTTATTTATTCATGAGACACACACACACACACACACACACACACACACACACACACAGAGAGGCAGAGACATAGGCAGAGGGAGAATCAGGTTTCATGCAGGGAGCCCGATGTGGGATTTTATCCTGGGACTCCAGAATCACATCTTGAGCCAAAGGCAGATGCTTAACCACTGAGCCACTCAGGCGTCCCGTTCCTGTAGATTTATTCCTAGGTAATATTTTTCCAGTTTTATTGAGCTATAATTGACAAAATATTGTATTAGTTTAGGGTGTGCAGCTTGATTAGATATATGTATATATTGTACAATGATTACCAAATAAGTTTAGTTATCCATCACCTCACATAGTTACAGAAATCAGTCTTTTTTTTTTTTTCCTATTAAGATTTTACTTATTCATTCATGAGAGACACAGAAAGAGAGGCAGAGACACAGGCAGAGGGAAGAGAAACAGGCTACATGCAAGGAGACCGGGTGTGAGACTCGATCCCGAGAATCCGGGATCACGCCCCGAGCCAAAGGCAAATGCTTAACTGCTGAGCCACCCAGGTGTCTCCAGAAATCAATTTCTTAAAAGAACTTTTAAGATCTACTCTTAACTTTCTTTTTTTTTAAACATTTTTTTTTTAGGATTTTATTTATTCATTCATATTGAGAGACAGAGACAGAGACACAGGCAGACTCCATGCAGGGAGCCCAATGTGGGACTGATCCCAGGACTCCAGGATCACGCCCTGGCCCGAAGCCAGGCACTAAACCACTGAGCCACCCAGGGATCCCCTACTCTTAACTTTCAAATGTATACTATAGTATTGTCAACTGTAGTCACCATGCCATACATTATATTCCTGAAAATTTGTTCTTTCTGACAGCTTTTACCATTCCCTGTATCCTTACCCTCCACTTCCCTATTTTCTTGGTAGATTGGCAAATACCAATCTGTTTTCTGATTGTTTTTTGATTCTTTATTTAAGTGAGATCATGTAGTATTTGTCTTTCTCTTCCTGACTTATTTCACTTAGTAGAGTGCCCTCAGGGTTCATCCATGTTTTCACAAATGACAGGATTTCCTTCTTTTTGTTAAAGTTGAATTATATTCTTTTGTATATATGTCACATTTTCTTTATCCATTCGTCCATTGATGGACACTTAGGTTGTTTTCATGTCTTAGTTATTGTAATGCTGCTGTAGATATTTTTCTTAATGCTACTGTAAATGGTATTTTTAAAGATTTTCTAAATGTTAAATATTTTTAATATTTCTAATATTTCTAAATAGTCTTAACAATATTATATATAAAAAGATATATACAATTTTTTAATATAGTTTTTATTAGCAGTCTTGCTAAATTACTGTAGTTCATAGGTTCTTTGGGGTCTTGTATATAATTATGATTTGTTTTTCGTTTTTTAAAAAAATTTTTTTTTAAGATTTTATTTGTTTATTCATGAGAGACACACAGAGAGAGAGAGGGAGAAGCAGGCTCCATGCAGGAAGCCTGATGCAGGACAGGACCCCGGGAAACCGGGATCACGCCCCAAGCCGAAAGCAAATGCTCAACCCCGGAGCCACCCAGGCTTCCCTAATTATGGTTTGTTTTTGATGCAGCATCTGTTCAGTAGCTTCTGAGAGAGGATACCATTGGTAGGTAATATTGAGACCTCATATGTCTAAAAATACTTTTATTTGATCTTCGTAATTGAGTGATAGTTTTGCTGAGTTTAGAAGTTTAAGATAGTTTTTCTTCAGAATTTTGAGGGTGTTGTTGTCTTGCTTCCACTGTTGCTATTAAGAAGTCTCAGATTTTCTGCCTTGTGGAGTCTTTTTTTTCATTCCTTTCAGCTTTATTAAAATATAATTGACATATAACATTGTGTAAGCACTCTGCGGAATCTTACAGGATCTTCCTTTTGTCTCCAATGTTCTGAAATGTTCATAGTGATATGAAACTTAGGTGCAAGTTTTTTCGATTCCATTGTGTTGTGCATTTGTAGATTAACTCTATTTGTGCCCTTCAGTTGTAGAAATTTTTCTTGAGTAAGTTTTGCCTTTATTGTTTTGTCTTTTTAAAATTCTGATTATGTGAATGTTGACCTTCCTGAACTGGTCTTCTTGTTTTCCTTTTTTTCTCCTTATTTTTCATCTTTGTTTTTATCTGTTTTCTGAGCAGTATCTTCACTTCTTACAGCCCATATATTTGCCATCATAGTTTGAATTTTCCAAAAGTCTCTCTCTCTCTCTTTTTTTTTTTTTTTGAATGTCCTCTTTCCCCCCCCTTTTGGCTCACTGTTCTTTTATGGATAACATATCTTAACTGTCTAAGAATATTAATCATTTTTTTTGAGGTTTTCTTTTGCTTCATGTTGTTTTTGAGAGTTTTCCCTCCCTTTTTATTTTTGCCTCTAGGCTTTCCTTAAATGTCTGCTGATTCTGTCCACTCATATTTAAGAGTGAAGTACTAAAAGACAGATTGAAAATTCAGCTTAGTAGCAAGGGCAAAATAAGTGACTTCTTAAATGTTACAGTATGGTGATCAGGCTAGGCTGATTTGGGGAATCCCCATTTGTTGTATCTTTAAAAAAACCGCTGCACTGGGGCACCTAGATGGCTCAGTGGTTGAGCCTTTATCTACCTTTGATAATTTTTTTTTACGATTTTATTTATTCATGAGAGTGACACAGAAAGGAAATATTTCCTTCTGTCTCCTAGAGACATAGGGAAGTTCAACCACTAAGCCACCCTGGTGCCCCAAAAAATAAAATCTTAAAAAAATAACAACAACAAAAAACCAACAGCCACCATTGCACTGAGGTGTAATTGACATTTTTTCAATGGTGAGTGGTAGTCAGCTACCTCAAAGAAGAAGCTTTAAAAAAAAAAAAAAAAAAAAATTATTTTATTTTTATTTTTTTAAAGATTTTATTTATTTATTCATAAGAGAGAGAGAGAGAGAGAGAGAAGGGCAGAGACACAGGCAGAGGGAGAAGCAGGCTCCATGCAGGGAGCCCGATGTGGGACTCGATTCCCGGTCTCCAGGATCACACCCTGGGCTGAAGGTGGTGCTAAACCACTGAGCCACCTGGGCTGCCCCCCCCCCCCCTTTAAAAAAAAAAAAAAGCTTTTCTTTTATCTTACAATTCACTAGTGAGATTTTCTCTGTTTTCGGTTTGGTTTCTTCACACTCTGTTCTACTCACTTCAACCATGGCAGAGAATAAACCTACAGCCTTCTATTAGTGTGGTGTTGGCTGGTTACTGATCAGCACAGGTGAGAGGTTCTAGGGATCTGACTACTCTTTATGTGGAGCTTTGACTAGTTTTCCTATTTTCGGCCCTACTTGTACTTGGTGCCTCAAATTTTTGTGTTTTTCCATGGTTCAGTGGAGAAAGTGAGCCTCTTTCTTGAACTTTCTGACCATAAGCCTTGATTTAAATTTTCACTGGTCTAATGAGTTAGTTACTACTTATCCTTCTGGTTTCCAGCTTCCAAAAATTTGTTTTGTGTCCTCCCATTTGTCCTTCTAGGTTTATGACTTTTTTAAAAATAAAAAGATATACTACTTTATAAACTTGGTGGTTTGTGATGAAGCAGCAGTAAATATATGTGATGACACAATTTTAATCAAAAGTCCAGGGCAGCCCCGGTGGCTCAGTGGTTTAGTGCCACCTTTGGCCCAGGGCGTGGTCCTGGAGGTCTGGGATCGAGTTCCGCTTCGGGCTCCCTGCTTGGAGCCTGCTTCTCCCTCTGCCTATGAATGAAATGAAGTTTACTTTTCAGAGTTCAGTAAAAACCTGAGGGATTTGCTATTTTTATTTATATTTCATCTTAATTTTAGGATAATTCCATTGAGTATTATAACAATTCTAAAACTTCTTAGATTGGGATTTTTAATCAATCTTTATTTTTCTCATACTTTTTTAACTTTAAAGCCTGTGGCACCTATTACCATCCTTAGGTATAGCTACTCACTTCATTCTTCACATACTGTTAATGAACAGTTTAAAAGTTTGTGTTGGTCGTTGGCAGACTTTTCAAACTTTCAGCAAGTTAATAAGAAAACATGTTTTGATTGCTTTTGCTGTTATGTTGGAAACATATCCTATAGCAGATGTGAGCTGATGACATAGCATAAAAACTCAGCAGTGGGAGTGTCCTCATTTCACACTAACTCCAGGCACTAATCCAAATGCAACAGTAAACACTCTACATTTGCAGTCAGCTGAGCTATTACCGAGTATAGTTGTGTTTAGGACTGGGAACCTTTTTCTTAACCTGTTTAATGCTATGTTAATAACAAGATAGTAGGAATAATTAGAATATATTTCATTATTTATATTTGTTTTTTGTTATGGCTGAAATTTCATATGAAAATAATTAGTGAGATAAGAAAATTACTTTAATATTTGCACATTGGGGATTATCTAAATTCTGTGCCAAGACAGTATATACTTCCTTTACATATATCGATGTTTTTTTTTTTTTAATTTATTTATTCATGATAGAGAGAGAGAGAGAGGCAGAGACACAGGCAGAGGGAGAAGCAGGCTCCATGCACCGGGAGCCCGATGTGGGATTCGATCCCGGGTCTCCAGGATCGCGCCCTGGGCCAACGGCAGGCGCCAAACCGCTGCGCCACCCAGGGATCCCATATCGATGGTTTTTAAATATTTGGCTTTGCATCTTCAGGCCTCTTTTTCTTTGCCCAGAAATTTTTGAGTTTCATTATGGTTCACATTTTGTTGGGGAGAATAGAGGGCCAGGGAAAGTTATAGTGAGAGCACATTAAATTAAAAAAGATCTTGAGAGGACCTAAGAAGAATGAGATGGACAGAAATGCTTAGAGCTTGAGGAGACAGTTGAACTACAGAAATCCAGGAAATAAAATGGTTCAGGAAGACAAAATGTTAAATATGGGGAAATGCTTCTTGGTAGTCAGAGATGTGGACTAGAAAATAATTTGTTCCTCATTTAACAGGTCATCTGCTTTTGGAGCTTATACATACTTCTTACCTTTTAATTTCACAACTGAGTGATGGGATGAAATGATTCATATAAAAGTATTTATAGTCTAATGCCTGTCACTTAGTAAGCACTTTTTAAAAAAAAAGATTTTATTATTTATTCATGAGAGAGAGAGAGAGGCTAAGACATAGGCAGAGGAGAAGCAAGGAGCCCAGTGTGGGACTCAATCGCGGGACTCTGGGATCACGCCCTGTGCCGAAGGCAGATGCTCAACTACTGAGCTACCCAGGTGCCCCTTAGTAAGCACTTTGTATATATTATTTATCACCACTACCATTCCTATTTCCTCAGTCCAGAAATCTGAGAGTCATGATTTTTCCCTACCTTTCAGTCTCCCAAATCAAATCAACCACTAGATCTCATTGGTTATACTTCCTAAATGTCTTAAAGTAAGTCTTCTTGTGTTCATTTGTACTGTCTCTGCCTTTGTTTCCATGTGTGAGCCTTTCTACATTCTTTTCCTCCTGTGTTTAAGGTCCCTTTCCACTTTGGCCTCAATTTACCTTAGGTGTCATTCTTCTGTAAATCTTCCCTAATCATCTCAAGCATAGTTAAACATTTCTTTCACAGTGCTCTTTCAGCACTGAGTAAATACCTTACTTAAGGCCCTTAATTTGTAATCTTTGCATGTCTATCTTTTATTTATTTACTTAATTATTTACTTATTTATTTATTTATCTACCTTTTCAGTTAGACCATAGCCATTCAGGGGTAGGGATAGTGTTATAAATATCTGTGTTTCCTACCTCCCGTTGGTACCTGGCAACATGATTGGTCTTCAATAATATGCTAAATGGTTGAATAAATGAAAATATTAACATAAATGTTCAGTGTATCTGAATAACTAAATATAGATGTCTGATGAGTTGATATCAAATTAATTGATATAATCAATATCATATAATTGATATCATTGATACAGTTAGAAATGGCCTGAGCATTTTAGAGAAGGAATATATAGTAATGATACAGAAGCTATTTTGGATGTCTTTGACCTGAGTTTGTAGTTTGGTCAAGAAGGATAAAGAGTTGCTTGAAAAGAGTCTCTCAAAGTTTAAATTACTTCTATAGGGGCACCTGGGTGGCTAAGTGGTTGAGCATCTGCCTTGGGATCACGTTGTGATCCCAGGGTCCTTGGATCGAGTCCCGCATCAGGCTCCCCACAGGGAGTCTGCTTCTCCCTCTGCCTCTCTGTCTCTTATGAATAAATAAGTAAAAATTTTAAATAAATAAATAAATAACTTCTATAAAAAATAACAAAAATGTGTATTTTTAGATGTGATCTTTTGGATTTATTTCTTGTATTTCTTGACGTAGCCATATACCAATCAAATTTAAAACTACTTCATGAATGAACTGTAAAGGGCAAACTTCAGATATTTAAAACTTCACTGTATATATGAACTTGTCTAAAGATTATACTCTATGTAGTACGTTTACTTAACAGTTTCAGAAATAAATGGATAAGTGGTGCCTGGGTGGTTTCGTTGGTTAGGAGTCTGCCTTTGGCTCAGGTCATGATCTTAGGGTCCTGGGATCAAGACTTGAGTCTGCCTCTCTACTCAGCGGGGAGTCTGCTTCTCCCTCTCCTTCTGTGCTCTCTCTCTCTTAAGTAAATAAAATCTTTTTAAAACGATAAATGGATAAAATTTAAATATCATGGGGATCCCTGGAATATCATAGATGCTACTTTCACCTAATTTATACTTAAATTAACTTATTTAGTTATTTTACTTTGTTTTCATCCCTTAGCATAACAGTGGTGAAAGGTCTTCTGGGTAATTTAGAACTGGGCAGCTAACTAACTTTGGGTACTAGGTATAAGGAACTATTCCATTTTTACAGTTTAAAAAGATACAGATAGGGGTACCTGGGTGGTCAGCTGGTTAAGCATCTGACGTTGGCTCAGGTTATGATCCCAGGGTTCTGGGATCAAGCCCCACATTGGGCTTCCTGCTCAGTGGGAAGCCTGTTTCTCCCTGACTCATGTTCTCTAATACATAAAATCTTAAAAAAAAAAAAATACAGATAGTATGATTAAGCAAAAGCTTATTGATAATTAAGTAGATATTTTTGCAGAAAGAACGAGTGCTTGTATATGCAATGCTTAATTTGCAAAATAAAGATGTTTGTGTCAATTCCACTTGTGACCCACAAGAACCCCCTAATATCAGATTTCCAAAGGAATATTTAACTATAGCTCCTACATTTCATATTTACACATTTTGGAAAGAAAAATACACAGTACTTTTCATAAACTCTTTAGAATAAAGGAGAGAGAGACGCCTGGATGGGTCAGTGGTTGAGCATCTACCTTCGGCTCAGGGTGTGATCCCAGGGTCCGGGATCGAGTCTCTCTCATCGGGCTTCTTGCAGGGAGCCTGCTTCTCCCTCTGCCTGTGTCTCTCCTTCTCTCTCTTTCTCTCTTTCTTATGAATAAGTGAAATCTTAAAAAAATAAATACTGTACTTTTCTATTACAGTAAAAACTTAATAGGTAAAAATTATTAATTGAAGATTAAGATGACCCACCGTGTTTGTCTTTTTAGTAAACATTTTTACATTAATTTGCATACTTCAGGTCTTTGAATTTATCATTCCAAGTGTCCATTTTCATTAAGATTTTATTTAAGAGAAAGAGAGCGTGTGCATATACATAAGAGAGAATAGCAGGAGAGGTAGAAGGGCAAGAAGAGGGAGTGAATTGCAAGTAGACTCCATGCTAAGCACAGATCCCTATGCAGGCCCACTGGGATGACCTGAGCAGAAACAAAGAGTCTGATGATTAACTGACTAAGCCACCCAGGTGCCCCTCACATGTCATTTTGCATTGCAAAGCAGGTATATAGAAATGTATAGAAAAATCATGAATAAAAATATTTTTATTTTACTTTAAAAAAATATTTATTCATGAGAGAGACACAGAGAGGTAGAGACATAGGCAGAGGGAGAAGCAGGCCCCCCTCAGGGAGCCCAATGTGGGACTCGATCCCGGAGCTACAGGGTCATGCCCTGAGCTGAAGGCAGAGTTTAACCACGGAGCCACCCAGGTGTCCCCTCTGCCCCCCCAAATTTTTTTTAATTTATAAAAGTAATATAGTAATATAAGTTCATGTTTCAGTCATATAGAAGTTAGACTCATTCTTTTAATGACCCATTGGCCCATCTTCCTCCCTCCTTCACTTCTACCGCTCTGTTCCCCAGACATAGCCATCGTCAGTAGTGAGGAATACATCTTTAAAATCTTTTTTCTAGGGACATCTGGGTGGCTCAGCAGTTGAGCACCTCCTTTCAGTCCAGGGCATGATCCTGGAGTCTTGGGATCGAGTCCCACATCAGGCTCCCTGTTTGGAGCTGCTTTTCTCACTGCCTGTGTCTCTGCATCTCTCTCTCTCTCTCTCTCTCTCTCTCTCTCTGCGTGTCTCTCATGAATAAATAAAATCTTAAAAAAAATAAAAATATTTTTTCTATATATTTGAAAACATAATTAAAGATTTTATTTATTTATTTATTTATTTATTTATTTATTTATTTATTTATTTTAAATGTTTATTTATTTATGATAGTCACAGAGAGAGAAAGAGAGAGAGGCAGAGACACAGGCAGAGGGAGAAGCAGGCTCCATGCACCGGAAGCCCGATGTGGGATTCGATCCCGGGTCTCCAGGATCGCGCCCTGGGCCAAAGGCAGGCGCCAAACCGCTGCGCCACCCAGGGATCCCAAGATTTTATTTATTTATTCATGAGAGACACGCAGAGAGAGAAAGGCAGAGCCATAGGCAGAAGGAGAAGCAGGCTTCATACAGGGACCCTGATATGGGACTTGATCCCAGGACTCCAGGATCATGCCGAGCTGAAGGCAGGCACTTAACCACTGAGCCATCCAGGTGTCCCACAAGCGTATTTTTTACGTTATTTATGATATATGTTATTCTTTAAATATCTATTTATTTATTTTAAAGGGAAAGGGAGAGAGAATTTCAAGCAGACTCCCTGCTGAGTGCAGAGCCCAATATGGGGTTCAATCTCATGATCTTGATTCATGACCTGAGCTGAACCAAGAATGGGATGCTTAACTGAATAAGCTACCAAGGTGCCCCATGATATATAATATTTTTAAGTAGCATCAGTCCATATACAGCCGTTTACCTTTTTTACTTAACACATCTTGGGTATCTTTCTCTCTTGGTGTATATTGGTCTATTACATTTTTTATAATAGCTACAGAAGAGTAGACCACTCTAATATTTGAACCAAAAAACACAAATCTCAGTTTATTGCTTGCTTAAGAACTTTTCTGGTCAACCACAGTCTGTCCAAGTAGAGCAGACTCATCTTTAATGATTTTGAGAAGTGTAAAGTTTAGGAATTAATTTCTTGCAGCCATGGTGGTTTAGCATCAACAGTGACATTCGTTGGGAAGACAGTTAATGATTGGTTGATATTCAGAAGTGTGTTCTTTGAAGTGTGTTCTTCATTGGCTGGCTTTCAGGTGCAAGGGGCTGTCACTGATAGGTTGGCTTGAAAAAATATAGTCACCAAGACAAGTTGCTGTTCCTATGTGGGTTTAAAATTGTTTCTTGGGACACCTGGGTGGCTCAGGAGTTGAGTGTCTGTCTTTGGCTCAGGGCGTGATCCCGGGGTCCTGGGATCAAGTCCTGTATCGGGCTTGCTGTGGGGAGCCTGCTTCTCTCTCTGCCTAGGTCTGTGCCTCTCTCTCTCTCTGTCTCTCATGAATAAATACATAAATTCATAAAAACAAAATTGTTTGTTGTTCCATAGCTGTATAACTAACTGTCAAGTATTGATTAATCTGTTTAAAACTGTCTGGTAGCTATTTTATTATGGCTACAGAATAATGAATCTTTTGCTACTAGTTTATGGACTCCTTTTTAATTCTTGGTGAGATTAAGGATTGTCCAGCTCTTTACCAGTGTTGTTGATTCTTCTTAAAGATAAGATTTGGGGGTGCCTAGGTGGCACAGTTAGTTAAGCACCTGCTTTGGCTTGGGTCATAATCTCAGCATCCTGGAATCAAGCTCTCAGTCGGGCTTCCCGCTCCGCAGGGAGTCTGCTTCTCCCTCTCCCTCTGCTCCTCCACCCCCCAGTCATGCTCTCTCTCTCTCTCAAATAAATAAATCTTTAAAAAAAAAATTGGAGAAGGATAAGGTTTGATCTTTTTATCCTTGAAAATGAATTCTGATTTTTAGTTCCAGTTACTATAAGCACCTTCATCGAAAGGGAGAGTCCTTTTCCCAACTTCCTTGTGTTGAATCATTCTCCTACCAATTTTAAATGTTGCATTTGTTTGTTTGTTTGTTTGTTTATTTATTATTTAAAATTTCTTTTTTTAAAGATTTTATTTATTTATTCATATCACACACACACACACACAGGCAGGCTCCATGCATGCAGGGAGCCTGACGTGGGACTTGATCCCGGGTCTCCAGGGTCACACCCCAAGCTGAAAGTGGCGCTAAACTGCTGAGTCACCGGGGCTGCTAAATGTTGCTTTTATTGTTTTCTTAATAACTTTTTCCACTGTTTCATTGACCATATACATTTCCCCTTGTAATTATTATTATTTTTTAAAGATTTTATTTATTTATTCATGAGAGACACAGAGAGGGAGAAGCAGGTTTCATGTAGGGAGCCTGACGTGGGACTCGATTCCAGGTCTCCAGGATCATGCCCTGGGCCAAAGGTGGTGCTAAACCACTGAGCCACCCGATCTGCCCTCTTGTAATTATTATTACAGCTTTATAGGTTGCTTTTCTGTCTGCTAAGGTAGCCCCCTGCATTACTGTTTTTTTTTTTCCAATAATAGTGTTATTTTCATAATTTTTATATGAACTTTATAATCATCTTGCCAAGTTTCCACCATGTTCATTTGGTTAATAGTGGCATCTATTGCTATAATAATGGTATGATTATGCTGGTTGTGCAAAGAACCCTAATGCTTTTTAAAAAAATAATTGTATATTAGTCATCCCCCTCCCTTTTTTTTAAGCTTTTTGTAGGTTTGAAATTTTATTATGAAAGTAGAAATAGGAGTCCAATAAACTCCTGTTTACTTCCATAATTACCTTGTAGCAAATCTATATATATGTACTTTATCCACTCTTGTACATTATTTTGTAATTGATTTCAGACATATAATTTCATTTGTGAATATTTCAGGATGTATTTCTAAAGTATATAGGCTCCCTTTACAAAAGTAACCATAATACTATTATTACAGTTGAAAAAGTTAGTAATCCCATAATATCCCATCAACAAAACTCTTACATATCTTTAAGATTTTTTCAATATTTATTCATTCATTCATGATAGAGAGAGAGAGAGAGAGAGGCAGAGAGTAGCAGGCTCCATGCCAGGAGCCCGACATGGGACTCGATCCCGGGACTCCAGGATCGCTCCCTGGGCCAAAGGCAGGTGCCAAACCGCTAAGCCACCCAGGGATCCCCTATATCTTTGTTTTAGCCATTGTCCTAATGGATTTTATAGGCATTAACCCATTTAATCCTCAAACCAAGCTGTTTCTTTTCTTTCTTTTCTTTTTCTTTTTTTTTTTTTTAGGATTTTATTTATTTATTCATGAGAGACACAGAGAGAGAGAGAGAGGCAGAGACACAGGCAGAGGGAGAAGCAGGCTCCATGCTGGGAGCCCGACGTGGGACTCAATCCCGGGTCTCCAGGATCACACCCTGGGCCGAAGGTGGTGCTAAACTGCTGAGCCACCCGGGCTGCCCTTTATTTTCTTTTTTAAATATTTTATTCATTTATTTGAGAGAGAGAGAAAGAGCGCGCACAAGCAGGTGGAGCAGGCGGCAGGAGAGGGAGAAGCAGGTTCCCTGCTGAGCAAGAAGCCCCATGCAGGGCTTGATCCCAGGATCATGACCTGAGCTGAAAGCAGATGCTCAACTGACTGAGCCACCCAGGTGCCCCGACAAGCTGTTTAATAAGCACAATAAACCTTATTTTATTGATGAGTAAAACTAAGACACAAGTTAAGTATCTTGCTTGAGATAATAGCTCATTAGTGGCAGAGTTGGAAGTCAAGCCAGGCAGTTTAGCTTCTTGAATGGATATCCTTAACCATTACTGTTCTATGCTACTATTTTTTTTTTTTTAAGTAGGCTCCATATCCATTGTCGAGCCCAACATGGGACCTGAACACACAACCTTTAGATCAAGACCTGAGCTGAAACCAAGAGTTGGACACTTAACTGACTGAGCCACCTAGGCATCCCTTCCATGCTGGTTTTTGTATTGTTGTATATATCATGTATTGTTGATAAATTTTCGTGCAACTAGGGTTGCCTGGGTGGATCATTCATTAAGTGTCTGCCTTCAGCTTAGGCAGATCTTGGGGTCCTGTGATCAAGCCCCACATTGGGCTTCTTAGCACGGAGTCTGCTTCTCCCCCTCCCCCTTCATGCTCTTGCTCTCAAATAAATAAAATATTAAAAAAAATTTTCCATACAACTATACCTAGTTACTCTGCAGAGATTTCTCTTAATAATATTTAGTAGTCTAGGAAGACCTTTTGGGAGACCTAAACACTTGGCTATACAGACAATATTAAATTTTATTGATCATTTCTGTTTCTAGAAAGGACAATCTAATTGCCCCCCTAGAAATGTGATAGAGGAGGTTACATTTTCAACTTATTGTGGAATTCCCAACTTATTACGGAATTTTCAGTGTTAATCCAGGTATAGATTATATAACTAATAATTAGGCTTTCTAAAGTATGTACAGATTTTAGAAGTAAGATTGATTAAATGGAAAAGATAGAAAATGTCTCTTAACCTTGTCTTTTTTTTTTTTTTTAAGATTTTATTTATTTATTAATAGAGAGAGAGAGGCAGAGACACAGGCAGAGGGAGAAGCAGGCTCCATGCAGGGAGCCCGATATGGGACTCGATCCCGGGTCTCCAGGATCACACCCCAGGCTGCAGGCGGCGCCAAACCACTGTGCCACCAGGGCTGCCCACCTTGTCTTTTATCCTGTCCAACCCACCTTTTTGGTGCTTTTCAGAGTCATTTTTCTAAAATATACATCTTGCTGTTATTTAATTAGATTTTATTTTCTTAACTTCCTACTATCACCTAAAAAAGGCTTTAACTTGTCTTCATCCAGTTTTATCTCCTGTAGTTCCCACCAAGCATCCCACTAGCCATACCTGACCCTTCTATATCCTTAATACTAGCTGTCACTCTTTGCACCTCGTGCCTTCATCTCTTTCTTCTGCTTTTATCTACCCAGGGAACTATTTAGGCAACATCTAACCACAGTACCAATACATAGTAGTACTCAGTAATAGTTGAACCAATGAAGTCTTTCCTGTTTTTGCCCAGCAGACTAAATCACTTTTCTTTACATAGGACATATTGTTAAGTGTTATACTGTGATTCTGTCTCAGCTGGATTTTGGGGCAGGGTGTGTGTGTGTGTGTGTGTGTAAGATTATTTTTACCTATAGATTCTTAGTACCCAGCCTGGAAATGTTTAATAAGATTTTGAATGAATAATGGCAAAATAGGCTTATTTGCAACTTAAGTTTTAAGAAGCAATTTGGAATTTTATTACTTTTGGTGGGGGCCGTCCAAGATGGTTTTTTTTGTTCTCCTACTGCTGCTTGGTCATTTGGAAACCAGCACATGATTTGTTTAATGACGTCTTAGTTGTAGTTTGAGAATATCCTAAATATTATCTTTTTAAGTCCCAATGAATATTCCAGAATTTCCTTGACCTTGGGTCTTAGCAATCTTCAGGCACAGAAAATGTTTAAGGCAGTGAATAGAAACTGAATTTACAGTCATCAAACTGCCCTCCTCCAAGCCATACCTTTTAAGCTTGTTATGGAAAGATCAATCTGTAAAGGACACAGTTGTAAACATCTATATCAATTCTTCTAAGTACTAGGAATGCATGCTTGTGTAAATAGTTTAAGTACTTTGCCTCTTTAAGATTTCAAAGCTAATCAGGGTTTTATTTAGCCACATTTTACTCATTCATGAATGCTGAGCTCTAGGAGCAAAACAAATATTGAAAAATTCAAAAAGCATATAATACAAAATGGGCCAAAGAAAGGCATCTAGATTTCTATACTTAGTTTTGCTACTTCAGTGCTTTCATTCTAAGAATTTTAATTCTCATTTGATTTCTGATTCTAAGTTTAAGCTCAAGTTCAGTATTTCAGCACTGGGCACAGGTGATGTACCTTATTCTGTTATATACAGGTTACGCTGTAACCATTCAGTGTTACAGATTTGGGCAAAATGTGATTGGCAATTGGCTGCTTGGTCTTTTATTTTATTTTATTTTTAAAGATTTTACTTACTTACTTACTTACTTATTTATTTATTTATGATAGACACAGGCAGAGGGAGAAGCAGGCTCCATGCACCGGGAGCCCGATGTGGGACACGATCCTGGGTCCCCAGGATCGTGCCCTGGGCCAAAGGCAGGCGCTAAACCATTGTGCCACCCAGGGATCCCTGCTTGGTCTTTTAATTAACTCTTAGTAATGCAGTTCCATATTTTACGCACTTGAAAGTTTGGGATCCCACATACAGCATTTTGGGAAGGGAAGGTTTTACTCTGTTTTAAAGTATCTCAGGGGGACACCTGGGTGGCTCAGTGGTTGAGTGTCTGCCTTTGACTCAGGGTGTGATCCCGGTATCCCAGGAGCAAGTTCCGCACTGGGCTTCCTGCAGGGAGCCTGCTTCTCCCTCTGCCTCTCTCTATATATCTCTCATGAATGGATCAATAAAAGCTTTGAAAAAAAAAAAAGTATCTTAGGTTGACCTACTAAATTTAAAAACAAATACTAAGTTTTGCTATAAATGTTTTCCAGAATTCTAGTTATTTTAGATAGAGCTACAGGAAAATGAGTTACATAGGCACCTTGGCTTATCTTTCTTGTATTTGTAAGCTAAAAATTTCTGGCCAAGATCCCGTAAGGCATTTATAGGAAACTTTTATAAAAACTTGTTTTTGGGGATCCCTGGGTGGCGCAGCGGTTTAGCGCCTGCCTTTGGCCCAGGGCGCGATCCTGGAGACCCGGGATCGAATCCCACGTCAGGCTCCCGGTGTATGGAGCCTGCTTCTCCCTCTGCCTATGTCTCTGCCTCTCTCGCTCTCTCTGTGTGTGACTATCATAAATAAATAAAAATTAAAAAAAAAAAAACTTGTTTTTGTGGTATTTATAATTTGTAAAGCTTTCATATATATTATCATATATTGGTTGAGGTATTTTATTTATTGTTTAGTGTTTCGATGCTATGCTACTTTAATTTTACTTTTTCATTGCAAGTATATAGAAATAGTTATTTTTGTGTATATATGTATGTAGATATATTTTTAAAGATTTTATTTATTTATTTGACAGAGCACAAGGAGAGGGAGTGGCCGGCAGAAGGAGAGCAGGCTCCCTACTGAACAGGGAGCCCAATGTGGGGCTCAATCCCAGGCTTCTGGGATCATGACCTGAGCTGAAGGCAGACATTTAAGTGACAGAGCCACTCAGGCACCTGTTATTTTTGTATCCTACAGTCTTCCTGAACTCTTGTATTTGCTCTAGGAGGTCTTTTTGTAGATTCTTTGGGATTTTCTTCACAGACAATCGTAATCTGTGAATAGAGGTGGTTTTAGTTCTTCATTCCTTTTTTAAAAATATTTTATTTATTTATTCATGGGAGTCCCAGAGAGAGAGAGAGGCAGAGGGAGAAGCAGGCTCCATGCAGGGAGCCCGACATGGGACTCGACCCCGGGTCTCCAGGATCAGGCCCTGGGCCGAAGGTGGCGCCAAGCCGCTGAGCCACCCGGGCTGCCCGTAGTTCTTCATTTCTAATCTACATGCCTTTTATTTCCTTTCTTGGTTTATTGCATGGGCTAAGACTTCAGTACAGTGTTGAGAAAGAGTGGTAGGAGCAGATATCCTTGCCTTCCCATCTCAGAGGAGGGGCACATTCAGGTTTTCACCATTAGGTGTGATGTTAACTATAGGATTTTGTAGCTAACCTTTATCAGTTTAAAGAAATACCTTCCTATTCCTATGTTGCTGACAGCTTTTATCCTGAATTGGATGTTTACTTTTTCATATGGTTTGCACCGATTGAGATGATCCTGAGTTTTTTCTTGTTGAATTAGACATATTTTATACAGTGTAAAATGAATAATGGTTTTAAAATGTTGAACCAGTCTTGAATTTCCGTGATAAAAAACACACTTGGTCATGATTTATTACTCTTTTTAATATAGTGCTGGATTCCACTCATACATACCACTGAGATTTTTTTATGTCTTTGTTCATAAAGGATATTGGTTTGTAGTTTAATTTATTATAATGTGTTTGATTTTCATATCAGGGTATTGCTGGCCTCATAGGATGAATTGGAAATTATTTCCCCTTATTGCATTTTCTAAAAGACCTTATTTAAAATTAGTGTTCTTGCTTCCTTAAATATTTGATAGAATTTGCTATTAATGCTGTCTGGCTCAGGAGACTTCTTTCTGTAAAGTCTTAAATAAAATTCAGGATTTTTAAAGACTTTTTAAAAAGTAATTTCTACATCCAATGTGGGGCTCAAACTCACAACACTGAGATCAAGAGTTGTATACTCCACTGACTGAACCAGCCAGGTACCCCGTAATTCAGTTTCTTTTTTTTTTTTTTTTTTAATTTATGATAGTCACACAGAGAGAGAGAGAGAGAGGCAAAGACACAGGCAGAGGGAGAAGCAGGCTCCATGCACCTGGAGCCCGACGTGGGATTCGATCCCGGGTCTCCAGGATTGCGCCCTGGGCCAAAGGCAGGCGCCAAACCGCTGCGCCACCCAGGGATCCCTTCAGTTTCTTAATAGATATAATACCATTCATGTTTTATATTTCATCATAAGTAGCTTTTGGTACTTTATTCTTTTGAATTATTTGTCTATTTTTATAGAATTTGTTGAATTTTATGAGCATGAAGTTATATATAATATTTCCTCATCATTCTTTTATTTTTATTTATTTATTTTTTCATTCTTTTAATATTGGTAGTTATAATAGTGAGGTCACCTGTTCTGGTCTTAATACAGGTATTTCTACATTCTCTTTTTTTATCAGTTTAGCTAGAGATTTATCAGTTTTTTTGATCTTTCAGAGATCTAGCTTCTGGTTTTATTAGTGTCTCTGCAGTATTCACATTTATCAGTTCCTTTGAGTTCTGCTTTTATTTTATTTTTTTTTTTTTTAAAGATTTTATTTATTTATTCATGATAGTCACAGAGAGAGAGAGAGAGAGGCAGAGACACAGGCAGAGGGAGAAGCAGGCTCCATGCACCGGGAGCCCGATGTGGGATTCGATCCCGGGTCTCCAGGATCGCGCCCTGGGCCAAAGGCAGGCGCCAAACCGCTGCGCCACCCAGGGATCCCGAGTTCTGCTTTTATCTTAAGTTTCTTCTGGTTTCTGGTTTAATTTCTTAGTTTCTTAATTCTTGTGAAGCATAAGTTTACAACATTGAATTGAAACCATTTTTTCTTTTCTTTTGTATTATTATTTTTTTAATAAATTTTTATTTATTTATGATAGTCACACAGAGAGAGAGAGAGGCAGAGACACAGGCAGAGGGAGAAGCAGGCTCCATGCACCGGGAGCCCGACGTGGGATTCGATCCCGGGTCTCCAGGATCGTGCCCTGGGCCAAAGGCAGGCGCCAAACCGCTGCACCACCCAGGGATCCCCTTCTTTTGTATTATTAAAGTGTAGTTGACATACAATATTTCAGGTGTACAACATTAGGGGTTCAATATTTATATAAACATTACAAAGTGATCACAATAAATCCAGCTAACATCTGTTACTATACAAAAATGTGAGAGGATTATTAACTATATTCCCTATGTTGTACATTGCACCGTCATGTCTTACTTACTTACTTACTTATGAGGTTTGTACCTTTTAATCCCTTTCCTCTATGTTGTCTGCTGCCTCCTTCCCCTGTGACAGCAACTAGATTATTCTCTAGATTTATGAATCTGTTTGTCTGCTTTTTTAGATTCCACCTATATGCAACCAATAAATTATTATTTTATTCATAAGAGACACGCAGAGAGAGAGAGAGAGAGAGAGAGAGGCAGAGACACAGGCAGAGGGAGAAGCAGGTTCCATGCAGGGAGCCCTCTTATCAGTTACATAACTTGCAAATATCTTCTCCCATTTGGTAGAGGTTGCCTATTTGTTTCGTTGGTTTGTTTCACTATGTAAAAGCTTTTTAGTTTGATGTAGCCCCATTTGTTTATTTTTGCTTTTGTTTCCCTTGCCTGAGAAGATAGATCCCCCACCAAAATATTGCTCAGACAGATGTCTTAGAGCTTATAGCCTATGTTTTCTTCTAGGAGTTTTAGGTTTCCAGACTTTTTTTTTTTTTTTTTAAAGATTTATTTATTTATGATAGAGAGAGAGAGGCAGAGACACAGGAGGAGGGAGAAGCAGGCTCCAAGCCGGGAGCCTGACGTGGGACTCGATCCTGGCGTGCCTGGGGCCAAAGGCAGGCGCTAAACCGCTGAGCCACCCAGGGATCCCCTAGGTTTCCAGACTTAAAAATATTTAACTTTTTATTCTCTTTTTGAGTTTTTTTTTTTTTTTTTAAGATTTTTATTTATTCATGAGAGACACACAGAGAGAGAGGCAGAGGGAGAAGCAGACTCCATGCAGGGAGCCCGATGTGGGACTCGATCCCGGGTCTCCAGGAACACACCCTGGGCTGAAGGCAGTGTCAAACCGCTGAGCCACCTGGGCTGCCCCAGAGTGTGTGTGTGTGTTTTTTTTAAAGATTGATTATTTATTTTATTTTATTTATTTTATTTTATTTTATTTTTTATTTTTTATTTTTTTAATTATGATAGTCACAGAAGAGAGAGAGAGAGGCAGAGACACAGGCAGAGGGAGAAGCAGGCTCCATGCACTGGGAGCCTGATGTGGGATTCGATCCTGGGTCTCCAGGATCGCGCCCTGGGCCAAAGGCAGGCGCCAAACCGCTGCGCCACCCAGGGATCCTTATCTATCTATCTATCTATCTATCTATCTATCTATCTATCTATTTATTTATTTATTTATTTATTTATTATTTAAGAGACGGTGACAGAGATAGCATAAAAGGGGGAGAACATGAGCTGGGAGAAGAAGCAGGCTCCCCCGCTGAGCAGGGAGCCCAAGAGACCCAGGGCTTGATCCCAGGACCTTGGGATCATGACCTGAGGTAAAAGCAGATCCTTAACTGACTGAGCCACCCAGGTGCCTCTGAGATTTTTTTTTGTATATGGTATAAGAAAGTGTTAATTTCATTCTTTTGCTCGTAGTTGTCCAGTTTGGCCAGCACCATTTACTGAAAAGACTGTTTGTTCCCCATTAGATATTCTTCTTTGTTGAAATTCATTGACTATGTAAGTGTGAGTTTATTTCTAGTTCTGTTTTTGCATGCTATCTTATTTATTCATTAAAATCCTTAGAATATTAATCAGAGTTATTTTAAATTCCCAGTCTGATAAGTCCAACACATAAGCCATTTTTTGGTTGTGATAATTGTTCTGTTTATTTTTTATTTCACCTTTTTGTATGCCTTGTGATTTTTTTTCTTGATAGCTGGATATGATGCATCTTACAGGTATAAGTTCCTCTGTAAATAGGTCTCGGTAATATGGTGGTGAGGTGTGAAAGGAGTGGGGAGCATTCTGTACTCCTATGATTAGGGCTCAGTCTTTCTTAAAGCCTTTGCCTCCGGACTATTAACTTATCACAGGAGTTTTTCAGTTTCTTCCTCTTTTTTTCTTCCTGTTTAACTTTGTTCCTTTTTTTTTTTTTTAAGATTTTATTTATTTATTCATGAGAGAGGCAGAGACATAGAGGGAGAAGCAGGCTCCCTGCAGGGAGCCTGATGTGGGACTCAGTCCCAGGACCCTGGGATCAGGACCTGAGCCAAAGGCAGATGCTCAACCGCTGAGCCACTCAGGTGTTCCTACTTTGTTCCTTTTTTAAGACTGTTTTGACTTGGGATCCCTTCGGTGGCTCAGGGCGTGATCCTGGAGTTCCGGACTTGAGTCCCCACATCAGGTTCCCTGCATGGAGCCTGCTTCTCCCTCTGTTGGTGTCTCTGCCTCTCTCTCTCTCTCTCTCTCTCTCTCATGATTTAAAAAAAAAAAAAGAAAATAAAAGACTGTTTTGACTATTCTGGGTCCCCTGAATTACAACCTTATACCAACTTTTAGTACCAGCTTTTTTATTTCTATAAGAAAAGGAGCTGGAATTGACATAAAACGATGTTGAATCTGAAGATCAGATGGGGGAGGATTGCCATCTTAATAATATTGTCTTGTAATCAATGAATATGCAATATCTTTCCATTTGTTTAAGTCTTTAATTTCTTTCAACAGTGTTTTTGTATTTTTCAGAGTATAAGTTTTGTGCCACTTTTGTTAAATTTAAGTTTTGTTTTTGATGCCAAAACAAATGGAATTTAAAAAAAATTTTTCAGTTTATTTAAATTCTACTATATAGAAATATAATTGATGCTGGTATATTGATCTTCTATCTTGCAACCTTGCTGCACTTGTTTACTTGTTCTAATAACTTTGAGTGAATTTGTTTGGATATTTTATATACAAGGTTATCTGCAAATATATTACTCTGTTTTCTTTTCAACCAAGATACTTTTTATTTTATTTCCTTGCTCATTTGCGTTAACTAACATCTCCAGTACGGTGTTGAATATAAGTGGTGAGAGCAGACATCCGTGTCTCATTTCTGAAATTAAGGGAAAAGCATTCAGCCTTATACTGCTAAATATGATGTTAGGGCTTTTAAAATCAATGCCCTGATCAAATTGAAGAATTTACCTTGTATTCCTTTTTTGGGTGTTTTAAATCGTGAAGGGGTATTCAATTTTTTTTTTAAATTTTTTTATTTATTTGTGATAGTCACACAGAGAGAGAGAGAGGCAGAGACACACAGGCAGAGGGAGAAGCAGGCTCCATGCACCGGGAGCCAACATGGGATTCAATCCCGGGTCTCCAGGATCGTGCCCTGGGCCAAAGGCAGGCGCCAAACCGCTGCGCCACCCAGGGATCCCAGTATTCAATTTTTGAGGTATTCTTAGGGATACTCTGGGGATTATAATCAACATAACTATGGTAGTTCATTTAATACCATTTTAATTTCAGTAGTGTACAAAAATTTTGTTTCTAGACATATAGATGGCCAACATGAAAAGATGTTTAACATTACTAATCATCAGGGAAGTGCAAATCAAAACCACAATGAGAGAGACGCCTGGGTGGCTCAGTGGTTTAGTGCCTGTCTTCGGCCCAGAGTGTGGAGTCCTGGGATCGAGTTCTGCATCAGGCTCCCTGTGTGGAGCCTGCTTCTCTCTCTGCCTATGTCTCTGTCTCTCTCTCTCTGTCCCTCATGAATAAATAAAATCTTAAAAAAAAAAAAACAATGAGATATCACCTCACGCCTGTCAGAATGATTAAAATAAAAAACACAAGAAACAACAAGTGTTGGCACGGATATGGAAAAAAAGGAACCTTTGTGCACTGTTGATGGGAATGCAAATTGGTGCAGCCACTGTGGAAAACACTATAAAAGTCCTATAAAACTAAAAATAGAATGTGTCACCATATAACCCAGTAATTCCATCCCTGGGTATTTATCCAAAGAATATGAAAACACTAATTCGAAAAGATATATGCACCCCTGGTTTATTGCAGCATTATTTACAGTAGCGAGATGTGGAAGCAATCCAAATGTCCATCCAAGGTGCATGGATAAATGAGGATGTGGCAGGATGTATATATACAAAGATACACGTGTACACATACACAATGGAATATAACTCAGCCATAAAAAAGATGAAACTTGCCATTGGTAACAACATGGATGGGCATAGAGGGTATAATTCTAAGTGAAATAAGTAGAAGAAAGACATATACCATATGGTTTCACTCATATGGAATTTAAGAAACAAAAAAGACAAAAAAAAAAAAGTAGACTCTTAAACGTAAAGAACAAACTGGTGGTTACCAGAGTGGGGGTGGTTGGGTGAAATAAGGTAATGGGACTTAAGAGTATATTTATTGTAATGATCACTGAGTAATATATAGAATTTTTGAATCACTATGTTGTACATCTGAAACTAATATAACACTATGTTAATTACTCTGGAATTAAAAAGTAAAAATTTAAAAATTTTGCTTCTTTTTAACTCTGATCCCTTCCCTTCACTGTTCTCTTATTGCCATACAAATTACAACTTTATGTATTATGTGCCCATCAGCAGAGTTATAATTATTACATTATGTAATTATCTTCTAAATCAGATAGGAAGGAAGTTAGAAACCAAAAAAAAAAAAAAAAAAAAAAAAATTACAACGTATGCTATCAGGAGTTCTTGGTTTTCCTTTATCTAGTAATGTCTTAATTCACCTTCATTTTTTGAGAAATAGTTTTGCTGGATATTGAAATTTTGGTTGATAAATTTTGTTTTTTCAGCACTGCTTTGTGGCTTCCTGATTTCTGATTACAAATTATCTGTCTTATTGAGGATTCATTATGCTTGATTGTGTCTCTTGCTGTTTTCAAGATTGTCTTTGGCTTTCAACAGTTTAATTATGATATAACTAGATGTGGAGTTTATTCTAGTGGCATTTGTTGAACTTCTTGCTTATGAGGCTTAATGTTTTTCATTAAATTTGGATACTTGGGGTCATTATTTTGTCATATATTTTTCTTTATGCATTTGTTTTCTCTCCTGCTGCCATTCCCAGTATGCATACGTTGCTTTTTATTTCTTTAGATGGGGAAATCTAAATTGATATATCTTCAAGTTCACAGATTTTTTCCCCTTGTTCAGATCTGCTGTTCAGCCCATCTAGCTTTTTGTTGTTATTGTACTTTGCCACCACCCCACCATTCATATTTGGGGCTTTTTTCCCCCTCAAAAAACTATTCAGGTTATATTTTATAATTTCTCTTTATTGCTGTTTGCAGTGTGCTGAGACATTTTTCTCATACTGTCCTTAGTTCTTTAGCCATGGTTTCCTTTAATTCTTTAAACATTTAATGCAGCTGACTTAAGGATTCGTCTGGTGAATTCAAGATCTGGGCTTCCAGTTTCTGTTGATTGGTTTTTTACCCTGTGTATGGGCCAGACCTTGTGGGGTTTTTTTCCCCCCATGTTCTATGGTAGTGTGTTGAAAACTGGTTGGATGTTTAAGTAATAAAATAAAATGTGGCAGTAGAATTTTTTTGTTGCTGTTTATTGTGATTGTTTCCTTACTTAGTTTTCTGACCTAATTCTGTTTTGTCTAATTTCTTGTGTTTGGGCAGTAAAGTCTCTACTTGGTTAGCTAAGCAATCAGCTGAACAGTGATTTCCTTAGTTTGATTTCCTGGAACCAGCAAGTTCCCTGGGCATTCTAGAGGAGCTCTATGTGCATACTGAGGCAAACCTTTAACATTCAGAGAGGCAGTTTTGAACTCTGCCTGAGCCTTTGTCATTACCACCTCCTTGTGCAGATCCTCATGTTCAGCCAGGGATGGAAGTTTAGGGTCTTCTAATGAATTCTCATGACTTTCCTGAGCATGTGTATAGCCTAGGCACATGCACAGCCCTATACATGGGCCTAGTCTTCTGGATTCTTAGGAATTTGTTAGAGTTTTTATATCTCATATCCTTGGCTTTTCCTATTAAATTTTTTGGTTAGTTTTTTGTTAGACCTAACAGCTTTGAAGCTCAACATTTGCCAATCATTTTTGACAATACACATGTCCCAAGGAAAATTATTTTCACACTGTCCAAGCTACAGATCAGGTCAAATATAGACAGCCTTGCAAGTGAATTTTTCTAGGGAACTGTTAAAAAGGTCAGATAGTGACAGTTCTTTGGAATTAAGGCTCTGAAGAAATTTCAGCACATTATGTGGCTGCTCATCTTCACTTTGAATGTGATTTGTTAGTTTTAAGGTTACTACAGCTCTGGAGGTCAGGGCATGGGATTCACTGTTCTTACTGAGGGTTAGCTCTTTTTCTTAAATAGAGGTTCCTTGAATTTCTACTAGCCTTTGGTTATTTTCTAAATTCTGAAAAATTGGTTTCTTAAAATTTTTGCCAATTTTCTCATTGCTTTTATTGAAGAAGTTTTGAGCTTCCTGACTTGCCATGTTTACTGGTGGTTTTAGCTTATTTACCCTTAGCTTGTCCTTTCTGTCCCTTCCTCACGCTCTTTTTACTGTACCGTTAGATGAGGGTCTTACTGAGTAGCTTTGTATTTGAAATACGGGATACTGCCAAGGACAGCTGCTGCAGTTATTTATAATAGCAAAAGACTGAAAACAACCCAGATGTTTCAAAATATGGAAAATTTTTTCTAATGATTCATCTATATGTCTGGTCTGTATGATGGAACATTACACAGACACTAACAATCATGTGTTTGAAGATTATTTTATAGGAAAATGTATGGTTATTGAAAGGAGAAAAATATAAAATGCAGTATATTCAAATTTTTGGAAATAAGTTTTGTAAAGAAAGAAACATATGTATACACCAAAAACTTCTGGAAGGAGTTATATCAAAATGATAGCATTTATTATTTCTGGGTGGTGGTTAAGTGAGTGAAAAATGGCCTTTGTTCTGTTTTATGTACCATAAGGTTGTGTTAATTATTTTTTGAGATAAAAATAAAATGCAGTAATTAGTGTGACACACCTGTACCTATTACTGTTTTTCCCTCATGAGTTTAATTTAAAATTAAATGGCTGTTGAATTTGGTGATTTAACATAAGCTCTTATAAATACTTGAAGAGATGCTAATAAGAACTCTGACATTGGGGCTAACAAAATGTATATGAGCAGTTGTTAATCATAACAGTCTACTCTATAAAAAGGAATTTGTTTCACTGGGATATAATAGGGTGAATTATTAGGCATATGAAAAACCTGTAGTCTCATTTATTAGCATTTCATTTTTTTTCTTTTCAGGCGCACATTAAATTTCCTATTGACTACCCATATTCACCACCTACCTTCAGATTCTTGACCAAAATGTGGCACCCCAACATTTATGAGGTAAGAGACATGTATTGTGAATTTCTCTGAAGATTTTTTTTAAGATACAGTCCTTTAAAGTAACCTTTATATCTGCATACACTGTGGTAGTTATGCTATAGCCACGAGGGTGTATTCATCATTCCCTACTTTTAGTAGTCCCTAGTTTCATTGTTCAAAATTGAAGGTAGTTTTATACCAGTGTATATTATACTTATGACTGAGGCTTTATAGAGTCCTGAATTTGAATCTCCATCTGTATAAATTAGCACACTGGAGCAGCTTTATATTTTTCACAACTTGCTTTTTCTTTGAGGCATTATCTTTGGGATTTTCTCTCTTTTTTTCTTTCTTTTTCCTATTTATTTATTTTAGAGAGTGCACACACAGATTGGGGGTGGGGGAATGGCAGAGGGAGAGAGAAAATTCCAAGCAGATGCCCCACTGAATGCGGAGCCTGATGTGGTACTTAATCCCATTACCCTGACCTGAGCTGAAATCGTCAGTCATTTTAACTGACTGAGCCACCCAGGTACCCCCCCCTTTTTTTTAGAATGAGGGGGAGAGGCAGAGAGAGAGAGAGAGAGAGAATCTTAAGCAAACTTCACAACTTTGAGGAGCCCCATGTGGGGCTCAGTCTGACAACCCTGAGATTGTGACTGAAATCAGGAGTTGGATGTTTGACTGAGCCACCCAGGCGCCCCTCTTTTCCTGTTTAAACAGGACAAACTGGTGCTCAAAAGGTGGTATGTATTTACATTTCCAGAAGTAAGTTCCAGAGTGTTGTTTTCTTTAGTATCTTTAGTATTTGACATAATCACAATATGAATAAACAATAATGAATATTATTCTGTATAACTAAGTTATCCATTACAGGAGAGAGATTATAGAAGCAATTTGCTGTTTCATAAATTCAGCGTGAGTTCAGTACACATAGAAATATGTTTGTTTTTGTCCATGTAGTATATATATATAGATTTTATTTTATTTATTTATTTATTTATTTATTTTTTAAAGATTTTATTTATTTATTCATAGAGACACACACAGAGAGAGGCAGAGACACAGGCAGAGGGAGAAGCAGGCTCCACGCAAAGAGCCTGAAGTGGGACTCGATCCAGGGTCTCCAGGATCACGCCCTGGGCTGCAGACAGCGCTAAACTGCTGTGCCACCGGGGCTGCCCTATATATAGATTTTAGATGGCAAGAGAGAAGTGAGAAAACTCAAGCTGTTGTTTTGTTATTGAGAACTAATTTACCTTAAAGCCATGTATTCACTTGTTTCCACCTCAAGTTATCTAATTTTCAAACCCCTCTCAAATAAAAAACAAGAAATAAGGAAAAGGATTCAAAACTGTAGAGGAATAAAGTTTTTTTTTGTTTGTTTGTTTGTTTTTTAACTATTAAAGTAGGCTATTTAGTCCTGTCTCTTTAAAATTTAGCATTAGGTCATTATTTTTTAAAAATATTTTTCAGATTCATAATAAAATTTTCAGTGGTAAAATAATGCATGTGTATCTTACAAATATGTAGTTATTTTCCATGCCATATATGTATTCTTTTTAAAGAAGCAATAAGGGGCACCCCCGGTGGTGCAGCGGTTTGGTGCCGCCTGCAGCCCAGGGCATGATCCTGGAGACCCTGGATCGAGTCCCACGTCAGGCTCTCTGCATGGTGCCTGCTTCTCCCTCTGCCTGTCTCTGCCTCTCTCTCTCTGTGTCTCTCTATGAATAAATAAAACCTTTTTAAAAAAATAAAGAAGCGGGGATCCCTGGGTGGCGCAGCGGTTTAGCGCCTGCCTTTGGCCCAGGGCGCGATCCTGGAGACCCGGGATCGAATCCCACGTCGGGCTCTCGGTGCATGGAGCCTGCTTCTCCCTCTGCCTATGTCTCTGCCTCTCTCTCTCTCTCTCTCTCTCTCTCTCTCTCTCTCTCTCTCTCTCTCTGTGTGACTATCATAAATAAATAAAAATTAAAAAAAAAAAAAGAAATTAAAAAAAAAAAATAAAGAAGCAATAAGTTGGGATGCCTGGGTATCAGCCAGTTAAGCATCTGCCTTCAACTCAGATCATGATCCTCAGGGTCTTGGGAGCAAAACCTGGGTGGGCTCCCTGCTGAGCAGGGAGCTGCTTCTCCTTCTCCCTCGGCCTCTCTCCTCCACTCATGTGTTCTTTCTCCCTCTTTCTCTCTCTCTCTCAAAATCTTTAAAAAAATAAAGAGGTCATAAGTCATAGGTAGGATTTAATTTGATATATAGTCGTGGTGGTCATGAGTTAATTTATCTTTGCTACAAAAAATGGTGACTTTTTTTAAGATTTACTTATTTAGAGAGGGAACCCACATGCAACAGGGAGAGGGACAAAAGGAGAGAGAATCTAAAGCAGACTCTATGCTGATTTCGGAGCCTGATGTAGGGCTTGATCTCGCAACTCTTGAGATCATGACCTAAGCCAAACCAAGAATCAGACATTTAACCAACCGTGCTACTCCTGCTTCCCAGAATTGAACTTTTTGAGGACCTATGTCAGTATTTGTGATTCTAGTGATTGGGACTCCTGCTTCTTGGCCAAAGGGATATTCTTAGCTGTTCTCTTCTCACCCAACCTGTGTTGTCCACCTAAGGTAGAAACGTGGTGGACCTCAGTGTCAAATTGCTCTGGTCACCAAAATGTTCACTGCTGAGTTATTTATAATAGAACTGCAGGGAGATGGGGGCCAATGAAACACCCCAATAAAAAAACAATGCAGACTACTCAAATGCCAGAAAAAGGGGAAAAAAAAAAAGAAAGAAAGAAAGAAAGAAACAAAAAAGCCAGAAAAAGGGACTTGATGAAAGAGTTTTTTGACATACTAACTTCATGGGCATTAAAAATAAATACTGTAGGGGTATCTGGGTGGCTCAGTCAGTTGAATCTCTGACTCTTGATCTCAGCTCAGGTCTTGATCTCAGGGTCTTGAGTTCAAATCCCTTGTTGGGCACCACACTGGCCATGAAACCTACTAAATAGTTTGAACGAGTGGATAAATATTGTAAAGATTATTATTGTTAAAAAATAGTTTATTGGAATGCCTGGGTGGCTCAGTGGTTTAGCGTCTGCCTTTGACCCGGGGCATAATCCTGGGATCCAATCCTGCATTGGGCTCCCTGCATGGAGCCTGCTTCTCCCTCTGCCTATGTCTCTGCTTCTCTCTCTCTCTCTCTCTCTCTCTCTCTCTCTCTCTGAGTCTCTCATGAATAAATAAATAAATAATCTTTTAAAAAAAAGAAAATATATCAAGTTCTAAAAATCATAAAAGCTTTGGTTACAGTTTTGTTAAATACATCCATGGACACAATACTGCAACCTCAAAAGTAATAAATGGCTGCAGTGTTATGTAAGTGAAGTTAATTATTTTAACATTTCCTTTATCATTTCCATATTTGTGAAATTTATAAATATCAAGGGGAAACTTGGAGAACAAAAATTTAATATGACAGATGCCTGGGTGGTTCATTGGCTGAACGTCTGCCTTTGTCTCAGGTCATGATCCTGGGGTCCTGAGATCGAGTCCCTTATCAGGTCCCCTAGGGAGTCTGCTTCTCCCTCTGCCTATGTCTCTGCTTCTGTCTCTCATGAATAAATAAATAAAATCTTTAAGAATAAATAAATAACCATTTAAAAATTTAATATGGACTTGTCATCAATCATTCTACTCTTATCTGCTCTGTAATATGTAGCATGAGCTCAAAAATACAGTTTCATGGTTATAGTCAGAACTAAACACCTAATAAACCCCATTTGCCCCACAGACCATGTATTAAAATGAGATTTTCATACATACTGTAATTCACTATGAACTTTACAGCTATGGCAACTCAGAATCTCCTTGTTCTTTATCATTTAAAAAAATAGATTAATTTTCTAGAGTAGTTTTGGGTTCACTGCAAAATTGAATGGAAAACACAGTTTGATGATCTTTAGGATATGTATTTTTAAATATTATTGTTTTAATAATGATTAAAAATAGATACTACTGTTTCAATATGCTTTTCCTAAGACATGTTGTCTTAGCTTGAGCTGCCATAACACTATCATATTGGAGATGGCTTAAATAAATGAAACTTATTTTCTCATAGGTTAGGAAACTGTAAGTCCAAGATCAAGGTACCAGCATGGTTGGTTTCTGAAGACTTGTGGCTTATCTCTGTGTCCTCTTATGGCTTGAGTAGAGACCGAGCTAGCTCTCTGGTATCTCGTATAAGGTTTTTTTTGCCAAAAAAAAAAAAAAAAAAAGGTTTTTTTTGCCAAGTTTGCAGAACCATAACTTTTTAGAATAATAAAATTTAGGCTTTTTAAGTGGTGAATGGGCCTAATTACACATAGTTTATGATCTTTGTAATAGTTTAGATGGATGATATGCCATTAGTGAAAATGAATGAGACCTATAATGAGCTTTTCAAAAATTGAAAGAACTGGGATCCCTGGGTGGCGCAGCGGTTTAGCGCCTGCCTTTGGCCCAGGGCGCAATCCTGGAGACCCGGGATCGAATCCCACGTCGGGCTCCTGGTGCATGGAGCCTGCTTCTCCCTCTGCCTCTCTCTCTCTCTCTCTCTCTCTCTCTGTGACTATCATAAATAAATTAAAAAAAAAAAAAGACTTAAAAAAAATTGAAAGAACTGCATGTGTCAAGAGTCATAATGCTGTAACCATAAATTATATTTTAGCATTATACAGAAAAGACCAGGTAAAAGCAACAATAATACAGTATTAGGGTTCTCCAGAGAAACAGAACCATTAGTGTACATAGAGATATATATTAGAGGAGGGTTATTAGAAGAGTTGGCTTCCATGTTACGAAGTCCACGAATCCAAAGGCATATTAGAACGAATCCAAAGGCATGGGACCTAGGAAGCTGCTGGTCCAAGTCCTAGCGTACCAAGGCCCCAAAACCCAGAGTTCCAATGTTCCAGCTCAGGAGAATTTGTCCTTTGCCTATTTGTTGTATTTAGGCCCTCATTAGATTGGATGATGCTTGCCCCATTAGGATCCCAATCCCCATTATGGTGGATATTCTTTACTCAATCTACTGATAGAAATATTAATTTCTTCTGGAAACATCCTCACAGACACACCCAGAAGTAATGTTTTATCAGCTATGTAAGCATCCCTTAGTCCAGTCAAATTGGCACATAAAATTAACCATCCCAGATAACTATCTTTTTTTAATCCATTCATCCCCTGCTGTCCATGTATGGCCTTTCTCTGCTTTTTGCACACCACTATGTTCACAGTGGGTATAATTTGGAAGTGTATTTGAATCTTTTTTTTTTTTTTTAAGATTTTATTTACTAATTCATGAGAGAGACAGAGAGGCAGACATAAGCAGAGGGAGAAACAGGCTCCATGCAGGGAGCCTGATGTGGGACTCAATCCCAGGACCCCAGGATCACACCCTGAGCCAAAGGCAGATGTTCAACCGCTGAGCCATCCACGCGTCCCTGAATCCTTTATTTTTATTTTTTTTAAAGATTTTATTTATTCATAGAGACACACACACAGAGAGAGAGAGAGAGAGAGGCAGAGACATAGGCAGAGGGAGAAGCAGGCTCCATGCAGAGAGCCTGACGTGGGACTCGATTCAGGGTCTCCAGGATCACGCCCTGGGCTGCAGGTGGTGCTAAACTGCTGCGCAACCGGGGCTGCCCCCTGAATCCTTTAAATAGCAAGATGTTTCGGGGTGCCTGGGTGGCTCAGTTGGTTAGGTGTCTGCCTTTGGCTCAGGTCCCAGGACTGAGCCCCGCATTAGGCTACCTGCTCAGTGAAAAGTCTGCTTCTGACCTTCTTCCATCTCATGCTTGCTCTCTCTCTCTCTGTCTCTCTCTCTCAAATAAATAAAATCTTAAAAAAAGAAATAAAATTGCAAGATGTATTATAATAAGGATTTATTCCCTTCTTATTTGATAACATTCAGTAAAATTATTGTTAGATAATGCCATAAATCATAGCTCACCTAGATCTGCTTCATCTCTTTTGCTCATATAACATACATTTCTTTCTCTTCAATTAATTATTATTCTTCTTTTGGTGGAATTATCTAATAGAGCTATGGTTTTTCTGTGATTTCTCTGGGAATTTACTTTGTTATACCACCCAGGAATCAAATAATGAAATAAACTTAAGTTCCTTTCTTTCTTTTTTTTTTAATTCATGAGAGACAGAGAGAGAGACAGGCAGACAGGCAGACAGGCAGACAGGCAGAGGGAGTAGCAGGCTCCATGCAGGAAGCCTCATAGTGGGACTTGATCCCGGAACTCCAGGATCATGCCCTGAGCCAAAGGCAAACACTCAACTGCTGAGCCACCCAGGCGTCCCAAAGTTTGTTATTCTTAAACTAAATTCATATAAAATTTAAATATAAGATTTTAAAATTCTGAAACATTTATAATTGTTTTTATTCAAATGCTTTAATTTCAGTGTCTGGGTATGATAAACATACTATAAAAATGTTAGGTTTATTTTATTTTACTAAAAGATTTTATGTATTTATTCATGAGAGGCACAGAGAGAGACAGATATAGACAGAGGGAGAAGCAGGCTTCTTGCAGGGAGGGCGATGCGGGACTCGATCTCTGGACCAGGGATCATGCCCTGAGCCAAAGGCTCAACTGCTGAGTCACCCAGATGTCCCTAAAAATGTTAAGTTTAAACCAACTTCTTAAGAGTAATTTTAGACTTAAGAGTTTCCAGAATATTACAGAAAGTTCTCATATAACTTTTACTCAGGTTTCTCTAATGATAACATCTTTTATCCCGCCCCCCCCCAAGGTTTTATTTATTTATTTGAGAGAGAGCACGAAAGGGGGGAGAGGCAGAGGGAAAAGTAGATTACCTGCTGAGCAGGGAGCTCAATGACATGGGGCTCCATCCCAGAACTCTCCAGGATCATGACCAGAGCTGAAGGCAGAGACACTTAACCAGACTGAGCCACCCAGACGCCCCTATTGTTAATATCTTATACAATACATCGAAACTAAGAAACTAACTTTGGTACAATACTATTAAGTAAACTACAGACTTTAGTTGGAGTAAATTGTGGAATGGGGAAGTTAAAACATCTATATTACTTGTCCACAGCTACTGTCTCTAGGTGAGACAAAATCAATTTCTGTATCGTGTTGTTGAATGACCAGAAACAACATGCTTTTGAACTGTGTGGTCTTAATCCACATAAAAATGCTGAGTGCATATTAAATTTTATCAGTATTTATTATTATCATTTTTTAAAGTACATTTGATGGACATTAAAAATTTATGTAATTTTATTCAGTGGTCTTAAAAATGAACCTGAATAAAATATTTCTCTTTGAACTCATTTGAAGATTCTTCAGATAGGGCAGCCTGGGTGGCTCAGTGGTTTAGTGCCGCTTTCGGCCCAGGGTGTGATCCTGGAGACCTGGGATTGAGCCCCGTGTCGGGCTCCTTGCATGGAGCCTGCTTCTCCCTCTGCTTCTCTGTGTCTCTCATGAATAAATAAAATCTTAAAAAAAAAAAAAAAAAGATTCTTTAGATGAATACAAATGCTTTCTTATGTGCAAATCAGAAATGTGTAACCTAATATATTTTGTTTGCTTCAGTCACTAAGATGAATTGACATAACTTTTCTTTTGCACCAGTAAAATGTATTTGTTTTTTTTTCATTGTTTCCCTCATTAAAACAAGTCATCATTATTCAACTTGTAAAATATTCTTCATTTCTTAAATCATCAGAGAAAAGTTTTGTAGAATGTTCTCGTAGAACTCCCAAAGTCTCTGCATAACTTTTACCTTGGTTTATATGAATCAAATGAATAAGGTAGAATGTCACCAGAAACCAGAGGATTTTGATTCTGATTTGATGTTGAAATTTTACCTAGCAAATGTGATTTAGTAATATACATTATTAAAAATTTGAATTCTTGGGCAGCCCGAGTGGCTCAGCGGTTTACTGAGCCCAGGGCATGATCCTGGAGACCCGTAATCGAGTCCCACGTCGGCTCCCTGCATGGAGCCTGCTTCTCCCTCTGCCTCTGTGTGTGTGTGTGTCTCTCATGAATAAATAAATAAAATCTTTAAAAATTTTTTGAATTCTTAGTTATGCTTTATTTAAATTTTTCATTTTTTCTTATAGTTTTTTTTTAAAGATTTTTAATTTTATTTATTCATGAGAGACAGAGAGAGAGAGAGAGAGAGAGAGAGAGAGAGAGGCAGAGAGGCAGAGACACAGGCAGAGGGAGAAGCAGGCTCCGTGCAGGGAGCCCGATGTGGGACTCGATCCCCTGGTCTCCAGGATCATGCCCTGAGCCAAAGGCAGACGCTCAACTGCTGAACCCCCAGGCGTCCCACTTATAGTTTTTCTTTAAAAAAATTTTATATAAGGATACTAGTTTGCTCTGTGAGGGTATACGGACCTGAAGGATTTAAGTATAGGTACATTAGCCTCCATTTAGAACATACTAATATTTAGGCTACCAAATTTGTAGAGCTGGGCTCTGGTTTGTAAATAATCTGTGACAAGCAGGATTTAATATGTATATTTATGTAGTTACATTCATGGATTTACAGATCTTATGCATCCTGTCTATCTTTAAAGAATGAGGAAGAGATTTCCTTAGGCTGTGATGTGCCCAAATTTGGCTGCGTATCAGAATCCTGTGGAGAAGTTGTTAAAAATAAAGAATATTGGAGATTTCAGTTTAATTGGATTTGGAGGGGACCTAGGCTAAATAGCCTTCATTTTACATTTTAGAATACGTTTCTGGGGGCCTGAGTGGCTCAGTTGGTTAGGTGTCTGCCTTTGGGTCAGGTCATGATCTCAGGGTCCTAGGATGGAGCCCCATGTCAGGCTCCCTACCTTCCAGCCAGTCTGCTTCCTCCTTCTGCCCCTTCCCCTACTTAAAAAAACAAAACAAAACACTGACTTTCTGGAGACCTAGAACTTCCCCCACCCTTTAAAAATAATAATTATAATAAATAATAATTTATTGAGATGAAATTTACATACATAAAATGAACCATTTAAAATGAACATAATTCAGTGGCATTTAGTTCATGGTCCCAGTGTTGTGTAACTATCCCCTCTTTTTGTAGAGTATTTCCATCACTCATGCATAAAACACCTTACCCATACTGCAATTTCTTCCCATTACCATTTTACCCTAGTCCCTATTATCATTGTACCCTAGTCCTAGTTTCTGACAGCCACCACCCAGTTTTCTGTCCTTGTGTATTTATTATTCTGGATATTTCTTATAAATGGAATCATACAGAGGGGCACCTGTCTGGCTCAGTTGGTAGAGCATGAGACTCTATCCTCGGGTTATGAGTTCAAGCCCCACATTGGGTGTAGAGATTGCATAAATGGAATCATACAGTATGTGACCTTTGTCTGTGGCTTTCACTTATCCTAATGTTTTTGAAGTTCTTGCATGTAGCATGTATCAGTACTTCATTTTTTTTAAAAAAAGTATTTATTTGAGAGAGAGTGCGCACAAGCTGGAGGGAGAGGGAGAGAGAATCTGAAACAGACTTCACACAAAGTGCAGAGCGTGACACAAAGCTCAATCTCACAACTGCCGGATCATTACCTCAGTCGAAATGAAGACTTGGCTGCTTAACCGACTGAGCTACCCAGGGGCCCCAATACTTGATTAATCTTTTTTTTTTATTATTAATCTTTATGGCTGGATGATACTCCATTATATCCATTTATTGATGGACTTTGCCTACCTTTTGGTTATGTGAATAGTGATGCTGTGACCATGTGTATACATGTACTTGCTGAAGTACTTTTTTCAGTTTATACACCTTGCTTATACATCTAGGAATGGAATTATGGAATCAAATGCATAATTCTGTGTTTTACTTTTTTTTTTTTAAGATTTTATTCATTTACTTATGATAGACATAGAGAGAGAGAGAGGCAGAGACACAGGCAGAGGAAGAAGCAGGCTCCATGCAGGGAGCCCGACGCGGGACTCGATCCCGGAACTCCAGGATCGCGCCCTGGGCCAAAGGCAGGCGCCAAACCGCTGAGCCACCCAGGGATCCCCTGTGTTTTACTTTTTGAGCAACAACCAGATAGTTCTACAGCAGATGAACCATTTCATATTCTTATCAGCAGTGTATAAGGGTTCCCATTTCTCTACATCCTCACTAATATTTGTTATTTATTTTTGTTTTAATTATAGCCATTATAAGGGGATGCGAAGTGATATCTTTTTGTTGATTTACATTTCCCTAATGACTAATGATGTTGAACGTCCTTTCATGTGCTTATTGGCCATTTATGTATCATAGAGAAATGCTTAAAGTCCTTTGCCCATTTTTAATTGACTGGTTTATCTTTTTCTCTTTGAGTTGCAGGAGTTCTATATAATTAAGGATATTAAACCTTTACCAGATATATGACTTGGAGATACTTCCTTTATATCTATAGGTTATTTTATCATTTTCTTAATAATGTCCTTTGCACAAAAGTTTTTCAGTTTGATGAAGTCTAGGTTATCTTTGTTGCTCTTGCTTTTGGTGTCCTATCTAAGAATACATTGCCATATCAAAGGTCATGAAGATTTACCCCTATTTTTTGGTTTTGTTTTGTTTTTAGAGGAGGAAGGATAAAAGAGAGAGAATCTTAAACAGGCTCCATGCCCAGCATGAGTCCAAGGCAGGACTTGATCTCACAACCCTGAGATCGTCACAGAGTTGACATCGAGTCGGTTGCTTAACAAGCTGAGCAACCCAGGCACCCCTGGTTTTGTTTTTAAAGAGTTTTATGATTTTAGCTCTTAGATCTTTGTTCCATCTTGAGTTAATTTTGTATACGGTATGAGGTACAAATTCAACTTCATTCTTTTGTTTTTGAAAATCCAGTTATCCCAGCATCATTTGTTGAAGAGACTATTCTTTCCCCCATGGAATGGAATTATTAGCATCCTTGTCAAAAATCAGTGGGCCAGGGGATCCCTGGGTGGCTCAGCGGTTTGGCGCCTGCCTTTGGTCCAGGGCACGATCCTGGAGTCCTGGGATCGAGTCCTGTGTCAGGCTCCCGGCATGGAGCCTGCTTCTCCCTCCTCCTGTGTCTCTGCTTCTCTCTCTCTCTCTCTATCATAAATAAATAAATAAACAAACAAATCTTTAAAAAAAAAATCAGTGGGCCATCGATGTATAGATTTATTTAGAGACTCTGAGTTCTAGTCTGTTGACCTATAAGTCTGTCATTATGCTAGTCTTAAACTTTCTTGTTGACTTTAGCTTCATAGTAAGTTTTGAAATCAGAAAGTGTGAGTCTTCCGACTTTACTCTCCCTCTTCCTCCTCCTGCTCTTCTTCTTTTTTAAAGATTTTATTTATTTGAGAGAGAGAGCATGAGCAGGGAGAGGGGCAGAAGGACAAGGAGACACCCCTCCCCCCCAATGTGGGTACCAATACCAGGATGCTGAGATCATGACCCAAGCCAAAGTCAGACACTTAACTGACTGAGCCACCCAGGCACCCTTTTATTCTTTTTTATTTTAAAGATTGTTTTTGCTATTGTAGGTCCCTTAAATTTCTGTAAATTTTAGGATCAGTTTGTAAATTTCTGGAAAAAGGGAAGCTAAGAATTTGATTAGGATTTCCTTGAATCTGTAGATCAAATTGGGGAATATTGCTATGTTAACCTTGTCTTTCTACTCATGAACACAGGGTATTTTTCTATTTACTTAGGTCTTTAATTTCTTTGAGAAGTGTTTTTATACTTTTCTGTATATAAGTCTTTCACCTCGTTGGTTAGATTTATTCCTAGGTATTCTTTTAGATGCCATTGTAAATGGAATTGTTTTCTTAATATCCCTTTTAAGTTATCCTGTTTAGGTTATTGCTGGCATATAAAAAAGTAAACCTGATTTTTGAATCTTGATCTTATACCTACAACTTTGCTAAATTTATTTATTAGCTTTTGTAGCTTTTTTGTGAATTCTTTGGATTTTGTCATTTTTGAAATAATTTTACTTTTTCCTTTCCAGTTTGTATGCCTTTTATTGCTTTTTCTTGTCTAATGCTCTGGCTTGAACTTCTAGGACAGTGTTAAATAGCAGTGGTAAAAATGGGTTATCTTTGTCCTCCTGCTCTTGATCTTAGGAGGAAAGATGGCACCACTTAGTATAATGCTAGCTTTGGGTTTTTTTTTTTTTTAAATCCCCTTTACAGTGTTAAGATACTTCCCTTCTATTTATAGTGTTTTGAGTGTTTTTATCATGAAAAAGTGTTGGATTTTGTCAAATGCTTTGTCTTCATCAACTGAGATGCCCATCTTTTAATATGTTGTTTCTATGTACAAATCTATATATGTCATTCCACTGCTCAGAAATTTTATGTATATACATATCAAACACAGAACAAAGTGACTATTCCTCTGGTCTAGTTTTTGTGCTCCATTTTTCTTTACAAGTGAGTTCTTCACTACTGTGGTAGGTAAAATAACAGTACTTCAGAGGAGTTCACATCCCATTCCCTGGAACCTGTGAAGAAAAATTTGCTAATTATTAGCTGACCATAAAATAAAGAGGTCATTCTGGATTATTTAGGTGGGCCCAGTGTAACTCAAAGAGTCCTTTGAAGTGGAAGAGGTAGGCAGAAAACCAGAGTTAAAGATGTTACTGTGGAAGAAAGGCCCCGAGAAATGCAACATTGCTTGCTTTGAGGATTAGAGGCAGGGGACCAAGAGCAAAGGAGTGTGGGTGGCCTTTAGAAGCTTAGAAAGGGCAAGGAAGGAGATTTTTTTTTCTTAGAAGCTTCAGAAAGGAGTGCATTGCTGCTGACACATTTAATTTAGCCTTGTGAGAACAGTGTCAGATTTTGGCCTACAAGTGTAAAACAATCAGTTTTTGTTGTTTTAAGCTACTAAGTTTGTGGTGATTTGTTACCGTAGCAATTCAAAAAAAACTACAACTACCCAAGCATATTCCGTTTATGGTGTTGGCGTATTTCTCTGGGTTAACTCATGTCTAAATTTTCCTTAAGTTGTTAAAATTGTACTTAATATTCAAGACCCATCTCAAAGCTTTCTCAAACACTAAGCCTTTAGTTTGTCTTCCACACTTCCACAGATGATACTTGCTAGGTATCATCTATCCAAATACACCCTAAGTTTCTCTCTCCTTGTTTCTGTTCCTTTTTTTTTTTTTTTTTTTTTTAAGCCTTCCTCATGGCATCTAATGATAGTATAGAGTTTTAGAATTTAGTGTTTGGTATTGATTTTATTAAAATTTTATTCTTCTAAAAGTGATCTGTTATCTTGATACGGTTGTGTATTTTGTGTGTATGTCTAAGTTTGGGTTGTATATACAAGGTTTTTACACTTCATATAGTTATACCTCTAATTATTTAGAATTTAGAATTTTAGACTGAGATTGGTGACTATCTTAGTCTTTTGTATTGAATAACAGTCTGTGATGTATATGGTAGGCATTCCATATGTGTTTGACTTAAACATGTACATGTGGATTAGGTCCCATGCTTTAAATTTATGAACTAAGGGGCACATGGGTGGCTCAGTCAGTTAAGCATCTCCCTTCTGCTTAGGTCAGGGTCCTGGGATGGAGCCCTGTGTCAGGCTCCCTGCTCAGCAGGGAGATCACTTCTCCCTCTGCCCCTCCCCCTGCTCGTGCTCATTCATGCTCTCTCTTTCAAATAAATAGATAAAATATTAAAAAGTAGTGAGTTTGGTCCACATCCTGAGGGAATTATAATTAAGTTTATATCATATTTTTGAGTATTTACTGAATGTGATGTTTGTGTCTCACAGAATGGAGATGTATGCATTTCGATTCTTCATCCGCCTGTAGATGACCCACAGAGTGGAGAACTGCCCTCTGAAAGGTGGAATCCTACTCAGAATGTCAGGTAAGGGGTTACATAAGGAATACTTTGGTTTTTAGGTGGTTCTTAAGATTTATATTATCTTTTAAGAAGTACAAAGAATCCTTTCTGTACTTGGTTTTGTCTTCTGCTAGAGCTTTAACACATTTGCATCATTTTGAAGAGTTGTATTTACAGAGCAATAATGCATTTGTTACTCATTTCTTTAAGTTCATCTTGGAAGAACTTTTCTAGTCTGAATTCTTCCTCTTACATTATCTTAGTTCCATCCTGCATCTTTGGATCTCATGAAGTCATGTTTAGATTGATTGCTTCTTTATTCTTATTATATTTTGCAGAAAAATCTAAGTCTTTACAAACTCACAACTTTATATACGTAACTGGTTTTAAAAGAGCTTCCATGTTTCTTAATGATTTGAAGGGCTTGTATATTTCTTTTAATTCTCTTTATCTATTTTTGTCTTTTCATTTATTTTTATTTATTTTAAAGATTTTATTTATTTATTCATGAAAGACACACACACAGAGAGAGGCAGAGACATAGGCAGAGGGAGAAGCAGGCTTCATGCTGGGAGCCCAATGTGGTACTTGGTCCCGATCCCGGGACCCCAGGATCACGCCCTGGGCTGAAGACAGGCACTAAACCACTGAGTCACCCAGGCGTCCCTCAGATTTTTATGTAAATTCTAATTAGTTAACATACAGTACAATATTGAGATTATCCATCTGTTAATCTGTTGAACTATATATAAATAGATGGATATTTAACCATTTGTTTGTTTAGAGTAGCAGTCTGTATATTTAGGAGTTGGTCACTTAACCCTTAAAAGAATTTTGAAAAAAAAAAAAACTGTGTTCACTGTTGCATGTTTTGTTCTGTTTTTTAAGATCTTATTTAAGTAATCTCTGTACCCAATGTGGGGCTTGAACTTACAACCCCAAGATCAGGAGTCACATGCTTTATGTACTGAGCCACTAGGCATCCCCACTGTAGCATGTTTTTAGGTGCAGCATTTTTTTGGTGATTTGTTTGTTTTTTAGGTATGGTTTTTTTACATCTCAAATTTAAATATTTAAAAAATACATTTTTTTCTACTTGGCATTTTAATTTCCATTTTACTATCCCTACAGAGTTTTATCCTAATACTTGAAATTTTTATGTTTGATAGCCTTATATATTTTGTTTATCCTATAATATTTTTCTGCAATAAAAATCTATATATATTTTAATTGCTTGTGACAAAACTGATTTTTATCTTGACATGATTAAAGTTGATTAAAAACAATACAAGTATATTATACTAAAAAAAACCAAGTATATTATACTTTCAGTATACTTTTTACATTTAATAATTATTTAGAAATGAATTTTTAACTAAGTATATAGACCTTTGTTTTCAGTTAGGTCATGTATCCATGAATAATTATTACATTGCTAGAATGAGGCAGAAATACAGCTTCAATCTATATGTATGGGTAATATAAATTATATATACTAATATACACACCCAAGAATATATATATCTATATACATGTGTGTGTGTACACACACACATATATATATCTATATACATGTGTGTGTACACACACACAAGGACTAACATATGTATGTAACATAAATATATATATTGGATGCAATGATTAAAGACTATATTTACATGTGATAATGGAATAAAATCTTATATGGCAGCAAAACTAAATCCTTTTAATAATTCCTTCTGAATTTGGCAAAAATCAGAGTCAGTCTTTATAAAAAACAAAAACAATTTTATTGTGATATAATTCTCATACCCTACAAGTCTCCCATTTTAAGTAAACGGTTCACTGTTCTTTAATGTAGGCAGAGATACAAATATCCCCACAATCAATTTTAGAACTTTTTTTTAAAAAAATAGGCTCTATGCCCAATGTGGAGCCCAACTCGGGGCTTGAACTTATGACCCTGAGATTAAGACCTGAGATCAAGAGTCAGACATTTAGGGCAGCCCCGGTGGCTCAGCGGTTTAGTGCCGCCTTCAGCCCAGGGCGTGATCCTGGAGACCCGGGATCGAGTCCCATGTCGGGCTCGCGGCATGGAGCCTGCTTCTCCCTCTGCCTGTGTCTCTGCCTGTGTGTGTGTGTGTGTGTGTGTGTGTGTGTCTCATGAATAAATAAATAAAATCTTTAAAAAAAAAAAGACATTTAGCTGACTGAGCCACTGAAGTGCTCCATGGACATTTTTATTACCTCTGAAGAAACTCCTACCTCTTAGTATTTTCACTCCATTATCCCTCAACCTTCACCCTTCTACTTGCAACCCTAGGAAAGCACTAGTCTACTTTCTGTCTCTATAGATATATCTGTTTGGATATTTTGTAGGAATAGAGTCGTTTAATATGTAGTATTTTGTGATTGACTTTTTCTTTGTGATTGACTTCTTTAACTTAGCATCTTTTCTTTTTTTTTAACTTAGCATCTTTTCAAGGTTCATTTTTGTTGTAGCATTAATCAGTATTTCATCTTTTTATGGCTGAATAAGAATTCCATTGAATGCTTTTTTAAAAAAAGATTTTATTTATTCATGAGACACACACAGAGAGAGGCAGAGACATAGGCAGAAGGAGAAGCTGGCTCCCCACAGGGAACCTGATGTGGGTCTTGATTCCAGGACCCCAGGACCAAGACCTGAGCCAAAGGCAGACGCTCAACCACTGAGCCCACCCACGTGTTCCCCCATTGAATGCTTATATCACACTTTGTTTATCCATTCATCAGTCAGTGGACCTTTGGGTTGTTTCCACTTTTTGGCTATTATGAGTAATGCTGTTATATAAACATTGTTTTTACATATACATGTTTTTATTCCCTTGGATATATACCTAAGAATAGAATTGCTGGGTCATGTGATAACTCAGTGTTTAAATTTTGAGGAATTACCAGACTGTTTTCTAACATGGCTACACTAAATAGTTCATTCTTACCAACAGTGTTTGAGAATTTGTTTCTCTACATCTTGGTTAACACTTGCTATTATTTTTGTTTCTAACCATAGTGGGTGACATGGGATCTCATTGTGGTTTTGTTGTTGATGTTTTCTCTTAAATGACTTTTAAGAATTTTAGAACAGTTTCAGATTTTTGAAAATTGTGAAGATAGTACAGATAGTTCCCCAGAATTCCATGCATGATACCATGTTATATTTAACAGGCATGTCTCCTTATGGAACTGTGAAAGTCTCAGACTTTCCTTGTTTCTGATGACCTTGACAATTTTGAGGAGTACTGATCAGGTATTGTAAAAAGGTCCCTCAACTGAAATTTTGTGATGTCTTCCTGGTTACTAGGGTAGGGTTATGAGTGCTGGAGAGGAAGACCATGGAGGTAAAATATATTGTTACTACGTTGTATAAAGGGTATATAATATCAACATGACTTGTCACTGTTGATGTTAACATTCATTACTGGCTAGGATTCGGTTTTTCAATTTCTTCTGTATAAAGTTACTTGTTTTTCCCATCCCATTCTGTACTCTTTCGAAGGAAGGAGGACATAGGTGTAACCCAGATACAAGGAATGGGAATTATAATTCCATGAGGCTGAGGTATCTGTATAAATTATTTCAAATTCTTTTTTTTTTTTTTTTTTTATTTTATTTTATTTCAAATTCTTCTGCACGGGAGATTGGTCAAAATCAACATCCGTGTGTGTCTGTGTGTTTATATATTTATTGTCATTTTGTTAGTCTTCTTGTTAAGGGGGGAGGGGCAGAGGGAGAGACAGAATATTAAGCAGGCTCCATGCCTTGTGCAGAGCCCCACAGAGGGCTCGATTTCACAACCCTGAGATCATGACCTGAGCTGAAACCAAGAGTCAGACCCTCAACTGACTGAGCCACCTGGGTACCCCTTTGTTAGTCATTTTTAATGAGAAAAGCTAATAACTCCATTAGAACTCCACTTTTGTTAAAAATAAAAGTTGGAAGTTTTTTGACTTACACAGATTTCGTACCAGTTTTTACCAAGTTACTTCTCATTCTGGGAAGTGTATACTAAAGAAAGCATCTGTTGAAGCATATCAAATTATTGTTGATTATGTGTTGATTATGCTGATTACGCATTCCTTTAGGTACCTTGTTCAGTACTTAGAGTTGAGAAAACATATATTTTGGATTTCAGCACATCTTACTCATGTATTTTTTAAATCAGAAAAAAAGTGCCTCCCCTCTTTAATTTAAATAAATGTGTTAATATATTTTACCGTGACAACCATCATGTTCTGAATTCTCTCTCTCTCTTTTTTTTTTTTTTTAGATTTTATTTATTCATGAGAGACACAGAGAAGCGAGGCAGACACCTAGGCAGAGAGAGAGGCAAGGCAGGCTCTTTGGGGAGCCCGATGCAGGACTTGATTCCAGGACTCCCAAGATCATGTCCTGAACTGAAGGCAGATGTTCAACCACTGAGCCACCCAGGCATCCCCTGAATTCTAAGATAGATCAGGCATAGAACCTTGCCATAAGTTTATTATGTCTGTGAAATACGGAATCACCACATACTCCCTGTACTTTATGTTTTAATGGGACTCTCCCTCAGTGATAATGCATTTCAGATAGAATTAGAAAGTTCATTTTAATGAAAATATAATTCCAGCAGATCCAGTCTATACATATCTGAATTTATTGTACTTCATCATATACCAAAATACTTTTTTTTTTAACATTATTCTACACTTCTAACAAAATTATTTGAGAAAGGAAAAACAGTTGGCTTTATAAATTTCTCATTTATATACCATATGTTTCATTACCTCTGGGCAATGCACCCTAGGAATATTTGGGATGTGTGAAAGGTATGCATTTCTTTTGTAAAGAGCAATTGTGAAAAGGGAAGCTGGAAAGGAGAACTGATGTGATACTTTATATATCCCAGGTGCATGGATATATTAAAGACCTCTGCTTTACACAGGATCTTATATGATCATCAGCAGAATTCGTATATTCTACTTCTTCATGTCTCATATACCTTACATCATGCAATTATAGCTGATCATTTGTACCTTTAACCTACTTATCCTATTACTTGATTTTTCAGTGTCAACCGGCATATTGACACTTAGATCTAAATAAAAGGAAAGGGAAATCAGCATACTTATTCTGATTTCTATTCTCTTTCCCCCTTTTCTTCCTGACTTTTAAGAATATTTGTTTTTTGAGGCACCTGGGTGGCTTAGTCAGTTGAGTATCCAACTCTTGATTTCAGCTCAGGTCATGATCTCAGGGTCATGAGATTGAGCCCCCTGTGGGTGCTATGCTCAGGATAGAACATGTTTAAGATTCTCTCCTATGGGCAGCCCAGGTGGCTCAGTGGTTTAGCGCCACCTTTGGCCCAGGGCGTGAGCCTGGAGACCTGGGATCGAGTCCCACATCAGGCTCCCTGCATGGAGCCTGCTTCTCCCTCTGCCTGTGTCTCTGCTTCTCTGTGTGTGTGTGTCTCTCATGAATAAATAAAAATCTTAAAAAAAGATTCTCTCCCTCATTCTCCTTCTGTCTCTCCTATCCCACTCGGGTTCTGATTCTCTCTAAAAAAAAAAAAAATAGAAAATAAAATAAAATAAATATATTTTATATATATATAAATATTTTTAAAAATTTGTGTGTGTGTGTGTGTATATACACACACACAAAATTTTAAAAAAATATTTGTTAATGGGGAGCCTGGGTGGCTCTGTCATTTGAGCATCTGACTGTTGATTTCGGCTCAGGGTTATGAGATCAAGCCCCATGTGGGCCACCATGCTTAGCAGGGAGTCTGCTTGAGATTCATTTTCTCCTTCTCTCTGAACCCCCTCCTGCTTGTGTGTGTACTCACTCAATCTCTCTCTCTCTCTCAAATAAATAAATTTTTAAAAAATATATTTTATTGTCAGGATTAATAACATTTATAATCTATACTGTTTTGTAACATAATCCTAGTTTTAAAATTTTCTTATTCCTACCATGAAGTAAATTCACTTTTTGCTGTCCATTATTTTACTTCCTTTGATCTATTAATTGGCTGAATTTGTCCATTAGTTATTCCTACCATGAAGTAAATTCACTTTTTGCTGTCCATTATTTTACTTCCTTTGATCTATTCATTGGCTGAATTTGTCCATTAGTTATTTCTCCAGGAAAATGCTCCTTAGAGCCTTATTATATTCCCTGAAATCTTAGATGTTCAAAATGTTACATGCTTATGTTTATGGGTGTGTATACATGTTTTTTGCCATGGTACTTCAAATGGCAGTTTGGGTATAAGATTTCAGAGTCATTCTTTCTTTCCTTAAGAATGTTATACACGTTATTCTGCTGTGTTTATTGTTTGGCCACCACATTTCTCAGCTCTTCCACCCTATATAAAAGAAAGGACCCAAATCAAATCATGAATCAAAGAGGAGAGATCACAACCAACACCAAAAAAATACAATTATAAGAACATATTATGAGCAACTATATGTCAACAAATTAGGCAGTCTGGAAGAAATGGATGCATTCCTAGAGACCATATAAACTACCAAAACTGAAACAGGAAAAAACAGAAAACCTGAACAGACCATAACCAGCAAGGAAATTGAAGCAGCAATAAAAAAAGTCTCCCAACAAACAAGATAGCTTCCCAGGGGAATTCTACTAAATATTTAAAGAAGAATTGCTGGGCAGTGGGGGAGGCTCAGTGATTTAGCGCCGCCTTCAGCCCAGGGCCTGATCCTGGAGTCCCGGGATCAAGCCCCACGTCAGGCTCCCTGCATGGAGCCTGCTTCTCTCTCTGCCTGTGTCTCTGCGCGCGTCTCTCTCTCTCTCTCTCATATAAAGAAAGAAGAAGAATTGCCACCTATTCTTCTGAAACTGTTTAAAAAACTATAAATGGAAGGAAAACTTCCAAACTCTTTCTCTGAGGCCAGCGTTACCTTGATCCCCAAAACAAAGACCCCACTGAAAAGGAGAATTACAGACCAATATCCCTGATGAACAAGGATGCAAAATTCTCACCAAGACACTAGCCAATAGGATCCAACAGCACATTAAAAGGATTATTCACCACAATCAAGTGGGATTTACTCCTTGATAAAAGGTGATTCAACATCCGCAGATCAATCATTGTGATACATTAATAAAAGAAAGGACAAGAATCATGTTTGTCTCATTAGATGTAGAAAACGCATTTGACAAAATAGGGGATAGAGGGAACATACCTCAATGTCATGAAAGCTATCTATGAAAAGCCCACAATTAATATCATTCTCAATGGGGAAGAAGTGAGAGTTTTTCCCCAAAGGTCAGGAACATGGCAGGGATGTCCACTATCACCACTGCTGTTCAACACAGTACTAGAAGTCCTAGCCTCAGCAGTCAGACAACAAAAATAAATAAAAGGCATCTGATTTGGCAAAGAAATTAAACTCTCACTCTTCACAGGTGACATGATACTCTGTGTGGAAAACCCAAAAGACTCGACCCCAAAATTGCTAGAACTCATACAGGAATTCAGCAAAGTAGTGGGATATAAAATCAATGAACAGAAATCAGGTGCACTTCTATAGACAATAAGACAGAAGAAAGAGAAATTAAGGAGTCAAACCTATTTACAATTGCACCCAAAACCATAAGATACCTAGGAATAAACCTAACCAAAGAGGCGAAGGATCTGTACTCAGAAAACTATAGAACACTCATAAAAGAAATTGAGGAAGACACAAAGAGATGGAAAAACACTCCATGTTCATGGATTGGAAGAACAAATATTATAAAATATCTGTGTTACCTAGAGCAATCTATACATTGAATGCAGTCCCTTCAAAATACTTTTTTCACAGAGCTGGAACAAATAATCGTAAAATTTGTATGGAATCAGAAGAGACCCTGAGTAGCCAAAGGCATGTTGAAAAAGAAAATCAAAACTGATGGCATCACAATCCTGGGCTTCAAGCTCTATTACATTACAAATCTGTAATCAAGACAGTATGGTAGTGGCACAAAAACAGATACATAGATCAGTGGGACAGAACAGAGAACCCGGAAATGGACCCTCAACTCTATGGTCAACTAATCGTCAGTAAACCAAGAAAGAATATCCAATGGAAAAAAAGACCATCTCTTCAACAAATGGTGTTGGGAAAATTGGACAACCACATGCAGAAGAATGAAACTGGACCATTTTGTTACACCATACACAAAAATAGACTAAAAATGGACGAAGGACCTAAATATGAGCTAGGAATCCATCAAAATCTTAGAGGAGAACACAGGCAGCAACCCCAATGACCTCAGCTGCAGCAGCTTCTTGTAGACACAGCTCCAAAGGCAGGGGAAACAAAGGCAAAAATGAACTATTGGGACGTCATCAAGATAAAAACCTTTTGCACAGCATAGGAAACAGTCTACAAAACCAAAAGACAACCGACAGAATGGGAGAAGATATTTGCAAATGTCTTATCAGGTAAAGGGCTAGTATCCAAAACCTATAAAGAACTTAACAAACTCAATACCCAAAGAACAAATAATCTGATCAAGAAACAGGCAGAAGACATGAACAGACATTTCTCCAAAGAAGACCTAAAAATGGACACCTGGGTGCTCAGTGCTTAAGCATCTGCCTTCGGCTCTGGGCGTGATCCTGGAGTCCTGGGATTAAGTCACACATCGGGCTCCCTGCATGGAGCCTGCTTCTCCCTCTGCCAATGTCTCTGCCTTTCTATCTCTTGTGTGTCTCATGATTAAATAAAAAATCTTAAAAAAAAAAAAATAAAAGAAGAAGACCTATAAATGGCCAACAGACCCATGAAAAAATGTTCCGCATCACTCCACAACAAAGAAATACAAGTCAGAACCACAATGAGATACCACGTCACACCAGTCAGAATGGCTAAAATTAACAAGTCAGGAAATGACAGATGTTGGCAAGGATGTGGAGAAAGGGGAAACCTCTAACACTGTTGGTGGGAATGCAAGCAGGTGCAGCCACTCTGGAAAACAGTGTGGAAGGTTCCTCAAAAAGTTGAAAAGAGCTACCCTCTGATGCAGCAATTTCAGTATTAAGGATTTACCTACAAAGGAAACAAATGTAGTGATCCAAAGGGGGCACCTACACTCCCAATATTTATACCATCAATGTCTGCAGCTATCAAAAATAAAAAAATCTTGCCATTTGCAACCATGTGGATGTTTGGAACTAGAGGGTACTATGCTAAGCAAAATAAATCATTCAGAAAAAGACAATTATATAATCTCACTCGTGGAATTTAAGAAACAAAACAGGATCATAGGGGAAGAGATGGAAAAAATAAAACGACAAAATCGGAGAGACAAACCATAAGAGACTCTTAATCATAGGAAACAAATTGAAGGTTGCTAGGTGGGGGAAGGGGTAACTGGGTGATGGACATTAAGGAGGGCACATGATATTGTGAGCACTGGGTGTTATATAAGACTGATGAATCATTGACCTCTACCTCTGAAACCAGTAATACATTTTGTTATTGATTGAATTTAAATTTTAGAAAGAGACAATTCAGTTATGTGGAACAAACTTACTTTTTCAGTCCTGCATGTTGGAATTTTCCTGAGAGTTTTAGGAATTGATCATCAGTTTCTATTTTGTCTGACAGTAAAATCTTCATCAAACACTCAAAAAAAAAAAAAAAAACCCTTACAAAAAATCACATTTTCCCCACTCATAACAGACTTCTTTGCCATAATATGCTCTATATTTTTAAAATTTTTATTTATTCATTCATGGGAGACACACAGAGAGAGGCAGAGACACAGGCAGAGGGGAGAAACATGCTCCATACAGGGAGCCTGACTTGGGTCTTGATCCCAGGACCATGGGATCACACCCTGAGCCAAAGGCAGATGCTCAACCATTGAGCCACCCAGGCATCCCTGATGTCCTCTTTAAATTCCTCTCCCATCTGGCAACCCCGGGGGCTCAGCGGTTTAGCGCCACCTGCAGCCTAGGGCGTGATCCTGGAGACCCTGGATCGAGTCCCATGTCAGGCTCCCTGCATGGAGCCTGCTTCTCCCTCTGCCTGTCTCTGCCTCTCTCTCATTCTCTCTGTGTCTCTATGAATAAATAAATAAATAATCTTAAAAAAATAGGTAAAATCTTTTTTTTAATAGATAAAATCTTTAAAAAAAACCTCATTGTTGTTTTAAAAATAAATAAATTCCTCTCCCATCTTGAAAATATGTAAAAAGGACTGAATTTTAACAGGTCATTTTCTGGTGTTACAGGTCCATCTTTTGAAATGGTATAAGTGAGAGATTAAAAGGACCTGGGTTAACTGGAAGGGTCAGGCATTGGCCTTCACTTCTTAATAGTTGCCTATCAGTTTTCATCAAATAAGGGTATGCCTGTAAAACCTAAGAATCTCAATCAGCCATTCTATTTCTCTTCCTGTGTATATGTATGTTTTAAGAGTCAAAGTAGGGACACCTGGGTGGCTCAGTGGTTAAGTATCTGCCTTCGACTCTGGGCGTGATCCTGGGGTCCTTAGGATCAAGTACTGCATCAGGCTTCATGCTTTTCCCTCTGCCTATGTCTCAGCCTCTCTCTCTCTCTGTCTCTCATGAATAAATAAATAAATCTCTTTTAAAAAATGAGGCAAACTATGTTTAGGCTTTTAAGAATGAACACTTTCTACTTCATGCTGCCTGGAGGATATGTGTATAATATTGAAGAAAAATGCCAGTCTTTAACCGTACAAAATTCCAATTTTTGTCTGCTTAGTTTCCAGGAGACTCATAAGCCAGGTCTTACTTGTGCTGGGGCCAGTTTTATACTCTTCCTCCTAAAGTTGTACTTGTGGTGATATAATAGCTAAGAGAGGCCAAAAACTGGGCGGGGCTGGGGTACCTGGCCGGTTCAGTTAGTAGAGCATGCGACTCTTGATCTCTAGGTCATGAGTTCAAACCTCACATTGGATGTAGAGGTTACTTTATTTTTTATTATTTTTTTTTTAGAGGTTACTTTAAAAGGTGTGTGTGTGGGGGGGCAGACCCTACCCATTGACCATTGTCTATATGTTGAAAAGGGACAAATACATATTACTCATGGGGTCACAGATGTCTAATTCTGATTTTATTATTTTTTTGTTTTTAAGGTTTTATTTATTTATTTGATAGAGAGTGAGAGTACAAGTAGGGGGAGTGGCAGAGGGAGAGGGAGAAGCAGGCTCCCCACTGAGCAGGTAGCCCTGCAACAGAGTTTGATCCCAGGACCCTGGGATCACAACCTGAGATGAAAGCAGACACTTAACTGACTGAGCCACCTAAGTGCCCTAATTCTCATTTCTTATCTCCTTTATTTTTTTTCTTATCTCTTTTAAATACTACTTTAGTTTTGATGTTTTTAAAAACATATGTGAACTCTATAGAACTTCATAACTTGCAAGTTTGCTCTTTGCCTGTGTATGTGTGTGAGAGGGGGGTTGGAGATTAATTGGTCTTCTTTTTTTTTTTTTTTTTTTTTTGGTGTCTTTATTTACAAACTTATTTTTATGCAAAAAAGGATAGCCAAATCTGCCGAACCAAAAAGATAAAAAAAATGTAAAGATTTTTAAAGATTTTTTTTACTTTAAAAGAAAAAGATTTTATTTGTTTATAAGACACACACACACACACACAGGCAGAGACACAGGCAGAGGGAGAAGCAGGCTCCCCGTGGGGAGCCCGATGTGGGACCTGATCCTGGGTGTTCAGGATCACGCCCTGGGCTGAAGGCAAGTGCTAAACCGCTGAGCCACCCAGGGTTCCCCCCCAGAAATATGTTTCTGAAAAGAAAAATGAACCTGAAGGTTATATAGAGTGCTTTTGCCTATCCTTTGGTCTGAATCTGTCTCCTCTGAGAATTTTTTTATCTTGCTCTGGATTACCTGTGTTGAAAACTCCTATCATAGTCGGTTGCCCTGGTTTAAAGCAGGGGTGGAGGGAACACATTTATTTCTGGGAGTATTTCTAAATCCAGGAATGGTGGTTATGGGAGTATTTCTAAATCCAGGAATTGTGCAATAATTGAAAACACTTAACCCTTTGTTCCTCATTTTTAACCCAAATCCTTCCTGGATTAGGTCTGTCTTATAACACATGTTAAACACTTACACTGATAAGTCTGGACAACCAGACCAGTCTGTTCTCTAAACCTACAGTAGAGAAGGGCATAGAGTTACTTAAACTAAAACCAAAAATGGCAATAAATAAAATAACCTTTGGAAAAGTTGCAGGATTCAGTTTTGTGTTGTACATTCTTATTAGTATTGTCTTAGCAGTTCAGTTTTTCCATTCTGTAAAAATAGAATTAAGGCGTGCCTGGCTGACTTAGTGGGAAAAGCATGTGACTCTTGATCTTGAGGTCTTGAGTTTGAGCCCCACAATGGGTGTAAGGATTATTTTTTTAATTATTTTTAAAAATAGGGTTAATAATACCTTGCAGAGTTGTCTACCACATATCTTCAGTGATGCCTGTGTCAAATGATTTTGGTACAAATGCTAGACAGTTTGAAGTATGTATGACATTACTTCCAGATTTTTTTTTAAGCTTTTATTTATTTATTCTTGAGAGACCGAGAGAGAGCGAGGCAGAGACACAGGCAGAGGGAGGAGCAGGCTCCATGCAGGGAGCCTGACGTGGGACTCAATCCCGGGTCTCCAGGATCACACCCTGGGCTGAAGGCAGGCACCAAACCGCTGAGCCACCCGGGCTGCCCTACTCCCAGATCTTTTCCAGTCATGATACATAGATGAAAATGAAACTATTGTATTTGTAGATCACAGTGTAGTAAACTGAAGATGCTCCTTTGACCAGAAGTAGTTTCAGGGGCTCAAGTTATCCCAGTTCCCACCTACCCAACTACCTATGGGAATCGATAAATAATTGACCTGTACTCATCCACAACATACTGATTGGGAAACTTTAGATAGGGTGTTACATACGAATCACATCAGGAATCTTTGTTAGAGAAAAAAGTCCCAATTTTGCTTTGTGCTGTACTGGCCTTGTTACTAGGCATACTCTTACCACTTGGTGATAAAGATTGCCACTTATTCTAGACTTTCCTTATTCTCACAGTTTTCAGTTCAGTCAAGAATAAAAATTGCCTCTCTGCTATTAGATTAGAACATCATAGTTCCTACCAGTGTTCTGATTGGCCCATCTTGGGTTACATGCATACCCCCCAAACCAACATCATGGCTAGGCCAATGGAATCCTTTGGCCAGCACTTGCTGGTATATCTCTGCTATGGTCACACAGGTTGTGTGCTTGAGGGTATGGCATGATTTTAAGGGGAAGATGAACCCCATCAGAACCAACAGAATGGATTCCCCATTAAAAAAAAAAAAAAAAAAACTATCTTGCAGTCCAGAGGAAGAAAAGAAGTGAAGATGTGCTGGGTTAACTATTTTCACGGTCCACTATAGTACCTGACATTTTTTTCTGAAAGCATCTTGGATTTCTGTGTAGAAGTATATGGTATTAGAAGTGAATGAGTTACTGATGAGCAGCTGATGAATTGTTGAACTTTACATCTGAAAATAATGATGTACTATATGTTGGCTAATTGAATATAAATTTGTAAAAAGGAAAAAGTGAGTTCTTATTTTGTTAGCAATGGGTACTCACCATTTTCAAAATTGTATTTTAATAGTTGTCCAGTGTGGTAGCCACTAACTACATGTAGCTATTTATTAATTTAAGATTTTATTTACTTATTTGACAGAGAGAGTACAAGCAGGGGGGAGAAGTAGGCAGAGGGAGAAGCATACTCCCTGCTGAGCAGGGAGCCTGCAGTGGGGCTCAATCCCAGGACCCTGAGATCATGACTTGAGCCAAAGGCAGGTGTTTAACCGACTGAGCCAACCAGGTGCCCCTACGTGTAGCTGTTTCAATTAACTAAAATTAAATGTGAAAAATATAGTTCTTCAGTTGTAGGAGCTGCCTTTATGAGTGCCTATTTGCTACTTGTGGCTGGTGGTTATCATACTGGATAATACAGATTATACATTTATATCACAGAAAGTTGTATGCAATGTGGATCTAGACCATTAAAACTTTTCCTTTTCTCCTCTTTATACCACACTTTGTCCTATCTTGCTTATCTTTCTAACAGGTTTTGTAGATGTTTTCTTCTGAGGCAGCCCTTTGGAGTTTTCTGCACACATTTTTTTTTGCTTCTAGGATGTTATGTCAGTCCATTCCCATCGTTGGCAGGGATCAGTTTCTTTGAATCTTTATTTTATAATGTAATTACTGAAGAAATCCAGGAAGATCTTGGGGGGGGGGGGAGCAACAAGGAGTTATTCTTAAGCTAATTGAAGGGGTGTGAGTGTTTGTGACAAATGGATTTTAACTAGACGGGAAAGTTGTCTGAAAGTGCCTTTGTATGAAAGTACCTTATATAATATAATCACATAACAGAAACTCTTTACCCTTTTAAGGAAAAGGTTTCATCAAATCAAACATCTAATTGCCTGGCTCCCTCTATTTTTTGCTTGGGGGAAGAGCAAAGGCTATTTTGCAACAACACAATATATAACCTCACACCAATGAGAAAAGGTAGAGAAATTTAATTTTTCTCCCCTTAATTTTTTGCCTTAACATGCACTGAGCTTTTAGGGAAAAGAAGCTTGGTAATAATTTTAAACCTTTTTGGAACCTGTTCTGATTATTTTTCTAACAGAAAAATGTGGAATTAAGGTGTCTGTTTTTTATCTATGGATGAAAATTGCCTGTTTATATCTCTCACAATATTTACAAACCTTGGGGGTAAGGGATGGCATCTAACTTGCTCACTGTTGGTGTCTCTGGCACACATTAAGTACTTAGTAAATATTTTTGAATAAAGATTTCCATTATTCAGAAACTAGTTCTTCCATGTTTGGGTTATTGTTTTCTTCCATTCTCCTGCTTAAGTGTCTTCCTTCCCTTAGAGGTATGGAAAAGAAATACACTTATACGTAACATCATTTTTCAGATCCTCTTAAGCAGCCATGTTAATAATGAAGTAGATGTATGGAGCAGGATCATTTTTACCTACTCCCCAAAAAGGATGGCCTTGAAGCTTTTTTTTTTTTTTTAATTTTGCTTTTGCTTTTTCCTGTTGTACTTAATTTGTAGTCTTTAAAATTTATTATTTGAAAAGCTTTCAGGCTTCCACTTTCTGCAGATTGGAACATGTAGCCATTTGAAACCCTGCCTTCTACAGAGTTTATTCTGTGCCCTGCAACATGACCTTTATGTGAGGCTCACAGATTTTTTGTCTCCTAGTTAGCAGCTTTTTTCTAGCCTAGCCAGCTGAGTTTTGAAAACAAAATTTTATATTCTATTTATATTCCCCTGAGGTTTTAAATATTATATTAAATTTAAAAGCACAGTATTTTTGGATCTTGTAAATATGAATATTTGTAGCTGACCCTTTTCTTTCCCTCCACCCCATTTCTAGGACTATCCTGTTAAGTGTAATCTCATTGCTCAATGAGCCCAACACCTTCTCCCCAGCTAATGTGGATGCTTCGGTTATGTTCAGGAAATGGAGGGACAGTAAAGGAAAAGACAAAGAATATGCTGAAATCATTAGGTAAGGTGCTTTGTCTTACCTTCCATTTGACTACTTCAAGTCCTCATACAGAACTAAAAGTATATCCTAGAACCAAGGGTTTAAGTCAAATTTAAATATCCACTCCATTTCTCTAAATAGATTTATTATTTGGGAGGAGATTTCTGCCTGAGCCTAATGAGTTTGGCTTTGGAGATGGCACACACTGGAAGATAATGCTGCAACAGATGTGATTCCTGGGAACCAGAACTTCCAGGTTCTGAACCAGTGAAGTTTACAGACTGCCTCTGAATCTTTTAGGGACACTGTTCAGGAGTTTCAGCATGCTCATTAAGCATAGCAAACACCCAAAGTATTCCAGACATTCTAGATATTTTTGTTTTCAAAAAATTTAATGAAGCCCTATAGTTTATTCGCCCTTTTGACCATAGCAACAAGTATCTTCTGGGTGTCATCATTATTAGCAACACTAGTTATTTATGGTTTAAAGAGCCATAGAAGCTTACTCTCATTGGGAGACTTGGAATCTACCCCAGCTCTGTCACCCCTCATAGGACCTTTTATCAGTTAATTTTTGGGGTCTTATCATCTGTATAAAAGAAGGAAAAACGTAGGAAGGGGATTGGGGCTCGACCATTCATCTCTTGATCATATCCTGAGTAGAACATAAGGTTTTCTTAACAATAGCCAAGAATCGATACTTGAATTGCAATAAATTCATTTCTCCTTAGTACTGTTACATTTTTGTACCCTTAAAATAAAGCCCCAAGGATAGTTCTATCACATTCTCTGCATAGTTTAGTAAGCACCTCAATGTATACAAATAGAGTCCCTCTTTATAACTCTAGTCAGCATGATGCCATATGATGGAAGGAAAACTGCATAGAAATATAGTTGAGTAATATATAGATCAGCAGCTCTCAGCGTTTTCTTCCCACTAGATAGAATCATCTTTAGGCCCCCCTTCTATAATCATATCATTTAGTGAGATTACAAAGCTAAAATCTGGGCACCTATATTTTGTTTTTACCAGCCACGTAGGTGACTGGTATATTTGAAAGATCAAAGATAATTAGTATAATTAGTAAGGATCTAGAGATTTCGAGGAGCTGGAGTAAGGTTGAAGATTAAAAGATAGGAATGCTTCATAAAGTAGTCCGGATTAAAGCCTGAGCTTGGTGTTCAAAGAAAGGTAATATTTAGTAAGTGAAGAATTAATATCCCTAGGCATTTGTATTCTATTTCTTAATTTAAGGGTTTATCTCATTCTTTCTTTCCACATTTATTATGTACTAGCTTCATGAAGTCAGGTATCCTTTTAGGTCATGAAGGCAGTCTTTCTCCTTGAGCAGTTCACACTTTAGTTAGCAAGAATTTGTAAATAAATAAATGACCATGTAATGAGTGCAAATATATACTTTTAAGCATAAACCAAGCTACAGTGGAAGGAATATATAGTGTTGTGGAGTTTCTAGGAGAGGTAATACCTCATAACCAATACTTTTAAGTAATAAAGAGGAAGGAAAAAAAGCCCCTGCAGGGAAAAACAGGCTTACTAAAACATGGGGAGATAACAGCATGGCATGATAAGAGAACTGTAAGCAGCTTTACGTTGCTTGAATGTAAATTCTCCTTTTGGAAGTAATGGGAAACTCAGGCATTAGATCTTTTTTTTTTTTTTTTTTTTTTTTTTTTGAGAGGCATCAGACCTTAAAAGACATTGAAGTCATGATAAGGCTTTGGTCCTTAATCTTAGAAGTGATGGAGTAAAAAAAAAAAAAATTTTTTTTTTAAGATTTTATTTATTTATTCATGAGAATACACAGAGAGGAGAGATCCTGGGTCTCCAGGATCAGGCCCTTGGCTGAAGGCGGCGCCAAACCACTGAGCCACCCAGGCTGCCCGATGGGGTAAAAATTAAGGGAAAATTAGAGTTCTGAAAGAATCTAGTTGACTAGAGGAGGCTGAGATAGGGAGAAGCTGAAATGAAGACTACACCGAGGCAGTGGCAGTGAGAAAACATTTGAAAATAGGGCTTTGGAGTGAGGTTTATGATTTTAGGAAGTAATACTCTTAAAAGAAAAATGGGAGAAGCCACCATAGAGGTCAAAAACAGTAACTGCAGACTTGCTGAGTTAGGGTCCCTATGGAACACGAGGGTGGAGACATCCCAAAGGTTTTCTCAACGGTGTAGAGCTCAGAAGATAGGGGCTGGAGCCTGATGGTTTGAGAGCTGTCAGCGTGAAGGGGAATGAATGGGGGTGAAAACCAGGAACAGATTCAAGCCAGGATGCATCAGCAACAGCAGGATGTCAGGCTTGGCAAAGTAAGACAGACAGCAAGATCAATGGAGAACCGTCTAAATAAAGGCAGCAGAAGGAAGGTAAGAGGGTGGTGGTTTGTTATTTTAAGATCAGTTTCCTCAGTCCCTTGATGGCTTAGATTTTCATACTTCTTTTTTTTTTTTTTAATTTTTATTTATTTATGATCGTCACACAGAGAGAGAGAGAGAGAGAGAGAGTCAGAGACATAGGCAGAGGGAGAAGCAGGCTCCATGCACCGGGAACCTGACGTGGGATTCGATCTTGGGTCTCCAGGATCGTGCCCTGGGCCAAAGGCAGGCGCCAAACCGCTGTGCCACCCAGGGATCCCAGATTTTCATACTTCTTGAAGGAAACTTTACCCTTCCATCCATCCAGTCAGTATTTTTAAAATTTTTATTTATTTTTTGGCAGAGCTGTATGTGCCAAGCTGTATTACAGGCATTAGGGAAATAGCAGTAAGAAAGACAAAGTCACACTGGGGAGTGAGGGGAATGGGTAGGGGAAGGAAACTGACAGAAAGATTAACAAATGGGGAAGATCATAAGAATTACTAATAGTGGTTAAGTAGCATAATGTGAAAGAGTGACTAGGTGGCTGCCTTTTTTTTTTTAATTTATTTATTTATGATAGTCACACAGAGAGAGAGAGAGAGGCAGAGACACAGGCAGACGGAGAAGCAGGCTCCATGCACTGGGAGCCCGATGTGGGACTCGATCCCGGGTCTCCAGGATTGCGCCCTGGGCCAAAGGCCGGTGCCAAATCGCTGCGCCTCCCAGGGATCCCTAGGTGGGTGCTTTAACTTGGGTTGTCAGAACAGGCTATTTCTAAGTTAAGATATGAGTAATATAAGCAGCCAACCATGTGTAAAATCAGAACAACTGATCCACACAGAAAAATAACTGCTGTTCAGAGTAATTCAAAAGAAAAAAAAAATCAGGATGGCTATATTTGGGGTTATGGGAATGAAGTGGCAGGAAGGTGTGTCAGGCGATATTGGAACCTAAGAGAGGCTATTTAGAATCTACTTTAAGTGCAAATGGCAGGATTATTGAATTAAGAGTTGCTGGACTGTTTGGTATGAGACCAAGCAGGGGAAAAAAAAATCTCTGAGGTCATTTTTGGCTAACCAATATCCAAGATCCACTGCCTTTAAATACTCTTCAAAAGGTCATTAAGTCTTCTTCAAAATGGTACCTGATGGGCTGAGAACTTGTGATGTAGTAACTGTCCCATGCTTTAGGATAGGCACTGAAAATCAGAAACCTGAGTCATAATTTTTTTTTTTTTTAAAATAAGGAACCTTGATTATTAAGAAAAGCCAGTTGTAAATCCACCTTCAAGACAGAGACTTACATAAACTATCTCCCTTCAGGAAACAGGTTTCAGCCACTAAAGCCGAAGCAGAAAAGGATGGAGTGAAGGTCCCCACGACCCTGGCGGAATACTGCATCAAAACTAAAGTGCCTTCCAATGACAACAGCTCAGATTTGCTTTATGACGACTTGTACGACGATGACATCGATGATGAAGATGAGGAGGAGGAAGATGCCGACTGCTATGATGATGATGATTCTGGGAATGAGGAGTCGTGACGTGCTCCTTCAGTGCCCCGTACTGCCCTGCCGTCTCAGGCCAAAGGGAGGGGAGCAAGTGGGGACCTAGCAGTGGCCCCTCAGCAAAAACCTATCACCGGGGGTGGGAAAAACAAACATGGCTCCTGCTGACTCCCCTTATGGATCTCAGTTTGCTCCTTTTTATGGACCTCTTAATGGAGAGAAAGTAATCCTCTACAGAATGTCTGAATTCTTGCATTCTTTACCCTTCCATCACTGTATTGATTTTTTTTTTCCTTCTTTAAACCCAAACTCTTGCCTCACTTCGTCTCTACAGAGTGTTCACAGCAAAACACGTTTGGTCTGTTTTTAGATTCTTGAAGAATTAAGTAGTCTTTCATCGAGACGTTTAATGTGTTTAAAGCTGGGAACCCGTTGGAAGTTCACAAATGCTGCATATGCTGAGTAGCAAAAGAAAATGGAAAAAAAAACATAAAAACCCCACAAAACAAACGTTTTTAAAAAAATTTGCCAAGGTTTAGCTGCTCATTTACATTAGTGTGTGTGCATTCGATCAGCCCCATGGTGGTGAATTTTGTTTCCTTTCCCTTCTTAAGGCTGGGATACAGTGGGCGTCAGGGACTTTGTGCTATAAGCCTGATAAAATGTGTTCCCTAAGGGCACAGAGCCCCTTCAGCCTCCAGGAAATCATCCTAACACAGGGGGCCTCAGCTACTCTGAGGAGAAAAGATCAGATTTTGTTTTTTGAAATCGATTGGGATCTAAAGCCTGAAATAAATATTCATACTTTACATAGAACTGAGCACTTGATTGCTATTTATTTTAAAAGACAGAGTTGTTACCCTCCCCACCCCGAGGGAGTGGGGAGAGAGTGGAGATTAGTGTGTGTGTGTGTGTGTGGAGTCTTAGTGATGGGAACAAGTTTAAAATCACTATGCCAATTTTGGTTGATGCTGCTGGGGAAAAAAGTCAAAACTGCTGGTGACCACTGTTGGGTGAACAAACATCTGTTTTATGTGAACATGGCCTTTCCCTCAAAGATTTTTTAAAAATCCTCATGGTGAGAGTGTAAGTAGCCAGTTTTAATTACTCAGTATTATTCCTAGGTGCATGTGTTAAGATTTTGGTTTTCATTGAGCTGCTTATGCTGATAGTGATAGCTGTGGATAGGAGACATGAGTGACCAGTTCCCGCTTTTCCTCGTTGGATGTGACCTGGACTTTCTCTCTCCTTTCAATGTACTCTGGCTGTGGAGGGCAAGCGAAAGTTGTGCATGGAACTTGCCCCGGGCTGCTTGGACTTTTCTGGCAGGGCCGAGGGAATTGGCTGCAGGCAGTGTCTGGGCAGCGGCTAGATCTTCCAACTGTGCAGTGGCTGCAGCTTTGACTTCCCCCGTCTCAAACACGTGTTACTTCAATCAATATTGAGATCCATCAGCCTTCACCAACCAGGGACTTCAGAACTTGGCAGTGATTTTTCTTTCTCTTGGGAGTGGGCCAGTTCTTAGGAGGGCAGTGTTCTTTCAGTGGGGAAAATCATTATAATGTAAAATTACAAACTTCGGAAGGAAAATAGGAGCAGAGACTGGTTACAGTCCTCCTCCAGATCCCTGTGTACTGGTGTCAACTTGTCTCCAGATCATAGCTCAGAAAGAACCAAAGGGTTGATGAAGGACAGGGGTAGGATGGGTCCTAGAACAGAGTAGGTAATGCTTACTTCCTTAGCTCCTCCTTCCTTTCTGATCTCAGGGTTTTCATTCGCTCTTCAGACTCCAAACATTTGCTGACTAATACCCAGCAGACCTCTCTGGCCTCGAAAGTTTGATTTGTTATTAAGTGGGAACATGCAAAGGATCGTATGGGATAGTGTTGAGCCTGGTTCCCAGAATCTGTCCAATCCCCATGGGGCTAGGACTGCTTACACCCCTGAATCTAGCGATTCCAGTCAGATTCCGAGAACAGGGCAGTTCTTTGTGACAAACACAAATTCCAACAGAAGGTTGTTGGAACTAGCTTTTTACACCCCACGCTTAAGTAATGCTTCCAGATAACCTTCCTATCTACTGAAGCCCAAAGTGTCTCACAATGCTCTGATTACCCCATTATCCCCACACACATTTACAGCCAGTAGCTTGGTCTTCTCTTGGAGCCCTAAAATTGAGGCTTTTATTTTTTCCCTTACCATGAAAGCATTTCTCTGCCAGAGCAGGCCAGGCACCTTAGCATTGCAGAAGGTGCTGCATTGCTCAGCCCTGTCCTGTTAGGCCCTGTTGGCCTCTGTCGCACGTTGACTCAGGGAGCGAGAGAGCCAGGTGGAGGTCATACCTCTTAGCCCTTTGGGGTGTTACTGTTGAGGACAGGGTTTGCCTCTGATAAGAGTACAATCAGTTCCAGAAAAGACTGGCATGTGTTGATTGGCTAGGAGGTGGACATTCTGGTAACTCTGACCTGTAAAACCCAGATGCTGGTTCCAGAGCTCTGAGAACATATCCTGTGGCAAAAGAAAACTTGAGCATGTAATTTTTTTTCTTCTTGGGAGGTCTCAGGCTCAGACCAGAACCTTGTAAGTACAGTTGTGCTGATTATTTGGTGTTCACAAATTCAGAATCCTGTATTTTTTAGATTCCTTTTGATTCTAGTGGAGGCCTCTCGATGCTCTTCAGGTCTGTGTGTTTTGAGGCTGGGTGGAGAAAGTAATATCATGATTCCGTTGTTGCTTCTCAAAGTCTTCCCACCCTATTTCATATCATTCCGGAGTTCTTTTCTATTAGCCAGACTTTTTGTAGTCCCTTCTTACCTCTTCCCTGGAAATTACTAGCTTCTTTATTTGCTGGTTTCCTATGTTTGGGACACATACAGTAAGAGATTGTAGGGGAAAATGTGTAGTTCTCCACTGGAAGTTAACTCCCCTCCCCTCCCATTGATAAAAATGGTTTACATTTACAAAAAGATTCAGATGCAATTTTCAACTATTCTGAAACCAGCAGGACACACCTGACTTTAATAGTTTTCTTAGCTGAAATTGTAGATGTTTTTTCTTCAGTTTAACTTATGAGAAAAGATTATCTGATGCATTTTTGTGTTGAACTTCCCCTTTAGTGGTTTATTTTGTCTTTTTCTGCCCATCTGTCTACTAATAAAATGTGAAATAAAATATACCTGTATTGCTACTTCCCCATGGGATGACCCTCTTCTTTCTTTGTGTTAAAACTAAAAAGGTGGTCTCAGTACTTCCACTGTTCCCTTGCAGATTTTCCCCATGACTCCGCTGAAAAATTAAAAACCAAAACCGAATCTCACTGACCTTTTAGGATATTCTGCTCAACTCACCTCCTCATGGAACACACATTCCTGGTCCTTACTGGCTTTTAGGAAAGGTTATTAAAGATCCAGCTATTTGTTAACCATAATTCTTAAGTAGGGCACAATCTACCAGTACAAGTAGGTCAGTGAAGGGATGCAGGTGCTCTAGTGCCCTCCTTAGGCAAGCACTTTGTTTTCATCGTCACTTGTCTTCTGAACTTCCTACTGCTTTTAATAAGCAGGGATCAGAAGAGATTATAAAAGTCCTATTTTGTTTCATTTGTAAACATGTTTTTTTCTGGCTGGGATCTGAAGCTGTGGGTCCCCAGTAGCATGTGCCCCATCTGATAAAATGACCACTGAAGTGAGAGGCCAAAAGCAGCAAAGATGAGCACTGGCCCCGGGCTGGTTCTGGCACACCGACTTGACCAATATTCCATGCACCATGCCAGTTGCTTATGTAGTCTAGACTGAACGGGTTATGTAGGAGTGAAAGAGAGGCTGTGATGCCTCGGGCAACACCTCTAAGTTGGAGCACAAGTTGCACTGGAGACAACTGGGGTGACCTGCCTTTTGTCAGACAATAGAGCTAGTTGATGGCCCGGGTTCCTCCGGTTCCTCCCGGGCAGGAGGAAGAAGCTGCACTAGAATCCTGGCCCCAGGCGAATGGTTACTTAGGACTTTTCTAGAGCATATTTAGTCCAGGACCCACTTACCTACTTCACTCATAGCACCCTGACTCACAGTCTTCTCTTCCACCCCATCCCTAGACTAACAAGATTCTGTTTGGCTGACGAAGAACAAAGGCTAGAAAAGCTGTGGTATACAAACTTCATCTCTCAGGCCACGAGAAACGTATCCTCTCTTCTTAACTTTTCTTTCTGATTTTTATGTCTGGTGACGTTCGGGAAAGAAATGTCCCTGCCCTGGTATTGCTGTTGTCTAGGCCCTATAAGAGACTATCGAAGTTAACACTGCCCTGTCAGGAGGGTTAGCAGCCTTCTCAGCCTTATTTACCATTCCACTCCCTGGATGCCCACCGGGGCCAAAGCAAGAGCAGGAATACCAACTTAAGCCCTCATGACCTATTGTCAGAAGACTGGCCATGTGGAAGGCCAGAGTGCCTGAACAATAATGAAGGCAGCCTCTGCCCTGAGCTACCCTTTAGTCAAACCACACAGAGACCGTGCATGCTCTCAGAACTTTATTAGGTGGAGATTGGGCAAAAGAGAAAACCCCTGAAACAGTCGCCCACCTGGTTCAGGACAACTGGAATAGAGCCTTTGCTTAGAGACGTGCTCTCACTGAGGTGAAGGCATATCTTTGATTTTTTTTAAGGGAGCAGACTGACTGAACATCTCTGAGCACAACTTCAGACTGTTTTAAAAACGGTCAGCCAGAGGAAGGCAGGTCTCGGGGAAAGACCAGAAGCAGAAGCCTCTGCTCTATATGAAGACAAACAGGTGTCACTTTCATGTTGGGCAGGAAAGTATCTGCTATTCCCAGATCAAGATTTGGTAGGAGAGGAACATGACAAAAGACAAGAGGACCAGTTTCTCAAGAAGAGAGGGCTTAAAGTAATTACACAGGGAAGGAAACTCAAATAATGGCTTACAAGGGAGCAAGATAAGTCGTGATTCTTCATTGGTACCTGACCCCAGTACCCAAACTGCCTTAAACCAGCCCTTCCAGACAGTGCTTCCAGCTGCCCAGCTAGGAGGCTCTACAGAAGGCCTGAAGGCAGAAGTGGGAAAGGGCTCATTTGCTACAGCGAGAAGGGGCTTGAGTCGGGACGGCAGACCTGGCTAAGAGTAGCAGCTGTACTCCCACACCCCCAAGACTTCTATCACATTTACAAATACATACATAAATACATTACATACAATAGCGAGTCTGGGAGGCAGGCTCCCCACAGAGGCTCGGCTGACACAGTTACACGTCTCAGGAATTCTAGGAAAGGGCGCTGGGCTCCCAGAAATGGGCTCCGTGTGTTCTCTCCTGCCCGGGGTAAGCCCCGCCCGAGCCCACCCCTCTCTTCAAAGGTTTAGTTTGTCCAGTAGGGAGAATTGCCGTAGGCGGGCTTGGAGGCTTGAGACTTGGGCTGCAGGGAGCTGGGCTGGCTGCGCTGACCCGAGCCACTCTGAGGAGGAGGAGGAGGAGAGAGGGCTGTAAGGGCTGGAGCGGGACTCCCAGTCCAGGGCAGGGTGGCTGCCTCCATCACTGGGCTCACCTGGGCATCCTGTGGAAGGTGGTGGTGTAGCAGCTGTGAGTGAGGCTGCTGGTGGGCGGGGAGGATGTGCAAGAACGGTGGGGGCGCATAGCCAGGGGCTGCTCCAGCGGCCAGGGGCCCGGCGGAGCCCAAGGCCGAGGGCAGGCTGAACGGTGGAGGAGTCCCTGCATGAAATCCCTGCTTGTCAAAAGTCTGCAGGGTAAAGAGATAACTGTCAGGGCCAGTTTGGGCTGCACCTCCCAGCAACCTACCCATCCACCCGAATCCTCCCTCACCTGAGTCTTGTTGTAGACCGAACCAGTCATGTCAGGTAGGCCGGTGGTGCTTGAAGACACGGACACTCCTAGGAGGGAAAGTAGTTGTTCCCACGGCCACTGGGCCCAGCTCCAGCCTCCCCCACCTCCTGGGGCACTCTGGGGTAGCCTTGCCTGAGAAAGAATCAGTAGAAGACAACTACTCTGGGCCTCAATCCTGGAAAGGAGGGGTAGACGCTACCTTTGCCAGGCCCAGAACCTGCAGACTTGTTTTGTGCCTGCGATGATCCACCATAGCCACCCTTGGTGTAGTCTCCCGCTGCTGTCCCCTGGGTCAGGTCATCATAACCTAGCATGGCAGGGTACAAGAGGCATGTGTGAGCTAGGCAAGCCTGTCCTATCCACGTCTCTCCGTGCTGGGAGTACCCCTCACCTGTGCTGTAGCTATGTTGGCCATAACCACTGGCCTGTTGGAAAGGAGTGGTGGGGGTGCTGAGGTTCACACCATGCTGCTTGGCTGAGGCAGGAGGGACCTGATGGTGCAAACAGGAGAGGCATTAGGGGCAAACATTAGAGGCAGGTCAGGCATCCCCAGCTTAACCCCAGACAGCAAGCAGCACAACCTACAAAGACCTGTGTTCAGTGGTGCAACACGTTACCTGTAAAAATAGATGGGAAAGTAGCTTTGGCCCCAGACTAAAACATTTCTAAAGGCCAGGTGAGACTGGGTGGGGTCGCATCCCTCCTTCCCTGCTGTTGCTCCCCCAAACTGGAATAATATCCCCTTAAATACTCACAAACATCGTGGGCCCATACTGGAAGGCACTAGGCACGCCCGTGTAGTAGGGGAGGCCAGTGTAGCTGTAGCCCGGTGGCAGCGCAGGATTCAGAAAGGGCTGCTGGGCTGTGTGGTGGGCCTGGGATTGACTTTGCTGCGGCTGAGCCAGTGTGGTGGGGGGCGCAGGGGATGCAGAGTCACCTCGGCCAAACTTTGTAACATCACCTAGGAGAAGAGGAATACTGACCTGAATCACTGCCCCCAACCCACTCCTTATCCAACCAGGAAAAAAGCCAGACTGGCTCCTGCAAATAGGAACAGGTCTGGCTGTCAGCTCAACAAAAAGGAAGCTAGCAGACCTCTCAGCCCTTTTGCTTCTGTTTCCAAATTCCTGGCTTTAGCTACAGACGGTCCCATGCCCCACTCCCTCACCCCACTCCTCACCCCCTGTACAGACTAACCTGAATACGGGTTATTAGCTAGGCTCCCATCTCGGCTGGCAAGGGCTGTGGGCGTGGCAAAAGGAATTCCATAGTAATCCTAGGAGAGACCAGGGAGGCTCAATCAGCAGAATGGCCTCACCCCAGTTCCAGGCGAGCAGGCCCAGCAGGCAGCCCAGGCACTACAGGCAATGCTGTGATGTCAGGCTCCCCAGACAGGCTAGACTGCAGGGACCCATGTATACATCCAGAGTGTGGCATTCGCACTCAAAGTAAATGGTGCCTATTGGAACTGTGAATGTGGCAGACACATGGTGGGCATACACACTGACAAGTCTGTTAGCCTTCGCCAGGCAGAGCCATGGAAGCCCAATCCCACGTGTAATTTACAGCACAGATGAATGCCAGTGATGCCACAGGCCAAATCTACTGGCTTTTCCTATGTGACAGATTCTAAAAGGCAGCTAGGAAAATTGACTGGATTGTAGCACCCTGAAAAGGAACCAGCAGGAGAGGAGGTACCTGAGGGTTTAAGAGACATCAGAGCAGCAGTGCCATGTAGGCACAGCTGCGAGAGGATCCCAGGTAAGGTCCCGAATTGGCCCCTCATCACCCACACTGACATGGCAACACCAACCATACAGGAGCCAGGGCAACAGTGGACACCAAGAACACAAAACAGTGGAGTTCTGTGGAGAAGGGGAAGCCTGACCTAGACCTTACCATCCAGGCCGGCCTTTACCAGTAGTAGACATATGTGGCAGGGGATTTATTCTTCTGCATCCTCTCTTCTTCCCTCCCTCCCTCCTTTCTCTTTTTCTCTCTCCCTCCTAATATTTACCTTTAAAGCCTAGCATTTAAGCAAAAATAAAACTTAAACAACCACTCCTAGTGTAGCTCTACCATTCCACCCTTCCAAACAGCAATTTTTTGCTTTTCTTTAGTGCCTCTATGGCCCCCTAACCTCTGAGCCTCACGTAAAGCCTTCCTGCCTTCTTCGTGGGCAACAGTGCCTGGTCACACAACCAGACAGGAACCATCCTGGCTAGGAATGGCACTTCCACCCTCCTGAAGCCTCATCCGCACTTAGCCTCCAGGATAGCCCATTAGCTTCCTCAACCCTGAACCCCAGGAGAAGCTAGGACCAGGATGTCACAGCTAGCAAGAACAAAACAGGGGACAGACCTAGAGCAAGCCCAGGAGGGGGCGCCCATTCACAGAAAAAACAAAAAAAGGCAAGATGGAGGCACAGAAGTACCAGACCCTAATAAAACAACAAAGGTAAAAACGAACACAGTATATCTTAAAAAAGTAGGGTCAGAAGTGATTTCTTCTAAAGCACTAAATGATATAAAGATTACAAGGCAGGATGATTCTCAAGGGTGGGATCCCACTGAGCCCCTCTGGGGGGCCCCACCAGGACTCCCTCATACACTCTTATCTCTGATGCCTGAGGCTCCTAGGTCAGGTGGGGATAAGAGGTTTCCTCATGAAAATCGGGGTGGGGGTGGGGGTGTTGAGGGCCATTTCCAGTTCCTCTCCAAGGCCCTAAGTCTCAGGCATTCCCCCAGAGACCCTAAGTTCTGTTAAAGACCCTAGAAAACTGCAATCATGTCTTCAACATCCTTTCTGGGTCTTCTGGGACACGGGCAGCAGGCACTCGGACGGCAGCAGTGTGATGGGCTGCTTAGTTTGCAACCAGGGGAAGAGCAGCCTAGCCACCCACCTCTGCCTCGGAATACTTCGGCAGCCAGAGAAGCATTCTCCTGAGAGACAAGAGCTTCCACCAGCTGGCCTAGGAGGTGGAGGCAAAACTTGCAGCTCTTTGTGGACAAGCAGAGCAGGGGGCAGCCAATGGGAAAGAGTCTGAGAGAAGGACACTTCACTGAGGGAAAACCTCTTCCTTAGGCAGTAGGAAAGTTCACATGGAGCAGAGGCGTTCAAACAGCTTTCTACTTTCCAACCATGTGACAGATGCCCCCAGCTGCTGAAAATTGCAAGTCTGGGAAATGCCAGACCAAGGAGGGAGTGGTGGTGTAGCAGGTCACGGGCTGGTCAGGCAGGGAGCACGGCTCCCTCACACCCTCCCTGCCATAGTCCTGTTCCCTGAAGCCAGGCGCCTCAGTCTGGGAGCATGGGTCAGATTAAAGTGGCAGCAACCCTGGCTTCAGAGTGAGGCTGTAGCAACCAGGGACATCCTGGGGCCAGCATTCCTGCAAGCAGTGATGGCAGGTTAGATACACAAGGACTCTTAAAGAGTATCCGTTCCAGCGGGTCACTCAGCTGGGGACAGATGAGCAATGCTGTCATCATAAGCAGCACTGAGGGCCACCTCAGGGGCCAAAGACACTGAAAGCTGCTTCAAAGATGACACCTGAAAAAACTCGAGGCAGTAAAGTAACCCCACGTCTTATGTCATATGGTTTTTCTTTCTCAAAATGGGGGATGGGGTGAAAGAAGCAAAGGACCCACATTTAGTAGGGAGTACTGCCTCCTAGCTCCCTAGAGGTCCCAATGGTCTCCAAGTTCCCCAGTAAGCACAGGACACTCATGCCCAGCTACAGTGGCATGAGGCACAACCTTCAAATGCAAGTAGCTTTCCCAGCAGAATGGCAATGAGGGTCTAGGGAGGAAAGACCCGTGAAAGAGACTGAAGCCTCCCAGCCCCCCACCATATCCTACTCACCATTGGCAGACGTGACTGCAGCATCTGGAGCTCATCATAACCATAGATCTGCGTGAGGACCAAAAAGGGTATTATTAGGGGCCATGTACCATCCCCTGGGAAGCCCAGGCCCACGTGAGGGCCTAAATAAGGCTGGAAAGATAGGACACACTCAGAAAGAGGACTCAGACCATCTGCTGCAGGAAGATACCCGAATGGAGTCTAGATGAGGGAGAGAGATCAGGGAAGGAGCAGCAGCCCAAGACCCGCCTCACCAGGTCCTGCCAGGTGTCAGCTCCTAAGGCCACAAGTGCCAAGCACCCAGGAGCTATACAACCATGAACTCACCGGATAAGCAGGAAGCAGTCCTCCAGGGCCCACGAGGTACTGGTTGTGCAGCAGGGGAGGTACTCCCTGGGGCAGATTAGGGGGTGCTTTGCCTGTAAAAGCAAAAATCAAACGAGTGATGACGCTATCACAAAGAGGAAGACAGATGCCTCAGCTTCTGTGGGGAAGGGAGACACTGAGTTCACTGTCACAGTGCTGTCCCATATGGGGTCACCACCAAGAGGAGAGGGCAGCAGCTGAGAGACACAGAGGGCCGTGTCTGGAGGTGGGGGAGACCTGAAGCCTAAGATACCACATTCAGACTCTTTCCATATCAGAGGATTCCATGCCCAGAGAGAAACCCCACCCCTCACCCACTCCTGACTGTCACACTGCAGCAACCTGAACGTAATAAACAATCTGCCTCCTCAGAACAGAATGAAGGCCGGGCAGCGCCAGCAGAGGGGGGCAGGCTGTGGTAAAGATAGCTTTTAGCAGTTTGCACCAAACCAGAGTTTCCTTGGTCTACACAGACTGCCCAGGGCTGGCTGATGGGCTGTGGGTCACACCAAGCAGCCAGAGGGAGCCCAAGATAGCTGTTCCCTGGTCCCTCCATGTCACCAGGCCTGCTTAGCTACAGAGATGAATGAGGACAGAAAAAGAGAGCAGAGCTACAAGCACAAAGGCTACCAGGAATCCTGCCCAGGGGGGACCCACCCAAAGACTGGTTTCACCCATCCCCACATCATTGCCAGAAGGACTGGGACTCAAGAGGTCAGTGGAACAAGAGGACAAGGAGGCAAAGGCAGGGCTGGAGGGAGAACAGGATGTTCCTGTGCTTGTAGCTACCGAGCATGCCCTGCAGCCATGTCCAGGCATTCTCCTTAGGAAGCCGAGCATCACCTTCTAGGGGCAAGGGATAGGTAGGAAAGGTCTAGGGAAACACATACCTGAGGTCACCAAGGGCGTGGCCCTGGTACTGCTGCTGGGGGCACTCACAGTGGTCCCGCCCAGGCAGAGGCTGTTAACTGTGTTCATGCTGCTCGGCAGGCTGAGCCCTGAGGACGTGGCACCCGAGGCAGAGGTCACTGCCGTGGAAAAGGTGGCAGAGGACTGGAGGGAAGGGGCACTCTCCACACTGGCATGCTGGCAAAACAAAAAAGCAAAGACACATGGACCTGAGGGCAAACAACAAACATGCAGGAGAACCTGGTCTGGCATCTAGGTCTGCTCACTGTGGACCCCCCCTCACTGCAGCTAGATGACGTCATCAGGACACAACTCGTAAGCTGAATGTCAAGCAAATAACATTGAGCTTTACTGACCAACACACTCCTAAAAATCATTGCTCAAGCTGTGCTATCTAAAATAAGGCACCAAAAAAAAAAAGAAAAAAATATATATATAAAATAAATAAAATAAAATAAAATAGGCACAGACACCCCACATAAACCTTAGGTCATACATGAGCACAGACCACTGGAATGTGAGGTGACAACCCACCTCAGAGAAAAGCAAACAGTATGGGATCCCTGGGTAGCTCAGCGGTTGAACGCCGCCTTCGGCCCAGGGCGTGATCCTGGGGTCCTGGGATCGAGTCCCAAATCGGGATCCCTGCATGGAGCCTGCTTCTCCCTCTGCCTGTGTATCTGCCTCTCTCTGTGATTCTCATGAATAAATAAATAAAGTGTTTTAAAAAAAAGAAAAAGAAAAGAAAAAAAGTCTCAGGAGAGTCAATCACGGCACCACAGGCAGCCCAGCCCAGGTCAGAGCTCTCTAGGACATCTACCTTCTAGTGGGATTCCTAACTACTCTGATATGGAAGTCACAGGGGCCAAGAGAGGTCGCTGCTCCAGAACCTGGGGACACTGTGCAGGCCACCAGGACCTATCTAGAAGGGCACAGCTGGTGTCTCTACCTGTTCAACAGGACTGACCTAGGAAGGAAGGGTGAAACCCAACAAAACTATGAGAGTTCCAAGAACCCTGCCCAGCTGCTCAACTCCAGATAGGAATGAGGTACCAGAAGGGCTTCAAGGGCTGAGGGTGGGTGTAAAAGATACACCTGGTTGGGCAGAACAGGCCAAGAGGAAGAAAAGACACTGTAAAAACTGAGACTAGCCTCCAAACCAGAGCATGCACAGAATAAAACCAGTCTGGAAACTCCTAGAGAAGAAGCCTCAGGAACAGGAAACCCCAGGAGGAGGAGGACAACCATGCACCTTGCCTTCTACTGCACAGACAGCTCTGTGTAAATCCCAGCCTCACAAGCTGCCCTATGTGTCTAGGGCCTTGACCTTAAGGACCTGAAACCCAGAATCCGATCCACAAGGTGAAAATAGGTAAAATCATGGTCTCCTGGAAAACCCCAGGAGTCAGCCTAGACTGATGGAAGTTGGAAGACGAGAGCCCAGGAGCAAGGTGAGGCTAGGTTGGTCTGTCCCAGCACCCGTTCCTCGTTCCTCTGCACAGAGCCAGGCTCTGCTACAAAATCAGGAACAGCTTTGACTACTGTGCCTGGGTGTCACTGGTCAAAGAAGTTTCAACTCTTACCCACAGGACAAAAAGGTACTATTCTCTAGTCTCAGAGGGGGAAACCACAAAAGAGCAGCTTGCTAGAAAATTAGTTCCTGACTTGCTGAAAGGAACTCAAAGTCACCCAGCAATCCTTTCCTAACTCCAAATGGACCTGATAGGGCTCCTGTCCCTGTCCCTCACCTAAAAAATCTGAGGGCCACAAGGGGATGGCATAACTAGCCTGTATGCTCACACAGTGTCTCCAATGGGGCATTGGAGCCAGCTCCTTAGAAAGGGCCCGGAAAAGAACAGCTGCACCAACCCTTCCACAACAACATAATGAGCGGGAGAAACACTGACATTTCCTTCATAAACTTCAAGTGGGAAAGACCTAATTACGACAAAGTATAAGATTAATGTATCCAACTATACATAAGTCAAAAATAAAATGACAAACTGGGGAAAATTATCTGTAACTCCATCACAAAGGGCAACTTACTAGTCTCCTGAATTATGGAGTGCCTAGAAAGAGATACCAAGGACCTGACAGAAAAATAAACAATATGAAGAACTCACTGAAAAAGAAATTTAATGATTTTCTAATATATTATTTTAAAAAAATGAGATGTTCAATCCCATTCAATTAAACACTGTACTGGGCAGCCCAGGTGGCTCAGTGATTTAGCGCCATCTTTAGTCCAGGGCGTGATCCTGGAGCCCCGGGATCGAGTCCCATGTCGGGCTCCCTGCACAGAGCCTGCTTCTCCTCTGCCTGTGTCTCTGCCTCTCTATCTGTGTCTCTACGAATAAAAAAAATCTTTTTAAAAAATTAAAAAAGAAAGAAAGAAAGAAACATTGTACTGATAAGGTCATTTTTCAATTAACACATCGGAAACAAAAATATTTGATAACACAATCTCAGGAGGCAGTTGAGGAAACAGTACATTTCCTTCATTGCCAGCAGGAGGTAAAATAGGTTACAATCACTGTGCAGAGCAATTTGGCAATTTGTATAAAATGTCAAATGCCTGGGGATTCGACTTCCAAGATTGTCCCTGAAGACATTGATGCACACATGAAGCAACACAGGTAGAAAGTTACCGAATGCAACATTGTTTCTGGTATTCAAGACAAAAAATGGCCCTCCAGCTCCATCAGTGAAAGAGTAATTTAAGAATGTGATGTAGTGGAGCTATAGGAAAAGACAATCTATGTTTCAACACAGAAATACCTCTCAGAGATACACTGTTAAATGAGGGAAATGTTGAAGGACACTATCTAGGGAATACTCTCATATATATTACAGTAAAAATAAATGAAAGGAAAAGGGCAAGAGGCAGAGGGAAAAGGGACTTTGTACAGGCACTTCCTATTTTATGGGTTTAAAAAAAAAAAATTTTGGCAGATCAAGAAAATAGCGGGAAAAGGGATAGAACCAAGCAGACGAGATACAGAAAAACATTTCAGGGACGCCGGGGTGACTCAGTGGTTTAGCATCTGCCTTCGGCCCAGGGCTTGATCCTGGAGACCAGGGATGGAGTCCCATGTCAGGCTCCCTGCAGGGAGCCTGCTTCTCCCTCTGCCTGTATCTCTGCCTCTCTCTGTGTCTCATGAATAAACAAAATCTTAAAAAAAAAAAAAAAAAAAAGAAGAAGAAGAAGAAGAAGAAAAACATTTTGGTGTGCTTCTTTATACTTCAGTATGTATCTCTTCATACCTTTTCATGACTGAATCTTGTAAATATACAAGATTCATGATTGAATCTTGTAAATCATTGTAAATATTAGCAATGTGGCAAATTCGGTACATAACAAAGTATAGGAGGCATTTCTGACTGTGGCTGTTTGTGCTGTATGATTTGGAGTTTCTTGCTGAGACACGGAGTGTAGTTAACCCACACAACAAGAACACTGGCTCCAATGCACGAGTGGCAGGAGGACAGGAGGACAGTTATCTAGTGCTCATGATGGGGACTATCCATAGCTCCCAGCAGCCAAATGAGGGGTTGGGGGCACACGCAGGGGGCCAAGCACTTACTCCAAGGGCAGAGAGGTCCACAGTGTGCTCTGCTATATATTTTATGATGAGAATTATACGCAAGATTTCACTAGGAAAGCCCGAATTTGAAAACCACAGTGTTAGCCACATCCTGATAGAGAGAGCTGACTTTTCGCCATCACTTGCATTCCATAGCAAATGACTTCTTCAAGAAAAGAAATTTCCCGTATTTCCAATCTCTCCTATTGATCTATACCCCAAACATCCTTCCCTGCTTGGGGATCCATCTCCTGTCATCTCCCAGGAGAAGGACTTTGTGTTTGTTCTCAGTATATCTATCTGCCTCCCTTTATGCTCAGGTTCCGCCAACCTGAGTTCAGCACCCCACTATCACCCTGGCTCTTTATCATCTCCTCACCTTTCATTCCTCCACCCACCACAAGCTACACAGACTCACCACTGAAATTGTGCTCCCAACTCCACACTCTGAGAAGCTACACTTCGATAACTGTCACTTAAGGTTATGTGGCCTATCAGGACCCTTGCCAACGGCACCCCCTTGACTTCCATTCTTGCCTCTCCACACTCCAGGCTTCCTTCTTCACTATCAACCTTCCCAAAGTCTGCCTCTGAGCTGGGGAAGACGGCATGAGATGGCACAGAGGAGGGGTGGACAGAATACCTAATGCCACAACAAGGTCATTGTGACTACCCCGTGTAGTCACATTGTGTCATCCCCGTGACTACCAACAAACTGGGATGCAGTTACACCGACTGGGCTAAGAGCCAGGGTTCTTGGTCTCAGAGAGGGAGATGTACATGTGGCAAAGGGCAGCAAGCCCTCACAGAAGCTCTCCAAACATTCTCCCTACAATGGACTTCACCAAGTAACATAAGGTTATCTAGAACACTGCTCTGGATTCAAGCTGACTTTTGGTGGAGCACAAGCTGAAGTTAGCAATGAGCCTACTTTCCTCTAAAAAGCTTACAAATATCTCAAACGTGACCAACCCTAGACTAGGTTCAACGTCTCCTCTAACATACAGGGAGCTCAGTGAATGCTTAGGAACAAATCCAGCTCTAACAGCCCTGGCGATCACAGATCAACTCTGGAGAAGAATTCCTCCACAGAAGTACCAGGGTAGGAAGCAAGAAGTCCTCCGTGGTGCCTGGGAAAATCAAGAGCTCAAACCACATACCTAGACTGAGATAATACCCAAGCAATTTGAAATTATCTCAGACATTCCAAACCCATAAACCAAAACCCCGCATGCACAGAACTAAGCTGTAAGCTCACTGAACAGGGCTGGGAATGAGGGGATGCAGTAGACACTTACTGTGTGTGATGTGCTGGAGGAGAGCGCTGCATGTGCAGAAGAGAGGCTGCTCTGATGGCTGGAGAGTGAACTAGAAGACAAAACAGAGCACCACGTGTCCACTCCACTGAGTCATCCCACAGGAGAGGCACATGTGTCCAAGTGGGCTAGAAAGAAGTTTGCCCTATCCCTCCAAGGGGAGCCCTTTACACTCATCATTTATCATCACCGTGGAGCCCAGACCAGGTGTTTGGATGTTTAGAAATGATCTAAAGGGTCATTTTCCATGAGGATACAGGCATCATGGCCTGCGAAATCTCCAAAGCCAGCTTTAGTCAACTAAAATCATCTGCTCTTTAGACTGATAAAAGAAAAAAACGGGACGGCACGTATAACACTGCCAGCCTTGGAGACCCCATTCAAACTGTGTGCAAGGGAAGAAAGTTTCTATTTCAACCCACCCATGCCAGAGCTAGAGCCTGACTTCTCATCAAATCCAGAATTCAAATCAAACGCTTTGCTTCCTGACTAAAGGGAGGGGAAAAGGTATACTCTACTCTGAAGATAAAGGATGATGGCAAAATAAAACCCATTCTCTCCTATATTCTGTTCTAATAATTCAACCTCTGAAGCCACATGAGCAAGTGAAAGACCTGCTCAAAAATGAAACATCATTCTCACTTCACATCCCAGAGACTCAAGCCCAGAGCTGGGGGGAGATGCCAGACTCCGGGAACACTCCTGAGGAGTCCAAGAAGAGTTAGCAGCAGTGACCCCTGGCTCCACCCCATTCCTAGGGGCCCCAGTGCTCTCTGACTGCAGGGGCATTACAAGTAGGCAAGTTTACACATCTGGTGCTTCTGAGACCAGGCCCAGCCAAAACCTACGCGCTGCAGCTTTATCACAAAAAGCCAGGCCATCATGCTAGGGGCAACAAAAGAATTTCGTTCATTGCAACTGCTTTCTACAAGGGTTCATCCAGGACTTCATCCCAGTGTGCCTCTCATTCTGGGCACGTATTTTCCCCATACCTGCTAAGCTGAGAAAGGGGGCTGCTGGACAAGTCACCAGGCTGCGACATGGAGGGCAAAGTGGCAGTGTGCTGAGATGCAGAGGGCAGAAGCGTAGTGCAGGAAGTGGTGCTGGGCAGGGAGCCCACAGATGGGAGGGCGGAAGGAGGGTCTGTTGTCTTTGGAGCTGGAACGGATGAAGTAGCTGTAAGAAAAGATCAGTTTAGCTCTAGAACCAATCATGAGTATCTGAAATACACTCAATATCTTGTGACATGGCAGGTTCAGTTTGAGAAACATATAAAGTTACATTCTCTGGGGATAATGCCCAAGTATTTGCTGTCAAATATGACTAGTAAAAATGACATGATGGTAAGACAAACAGCACGTGGCAAAGCGTAGGAAAAGTTAGCTTTATAATTGCAAACTGTCCTATAACGTGGATGTACTACTCCTAACTAAAGGAAGCCGACCCTGAGCTGCACCAGAAGGGGCAAGAGGCTCTGAGATTGATATACAGGATTAGAATATGAGGCAAATCTCAAAAGGCAAAACAAGGAACAGTACAAATTTGGTGGGCAAGACCATCAAAGAATTAGGTCTTTACCTCTATCCAGTATCCCATCAGGCTGACCTGGGAAAGCTTACAGCCAATTCAGGGCAAATGGGGGTTGGGAATTCAGGGTACATATACACTGGGGAGTGTATATGCCACTATCCAACACCTACTTTCACACATTCAGTGAGTATTTCCTTAAACCAAACCCTCAGAGCACATAAGGAGTTTATTAGGCTTCCCAAAGAACACAAATATGATCAATCCCAGCTGTAGAAAAGACTCAGTTTTAGTTCTATCCACACATACAACTCAGATATGTGCTTGGAAATAAAGCATCATTGTCTTTTCCAGTTAGGAAGAGCAACCTTCACCTACCTGCAGGACTCCCTTGGAGCCCAAAGGAAAACATGATAGTCTCTAAAAAGGAGGATTTGAAAACAAACACAGATAGCAACAGGATCAATACAAAACTTGGTCCATTTTCTTAGAGTAGTCCTTACCACCTTGAGGATTAACTTTTATGGACAGTCTATTCCAAACATGACAAATGTTGTTACAGATACCAGATAAAAAGACCACAGATGCCCTTGACCCAAAACTCAGACCCCATAAGTTACCTCCCTATGTCTTGGGGGACAATAATAAGCTCACAAGAAGCCTCTCAAAGAATAGGGGGTGGAGGGGAGTATGAGGAGGAGACACAGATGAAGACAAAAACCTATCTAAAATGCACACCAGGTTTTCCAGACATTTCATATCTTACTATCTCATTTAAAATCTCCACATAGGGGCACCTGGGTGGCTCAGCTGGTTTAGTGTCTGGATCTTGATTTCAGCTTAAATCATGATCTCAGGGTTTTGCAGGTATGGAGCCTGCTTAAGATCCTACTCCCCCGCCTCTCTGCTCTTCCCCCACCACTAAAAAAAAATAAATAAACAAAATCCAATCTCCAAATAATCAGGGAACCTGGCTGGATCAGCTGGTGGGATGTTTTGACTCCCAATCTCGGGGTTTAAGCTTCACATGGGGTGTAGAGATATTTTTTAAAAATTAAAAAAAAAAAAAAAAAAGGTCTCCAATAATCTAGGACACCTCTATGTGTTCTCACATTCTCACATGCCTATACTAAAGAAACTTGTCAGGACACGCGGGTGGCTCAGCAGTTGAGCATCTGCCATTGGCTCAGAGCATGATCCCGGAGTCCTGGGATTGAGTCCTGCACATCGGGTTCCCTGTGAGGAGCCTGCTTCTACCTCTGCCTATGTCTCTGCCTCTCTCTCATGAACAAGTAAAATCTTTAAAGAAAAGAAAAGAAACTTGCCACCAAAGCTTATGGAATGAGAATGTTCTCTGACATCAGAAGTTCTCTAAGTTATCAATGTACTTCCAAATAGCTCTGGCAGCCCAGCAGTAGCAAAATTAATTCTGGGTAAATTACATATGACACTTTATCTTATTATTTTATTTTTAAGGACTTTATTTATTCATGAGAGCCACGGAGAGAGAGACACGCATAGACATAGAGAAGCAGGCTCCATGCGCCACCCAGGGATCCCCGCATAGGACACTTTAATTCCAAATGAGGCCGATAAGATTCCATGTCCACACTCCCGAAATCCCAAATAAAAGCAGTCTTTCTGACCTCTCTACTCAATAGTGGATACCCATTTGCATTATTGCATAATGAAGGAAAATCATCATTAACAATAAAAGACAATTAAGCCAAGAACAAAGGAAAAAAACTAATGGGGATTCAGCTGTACCAACAACTCCAGGGATTACTGAACTTACCAGAATCAGAAGAGGGTCCCTCATTTTTTTCCCCAAGTGTTTACAGTGAGGAGTATTTGACCTCTTTTCCTTTTTTTTTTTTTTTTAAGATTTATTTATTTATGATAGAGAGAGAGAGAGAGAGGTAGAGACACAGGAGGAGGGAGAAGCAGGCTCCATGCCAGGAGCCTGACGTGGGACTCGATCCCAGGACTCCAGGATCGCGCCCTGGGCCAAAGGCAGACACTAAACCACTGAGCCACCCAGGGATCCCCTTGACCTCTTTTCTATACAATAGTCCACTAGATCATGAAGGCAATGAGCACGTGTTTTCTGAATTAGCACACCAAATTTTTGCTTTAAAAGTCCTTTATAATATTGAAGAGCTCTTTGACTATACTAGAACCTGTACTTCTAAGCAAAGCATCTTTTAAATCCATACTACACTCTATACTTGGGGAGCAGTCGACTAGAACAGAATAATATGAAGCTATCACCTCATTCTTGCTATAGTTATATTTCTCATAATACCATCAGCTATAACCTACTCAACACAGGAATCTCTAGCTGAACTTGCAAGCCCTGCCCAAAAAAGGATGCCAATGTGATGGCTCAAAACTATCAGAAAAAATGCAGGGACGCCTGGGTGGCTCAGTGGTTAAGGGTCTGTCTTTGGCTCAGGGTGAGATCCCAGGGTCCTGGAACTGAGTCCCACATCAGGCTCCCCATAAGGAGCCTGCTTCTCTCTCTGCCTATATCTCTGCTTCTCTCAGTGTCCCTCATGAATAAATAAAATCTTTTTTAAAGAAAATGAAAAAGAAAAAAAAAAAAAAAAAAAAGAAAATGAAAAAGGACTAAAATTTGCAGAACAAATTACCTGTTGTTTTCTCCATATTAGCTATATACTCTTTTTGTTTGGTTTCCACCAGCCAAAACAAGAACTGCTAGCTTATGTACTTACTGTCTATTGTCTGCTGACTTCGACCACCACCATGTCCATTCTGTAAGGAAGAGAAAAGAAAGTAAGTTAACCCACAAAAATCAAATGGCAACTTAGTGGAAATTCTATTGGAATTTAGCCAGAAACATATGAAGTACAGATTAATCAAGAAACAATGGCTTGGGGCAGCCCCGGTGGCACAGCGGTTTAGCGCCACCTGCAGCCCAGGGTGTGATCCTGGAGACCCAAGATCGAGTCCCACATCAGGCTCCTTGCATGGAGCCTGCTTGTCCCTCTGCCTGTGTCTCTGCCTCTCTCTCTCTGTGTATGTCTCTCATGAATAAATAAATAAAATCTTTAAAATAAAATAAAATAAAATAAAATTCCAAAGACTGACTTAACATATTTTAAAAAAAAGAAAAAGAAACAATGGCTTGTTTTGTTTCTTAAAGGATTTACTGTTAATAAATCCCAAGGAGCTGACATTTTTAAAAACTAGATTGAGTATTTAGGGAAGTAAAAAGGGCACAACGTAAGACTCATTACACAAGAAACAATGAAACAATCCTAAAAATTATTAAGCAGTACAAAAAAAGCTTAGGAACTCATGCTGAAATCACTACGCCTTTCTATATCATGCACCTTCTGTCTCCTGGGCACCACCATGCAAGAGAAAAATGTTTCTAAATTAAATGCAACATTTGATTCTTAGAGAGAAAGAGATGTTACTTTGAAACATGGCTTTTCTGACTGGGCAGGAAAAGAGCAGAATAGCAGAGTGTGATAGTACCAAAAGAGCGGAATCTGACAACTAGTTTGTATTAACTATAGGCATTTCATTGGAATCAAGACACACAGAAGGAGGCATCCTCACAAGGAAAATTTCCGCACACTGAGCATGGGAGACAGGTATATAGTGAATAACAGTGGAGCCTACAAGACTCAGACAGTATCCCTGGATGGAAGAAGGAAGCTGACATAAATTTCCTTCTTACAAATGTCAAAACTACTAAAGACAAACCTAATAAATGTTGCCTCTTTATTAATCCAAATCCAGTACAATTTCTGTTCAAGAAATCTTATTTACAACATATTTTTTTCCTTACAACAATTTGAAATTATTTACAAGAAATATAGACAATAAAACATTTTAACTTCGAAAAGAAAAACAAAAATTAGTTAAAATATAAGACTGAGTGGGGCACCTGGGTGGCTCAGTCGGTTAAGCATCTGCCTCTGCTCAGGTCATGATCCCTGGGTCTTGGGATCAAGCCCCACGAGGCTACCCAGAGCCTGCTTCTCCCTCTCCCTCAGCCTGCCCTCACCCTGCTTATGCGCGCTGTCAAATAAATAAATCTTTAAAAATTAGATAGAGCAAGCAAGCACAGACAATGGACAAAATGAAACATGTGAACTACACTATTTGGGGTGGGGGTAATTCTAAGCAGAAGAATGGTGGGAGTAGCAAAAGTAAAGTACTGAAAGGTCAGGAGATATCAGAAATCTGCAGGGTCTCAGCTCAACTAGCCAAGCAAAGAATGAGCTGAGCAATGAAATGAGCAAGCAATGTATGAGGTGAAATTAGGGCTGGAATTGAGAAGTTGAGCAAATGACAGAGACATAGCTTAGACAGCATATCGTCTGATTTATGTGTTTTTTAATTTATGTTTTAAAAACTACAGCCCAGTACTATACAAGAAAATATTCTGCAATAAAGGGAATATTCTATATACACCTGTGTGTGTTCCTATACTGTAGCCACTATAGGTATTGAGCATTTAAAATGCACTTTGTATGTCTGAGGAACCAGAACTGTAGTTGTTTAAGTCAACTACAATTTTAACCATATATATTAACTAGAATTTAAATAAAAAATTGAAATAATAAAAAAAATTAAGTAGCTCTCTCAGGACACCTGGGTGGCTCAGTGGTTGAGCATCTATCTGCCTTCGGCTCAGGCCATGATCCCAGGGTCCTGGGATTGAGTCCCACATCGGGTTCCCCTTGGTGAGCCTGCTTCTCCCTCTGTCTAGGTCTCTGCCTCTCTCTGTGCGTCTCTCATGAAGAAATCTTTTTTAAAAATAAATAATAAAGTAGCTCTCACCAGTAATACTTGAATATCCCAACTTACAGAAAACTTAGATATTAAAATAAGACTAAGATGTGCTCCCCCCGACACCTGCTCCAACACCCCATATAAAGCACTATGGACAATTTGGGATGTATCCTTATGCTATCCTTAAACTAAGCTTTTGGGTCCATTCACACATTCCTGTGCATGGGTGCTTGAAATGCATATTTCATACCACGTGTCCACTATTAGCAAACTCAATAAACTTTAGGGATTCTATTCAAAAGGTTAGCCAATTTCTAGGGGTGTCAGGCTGGCTCAGTCAGTAGAGCATGTAACTCTTGATCTTGGGGTCATAAGTCTGAGCCCCACATTAGGTGGAGAGATAACTTGAAGAAACCTGCCAGACCAATTACCGTGATGGTTCCTGGAGCTGACTCCGATGGACTCACAGAGCTTTGGTATGCAATTCTGTTATGCACAGAACTCTGGTCATAGGAGGAAGACGTTGTTACTGGACTAGTGGAGCTCAGTGATGAGCTGGTCAGACTGGAGGAGGTAATGACTGAAGTTGTATAGGTGGAGTTCTGTACTGCACTGGTCATTGGTAGAGAGGTATTCAAAGAATCACTAGAAAGAATAAAAAGATTTAGACATGAATTTGTCACTTTACATGGCTTGATCAAGTAGAACTATTTCATCACTTTATTGCTATATTATAAATTAAATAAACATGTCTGTACCTACACATTTATACTATTGCAATCTTTACCTGTATTAAAGATGTAAATTCAAAATATCCCTCCCCTCCCAATCAGACCCACCTAATTTATATGACAAGCAAAGGGACATCTTTAAGAATCCATAAAGAATCCAGAAGTCTAAAACCATTTTTAGAAAAGAGTAAATATCAGGTGTTAGCTCTGGACAGTGGAAAAATTAATAAAATCTAAAACCTGGGATTCTCTACTTATAAAACGTAAGTTTCCATTGAAGGAAAAACTGTGTTGGCAAAGATGTACAAGAACTGCATCCCTCACAGATTACTGGTAGGTATGTAAAATGCTGTAGCCACTATGAAGAAAGGTTACTGATTCCTCAAATGGTTAATGTAAGGAAAACTGTATGACCAGTAATTACTAGGTCTATATCCAAAACAACTGAAAGGACACAAAATTTGTCAATTAATGTTCATAGTACCACAATTCATAACACTCAAAAAGTGGAAACAATCCAAACAACTAATGAATGGATAAACAATGTGCAAACCAAGTGCGATTTATCTGCACAATGAAATACTATTCAGAAATAAAATGCATACAAGCTACAACATGGATGAACCTTGAAAACACTACACCAAGTAAAAAAAGCCAGATATAAAAGGTTACATATTGCATAATTCTTGCTATATGAAATTATCTAGGGGGTACCTAGGTGGTTGAGCGTCTGCCTTTAGCTCAGGTTGTGATCCCAGGGTCCTAGGATCAAGTCCCGCATCAAGCTCTCAAGGGAGCCTGCTTCTCCCTCTGCCTATGTCTCTGCCTTTCTCTCTGTGTCTCACATGAATGAAGAGAAGAGAAGAGAAGAGAAGAGAAGAGAAGAGAAGAGAAGAGAAGAGAAGAGAAGAGAAGAGAAGAGAAAGGAGAGAGAAGAGAAAGGAGAGAGAAGAGAAAGGAGAGAGGAGAGAGGAGGAGAGAGGAGAGAGGAGAGAGAAAAGAGAGATTGACCTGGAATGGGCAAATCCAGAGACAAGCGGAGTAGTTGTCAGGGGATGAGGGGATGGGGAAATTGTGAGGGACTGCTAACAGGCAAAGGGTTTCTTCCTAGGGTGATGGAAGAAAACTTCTGCAATCAGATACTAGTCATTGGTGGGTTTGGTGCACAAACCCACCACCAAAGGGTGTGTTGTCTCCACCAAGTGATTTCTTAGGCTCTATTTTGTTTTACTGCCAACAAAGGACTTAATTCAGTCAAAACCAGGCAAGTTAGTTGCGTACCTTAAAGACTTCGAATACAAGCTGATGGGAATTTGGTTACTATTTTCACTGCTTGTAGTTGATGCAAATTCAGAGAGAGAAGGTTCTGATCCAAATTCCAAGGCGCCAAACTGAACATTTAATCCTGTTACATCTGCTGAACCAGGCATTTCCACTGCAGAAGCTGGGATCTGAAAAAGCAGAGCCACCATGTCAAGAACAGAGATAAGAGGTTCCGAGTCCCAGAGGCCTGTAACAGAACCAAACAAGCACTGGTTTCCCACAGTACTACACTAGCACCCTCGAGGAACAAGGAGCAAGAGACCCAACAAAAGAAGGAAAAAAGGAAGGAGCATATTTCAAAAACAAAGAGAAGAGAAAAGAAAAATTAAACATTAGAAAGGTCAGTGTCACCAATTGCTTCTTAGAGCAAAGACTAAAGAAACGGTGGCGCTGGTGGTGGGTGAGTGATGGGAGAAGAGTGGGCCTTTGCTGAAAGCGTTATCTAATTAAAGAACCACTTACTCAGTATCTACAAAACACAGCTAAATACACAAGACCAGCAGATTTTCTGAGCCAGATCCTGTAATTTGAATGAACAGTCTCTGTCTCCAACACAAAACCATTCACCCTAATATTAGCCCATCTCTCAGAAATGGCCAACACCTCATTAAGCAGAGTAAGCTATGTGCTTGAAAAAATTACCATGTCACCGTTTCTGAGACTTATTAACCCAACCCTTGAGGTGTTAAAATACTCCACCACTGGGCCTGTGACCTCTGAATGGAGAACACACCTTAGAAGCTGGAGGTATCCGCCGCTTCGGTAGTTTGATGTGTTTAGGCTGTGGCTGGTGGGTAGACACAGCAATATTTTCTACAGTCATGCTGGGAAGCTGCAAAAGTTTGTTCACAGTGGAGGTACTGTCTCTGGGTGTTGACTCTCGCAGTTTTACCTGGGAAGGAAAGGACTCCAACCCAGGAGGAGGAACAGCAACGGCCTGAGTGTGGTGCTGCTGTCGCTGGCTCAATTGACTAAGAACCGGGGATGGTTCAGGCTGAGATTTGAAGTCTATGAAATATGTAAAGGGAGAGGGAGGGAAAGTAAGCAACAATCAATTATTTAGGAACATGGGCTTGGAGCTCCCTCTTCTACCATGACTGACAGTGAAAGGTTGTAGTCACCATTGGTTTCTCCCAACAATCTTCTACCCCATTCCCCAAGTTGGGGGTCTGTGTGATATATTATAACTGGTATATGTTAAGTGGAAAAGGAAGCTAATGGGTTTGTAGATAATTTCTTATGCAGAGAAGAGATGCAGTTTACATTAAGACATACGGAGTGGGTAAGAAGAGCACTGAGTTGCTACACACCAAGCCTTTAACTAACAGAGAATTCTATTTTTATTGCTTTATGGATCTTTTAACTAAATTGTTAAAAAAAAAAATTTCAGAAACATATATTTCAATATCCAAAAGGTAAAAAAAAAAATGTATATGATGACTATAAATCACCCTTTCAACTCTATCCCCAAATTCACTCCAGAGGCGACTGCCTCCTGTATCCAGTTTCCTGAGTATCTTCAGAGATGCTGTTTCAAAACACATTATATATCTTCCTCACAATTTGATTTTAAGAAACTGTTCCATATTAACATGTGAAGAGCTACTTTATTTTACAGCCACATAGTAATCCAGAGTATATAGGTATCGATTTTTAAAACTAGTGCTATATTAACAGGCTTTCAGGTTTTCCAGTATCTTGTTAAGAAAAACAATGCTGCAATGAATGTGTTTTATGACATTTTGCTTAAGTACAAGTACACCTGTGGAATCAACAGCTAGAATAGAGATACTACTTCAAAAAAAAAAAAAAAAAAAAAGAGAGAGAGATACTACTTCAAAGAGCTACTCTGTTTTAAATTTTTATGAACACTTCAAAATTCTTTCAACAGATAGAACATACACTTTTTAACATGCTTTGAATACCAACTTTTATCCTTCCTAATTTAAATAATAGAAAGTGGCATGAGAGATGAAAATTAAAATGATATAAATCTGATGAATCATCATTTCATATACTCCAGTATTCTTTGCCTGTGAACTCTTGCCATACCTCTTTGACCAGTTTTTACCTTGGTTTAGTCTCCTTTATTTATAGTTACTATTTTTTATAAAGGAAGGTAGCCCTCTGTCTACATGATTTTCAAATCACATAGAAGCTGGCAATTATTTCCAGTGAAGAGCAGGCTAATAAATATTTTAGGCTTTGAAGGCCATCCGTTATCGACTACTCAACTCTCCCCTTTGTAGACTGAAAGTAGTTGTAAGACAATATCTAACGAATGTCATGGCTGTGTTCCAATAAAACTGTATTTACAGAAACAAGTGAGAAATCCAGTTGAAGGGCTGCCAATCCATGACATGTATTTCCATCTTAGATGAATCTATTTTTGGACTTAATATTAGAGATATGTACAAAAGACTGGATTAAAAAAAAAGACTGGATTTATAAGGAATATGGGAATAGCATCTACAAATCTAAAAATTCTTATCACCCATTGCAGTGGGTCTGTAGAAAAAAGTTTACATAGGACTACAGCTGGCATCAGAAATGCCACCTTGTTAAACTGGCTCTTGGCCAGTGTCTAAGAACACAGAATTTTAATATGCTCTAGGCAAAGGTTGCCAGCACTCCTATCAGGTAAGAAGAGTGACTCTGCCTTTAATGTTTGCACAATGCAGTTTACGGTGAACACTAACTCTCCTACTGGGAATGGGGAATTTTGGTATTTACTAGGCAGAGACTAGTTAGTATAACCAGTCCTCCAATAAAAAAAAAAAAAGCAGTATTAAGGCTCTAATGAATTTCCTAGGTAGACTCCAAACTTGGGGATAGTCTCAGGTATTTCCATTACAACACATTCTCTTTCAGGAAAGAAATGTGATTTTCCATGTCTTTCATTAAGCCCTAAACATGCCTTGGAAAGCAACACTGTGTTTAATATAACCCTCTGCTATTCCTTAGTACAGTGTGGCATGTGTACATTGGTAGAAAATGGGTGAAAACATCCAACTTACACATTGTGCCTTTAAATTATAAACCACTGACATTAATGCTGCACAACAAATCATGGTAGATACATACAAATATTAGAGTAAGAAAGCAACCCAGAGGATGTCTTTTAAAATTCTACATCCCAACTTTGTCCCTCCCTACTATAATAGAGCTTAGAAAATTCTATCCAAGCATTTACTCAAAGTGTTATTTCCTGGGTGCCTGAGTGGCTCAGTCGCTTAAGCGTCTGCCTCCAGCTCAGGTCATGATCCCAAGGTCCTGGGAGCAAGTCCCATATCAGGCTGTCAACAGGGAGTCTGCTTTTCTCTCTACCCCTCCCTGCTGCTCATGCTCCCTCTCATGTGCTCTCTCTCAAATAAATAAATAAAACCTTTTTTTTTAAAGTGTTATTTCCTTATATTTTTATGGCTTTACGATACTTTTGCACATCTCTTTAAGTATGTACTACTACCACTACTGCTAATAACAACAAATATATGCAGGTATTTATATAACGCAAAGCTGATGGATTTAATTCACAAACTCCACAGAAATTCTACTAAAAAGAAACATCTCTGGACAAATTCCACATCAGTGTTGACAAGTCAACACACTCTACTATTGTTTTTTTTTTTCTTTTTTCTTTTTTTTATTTTATTTACTTATGATAGTCATACAGAGAGAGAGAGAGAGAGAGAGAGAGAGGCAGAGACATAGGCAGAGGGAGAAGCAGGCTCCATGCACCAGGAGCCCGATGTGGGACTTGATCCCGGGTCTAGAGGATCGCGCCCTGGGCCAAAGGCAGGCGCCAAACCGCTGCGCCACCCAGGGATCCCTCTACTATTGTTTAGCATGTCATCACGAGGGGCAAACCACCACAGAAAATGTATACTTACCAAAATGACTAAGGACTGAGGACTGGGAAGTTGAGGGCTTGAGGTCCCAAGAAGAAGTGGTTGTGGGGGGACTCGTACTATTCTGTTGTGAACTTGGGGTAGTGGTAAACTGGCCCAAACTTGGAGCTTTCAGCTGGTCCAAAATCTGGGAGCTGGTGATGTTTGCCATTTTGGAAGGTGCAAGCTCTCCAAATCCTGAACCAAGGACGGAGGACTTTAAAAGGAAATAAAAGCAAAAATCCTCAGCAATACAAATCTTTACACCAGACTTTAAACACATCAAGTATTTTTACAAGAATTTTCAAAACTATAACCGAGGACATCTGAATCAATAAAACTCACCTGAGTAAATGCTACATGAAAAAAAAAAAAATGCTACATGAAAATACTATTCAGCAAAATCTGATTAAATCCAGTAATCTTTCTAGATTCTGATATAAGAGGTTAAAGGGAAGGGGAATATTTTTCCTAGGTTTTAAGACATTGCTTTCTTCTTAAAAGTGAGGTCACAAGTTCATAAACAAAATGCTACTGTTTTTTAAACTAAAGAAAAATACCATGAATTAAATGACAAAGCTTGAGAAACAAAAATACAGTATTTTCTTAATATATGAACAACAGTAATCATGTTTAATTAAAATAACTGATCACAGAATGGATCAGCGAGGTCATCTTGCAAAATAAAATGCAGGTTGCTGCGCTAAAAGTTAATATTCTAAAATCAGACAACAAATGACACATAAGGATCTGTGTATTAGGCAGATACCCTGGACACTGCTACATTTATTTCAAGTTGTTGTGATGACTAAAAACACCATATACACTCTTTAAGTATACAAAAGAAAATGTTATGTCTCCCCTATCTATCCTGTCAGGTCAGATATTAAGATCCAAAGAGAATGATACACGTAAAGAATGAAACTGGACCACTTTCTAACACCATACACGAAAATAAATTCAAAATGGATTAAAGACGTAAATGTGAGACCTGAAACCATAAAAATCCTAGAAGAGAGCATAGGCAGTAATTTCTTAGACATCAGTCGTAGCAACATTTTTTTGGCTCCATCTCCTAAGGCAAGGGAAATGAAAGCAAAAATAAAGCATTGAGACTACATCAATAATTTAAAAAAAAAAAAAAAAAAAAGACCCAAGGAGAATGAAAGCCTAGGACCAGTGAACACAGTGGCAGATCAACTGCATTTTTATATGTCAAGATCCTTCAGTTTCTCAAAAGAGAAGTTATTTATCAAAAAATAACTTTTGGGGATCCCTGGGTGGCACAGCGGTTTAGCGCCTGCCTTTGGCCCAGGGCGCGATCCTGGAGACCCGGGATCAAATCCCACGTCGGGCTCCCGGTGCATGGAGCCTGCTTCTCCCTCTGCCTATGTCTCTGCCTCTCTCTCTCTCTCTGTGTGACTATCATAAATAAATTTTAAAAATTTTTTAAAAAATAATAACTTTTGGAAACCATTTAAAAGGTCAAAAACAGAAATGACTTGCAATCTCTTAAGAGATCAAATGTAGAAGCTGAAATAATTATTTCTTTTAACAGTATCCAAAGGCATGAAGTATCCCAAATGTTCTAAGGAAATCCAAATTCTCCTATCTGAGTAAAACATTAGGTTGTAAGCAGTTATTGCACATCAATCACAGAATCTGCTAACATTTATCACTACTCCAGAATCCTTTATCATGCTGTCCAAAATACCTGCCTTATGTTGCTCCAAGTCCACCGAAACCCAGTTCAAGCCCCCTTGTTATTTAGTAAAAGCCTCCAGGATGATGCTTCTATTCTTCCTCTCCCTACCTGATCTCTACCTGCATCAGGTAATATTACCAAATGCACTTTCTCTGTGCTTTACACAATGCAATGAAATCAGGGAATCAAGAAGCAGCACTTTGCTTCAGATTAACACTTAGCACAAGACTTCTCAATTTCATGTACATTTCAATATGGGGGCTTTAACAATGTGTGTATTAATCCACAAGTATGCATGCACACACATATATACACACACAAGTGCCCAACTTGCAATCTCAAAATTCTGACTTCTTTGGTCTGTGTGGACTCTGGCATTATTTTATTATTATTATTACTGTTGTTATTTACGGAAGTTCTCCACTGACTGTAAAAGTACAGGGGGTTGAGCACCACTGTTGTAATATGCTAAACAACTTATCCCAGTTTCTCAAGGTGTGTTCATTATGAAAGCAAAACACCTGATGGTACTCTTAAAAAAACCCAACCCTCATATCCTTAAAAAACAACCAAAAACCCCTCATGTCCAACCAATGTTCCTAAGATTCCAGCAGGTCAGCCTAGACATTACATCAGCATACTAGCAGCAGATGGAAAGGCAAAACAGGAAACGACAGGGATGGTTAGATCAAAACTTGAGGATACTGGGGCACCTGGCTGGCTCAGTCAGTGGAAGGTATGTGCAGCTCTTGATCTCAAGGTGATAAATTTGAGCCCCACACTGGGTATAGAGATTACTTTTTTAAAAATTAAATTTAAAAAAACTGAGGCATTATTAGACCCTCTCATGCCTTGGGCTGTCCTATTTACTTCATGAACTGATACCGTCTCATATGTAATTATATCAATAACACTAAAAATGTCAAGTTCCCAAACCAGTTATACACGACATGACATGTCTGTGCAGAGTAGAAGACAGCAATGAAAAGTTTACATATTTAATTCTCTATTAGGGTTCAGCAAATGATTTTTGAGTCAAGCAGGGGGAAAGATTAGATCATATTTCATAAGAAATTGTTTCTCAACCACATATTTCAGGCAAAACACAGCAAAGCATGAGCCAAAATAATTACCACTAGTGAAAGCTGCTGATCTGTATATGGAGGTATTCCAATCCTCCACCCACATCCCCCAATATCAACTGAGAACTACCTATAGCTGGGGCCTTCACTTTACCATTCTGCAGTTACATTCTTTCACATTCTACGATCTAAGATTTTATTCCTTTCAGCCTATCTTCATATCCTTCTCTACCAGTTCCTGGAGTCCCTTCTGATAGAAACTAAATTCTCATGCGAAGTTAAAGCCAGATATACAAGCAGCAGATGCCCTGGTTTTAATGAAAACATCCATATTATAAGGGTCTCCATTACAGAGTGGCATTTTAAGAAAAATACACTAATTTTATGAATAACAAAAAAAAAATGCAAAAAATATAAGCATCTAGGCAGACTTGGAAAGAACTGTTTTTGCATGATTTTAGCAAGCCAATACTGACAAACATTTGAATTTAACTAAACTGGGAAACAAATGAAAATTTTAATATAAGTAACAGACTTTAAAACAAAATCCAAGAAAAAATTAATATGAGATGCCTGAGTGATTACAACTTAAAAGATTTCAACAAATCATAAGGAAATATTTTTTATCTTTGTCCAGAAAACTCAGAGTAGCTGAATTCCACATGGAATCATCAGATATGTGCTTGGAAATTATCACATCATTGTTTTCCAGACGAGATTTACTATACTTTTATATTTTGAAAATAATTATAAGGCATGTGTTATTCTACAATGCATTTGCTTAGGGGTACATTCCTTCAAATCCCATACTAAAATAAAAGTGAGTTACCAGACTCTGAGGAGAATAGGAGTTGACAGCAGTGGAGCTGCCAGTCCCTGGTGCCATCTGATTGTTGTGCTGAGAATTTGTGAAGACAAGAGCTTGACCAAAGCCCTGCTGTTGGGAAGTTTCAAAGGAGTTGACTTCTGAGGCTTGACTGGGAGGAACAGGCTTCTGGAGCAAGGCTACCAGATCAATGCTAAGCAGACAAAAAGCAAATGAGGAACGAGTCAAAAGCAAATCTTACCAATAATGAATTTGAGAAGTGAAACAATATAAAGTAAATTCATGTTAAAAAATAATCTATGTGACGAAAATCTTTGGAAACTGGAATTTAAAGGAGTCAAAAGGACTGCATCAATCGGAAAAAGAAAAAAAAAAAAGCATACAAAGCCACAGACAGACACTAAAGCCAAGGCCTGGCAAAGAAGAGAAATGAAACGGTGCATCAAGACATTTCCACAGAAATAGCACAATAACAACTGATTTGAAACCTGAAGCAAATGAGTAAATAAACAATTCTCTGAAGCTTGGATAATTTACTGTAGAATATTTTGCTCCATTCACTACTTGGAACCAATTGTTTCTTAAATTGCCTCAAGGAAAGTGAATCCCTATTTTGGAGGAATGAGAACCACAGCCATAGTAGATAATTCAAGCTGTTTCCCATTTATCATAAACATCCCCTTAAGTTCTACATTCAAAGCTATAATATATTTAAGTTTATTTAAATCTCCAATAATTTTCTCTTATATATTCAGGGGGGAAATGCACACTATATTAATAAGTACTCTGTTAACTACAACTCTTGTTAATGCCCCCAGAAGAACAGACACTGCAACTTGAGAATCATGGCCTGAAAACCTAAAAGCACAAGGAAGAAGAAATGATCCTCTAGATTTATAGTACCCGACATGTAAGTGAATTACTAACTCTTCTCCACAAAACCTGCAAGGTGCTCTGGATTAACATGGTAATTTGCTCCATTAAACCCTTTCAAAGGCCAGTTTCCAGTCAGATCTCCTGTCCAAAATGTTTACCATGCCAGTGAAGCAGATCCTGGGAGGTCAAATAATTCAAGGCCCACTACTATCTGATAAAGAATAAAGTTCCTAGACCTGAGCTCCTTTCCTTATGCACTACCCACTCTTACCTTCCCATAACCAGTTGAAGTCCCAGACAAGAATTTTGGATCTCAGGGTAACGTTCTAACTAATGATTTCCTAATTCTGGGGATATAAATTCAGAGTAGTCGTAGCATATATAACATATCTCGAAAGCTATATTATCACAAAAAACACAGCACACTCTATTCCAAAAGAGAAGATAAATGCCTAAAAATAGTACAGCATTGTCTTCTGAAAAATAACCACTAAAGTCTATTTTAAATATTCTTTCTTTTTTTTTTAAATGCCCTCCCATGCCCAATTGCAATCTCTGGTCCCATCCTTTCCTCCTGTTTCAGTGAACAAGGGACGGGGCTTCATTTTTTTTTTTTTTTAATTTTTGTTTATTTATTCATGAAAGACACAGAGACAGAGGCAGAGAGAGAAGTAGGCTCCATGCAGGGACCCTGATGTGGGACTCAATCCTGGGACTCCAGGATCATGCCCTGGGCCGAAGGCAGGCGCTTAACCACTGAGCCACTGGGTGTCCCCCCTTTTTTTAATGAAAATATTCCTATGAAAGTCACTGAGTAATCAATATAATGAGTAAGTTTTAGCCATCTAAATAAATTTAAGCAATTCATAAACCCTTTGATCATTATTATTTCCCTGTAACAAAGTTTTATAATCATCTCATTTAGCAAGAAATCAAGCATGTTAAGATCAAAATGTCTTTCAATTCTCAGGTGTCATACCTAGAAAGGCCTTCACACTCCTAAATCATTGCATTTGAGACTATAATCAAAGGTTTTTTAAATTATTGCAGAAACTAGGATATAAATGAATGCTTTTTAAGGATTCAGTTCTGGGGGCACCTGTGTGTAGCTCAGTTGGTTGAGCATCTGTCTTTGGCTTGGGTCATGATCCCAGGTTCCCTGCTCAGTGGGAGCCTGCTTCTCACTCTCCTCCCCAGTTGTGCTATCTCTGTCACTATCTGTCTCTCCCTCAAATAAAGAAATAAAATCTTAAAAAAAAAAAAAAGTTAAGAATTCAGTACTGTACATAAAAACAGTGTTTTTATTTTCCTGAAAACGCCTTTATTTTCTGTAATCTAGAAGGCTAGATAAAAACTAGTAGAGCCTGGGGCACCTGGGTGGCTCAGTTGGTTAAGCATTTCCCTTCAGCTCAGGTCATGATCCCCAGGTCCCAGGATCAAGTCCCACATCTGGCTACCCATCGGGAACCTGCTTCTCCCTCTGCCTATATCTCTTCCTCTCCTTCTGTGTCTCTCATGAATAAATAAATAAATAAAATCTTTTTAACAAAATAAAAATAAAAACATAAAAATATAAGCCATGTCAAAAAAATAAAAATTAATAAAACTAATAGAGCCCATATAAAATGAGAAGTTTGTATTACCCTTAGAAGATCTAAATAAATGGTATTATACACAGAAACCAAAGAATATTCTCCATTAGGTTGATGTGTCAAAAAAAACCAACATATTTACAAAAGTAAAAAGGAACAGTCATTAAGTTTAACAGGGGTACTGGGCTGGCTCAGGCAGTGAAGCCTGCAACTCTTGATCTTGGGGTTGTGAGTTTAAGCCCAACATTGGGTAGAGATTACTTAAAAACAAAATCTTAAAAAAAATTAAGTTAAATAAAATAGGTTTAACATAATCTCTATCACAAATGATAAGAAATCCCAAACATAACTGCTATTTTAATTCACCACTGGATACAATAATTAGAAAATGATGGAGGCTCTGTTAGCTCACAAGGATGGTTACAGATAAAACAAATTCTTAGAAGGAAAAGACAACAAACTGAAAGATTTAAGCAAAGGGAAAAAAAAAAGACCTGAGCCCCCAAATAAATCTCCTGAGCAAGAAATTTAAATTATTGCTTTGAATAACAAACAAAAGGTGACAAAAATTATTTACCTTTGCCCAGGTGTGACATGATTCTCTGCTGGAACAGCTGAGGCAGTGAAGACCTTTGTTTCAGAAAGCTATAAGGAAAGGAATAAAAAAATACTTTGCTCTTATTTTACAGAACATAAAACCAAAAATTTATCAAATTTCTGACAATTTTTAGTCCTCAATACTCTCATTATACCTCAACCAAAAAGTAGTCAAAGGAAATACATAAAAAAAATTTACTTGTCATTATCACTTAAGATTTTACTTATTTATTCATGAGAAACATACAGCGGCAGAGACATGGCCAGTTTATCCTTTTTAAAGACTGCTCTAGTACTTATCAACTCTAACAGTCTCAGAACTCTGAAACACTGCATAAAAATCAGGTTGCTTCACACACTAATATTCAGGCAGAGCAGCCAGTAGGTGTTCATCTTCTATAAAAACAAAAAGTGAATAGTTTACTGTTTCAACAAGAAGGGCTTACACTGCACCCTGTTACAAGGTATCTTAAAGAGCCCCAAAGAAATCATTTTTACCTTTACTCTATTTTATATATAAGACTCTGTAACAGAGTAAAGCAATAAAGGAATAACTAAAAAGCAGTGGTAAAGTAGATCCAAAGCCGCAAAAATACTAATCAGTTCAAAGCAAAAGAGAACCACATTAAATCACTGACATCGTATCTAACCTTGGTGGAACACAGAAACTTAAATTGTTTCCTCTTTATTTTTTTAAAAAGAGAGAGGGGCAGCTGCTGCCTCAATCAGTAAAAATGTGACTCTTGATCTCAGTGTTGTGAGTTCAAGCCTCATGTTGGGTGTGGAAGCTACTTAAAAACAAAAACACTTTAAAAAAATATGTAGAAAGTAAGCATTCTCAGATTTCAAGAGACACAAGACATATTTTAAGATTTATGAAAAGAAAAAATCAGAAGAAAATACATAAAATTTATTTAAAGTGGTTGCCTCTAGGGGCAGCCTCGCTGGCTCAGTCAATAGATCATGCAACCCTTTGATCTCAGGATTGCAGGTTTGAGTCCCACATTGGGTCCCGAAATTACTTAAACGGGGAAAAAAAGGAGTGGGGAGGGAAAGGCTAATAATAGTTACTGTTTCTTTTTTTTTAAGATTTTTTTTTTTTTAAGATTTATTTATTTCTGTGTGAGAGAGAAAGCATGGGTACAAGGTGGGGCGGGGAAAGAATCTCAAATAGATACCTGCTGGATGTGGAGCCCGACACGGGGCTCGATCTCGCCACCCTGGTATGACCTCAGCCAAAACCAAGGGTTGGACACTTAATTGATTGAGCCACACAGGCAACCTATTAGTCATTAATCTAAGCTCCACAAGGAATTTTAAATTTATACCTTAGACTACGGATGTTTCAAGCATTATTTTATACCATCTCAGAAAAGATTTGATTTTTTTAATTTTTGAAAGAATACATCCAAATTTCCTATGTTAATTATTTTCACTAATTATAAATTATATTGTGATATAATATGGGCTTTCCAGTAGAATATTAAACTCTCTGTGTACATTTGAACTGCTTGTTAGCAACATTAACTGAAAGACCCTCATCTGACCCATAGAAAAACGCAGTTGAGTTAGGCAGGACAATTGTTATGATATTCATTACACTGACAAAAGAGAAGGCTCAGTAAGATGCATTAAAGTCAATACGTCAGCTTAGCTAGAATTTGAATACGGACCTTTTGCATTCTGATCCCCTGCTAATTTTCTTTTTTTTTTTTTTTTTTAAGATTTTTTATTTATTTAATCAAGAGAGAGCAGAACAGGCAGAAGGGCAGAGGGAGAGGGAGAAGCCGACTCCCCCACTAAACAGGGAGCCTGGTGTGGAACTCAATCTGGGGACCCCAGGATCATGACCCTGAGCCAAAGGCAGGTGCTTAACCAACTGAACCACCCAAGCGCCCCTCTCCTGCTAATTTTCTAGCCTGCCTGCTCACCCAGACAGGAGCCAAGGAAAGCTAAAGCTTCTAGCACTGGAAATATTCTTTTCTCCCAACAAACTCTTAGCAAAAATTCTAGTAATACAAAACATTTAAATGTTGGACAACTCTGAAATAAGGTAAAATGCCCATAGGCTGCTCAATGTGTCCTCCTTCAGCACTGGTACCCATCCCTCCATTGATTCAAATAACCACCCATCTAGTCCAGCCTCTTCATAGTACCAGTAGAACAGAGCTGTGTGACATTATACTCAAACATCTCTACTGTCTTCCTTCCTCATACTCTACCCAGTTTGCTCTCTAACAAACCAAACATAATACTGCTTCACTGCAGGGCAGGGGTGGCATAACTGCTGTTCACTTCTTTAAAAATACACTTGTATCTAGGTGACTCAATCCATTAAGCATCTGAATTCGGCTTCAGTTCAGGTCATAAACTCAGGGTCCTAGAAGTCCATTTGTCCCTCTCCCTCTACTCCTCCCCCTGCTTATGCTTTCTCGCAAATAAATAAAAATCTTTATATATATATACTTATAAAATAATATTAAATAAATAAAAATATACTTATGAAAACAAAATGGTAAAGGAGATCGGAAATAATTCAAAGAAAAAAAATTTGAAGTCTGGGCTACTTGCATGGTATTAAAGGCAATAGTTGGGGCACCTCGCTAGCTCAGTTGGTAGAGAAGCAACTCTTGGATCTTGAGGTTGTGAGTTAGACCCCATACTGGATGGAGAGATTACTTGAAAATAAATTTAAAACCCATCATTTAAATAAATAAAGGTCAATCCTTATAACCCCTTTATTCTCTCCCATGTAATGTCCTGCTCTTTATCATGTGTATACACATGTTCTAGACCTTGAGAGTCAAAGAGAAAAATGGTATAAAATGTGGTAAAGGGATTCTAGTTCAGTTACATTTTCTTTTTTAAGTTAAATCTTTTTGATCAAAGAATATCTTATGCTAATCCCAGAGTTATAAATGAACACTACCCAGAGGCTAGTGTGGTACACTGAAAAATGTCTATGGAATAAATGAATATAAAAAGAGCTCATCTAGTTTTAGGAAGAAGGGGTTGGGGCTAGAACCAGATTCACATATTCAGGTTAATTTCAGCTGTGACCCAAACACTACAGTCTCCTTTAATAAAAATGCTATAAAAAATAAATTTTCACAGGCCAGGGCAACAGCATCAGTTGGTTATCAGAACAAACAAGTGGCACCTGAGTAATTCAGTCGGTTAAGCATTTGACTTTCGCTCAGGTCATGATCTCAGGGTCCTGGGAGTGAGCTCCACTTTGGACTTTCCACTCAGCGGGGAGCCTGCTTATTCCTCTCCCTCTGTCCCTTCCCACACTTGAGCACTCTCACTCTCAAATAAAATTTTTTAAATTTTTAAAGAAAGAACAAGAGATAAGACCAAAAAAATGATTTCAGTCTTATTTTACAACTGGTCATTTTTAAGTGGATGCTTTAAAAATAAGTTTCTTAAAAACCTCAAAACACCAACCTCCTTCTAAGAAGCATTTTCTAAAAAACATGATAATCACTGATGTCTGAAAAGGAACCATGAACAACTGTAAGGTATCTCCAGCTTTCTTCAAAGAACACATGCCCCTATCAGAAACCAAAAAGAAGATAGATCTAACCTGAAGCTAAATACTTACATCTTCAGTCCAGTCATCTGTTGTCCACTCTTCCACAGAATTCTTCCAGGCTCCTGTTGATAATAATTATAGCTTACATCACAATACCAAATATTGTCTTTCTTCAAATAATTCTGTTGTATACTGCATAAGATGTGCCATGTATCTCATTAGTAATTTACTTTATAATCCAAGAAACAGGAAGCTTCTGATCTATACTCAATAAAATGTCATGTTGTCAAATACCAACTTACCTGGGTACTATCCACAAAGCAATTTCTGTGGTTTCCTAATAGATCTCTACCAAAGATCAGTCCTGCTCACATAAAATATGGTGCTATAACTCTTGATTAGGTAGAGCAGATCTGTTCAAACAATTGTTACATAATAAACATCTATCAAGTAATTAAGTGCTTTAAGGAAAAAGCATTTGTGTCCAAAAATGCTGACTTTAGTATTCAGAGATCCTGTAGAAGTTACAGGCCCATTACTGTAAACTATATATACATACCCAGAGAAAATGGTTTTCAAAAGAAAATACACCAATATATCAACTATACCCCCAGGCATTAAGATTGTGAATATTTTCATTGAGCAGGAAGAAACGAGTTGAGCATCTGACCTACCATGAGGTTTGTGTGTAGAGAGAACAAAAGAAAAAGAGAAGGGGAACACTCTCAAAAATAAAGTGGAATCTAATCTCCTTGGAGTCAGGTCAAAAACCTAGTACCCAACTGCCTCATAAATAAATAGATGGTATTACCTAGAAAAAGTCCTTCTCTATGGAATGCTTTGACTGGATGTCCCGAGCTTAGGACTGGTTATGGCAAACACAGAATTAATGAATTTATGCAGTATGACTTCCTGTAAAACTATCACTTAAGATATGCTATTATATGGGAGATTTTTCGAACCTGAAAACATTCCCTGCTGTGAGAAACCTAAACACATCATTGACAGACTTCATCTATCATTGTAGACCATAGAATATATATATTATAATCAGGAAGAATGTGGAAACAGGCACTCCTTGTTCTTTTGTGCCTCTCGACTGCATGTATGCTTAAAATAACAGTAAAGATTCACAGAGAAAGATATGAACTGACAATCTGATCCTTCGTGATTGATGATTGAACCATCAATCTCTTAATGATTTCTGTAATTTTTCTGGAAGCGTAGTAGAACAAATATGGATTTAACATGGTCCCAAAACATCTGAGTTAAAATATTTTCTTAATTCAAGAAAGAAGTGGGGATCCCTGGGTGGCGCAGCAGTTTGGCGCCTGCCTTTGGCCTGGGGCGCGATCCTGGAGACCCGGGATCGAGTCCCGCGTCGGGCTTCCGGTGCATGGAGCCTGCTTCTCCCTCTGCCTATGTCTCTGCCTCTCTCTCTCTCTCTCTATCATAAATAAATAAATAAATAAATAAATAAATAAATAAATAAATAAATAAATAAATAAATAAATAAATAAATGATAATTAAAAAAAAGAAAAAAGAAAGAAGTTACAGTTTAAGTGAAAAACAAAAGGTAGTTAGTCCTAGTCAGAAATCAGTACTGAAAATTTGTTAAGACCTCCACACAGGCTTCTTAAAGGTCACACTATACACAAAGCTAAATGAACCTGAGGCAAGCCATCTACCTACTCTCCATTCTTATATTCCTTCTACAGCGTGACTTTCTTCTTGGTACTAATAATATATAATCTCCAATCTTCAAATATATCTCCTTCAAGCCCTTTCTCTAAGTAAATGCATAGCTGTAAAAGGACAAAAACTAATGTGAAGGATGGCCAGTAAGCACCGTTCTTGGTGCCACCTCCATCCACCCTACCTAATGTGCTTAGGCTGTTAAAGTCATTACAGAACACAGTTTTCTAAGGATTAATAAATTTTATAAAAAAGCTAAAGCTCACCCTAAGCAGTTTTAGGAACATTCTAATCAAGACAAAGAAAACAGGGGCAACTGGCTGGCTCAGTCAGTAAAGCCTACGACTCTTGATCTTGAAGTTGTGAGTTCAAGCCCCACACTAGGTACAGAGATTTTTTTTTTTTTAATCTAAAAAAAAAATCTTAAAAGTTGGAAAATAGCTGGAAAGATACACACACACACACACACATATGTATGTATATATATACATAAATATAAATAAGGGATATTCCAAAGGAGAAAAACAATGATGAGGCATTAAAAAACCTCTCTATATAAAATATTAAAACTATCCTAAAGTTTACAACATAGCGTTTTTTCCAAAAAAATTTTTAAGTTGTGGTATAATACTCATAAAATTTACTTTTATGATCATTTTTAAATGTACAATTAAGTGGTATTAAGTTAAAGCACATTTTCATATAAACAATGTAAAGAGACTGGCCTAATACTTAAGAGATAAGATTATTTTTAAAATAATTAAAACATAAACTTAGACACATAAAAACAGAATCTGAGCAGAACAACACCTGAGTGGCTCAGCATTTGAGCATCTGCCTTTGGCTCAGGGCATGATCCCAAGATCCTGGGATCTAGTCCCACATCAGGTTCCCACCCCCCCAGAACCTGCTTCTCCCTCTGCCTGTCTATGCCTCTCTCTCTCTCATGAATAAATAAAATCTTAAAAAAAAAAAAATTCTAAGTACATATAACAACTAGTAGAGGACAATGTACACAGTCACAAGCAGAAGTGCAACATTGTAAAGTGGTTATGTGTGGCAACAGGGGGGAACCCCTATCAGAAATCAGGGCCAATTATTGCAGTTACCCACCCTAAATACACAGACATTACATATAGACAAATACAAGTTCAAGTCCTAATCTTATTATGAAATATTAAAAATTTACATTAAGACTTTGGTCCCCATTATAGACCTATAAACTTACCTCTCAAACATATGGGAAAATGTCAAAAACAATTTATTTTCAGCTTAAAATAAATTTGAAATGCATGCTTTATGTTTAACTTGATGTTAGCCCTCTATCAAAAGCACATATAAGGCAGCCATGTAGTTTTGAAAAAAGGAAAACAATGAGGTAAAAATCTGTGTCTTCTTTTTCTAACTTTCATTTATTTACTATTTTCTATCATTAACATGAGAAATTAATTATATTGCATTTAAAGTTATATTTTGCTATTAAATTTGATGGGATTTTGTAATCTGGTCTGACAATCTTTTTTACTCAAGTAAAATTCATATAATATAAAATTAGTCACTTTAAAGTATATAATTCAGTGGGTTTTTTTAATATATATTTTTAAATTTAAGTTCAATTAACATGTAATATATTATTAGTTTCAGAAGCAGAAGTTAGTGATTCAGCAGTCTTTTTTTAGGCTAATTAAAATCTTTTTTATTTTTTTAATTTAAACTCAATTAATTAACATATAACATTATTTTCAGAGGTAGAGGTCAGGGATTCATCAGTCTTATATAATACTCAGTGCTCATTACATTACATGCCCTCCCCAGTGTTCATCACCCAGTTTAACCTTTCCCCTATCCCCTTTCCCTCCCGTAGCCCTCAGTTTGTTTCCTATGAATAAAGAGTCTCTTATGGTTTGTCTCCCTCTGATTTTTTTTTTTTAAGATTTTATTTATTTATTCATGAGAGAGAGAGAGAGAGAGAGAGGCAGAGACACAGGCAGAGGGAGAAGCAGGCTCCATGCAGGGAGCCTGACACAGGACTAGATCCCGGGTCTCCAGGCTCAGGCCCTGGACCGAAGGTGGCGCTAAACCACTGAGCCACCCGGGGCCGCCCTCTGATTTTGTCTTGTTTTATTTTTTCCTCTTTTCCCCTATGATCCTGTTTTGTTTCTTAAATTCCCCACATAAGTGAGATTATACGATAACTATCTTTCTGTAATGACTTATTTCACATAGCACAGGCTGAGTAGCATCCAAAAATCTGTGTTGTATTGAAGGCCAATCTGTAAAGCACTTCCATAACCAAAAGCTGTTTATCAAGTGGTTGTAAAAAGACAGTTTCTATAATTATTCAACTGATGAAGTTTCCTTAACTAGCCTTGATTAAAATGGAAGATATTGTAAGCATTTTAAAAAATTATTTTAACTAAGTTCTATGGCCAACATGCAGCTTGAACTTCTGACCCCGAAATCAAAAGTCACATGCTTTGCAAACTGAGCCAGCCAGATGCCCCCATTTTAGAATGTTCTTAACCAAGGAAATTTTTTAAATTAGACAACCGTACCTTTGAGCTCATAAGAATTTTTCTTTGGCAGATCCTGAGCTACATTTTGAGCATTAGATGCCAGTTCTGCAGATCAATGTACAACAGAAGGTCTTAACATATTAAAATAATGAAGGTATTCATCAGAAGAGAAACTGGTGAGCAACAGAAGAGAAACTGGTGAGCAACACAAAAAGTAAAGTGTCATGGTTGCCTGGGTTGCTCTTCCTTCAGCTCAGGTCATGATCTCAGAGTCCTGGGATCAAACCCCATGTCAGGCTCCCAACTCAGTGGGGAATCTGCTTCTCCCTCTTCCTTTGCCCCGATCCCCAACTCCGGTTCTCTCTCTCTCTCAGATAGATAGATAGATAGATAGATAGATAGATAGATAGAGATAGATAGATAGATAGATAGATAGATAGATAGATAGATAGATAGATAATCTTAAAAAAAAAGTGTCAAAGCTAGGTCTATGCTGTGCATCCAAGGAGAGGGAAACTTACTACAATCCATACTGTAACAGCCCACTGTGACTCAACCATAAATATTATTAACCAGATGGCCTTTGAACATTCAACTGCCTCAACTACCCTTATCCATATTCCATCAAACTCCCTTCTTACTTGTAAAGAGAATTCAAATGTTTAACAAGTTATGTTTAGTATGTTTAAATTTAATAAATTAGCATTCTGACTACCCTTCAGTCTTTCTATGCTAGTTAGTGAAAGTCCATCTCTAAAGAATGGATTTATTATCCATTTTTATTATCCATGTTTCCTGTCAAAAATCAAGTTTTGGGGATGCCTAGATGGCTCAGCGGTTAAGCACCCGCCTTCGGCCCAGGGCGTGATCCTGGAGTTCCAGGATCAAGTCCCACATTGGGCTCCTTGCACAGAGCCTGCTTCTCCCTCTGCCTATGTCTCTGCCTCTCTGCGTCTCTCAAGAATAAATAAAATCTTTAAAAAATAGGGCAGCCCCGGCGGCGCAGCGGTTTAGTGCCGCCTGCAGCCTAGGGCGTGATCCTGGAGACCCTGGATTGAGTCCTACATCAGGCTGTCTGAATGGTGCCTGCTTCTCCCTCTGCCTGTTTCTCTGCCTCTCTCTCTCTCTCTCTCTCTGTCTCTATGAATTTTTTTTTAAAAAATCTTTAAAAAAAAAATAATAATGTTTCTGAGCCTATAATTATGGCTGGGGTCAGACTCGGAACTTTGTATTTTCAACAAAACAATGCCATTTTATGAGGCTCCTAGAGAAATAGCCAGGACTCTATCAACGGACAACCTTTAACTGTATTCTGCATTAAAACACATTTGCTTATTTTTTTAGCTATGAATCTACTACTCTAAATGAGAATGAGAGGAAGGAGAGGGAAGAGGTTAGAGACAAAACAGAAGGGAAAAGAACCAGAGACTGAGTGAGGAAAAAAAGAAAAGTATCAGTTAACTAAATTTAACATGTTTCAACATCTGATTTCAAAATCAGTAAAGGTTTATGAATAAAGCTGCTTTACATCCTGCACAGGTATTTCTGTGGCTATGTTTTCATTCCTCTTCAATAAAAAACAAGGGTTGGGTTTTTAAGACTGTGTTATGAGTGTATGCCTTCAAAAGAGGAATGTATGAGTTCCAGTTACTCTGTCACCTTCACTAACACCTGGTATTGTCAGTTTCCTTCTAAAGCCTTTTTTTTCTTTTAAGTAACCTCTACAACCAACATAAAGCTCAAACCTACAACTCTGAGTTCAAGAGTCACATGCTCTACCAACTGAGCCAGTCACGTGCCCCAACTAAAGCCATTTTTATGAATGAAAAGTGGCAACCTACTACTATGTTTTTTTTTTTAATAAATTTTTATTTATTTATGATAGAGAGAGAGAGAGAGAGGCAGAGACACAGCCAGAGGGAGAAGCAGGCTCCACGCACCGGGAGCCGGACGTGGGATTCGATCCCGGGTCTCCAGGATCGTGCCCTGGGCCAAAGGCAGGCACCAAACCGCTGCGCCACCCAGGGATCCCCTACTACTATGGTTTTAATTTATATTTCTCTGGTGATCAATAATGATGACCACATTTTTATCTTCCTTTTTAATTATCTGTTCCAATCTTTTGCTCAGTTTTTTAAAAAGATTTTATTTATTTATTCATGAGCCACAGAGAGAGATAGAGACAGGCAGAGGAAGTGGCCAGGAGAAGGTGGCTCCATGCAGGGAGCCCAATGCGGGGCTCAATTCCAGAACTCAAGGAGTATGCCCTGGGCCGAAGGCAGGGGCTAAACCACTGAGCCACTCAGGATCTCCATCTTTTGCTCTTTTTTTTTTTTCATTTTTAATTAACTTTTTATTTTGAAATAGCTAGAAGATTCATAAGAAGTTATCCATCGGGATGCCTGGGTGGCGCAGCGGTTTGGCGCCTGCCTTTGGCCCAGGGCGTGATCCTGGAGACCCGGGATCGAATCCCACATCGGGGTCCCGGTGCATGAAGCCTGCTTCTCCCTCTGCCTGTGTCTCTGGGCCTCTCTCTCTCTCTCTCTGTGACTATCATAAATACATAAAAATTAAAAAAAAAAAATTAAAAGAAAAAAAGAAGTTATCCATCATCCTAATGATTACATGCCCCATAATTATAGTATAACAGTCAAAAAACTGGCATAGATACAAAGTGTGTGTATAGTTCTAGATCTTTTTTTATTTTGGTAAAATACACTTAAGATACACCCCCTTTTTTACAAAAAAATTATGTTAACCCTTCTTAAGTGTGCAACTCATTGCCATTAAGTATATTCACAATGTTATACAAACCAATGCCACTACCCATTTTCCACAACTTCTTCATTTATTTATATTCTGTTTACAGATCTCTGTTCAAATGGGGGTTTGGAGATGCCTGGCTAACTCAGTCAGCAGAGCATGCTACTCTTGATCTCTGGGTTGTTAAGTTCAAGCCCCACACTGGGTGGAGAGATCACTTAAAATAAAAAATAAATGGGAGTTTTATAAATATTTCCTCTCAAACTGTGTCTTATCCTTTCATCTTACTTATTTTCTTCTCAAGAACCAAGTTTTTCTTTTAGAACTCATACTTATTGTGCACTATATAAGAAATCTCTCTTTTTTTAAGATTTTTATTTATTCGGGGGGGGGGTGGGCAAAAACATAGGCAGAGGGAGAAGCAGGCTCCCTGCAGGGAGCTTGATGTAGGACTTAATTTCAGGACCCTGGGATCACAACCTGAGCCAACGGCAGATTGTCAGCCATTGAGCCAGATGCCCCTCCCTATATAAGAAATCTCGCTTAACCCAAGGTGACCTAAGATTTGCCTCTATATTTTCTTTTAAAGTTGTCCTTCCCAGGTTTCACATTACAACTACTACCTACTTGATGTTATTATTTTTGTATAGGACAATATAATATATACCATTGAACTGCCTTGAAACCATGTCCTAACTCAATTAATTAGTCATGTTGTGTAATTTTTTTGTTTGTTTTTTCAAGATTTTACATAGGGGTGCCTGGGTGGCTCAGTCAGTTAAGCATCAGCCTTTGGCTAAGGTTCTGAGATTGAGCCCTGCCATCAAGCTCCATGCTCAATGGGGAACCAGTTTCTCCCTCTCCCTCTGCCTCCTGCTCCTTGTTTATGCTCTGTCAAATAAATAAAATAAATAAAATCTTAAAACAAAAACAAATTGAGAGCGTGCACAAAAGAAAGCAAGACTAAGAAGAGGCAGAGGGAGAGAGAATAGCAAAAATGAGCAAGAAAAATTTTCATGAGGTAGACTATCATAAATTAGTATGTCCAACGATGTAGTCAATAAAAACTAAATTTCACAACAGTGAGATGTGAAATATATAAATGGTATATATCCTTCCCTTTGTTTCTTCTTGAATTTTTTGATTATTTTAAAATTAAGATTTCACATTTTACATTTTCATAGGGGGTAGTCTTATTTTGCATACATTATACTTCTCCCCTAAACATCTGATGTTTTTTGAAGTTACTAATGTTTTTTCTCATTTTTCTCGTTGCTGATTGGTTACAGAAATATATTTATTGAACTTCTACCTAGCACCTCTTAAAACTCCCTTTATCAATTTAATATTTTATCTCGATTTTTGTATCACTGCCAGGAATGACAAGTTCTTCCTCTATTTCCAACCCTTCTTCTTTCATATTGCAATGATTACGACCTCTACTACATTGTATACAGGAAAATAAGAGTTAGTCCCTTTATCTTGTCCAGAGAAAAAATATCCAACACATTACCACTAATTGTAAAGTCTGCTCTAAGTTTTATACATATCCCATATATGATTAAGGAAATTTCCTTGTATTCCAGATTTGCCAGTTTTTTAAAAAATCAGAAATGGAGGGATGCCTGGGTGGCTCAGCGGTTGAGTGTCTGCCTTTGACTCGGGTCCCAATCCCGGAGTCCGGGGATGTAGTCCCTCATGAGGCTCCCTGTGTGGAGCCTGCTTCTCCCTCTGCCTGTCTCTGCCTCTCTGTCTCTCACGAGTAAATAAATAAAATCTAAAAAAAAAAAAAAAAAAAAAAAAAAATCAGAAACGGATGTTGGGTTTTGTCAAATGGTCTTCCTTACTGAAACAATAGAATTTTCACCTTTATTAAAGTAGGAATAATACTTATTTTTGATATTGAGGTGTAACTCGTACAGCATAAAAATCCACTCTTTCAAAGTACACAATTGAGCAGTGTTTAGTATATTCACAAATTGTACAACAATCATGACTATCTATTCCAGAATATTTTCATCACTCCCGAGAAGAAATCTTCAACCCATTAGTAGTCACTCCCCATTTTTCCCAAGCCTTCCCAATCCTATGCATTCAATAATCAACTTCTACGTATCTGCCTAATATGGACATTTCATACAAATGTAATCATACGATATAAAATATGTGTTCCTTTATGACTGGCTTCTTTCACTCAGCATGGTTTTAAGATTCATCCATGTTGCTGCACACATCAGCACTTCACTCCTTTTTATAATACAATGAATACTCCATTGTATGGATGGCATACCACATTTTACTCATCCATTCATCCACTGAAGTACATGTGATTTGTTTCCACATTTTGGCTATTATGAATTATGCTTCTACGAACACCTTTATGTAAGGTTACATAAAGCTACGTCTTCCGTTCCCTTGGGTATATATCTGACAGGCGACTGATTTTTTAATGTTAAAGAAACTTGACTGCCAAGAATACATTTAACATAGCCATGATGTATTATTATCCTTTATCTTACTGAAAGGTTTTATAATATGTTGTCTTTTTTTATATTTGTGTTGAAGAGTGAGGTTCATTTGTAATGTCAAATGTTAGCATAAGATTTATTGACATGAAGTATCTTACCATCTTTTAATATCTGATATCAATTTTAATTGTAATTATATTAAAATATATAGTATAGAATATATTACAATTACAACTACAATTATAATTATTTTCAATATCCCTGTTCTCATTTCTATAACCAACTATGTGTGCTTCTCCTTCCCTTGATCAGTCTCAGAGTAAGCTTATCAATTTTATCAGTCTTTTCAAATTACCATTTTTATAACTTTTGTTGATCTTCTCTATGGTTATCTTTGATTTCTAGTTCACTGATTGTGTTTCTGTGGTGGTGGCACAGTCCTATTTTTTGACCAGGATAGATATTAAATGGATGTTTGCTTTTAGATTATTTATTCAACTATTTATATTTGCAGTTACAATTCATGAATTGTCAAAATTAGGTTCTCATAAATATAATTGCAATAGTTAATATAAATTATCATGAAAAAAATCCTAAGAGCTCAAAAAAGTCAATCAGAGAAATACAAATACCATATGATTTCACTCATATGGGGAATTTAGGAAACAAAAGAGAGGACCATGGGGGAAGGAAAAATAAGACAAAAACAGAGGAAGACAAACCATAAGAGACTTTTAATTATAAGAAACAAACTGAAGGTTGCTGGCGGGGTGGTGAGTAGGGAGATGGGAGGTGATGGACTTTAAGGAGGGCATGTGACGTAATGAGTATTGGGTGTTATATGAGACTGATGAATCACTGACCTCTGCCTCTGAAACTAATAATACATTAGTTAATTGAATATAATTTTTTTAAATCCCAAGAGCTCTATTAAATAAACATGCCAATTAACAAGCATTTATCCATAAATTTCCAAAAAGAAATCATCCAAAAATATCAGGATCACAAAAAATCTCCAAAAGCAATTGGTGCCCAAACCTCCCTATCATATACCACTTTATCTGGCCTAAATTTAGGTTCACCATCAGGAAGAGTACTTTTCAGTAACAGGTCTTCCCGTAAGAAATTATAACATATCCCTGACACACTGAGATTTCAGTGTAATTTTGTACTGACTTACACAGTAATTAAAGCCTCTCCCTCAGAGTGCAGAAGGAAAAAATCAAATATCAATGAGATTTTTAAGCGAGACTATGGAGGTAAAAACCAGCTAATAGTATCAGAGGTAGGACAGCAAACTGTTTTTCATTCTTCTCTAATGGCATGCCTTTGTATATTAAGAATTCATAAAACACATCTCGGACAACACTTACCAGTTCCTTCATCTGCGCCATTTTGAGTAGCTTCCCAAACTACTGGCTTTGATCCACACCCATCTGTAGATGGAGAATCTGAATAGTCCGCAGGATTAAATGTCCTTGGGTTTTAAAAAAGTAAAGAATTAAGGCAAATGCAACAATTGCCAAAGTCACAAAAATCATCATACATCATCTTCCCTTCCTGCCCCCCCCCCAAAAAAAACCTGCCCCATCTAAAAGCCACTACAAGCAACTTTACCCTCCTTCTCCTATTTAATTATAGCTAATTCTTCTGGCCATCAAGATGTAGATCTTCTGAAAAGCAGGGATTGCCTAGGGACCTTCCACACACTTTTGTATGATGCCCTTATTTCCCTAAATTGTTGCCCTCTGCATCCTAAAGCAGATGTGCATATCTATAATTATATTAGGAAGAATAAGGGCTCTAATGGAAAACCTCCTTAAAAATTAAGACCAGACTTGAATACACAGTCTTATCTTCCCAAGTCAGAATCCAGGTCCTTTTATTATAGAAACAGTGAATCTACATATAAAGAAAATGCTTCATTCAGGTTTTTTTCCCCATTAAAATTCTAAACACCTACGATTCAGAAGTTTAAGTAAAGCCAAATTAATACTGTCACTAAAATTTTCAGAATAGAATTTAAAGTTTTTTTTTTCCAGCTTTATTAAGGTTATCATTGACCAAAAAAAAAGAAAAAAAAATCAACAAAAGAGTATTTGAAAGTAAACCACTAAATCCATTCAATTACCTAAAGCTGCTGGGCTGGGCACATACCTTACATTTAAATATTCCAGCCAGTTTGCTCCCTATGTATTCATCACAATGAGCTCATGCAAGAAACAGAAATGGCAAGAGGCATCACCTAAAGTCAGCAAACACCTCCCCACCCGCCCAGTGCTGCCCTGAAGCTATGGAGAGACAAAGGGTTTTGCTGGAACCAATTCCCTTCTGTTCTGGACTGTCATCTACAGATGGCTTCTACAAGAAGCTTTAAAACTTGTCCTAAAATCCAGGGAAAACTAATATTTTAGAAGTAGCAAAAAGTGAAAATAGTCAGAAATTATGAATAAACAACAAATCATATCACCTATGGGGAGAGAAAACTATCACTTTCACATAGGTAAATACTGCATTTACTTACTATTCAAAGACAACTGCTGGATGTATAAATATACCTCTTAGGCAATGGTTTTCAACTAGGGATGATTATGTACCTCTCTCCCAGGGACCATCAGGCAAAATCTGAAGATTTTTTTGATTGTTATAACTTGAGAAGGGATGACACTGGAATCTAGTAGGGAGAGGCCAGGGATGTTGCTAAACATCCTACAATGTAAAGGATACCCCACCACCTCAACAAACTATCAGAGAATACAAAATGTCAACAGAGCCAAGGATAGAAGTTCTTGAATTTCTAGAAATAAATACAATTTTATTTGTACTATCTCACTTTTTCACTATTTCTTCTTTTTAATATAGAAGAAATATCAGATTCACCGGGATAAATAAATTGGGTACAGGACAGAGGGAAAATAAATTAGGAATAATAACTAGCGAGAGTAGCATAAAAATAGGATAGCGCAGATTTACCCCATGCCTTGAGTTGAGAATCTTCCTGCCCCTCTCCCTCTTCCACGTCCAAATCCTTGAAAAGAAAATAGTACCGTTAAATACTATTTATGTTCTACACACTTATAATTCTACCAACTTCATTCTCTACGCACCAAGCCAAACACCAGTCACTGTTCCTAACAGCAACATTTCTATCCAATGCACTCAATCTGCTAGTCCCTACTGACACAACTATCTACTGTTACTGATTTTGTAAGATAGAAGAGATTTAATTCTGCTAGTATAGTAACTGTGATATGTAGCAGCTTAACACAGGTAGCTTACATTACTAACTATTCTGGGGGTGTGTGGGTGGCTCAGTCACTTAAACATCCAACTCCTGGTTTTAGCTCAGATCATGATCTCGGGTTCTGGGATCAAGCTCCAAAACCGGCTCCACACTCATTGTAGAGTCTTGATTGTTGCTCTCCCTCTGCTCCTCTCCCTTGCTCACGCATACACACATGCACTCTCTCCCTCTCAAATAAAATTTTTTTTTAAGGAGAGAGAGAACAAATCATTTTATTCAGTGACTCTCCAGTGTTTTTAACATTCTGAACTGTGGACTAAAGAAACACCTAATGCGGGATCCCTGGGTGGCGCAGCGGTTTAGCGCCTGCCTTTGGCCCAAGGCGTGATCCTGGAGACCCGGGATCGAATCCCACATCGGGTTCCCGGTGCATGGAGCCTGCTTCTCCTTCTGCCTATGTCTCTGCTTCTCTCTCTGTGTGTGTGACTATCATAAATAAATAAAAAAAAAAATTAAAAAAAAAAAAAAAAGAAACACCTAATGCAAGAGCTTTAACTATACAATTCTTAGAGAAAATATAGAGCAAAAGCTTCATGACAGTGAATTTGGTAATGATTTCTTAGAACACCAAAGGCACAGGTAACACCAACAGACATTAGACATTAGATTTGTGCATCAAAAGACACCTAAAGGGGCAACCTGGGTGGCTCAGTCGCTTAAGTGTCTGCCTTCAGCTCAAATCATAATCCCAGGGTCCTGGGATGGAGCCCCACAACAGGCTTCCTGCTTAGCGGGGAGTCGGCCTCTCCCTCTATTTCACCGCTTGTTTTCTCTCTCTCTCTAAAATAAATAAATACAATCTTTGAACAAAAAGAAAAAAGACTCCTATACTGGGGTTCCCAACTAGCTCAGTTGGTACAGCATACAACCCGATCTCAGGGTTGTAAATTCAAGCCCCAGGTTGAGAGTAGAGATTATGTAAAAATAAACAAAACAAAACCAAAAAAGGATAGGAGGCACCTAGATAACTCAGTCAGTTGAGCCTCTGGCTCTTGGTTCTGGCTCAGGTCACCATCTCAGGTTCCTGGGGCCAGGAACCCCCCACTCAGGGTGCAGAGTCTGAGATTCTTCCCCCCGCCCCTCCCCCAGCTGGCTCACTCTTTCTTTTATAAATTAATTAATTCTTTAAAAATAGGAAAAAAGATAACTTGTATCAACAAAGTAAAAAGGCAACCCATAGAACAGTCGCCCATGAAACATTTGATAAAGGAGTAATATTGAGAACGTATGAGGAATCTCTACACTCAAGAAAACAATCTGATTCAAAAATGGTGAAGGACTTGAACAGACATTTCTCCACAAGATATGTAAATTGTCAATAGGCACCTGAGAATATTCTCAGTATCACTAATTATTGGGGAAACCTGACACCCATGACGATGCTTACTATCAAAAAGAAAAGAAGAGGGATCCCTGGGTGGCGCAGCGGTTTAGCGCCTGCCTTTGGGCCCAGGGCGTGATCCTGGAGACCCGGGATCGGATCCCACGTCAGGCTCCCAGTGCATGGAGCCTGCTTCTCTCTCTGCCTCTGTCTCTATCTCTCTGTGTGACTATCATAAATAAATAAAAAATTAAAAAAAAAACAAAAACAAAAAGAAAAAAAGAGAAAGAGAACAGAAAATAACAAGTGTTGACAAGAATACAGAGAAACTAAAACATGCACTGTTTGGCAGAAATGTAAAATGGTGCAGCGACCATGTTAAACAGTACAGGAGTCCCTCAAAAAAGAGAATTACCAAATGATTCTGGAATTCCATCTCTAGATATATACCAAAAAGAATTTGAAAAATAACACTCAAAGAAATATTATTCAGCCCTAAAAACGAAGGAAATTCTGACACATGCTACATGAATGAACCCTGACGACATTATACTGACTGAAATAGACCAGTCACAAAAGCACAAATTTTATGATTCCACTTATATGAGGTACATAAGAATAATCAAATTCAGAGAAAGGTGATTGCTAGGGGCTATATTACCCATACTCACAATAACTAAAATCTGTTATTAATTGTTTGTATAGCTAACTTTTCCACAGTCCAAGTTGAATTATTAAAAATATGATCTTAAAAAAAAAATCTACCCTATCACCAAAGATGAGAGAATAGAGGGAACTGTCCTGAAGAATGGAAAAATCCTAATGCGTATCATTAGCTACTGCCTGCTGTAGCACTGTCAAAAGGAAAAGGTTAAGATTACACACACAATCATTACCACAGCCTGCACAAAAGACAGCTCAGTCAGAAGAAAAACTTGCTCTAAGAAGGCGGCTTTCAATGTACAGGTCATAATAAAAACTTGGGGTCTTTTAATTGCAAAAAAAAAAAAAAAATGAAAGAAAGAAGAAGAAAGAGAAGAAAGAGAAGAAAGAGAAGAAAAGAGAAGAGAAGAGAAGAGAAGAGAAGAGAAGAGAAGAGAAGAGAAGAGAAGAGAAGAGAAGAGAAGAAAGAAAGAAAGAAAGAAAGAAAGAAAGAAACCAACCAACCATAGGACTAAAGAAGATTATCATAAAGATTAAATCAATATTGTGATACATGCTGTCTTTTTACCTAGAGGTCTTTCTAGGTACTCTGTACTCTGTACCACATCTATGGTGAATGACTGTTCAAGTCCTCACATTTATGTTTTTTTTTTTTTTTAAACACCGAGAGCCAGAATAGAAATGTTCCTTATTTCCTCTGAAAAAGCCAAAATAGGGGCACCTGGGTGGCTCAGTCAGTTAAATAAATATCTGCCTTCAGCTCAGATCACTATCTCAGGGTCCTGGGATTAAGCTCTCTCTGCTCAGCAGGATATCTGCATCTCCCTCTCAGTATTCTCCCCCCTCCTCCCCCACTCGAGGAAGGGAGGGAGGGAGGGAGGGGGTCCAAAACCTGGAAAACAGCCAATCTCATCTAGTGGAGGTAGATCCTAACTGCAGACATTCCTCACCTACACAGTGCTCAACCAGTGTAACCTAAATAAATAGAAGCAAAAAGGGAGAGTAATCCTAATCTGACAGAAATCAATCCCTTTCCCTCATCCCCTGGAGACTGTATGGAGAGCTTGGTAACAGCCAAATGTACCAGAAAATGTGTGATCTTGAATTAATCACTATACACTCTGAGTCATGACAAGAAATACCTCTAAGTTCCTGACTAGTCCTAAGGCTTTATGTGTAGACAAAAATTTCCAAATTTTCAGGGCTAGTTCAGTGACAAAAATAGTTGCCAGGCTAACTATGAGCTGCCACCATGCCCAGAGACCTATTCGGCCCATACCAAGAGTAGGGCATCCCTGGGGCTTGCCTGGATCAGAGACTCAGGAGTCAAGCAAATCCTGTCCCTCTATCTTTAGGTTAGAGTATATTCTCAGAAAGGAATATGCCTTCCCAATCCTAAAGTAGCATAAATAAGGTAAATGACAATGGCAAAATCTCCCCGAGATTCAGTAATGAATAAAGTTTAGAATCCAGATATCCCATATATTAGCTTGTCCTTAGTAAAGAAATCTGATTCTAAACGTGTTGTGGGGACACCTGGGTGACTCAGTCATTTGAGCAACCAACTTTTTAAATTTTGGCTCAAATCATCAGGGTCATGCGATTGAGCCCCAGAATCAAGCTTTGTGCTCTACAGGAAGTATGCTTGAGATTCTTTCTCCCGCTGCCTCCCCTCTTGGTTGTTCTCATTCTGTCTCTCTCAATAAAAATCTTAAAAACAACAACAACCAAAAAAATCCCAAATGGGGTGCTGGGTGGCTCAGTCGGGTGTCAGCCTTCAGCTCATTTCATGACCTCAGGGTCCCATGACTGTGGGACCCCACATCCCATGACTGTGATGTCACCACATCAGGCTCCCTGCTCAGCAGAGAGTCTGCTTCTCCCTCTCCCTCTGCCACACATTCTCTCTCTAATCTCAAAAAAAAAAAAAAAAAAAAAAAAAAAAACAAACACCTCTCAGGGGCACCTGGGTGGCTCAGTTAAACAGCTAGCTGCCTTTGGCTCAGGTCATGATCCCAGAGTCCCAGGATCAAGCCCTGTAGCAGGCACCCTGCTCAGTGGGGGGTCTGCTTCTCTCCCTTTTCCTGGCTTGTGCTCTCACTCTTTCTCTCTCTCTCAAATAAATAAATCTAAAAATAATTTAAAAATTTCCCTAGGTAGAAGATAATTTCTCCTAAACCCCATTTCACTCAGGGCTCTTCAGAATGCTTGAAGGAAAAACCCAATTCTAATTAGCCAATGCGGGATCCCTGGGTGGCGCAGCGGTTTGGCGCCTGCCTTTGACCCAGGGCGCGATCCTGGAGACCCGGGATCGAATCCCACATCGGGCTCCCGGTGCATGGAGCCTGCTTCTCCCTCTGCCTGTGTCTCTGCCTCTCTCTCTCTCACTGTGTGCCTATCATAAATAAATTAAAAAAATAAAAAAAAATGTTTTAATTAGCCAATGCAAAACAGGCGATTTTAGGTTTATAAACTGGGGTAGTTTGCAAATTAGGCATGAGTGGATCCAGGGGCGCACATACATACAAAAAAGAAGTTTATATATTCTCAGAGTACTCCTCTCAAAAAGTATTTATTCATTACAAATTGTAGGATAGGGATCCCTGGGTGGCGCAGCGGTTTGGCGCCTGCCTTTGGCCCAGCGCGCGATCCTCGAGACCCAGGATCAAATCCCACATCGGGCTCCCGGTGCATGGAGCCTGATTTTCCCTCTGCCTATGTCTCTGCCTCTCTCTCTCTCTCTGTATGACTATCATAAGTAAATAAAATTTTTTTTTAAAAATTGTAGGATAATAACTTCACAGAAGAGATATCTGGCAGAAACAACTGTTCTTAAGCAATAAAAACTAACATGACTAGTACTGGGATACACTTGTATCATGTGCCCTCTAATGTGACCTCAAGTCACTGATCCTCAATTTCTGGTATTCCTGTCAGAAATAAGATACAGTTTAACTATACTGGCTATAAAATAAAATTTAAAAACACCAGATAACATCAATCTATTTATGAGGAAGCTTCTCAGACTGATATTATAGGACATTCTACAAGAATTTATGTTTCAAAACCATCAAAGCCATGAAAGAGCAAGATTATTCCAAACTGATGGAACTATTCTAGACTGATGGACACTAAAGAGACATGAGAACTAAACAAAATGTGATCTTGATTGGACTCTAGACCAGAATACTGTTTTGCTATCAAGAACACTACAGGAGGAGCACCTGGATGGCTCAGTGGTTGAGCATCTGCCTTTGGTTCAAGTTTTGATCCTGGGGTCCTGGGATCAAGTCCCGCATCAGGCCCATTACAGGAAGCCTGCTACTCCCTCTACCTATGTCTCTGCCTCTCTGCGTCTCTCATTAATAAATACAGAAAATCCTAAAAAAAAAAAAAAAAAAATTACAGGATAACTGGAAACTTTCCAATAAGGCCTGTAAACTGTATTAATATTAATTTCCTGTTTTTTATCACTGTAAGATACCTCCACAAGAGAGTATCTTTTGGGGCGCCTGGATGGCCCAGATAGTTAAACAGTTGCCTTCAGCTCAGGTCATGAAACCAGGAACCTGGAGTGGAGCCCCAAGTCAGGCTCCCAGCTCAGCAGGGAGTCTGCTTCTCCCTCTCTCCCTCTGCTTCTGTCTTCCCCCCCTGCTTGTGGTCTCTCAAATGAATAAAGTCTTTAAAAAAAAAAAAAAAAAAAAGAACCTCTTTTTCTTAGGAGATCTACCCTAATATATTAAGGGGTAAAATGGCATTATGTTGGAATTTATATTTAAAGGTTTCAGAAAAAAATAATAAATACATAGAGGAAAAACAGAACAAATAGTAAAATATTAAAATTCAGGCAAACTAAGTAATAAACATTACCCCAAATTCCACTGTACTTTATGTCAAGACAGAATGTTAAAACCACACCCTGAGCTCTTCTGTGTATATTTTATATTCCAGTAAGTAGATTTTAATTCTGTGAAGAAAAAAAAAAAAAAAAAAAAAACTATGTTGTTTTCCATGTGTATATTAGCTACTCCTCCTACACAGAATGTTCCTACCTGGATTTTCACATGGTTTTCTTCCTCCTCAAACCACCCAATCTAAAGAGGACCCCACTAGGGTGCCTGGCTGGTTCAGCTGGTAGAGCATTAAGACTTTTGATCTAGGAGTTTTGAGTTCAAGCCACATGATGGGGACAGAGCTTTATTACTTAAAAAAAAAATTTTTTTTAATGAACAAAATAGGGGCACCTGGTTGAGCATCTAGATGCCTTTGGCTTAGGTCATGATCCCGGGACCCTGGGATCAAGTCCTACTTCAGGTTCCCCAGAGAGAGCCTGCTTATCTCTCTACCTATGTCTCTGCACCTCTCTCATGAATAAATTTAAAAAAACTTTTTAAAAATAAATAACAAAAATAAAAATAAATATGACCTCAGTGACAGCTGATTATCAATCATTTTAAGTCAAATAGTGATTTTACTTGACTATCTCTTCTCCTTTCCCACCCAGCATGTGAGGGGCCATGCCTTATTTGCAGCATTATCTGCAATGATACAATGGGTATTTAAATATTAGTTGTTAAAAAAAAAAAAAAAAAATTAGTTGTTGCGTTTAAGACTGACAAAGAACATCAATTTCATGAACATCCAACTTCTTCATAAACTAAACTCATATTTAAAGATGTAATATAGGGAGATCTCTGGGTGACTCAGCGGTTTGGCGCCTGCCTTCGGCCGAGGGCGTGACCCTGGAGTCTCGGGAACGGTGCCACTTCGGGCTCCCTGCATGGAGCCTGCTTCTCCCTCTGCCTGTGTCTCTGCCGCGCTCCCACTCTCTCTCTCTCTCTCTCATGAATAAATGAATAAAATATTTTTAAAAAAAAAGATAATAAAACTAGCCAACTGACTCCCATCTATACTATTTTCCAACTCACACTGGCTGTTCCCTAGGATGTTTTTATAACAATAAAGCTGTTCAATATGTAATAAGACTCAACCTTTTATTTTTAAATATGTTCCTAAACTACCAAAGTTCTGGGACTAGATTTTTATTCTCAAAGGACCAAACTGAAGGGTTCAAGTGTGCCACATAGGGAATTAAATCATGAAGATCTGATCATTTCTTTAAGAAGCCCATTAAAAAAAAAAAAAAAAAGAAACCCATTAACAAAATAAATAAATAAATAAAAATAAAAATAAATAAATAAATAAATAAAAAAAGAAGCCCATTAACTCCAAGAGAAAGATCTAAAAGATCAAATACTCTGGAAAAGAGAAACTTCTCCCAGATAAGATACCCCAGTCATCTGTATTCCAGAAACCTTAAAACAAAGGAATTTGGGGATCCCTGGGTGGCGCAGCGGTTTAGCGCCTGCCTTTGGCCCAGGGCACAATCCTGGAGACCCGGGATCGAATCCCACGTCGGGCTCCCGGTGCATGGAGCCTGCTTCTCCCTCTGCCTGTCTCTCTCTCTCTCTCTCTATCATAAATAAATAAATAAACAAACAAACAAACAAATAAATAAATAAATAAACAAACTGCTTTAGTCTACATTAAAATAAAATACCTTAAAAAAAAAAGGGAATTTGCAACAATCTTCTAATTACAATAGTGCAGTAAAATTAGACACATAACATTGACATTACACTCTGACTACTCTGACCTACAGGCATAGTAAATTTTAGTGGTTAACAGTCTCATTCTGGGGACATCTGGGTGGCTCAGCGGTTGAGCATCGGCCTTCAGCTCAGGACCTGATCCCAGGTCCAGGGGTCAAGTCCCACAATGGGCTCCCTGAGAGGAGCCTGCTTCTCCCTCTGCCTATGTCTCTGCCTCTCTGTCTCTCATTAAGTAAATCAATCAATCGATCAATTGATCGATTTAAAAAAAAAAAATCTCATTCTGTACTTTTGGTTTCCTTGTGTTTTCTTTCGCTCCCAGGATGGGCACTTCAAGGCATTAAAAAAATAGGAGTAAAGATGCCATTTATCTACCTCATCATCTTTCTATCCTTACTGTGACAATGGTAAACTTGGGATTTTATCTAAAAAGCTTATTCCTAAATACACAACTAATAAGCAGTTTCAGCTTCTCAAACACAGAATTAAAGTTTTTACTAATTATTACATGTCACATGACAAGGACTGTTACCCAGAATACTCCACATCTTACACATTTGTATAACATGATCTTCAATCTAAATTCAGAATTAAGTCATTATCCTTCAGGAGAACTTCCAGACATGCAGAAAACATTTAATATGTATCACCTGAATTCCACATTTTTTTAAAAAGACATTATTTATTTATTCATGACAGATAGAGAGAGAGAGAGAGAGAGAGAGAGAGAGAGAGGCGCAGAAGGAGAAGCAGACTCCTCACAGGGAGTCCAATTTGAGACTCAATCCCAGAACTCAGGGATGGATCATGACCTGAGCTAACATCAGATGCTTAATTGACTGAGCCACCAAGGTGCCCAACCAATTTGAAATTTTACCAACTTTAATCACAAATGTAAATCAGTATTCTGAGGGAGACCCAATGGGAGGAAGAACAAGAGGAACTCACAAGTATGGTCAAAATCAAAGAGTAAAGGCAATGGAGACTTTAAAGAACTGCTTTTAAAGTCTACACCTGGGGGGACACCTGGGTGGCTTAGCAGTTGGGCGTCTGCCTTTGGCTCAGGGCATGAACCGAGGATCCGGGATCAAGTCCTACATCAGGCTCCTGTGGGAAGCCTGCTTCTCCCTCTACCTATGTCTCTGCCTTTTCTCTGTGTCTCTCATGAATAAATAAATAAAATCTTAAAAAAAAAAAAAAAGTATACACTTAATGGAATATTCTTGCTTTTTAAGTAGGCCCTTAATATCTGCATACTACACAACAAACCAAAAGTAACTGCAAAGGACCAGAACAATGAACCTTTTTTTTTTTTTTTTTTAAGATTTTATTTATTTGAGAGAGAGAGAGAGAGAGACTGAGAGAATGCATGCACAGAGGGAGAGGGAAAAGTAGACTGAGCAGGGAGTCTGATGCAGGGCTCAATGGCAGGACCCCGAGATCATGACCCAAGGCGAAGGCAGATGCCTAACTGACTGAGCCACCCAGGCACACCAAGGAACTTTTTAAAAGGCTAATTAAACAGACTACAAGAGAGTAACTTAAGACATTAAGTGACTTACAACTAATCTTCTGAAAAGTGACATGTTACATAAAACAAAAGACATTTATCCCATAATTATTAAAGTAACAAATTGGGCAGCCCCAGTGGCGCAGCGGTTTAGCACCTCCTGCAGCTCAGGGTGTGTGATCCTGGAGACTCGGCATCGAGTCCCACATCGGGCTTCTTGCTTCCCACATCCTGCTTCTCCCTCTGCCTGTGTCTCTCTGTGTCTCTCATGAATAAATAAATAAAATTTTAAAAAATCATAATAATAATAAAGTAACAAACTATTTGTTCTATACCACTACTATCAAACTGTACTAATCTTCATAAGCAAAATGATTGTAGTTTTGTGCACATAGGACACTGAATGTTTTCTCCCTCTTGCCCTGTGGTAGATGTGGGATTCAAGGCAAATCAAAGAAATTTCCAGACAGATCACTACCTATCAAGAGCCTGTTTAAATATACTTAAATATAGGTGTAGATTTTTTTTCAAAGAGTAAAGTATGTTTTTTTCAAATATTTTAATTTATTTATTTTAGAGAGGTAGAGAATGTGAGTGGGGGCGGAGGAATATGGCATTGAGCAGAGGGAGAGAGAATCTGAAGCAGACTCCACACTGGGCCATGCAGAATGAAACTGGACCATTTTGTTACACATTACACAAAAAAAGAACTCAAAACGGACAAAAAAAACCTAAATGTGAGAAAGGAATCGATCAAAACCCTAGAGGAGAACACAAGCAGCAGCCCCTATAACCTCAGCTGCAGCAACTTCTTTCAGACACATCTTCAAAGGCAAGGGAAACAAAGGCAAAAATGAACTATTGGGACTTCATCAAGATAAAAAAAACTTTTGCACAGCAAAGGAAACAGACAAAATGGACGAAGGTATTTGCAAATGTCTTATCAGATAAAGGGCTAGTATCCAAAACCTATAAGGAACTTATCAAACTCAATATCCAAAGAATAATCCGATCAAGAAACAGGCAGAAGACATGAACAGACATTTCAAAGAAGACCCACAAATGAACGCCTGGGTGCTCAGCGATTAAGGGTCTGCGTTCAGCTCAGGGCATGATCCTGGAGTCCTAGGATCCAGTCCCACACATCGGGCTCCCTGCATGGAGCCTGTTTCTCCCTCTGTCAATGTCTCTGCCTTTCTATCTCTGTGTCTCGAATGAATGAATGAATGAATGAATGAATGAATGAATGAAGAGGTGGTGGACGGGGGAGAAGGGGGGGGGGGGGAGGAGGAGGAGAAGAGGACGACGACCACCTACAAATGGTCAACAGACCCATGAAAAAATGTTCCACATCACTCCGCAACAAAGAAATACAAATCAGAACCACAATGGGATACCACGTCACACCAGTCAGAATGGCTAAAATTAACAATTTAGGAAATGACAGATGTTGGCAAGGATGTGGAGAAAGGGGAACCCTCTTACACTGCTGGTGGGAATGCAAGCTGGTGCACCCACTCTGGAAAAGTATGGAGGTTCCTCAAAAAGTTGAAAAGAGCTACCCTCTGATGCAGCAATTGCAGTACTAGGGATTTACCTCAAAGGATACAAGTGTAGTGATCCAAAGGAGCACCTGCACTCCAATGTTTATAGCAGCAACGTCCACAACAGCCAAACTATGGAAAGAGCCAAGATGTACACTGACAGATGAATGGATAAAGATATGACGTGTGTACACACACACACACACACACAATGTCATACTACTTAGCCATCAAAAAAATGGAATCTTGCCATTTCAATGACATGGACAGAACTAGAAGGTATTATGCTAAGTGAAGTAAATCAATTAGAGAAAGACATCATATGATCTCACGTAGAATTTAAGAAAAAAAGGGGGGGGATCATAGGGGAAAAGAGGAAAAAATAAAACGAGACATAATCAGAGAGGGAGACAAACCATAAGAGACAATCATTAGGAAACAGAGGCCTGCAGGGAGGTGGCGGGGGTGTGTAAACTGGGTGATGGACATTAAGGAGGGCATGATACAATGAGCACTAAGTAGGGCAGCCCCAGTGGCTCTGCGGTTTAGCACTGCCTTCGGGCCAGGGCGTGACCCTGGAGACCCGGGATCAAGTCTCACATTGGGCTCCCTGTGTGGAGCCTGCTTCTCCCTCTGCCTGTGTCTCTGCCTCTCTCTCTCATGAATAAATAAATAAAATCTTAAAAAAAAAAAAAATGAACACTAGGTATCATGTAAGACTGCTGAATCACTGACCTCTGCCTCTGAAACCAATAATACATTTTATGTTAATTAACTGAATTTAAATTTTTAAAAGTAACTAAAAACTAAAAGGTTTTAGTTAGCCTAAAACATAAAAAAAATTTTTTAAAGATTAGGTAACGAATTAGGGATTTTAAGGGACGCCTGGGTGACTCAGTGGTTGAGCACCTGGCTTTGGCTCAGGTGGTGATCCTGGCATCCTCGGATCTAGTGCCGTGCATCAGGTGCCCTGCAGGGAGCCTGCTTCTCCCTCTGCCTCTCTCTCTGTTAAATAAATAAAATCTCAAAAAAAAAAAAAAAAAACTAATAATATGTATGTTAATAATTGAATTTAAATTTTAAAAAATAAAAATAAAAAATAAAAGGTTTTAGTTAACCTAAAAAAAATAAAATCTTTTTTTTTTTAAGGTTAGGTATTGAATTAGCTCTTTTAATGCTAGCCAATATCATCATTCTGTAAGATTTTACTTGGTTTGGCTCCTTCAATTCAGGGTGTCTCATAAACTATATGATAGCTCCAAGCAGACATGGTTTCAGGGAGACCCACTAGTTAAGTCCTTCCATCTTTTCATAAAGAAAAGCTATTTACCTCCACCTCTAATATATATTTTAAAGTCTGAATCTCTGAAGAAGGAAGGGGGCAAGAAGACAGATAACCAGCCTACTATCCCACTCTGACTCTTCCTGCCTTAATCTCCCTGAAGAACTCGGGTTCCAAAGTAAGTTAGTAGTACAAACTCTGACCTTGAACAAGTATACACCTCTCTCAAGATTCAGTTCCCTCATCTGTAAAATCAGAATCCTCAGAAGTTTTAATAGAATATTAAAGGGAAACCAATGTAAATTACAAGCAAAAGGCCTGCTACACGAAAAAGCACTCAGAGTAAATATTAGCGATTATTAATTATTCCATTTTTGTCCAACTCACAGAGGAAAGAGTCCATAAACAGGTAACTAAAGATTTAAGTAAGTACCACAAAGACCATTAAATAGGCCTAGCAAAACAGCCATCAACGATGGAGAGACCAAGCAAGACCCAATGCTTCCCCTGAGCAATCTATTTTTGCCACAAAGAAAATCACAAGATTAAATTACCTATGCTGAATTCCTCATCTTGAATTCCAAGAGAACTCTTTTAAAAACTAAAGCATAGGGGCATCTGTGTGGCTCAGTCAGTTAGATGGCCAACTCTTGATTTTGACTTGGTTCATGGTTCAAGCCCTGCATCAGGCTCTGTGCTTGTTTGGGCATGCTCGCTCTCTCTCAGCCAATAATGAATGAATGAATGAATGAATGAATGAATGAAATCTTTTTTAAAAATAAAATTAAATAACAACTAAACCATAAAAGTCAAAATAGGGATGTTAAGAAATGCAGTTTATCTAAAACCTACTAATAAATTCACTAAACATGGACAATTCATTCACTAACCTAAACATCACTAAAAAAATTAAAAGAAAAACATAAACATGTCTTCTGATGCAATACAATATAGAATATATAACCTCCTCCATGCTTTCCTTAAAAAAAAACTGAGCTTGAATCTAATCTTTAAAACTAAATTACAGGGCAGCCCAGGTGGCTCAATGGTTTAGCGCCGCTTTCAGCCCGGGGTGTGGTCCTGGAGACCTGGGATGGAGTACCACGTCGGGCTCCCTACGTGGAGCCTGCTTCTCCCTCTGCCTGTGTCTCTGCCTCTCTCTGTGTGTGTGTGTCTCTCATGAATAAATAAATTAAATCTTTAAAAAAAATGAAATAAAATAAAACTAAATTACATTTAGAGTAAATACAGGCACCTAAGAACTAAGCTAAGTGACACAAGAAACAAACAAAAAAAAAACGCATAATGTGAAACAGAACATCCTAAAGGACAAATAACATGTTTTCTGACAACAAATCAATGGTAAGAGGAAAAGGGGGAGGTACAAAGAAGTTAGGGAGAATTAGATTTAAAAAAAAAAAAAATCAAAATATGCAATGCATATTGTTTCAATACTGATTCAAAGAAAGCCAACTATGAAAAGACTTTTTCAGTAACCAGGAAAATTTATACATGGATTAAATATTAGATGATATCAACAGTCTACAATGACTTTTTGTGTTTTGTGGGGTTTTTTTTTAAGATTTTATTTATTTATTTGAGAGTACACAGCAGGGGGAGGAGCAGGAGAGGGAAAAGCAGAATTCCCATCAAGCGAGGAAGGAGCCTGATGTGGAGCTCGATCCCAGGACCCTGAAATCATGACCTGAGCTCAAGGCAGCTGCTTAACCGACTGAGCCAACCAGACATCCGTTACTATGACTTTTTGAAGTATTAAAATGGCATTATGGGTTTTTTTAAAGATTTTATTTATTTATTCATGAGAGATACACACAGAGGCAGAGATATAGGCAGAAGGAGAAGAAGGCCACCTCCGGGAAGCATGATGTGAGACTGGATCCCACGACCCGAGATCACGACAAGAGCCAAAGGCAGATGGCTCAACCACTGAGCCTCCCAGGTGCCCCATATTTATATAATACTTATATATAAATATTACAAATTTTATATAAAGTTATGTAAATTTATAATGTTTATATATAAATATATTTTAATTTTTTTTAAGGAAAATATAATTAAAATCTGTTAGATGAAGCACCTGGGCAGCTCAGTCAGGCATCTACCTTTGGCTCAGGATCAGGGACCCTGCTTCTCCCCTCTCCCTCTGCATGTTACTCCCCGTTTATGTGCGTGCTAATAAATAAAATCTTTAAAAATACACACACAATTGGTTAGATAATTCTAATCTTATTTTGACTGTGCCTGGCAAATCAATATATAGTTTTGCCTTCTCTATCTGTGGTTATCATTTACCTTTGGTATATATAGTATTTTAATAAATGATAATTGAATGAATAAACAGCCAAAGAAGTTGTCGCATATATATATAACCTACATTCTTTGTTTAATTTAAATTTTAGGTAATTGGGATCCCTGGGTGGTGCAGCGGTTTAGCGCCTGCCTTTGGCCCAGGGCGCGATCCTGGAGACCCGGGATCGAATCCCACATTGGGCTCCAGGTGCATGGAGCCTGCTTCTCCCTCTGCCTATGTCTCTGCCTCTCTCTGTGTGATGACTATCATAAATAAATAAAAATTTAAAAAAATAAAATAAAATAAATTTTAGGTAATTAATATACAGTGCCTACAATATATTTTTTTAAGATTTTACTTATTCATGAGAATAAGGGGGGGAGAGGCAGAGAGGCAGAGACACAGGTAGAGGGAAGAGCAGGCTCCATGCAGGGAGCCTGACGTGGGACTCGATCCCAGGTCTCCAGAATCAGACCCTGGGCTGAAGGCAGCGCTAAACCGCTGAGCCACCTGGACTGCCCGCCTACAATATTCCTATGCTTAATAATACTGCTGATCAAAAACTGCCACTATGAACTGCTCATGTGGAGACTAGTCACAACTGCATTTAATAATGTATCCAACAGAGGCACCTGGGTGGCTCAGTTGGTTAACCATCTGCCTTCAGCTCAGGCCATAATCTGAGGGCCCTGCAATTGAGCCTTGCATCAGGATCTCTGCTCACTGAGGAGTCTGCTTCCCTCTCTACCTCTGCCCCTTACCCCCACTCGTTCTCTCTTTGATCTCTCAGATAAATAAAATCTTTTTTAAAGTTTTTTTTTTTTTTAATTTTTAAATATATCCAAAAAAGGCTCCTGGTTGGCTAGGTCTGTAGAGCATGAGCCTCGATCTCTGGGTTTGTGAGGTTGTCAGTTCAATCCCCACACTGGGTAGAGATTACTTAATAAAATAAGAAAAAAAAATTAAATTAAATAATAAAGAAAGAAGATCAAACAAAATGTCAGTTCAGGTAGCTCGTCCCCTGAACCAAAGCCTTATCTGCATATTACATCGTGTATCTTGATTTTATGACCCTGAGAAAATTCAGTCACACCCTAAAGTATATGAAATTACCTTATTAAAATGGCTTAATGATGTCCCAAATTAATAAATGTTAAGAAATGATTACTAACAGAAAATTTGGGGAGTGGGAAGGAACTAATCAATGGGCAAATAATTTTAAAACTAGGATCATATGAGTAAAACACATTTATAAAAGTCCAACAAAGGAGAACTGAATGATCAGAGCTTCAAGCTTTAAATTGTTCATATAAATGGCCTTCTCAGCTCCGGTGAAACAAACCAGTTAAGTTTCCTCAAAATTATGCAAATCCAAACATTTCATTCATAGCCATCAGTAAACAAATCCGAAGATCGCAGAAGATCAATCCTCCTCTTTCAGAGTACTCTGCCATTCCTTAGTGAAATAAGTATACCAATAGCCCCCACCCCCACCCCGCCTCCTTCCAATCACAAGCATCTTCTTCCCCCTTGTTCTATCTTCTATCTTACCTCTGCCACGGACTCGCTTGCCACGGTCTGAAAGCTTGTCCACTTGATTGCAATCAATTCCATTCTCTTCTCCTCTAACTATGGAAGAAAAGAGCACCTGTTGTACATAATTGTGCACAAGAGCAATCAAAGGCAAGGACAAAAAGACTTCTTATAAAAAAGCTAAAACTTTACCTAAGGGATCAGAAAACAGTAAAAACAAAACCAAATAAAAATGGCTGAAAAAACTGATGACAGCACATCTTGCTTAATTCATAGGTGAAAATTTTGTAAGGAAATTAAAATGATGTGCCACTTTTTCCTTTCTTCTAGTTGGACTTGCCCTCCCCTAAGGTAAGTCTGCTTCAAAGACCAAATTTGTTATGGAGCTATATGTAATACACACCAAAACTGGCTCACTGGTTAGGTTTAAAGGAAAGGCCTAGAATAGCAAAATAGCAATGCCAAGGAAATAATGAATTGTTGAAAATATTTCAATTGGAGGCAGCTTTTCCCAGGATACTATCCAGAATGTGCCAGTAGAGTTATCTTCTCCTCACCCCTACACCGGTATTGATTCTAACAACTCTATGTAATAAGCAGGTTTTTTTGTTTTTTTTTTTTTTTTTGAGGTCGCGGGAGACAAGCTGCTACCAGCGCAGAAGTCACCCAGGGCCTCCTATAATAAACAATTTTGAGCAATATTGACACATCTTGCTCTCCTCATCCCTTTCAGGGCCATGAGTTATAAGTGCTGCCTCATGAATGCCTTCCTTGGCATTTAAATTTGCCAAACCCCTTCTTAAAATCACCATCTTGCTGCCTTTGTTTTTCCCAAAGCGTAACTTCCACATATAACATCAGTAAAATATTGTATTACTACAAAATGTTACTTCTCTTATTGTAACATCTCTCTCTAACCTCCAGTAAAAGTTTTAGGAGGGCAAATATTTATTTTATTCATTGCTCTATGGCTGTTAGAGTAACAGACTACATAGTAGGTACTCAGTAAACATCTGTGGAATAAATAAACTAGCCAAAGTCTCTAAGATTGTTTGTTAAGCATTTACCTTTCATTCATTCATAATTTAGCTACTTTGGTATATCTGCACAGCAAGTAGTGTTGTTATGGGTAAAAGATGCCAAAATCCGGGTTAAATGAAAGGACTCAGAAAATTTTCCCTATTCAACAACTTCCCTCTTAATCTAACCCTTGCCTATAAAATAGTATCCATTAAGTGGGAAGAATAAACTATCTTCATCTACCAGTGAATGAAAGCCCTCCTTTCAAAACAGAGGGTGCACTTTAAGACATAACAGAAGGTGGTCTTAACTGACTGAGGCACCCAGGCACCCCAGGCACCCCAAAAAGGCAGTCTTAACACACAACATAACTACATACAGCCCAGGTAAGTGCTAACATGAAACTGCATCAGTTAGGGTTCTGATGAACTACTTAGTTGTAGCTCAATATTAAGAGTTATGTATAATGACAAACACTGAAGAACTAGATTTAAGGGCATTTGTTGGAGCACTCTTTCAGCTTCTCAGTATGCATAAAAATTTTCTTAACAAAAAATTAGGAGAAATATACTTACACTCTCTCCCACGATTGCCACCTCTTCCTTTCCGGTTGTTGTTTCCACGTCCACGATTCATTTCTCTCTCAGTTCTCTTCTCTCTATTCTCTTTGTTTTCTGAATTTTCTTTTCCAAAATTCTTCTTCTTCCCCCCTACAGTCTCCCATGAAGTCTACCGAAGACAAGAGTGGTCATTCAGAGTTGTCATTCAAAGTGTATACAATTATCAGGGATGTGTGCATCTATCTTTCAGATCTAAAGACCCACACCTTGAAGCTCACTTGCCTACCATTTTAATTCTTATCCATAAAGTTCTACTTTCAGATCTTTCAGAGGATAAAAACAGTAAAGTTCGCACTAAGCTTCTGTTGCCATACACAGCACAAAAGAGGACAGCAACTAGCTGAATTAACAACTAACTATATATTGTCCCACCACAGAGCCTTTTCCTATGCTGATTTAAAAATAAAGGTCATTTCCCTAAGCTCCCATACTATGCCATCCCCAACTATCCTCAGTAGGCCTTAAACCTATTAATATATTAGCTCAAAGACTACAAAATTACATTAAAATGCTGCCCTAAAACCTCAGGAATAACTTGCTCTATTTAACCAAAGTAACCACCTAAAAACATTTAATGGTAGGCAAATAAAATTAGCTTTTTTTTTTTTAAACTAAGTACCCAAGGGATCCCTGGGTGGCGCAGCGGTTTGGCGCCGGCCTTTGGCCCAGGGCGCGATCCTGGAGACCCGGGATCGAATCCCACATTGGGCTCCCGGTGCATGGAGCCTGCTTCTCCCTCTGCCTGTGTCTCTGCCTCTCTCTCTCTGTGTGACTATCATAAATAAATAAAAATTTATTAAAAAAAAAAAAAAACTAAGTACCCAAAATTTCAATCTCAAAGACCTGTTTCTAATGAGAAGTTAATTTATATAACCTCCCTTATCTGCCTCTCCTCTAATGGTGACTGAAATCAAATCAAATCAAATACATATAAATTGCTGAGAAAAGAACACTTTGTTCTTGTAAAAATAAGTGGTATTACGATAATAAAGGTACAGCACTGAGAAATCCCAAAACTGGCCCATTTGTTTCTTTTTTTTTTTTTTGGCCCATTTGTTTCTATTTATTTTGTCATCATCTACCTCATTTCACAAGAGAGTTGAAGTAATTCAGTCCCAAAATAAGAGCAAGAACTATCTTAAGCTTAAAAAAATCTTAGGAAAAAAGGAAATTACTAGTATTGTATATTCAGATAAAATGCACTAGAAATTAATAAACTAAAATTGAAGAAAATAGCTGAATTACTTCCAAAACAGCAGAGGCCAGATTTAAAATGCTTTTTTAGAAGGAATTTTTTTGACATCTATAAACCTCAACTGAACCGATATATTTAGTTACATATAAAATCACCAGATATGAAAAAAATTAAAACTAGTTATTTTCCACCTTTAAGCTTTGATAAAGATTTTTTAAAAATCAACAACTGACAGCTACAGCAGAATAATCTGGCATATCCAGTTCTGGTGAATACCCATCTATTCTAATCTTCTACAAGTCTATCTGGGAACAGGACCCAAACTTTAATTAGTTCATAGCTTTTACCCAGCAATTCTACTTTCAGGCCTTTATTCACATGAAATAATTTTATAATTGTGCAAACACTTATATACAGACAATGGTTAGAATAAAAGGTGGGGGGATTCTCCTAATATCTACCTTAGGAGGCTATCTACTCTAGAACATCCACAAAGAGAACAGTATGTAGCCACTTAAGAGAGTTATCCAGGTGGGGGCACCTGGGTGGCTCAACTGGTTAAGACTTTGCCTTCTTGACCTGGGGACCCTGGGCCCTGGAATGGAGCTTGCTTCTCCCTCTCCTTCTGCCTCTCCTCTCTGCTCATGCTCTCATGCATGTGCGTATTCTCATGCACTCTCTCTCTCTCTCAAATAAATAAAATCTTTAGGGGAAAAACTAGTTGTGCAAGTACACACAGAAAGAGATCCATGATATTAAGTGTAGCAAGCTAACCAACTAACAGTGTATAAAATAGGATTACATTTTTTTAGTTCAAATATAAGCCCATGTAATATACTAAAGTTAGTAGTTATTTAATGAGGACATTTAATTTCATTTTATCATTCTGCATTTCTTTTTTTTTTAAGGATTTTATTTATTTGAAAAAGAGAGAGAACACACAGAGGGAGAGGGAGAAGCAGATACCCCATTGAGCACAGAGCCCAACACAGGGTTCAATCCCAGGACCCGGAGATCATGACTTGAGAAGAAAGCAGATGCTCAACCAACTGAGCCACCCAGGCACCCCTCTGCATTGTTTTTTTACTTAGAGAAAACAATAAAAGTTTATTCCAGAAAAGTAATTCTGCAGTTTACAAAAACTCAATAATGCTTGCTAATATGAATAAATAAGACACCTATGTAAGACAGAATCCTGTCCTCTTAGGTTAACAAGACAAAAAGTAAATTCTAGAAGTCCTAGAAAAATTATACACAGTGGAGTCAGCACAAGGTGCATATGTATACAATTTATAATAACTTTACACTGCCAGACCTAATGGTACTCAATCATTATGAAGGGACATATTTTGTATGTTTTAAGACTTTATTTGAGAGAGAGAGAAACAGAGCACAAGCAGGGAACAGGGGCAAAACGAGAGGGAGAAGCAGGCTCCGTGCTGAGCACTGAGCCCCACGTGGGGCTTGACCCCAGGACCCTAGATCATGACCTGAGCCAAAGGAAGGCACTTAACCACCCAGGTACGGCATATGTGAAACATCTGAGAAAAATATCTTACTCCATTTCATTCAGCAAAGACACCCATAAGCAAATCTTGGGCTTGTAAAATCACAAAGACCGACAAGAACTTATTTGTGGAGGAAAGTTAAGGAGAGCAAACTTAAGGGGTAATTGGTCTAATATCACTGTAAATGCTAAAGAGAGTATAGCACATTTGGCACAACAGTCTGTGAGCAGGCACACAAGCTTTCAACATAAACCAAATAATTACGGAAGATTTTCAACTAAACTTCTGACCATCTTTGTATCTGTATTTGGCTACTTGTAAAAAGGTCTGAAGAAACTTGAAGAGAAATGGTCCTCCCAGACACTACACTTAGTAATCAGCAAAGCAGCTTTCTAGGCCAGCTAATTAAAAATCACTCTCCCACCTCCTATTTGCCAGGAACTACACAACACAAACAAATCGCGAAAGAGAAAAGAAAAAAGAAGAGGAGAGGAGAGAAGAGAGGAGAAGAGAGGAGAAGAAAGAAGAAAAAAGAGAAGAGAAGAGAAGAGAAGAGAAGAGAAGAAGAGGAGAGAGGATAGAGAGGATAGGCTGATGTAGAGGGGGGGTCGGTTATGGAGTATTACTGTGATTCTCTTCTGCTTATACTGGGTCTATTCTCTTCGACCATCTCTTTTCCTTCGCTGCTTTATAGAACTCCTCCCCTCCCCTCTCACCCCGACCCCCCACCCCCGCCATCCCCCCCTCCCCTCCGCCCCTCCCGCGCCTCAGCCGTCCCCCTCCCTCTCCCCTACCCCTCCCAAAGAAAAAAGCATAGTAATGCAACAGACTGGTATTTCAGAATTATTCTGGGTATGCCTGGGTGGCTCAGCGGTTGGGCGTCTGCCTTTGGCTCCGGGTTGATCCGGGGATCAAGTCCCACATCAGGCTCTCTGCGTGAAGCTTGCTTCTCCCTCTTCCTATGTCTCTGCCTCTCTGAGTCTCTTGTGAATAAATAAACAAATTCTTTTAAAAAAACAAAACAAAACCTATTCTGTCACTCAAAACAGCATTATAATAAAAGACTTATTGGTACTTATGATCATGTTCAATGTTTTCTCTTGTGACAGTTCCTCTTACATGAGAAAGACAAACTCATCCTTAAAAACATCATGGATAATTCCACCTAACTTTTTTTTTTTTTTTTCAAAGTAATGATTTTGTTTCAGGATGCCTAGGTAGCTCAATCAGCAGCACCTGCCTTTGGCTCAGGTCGTGATACTGGGGTCCTGGGATGGAGGAGCTCTGCATCGGGCTCCCTGCTCCAAAAGCAGCCTGCTTCTCCCTCTCCCTCTGTCCCTCCCCTGCTAGTGTGCTCTCTTTCTCTCCCTCAAATAAATAAAATCTTTAAATAATAGTAGTAATTTTGTTTCAGAAGATCCTGACACAAAATAAGCTTAGAGAATAGGACAAAATTTGTTTTTTTTTCCCCATGGTTTATTTTAAATGTTCTTCCTTCTAGCAACCCTACAGTGATTTTATTGTCTAGCACCTGTACTCCAATAAACTCTATCCCAGTCAGAAGATATTCTTTACAACTGGTCAGTCGTGGCTACTGCAGACAGCAATCAGGGAGGAGACAAGGCAAATGCTATTAAAGAATAATACTAAACAAAAAAAAAAAAAAAAAAAAAGAATAATACTAAACAAACCAGAGTTTTCAAAGGAATTTTCCTTTGCCTATCATCCCCCCCCCCACCCCCCCCGCCCCGGCCTTCTCAAGTCTCAACAAGCATATACCTTTTGTGTCTGTATACAGGCCCTAATTTGATTTTCTAATCTATGAAGAAACCAAACCAGACTGACCTCACCACATGATTTCCAAGTTCAACATAACCAAAGATATGTTATCATTCAAGACGTTAAAACTCAATAAAACACAGAACTGGACATACATTAAGTCTGCTAGAGCTAAAAGAAAGGCAACATAAAGTGGTATCCTGGCCTACCTCTAACATGAAAAAAGAAAACAGGCCCTCCAATGAACAATATGGAAATATTTCATGTATTCAACAGTGAAATCTTTTAATATATGAAGGAGGCAGCTTAGGGGCACCTGGGTGGCTCAGTTAGTTAGGCATCCAACTCTTGATTTTGGCTTGGGTTATGATATCAGGGTTGTGAGATCAAGACCTGAGTCAGGCTCTGCACTGGTATGGAGTCTACTTAACGTTATCTCTCTCCCTCTTAACATTATCTCTCTCCCTCTCCCTAGGTCTTTCCCCCACTCTCTTTCTTTACAAAAACAAAGCAAAAACAAAAACAGAGCCATTCTATACTACATCCATTAACAATGAGGTAAACACATTTCCCGTATTTTATAAAACCCAGAAATTATACGCTTAAGTATCAGCAAACAAAAACTATGCAAAATTTTGTCCCTTAACATGATGTATTTTCCCAACAAACTGACAGACTAGTGTTATCTTGCATGGAATTTTACCCACGGATATTGCTCTATTTTTCTAATCATCTGATTTTTATAGTTATATAACACATTCTACTTATTTTATTTTTTATTTTTTTTTTATTCTACTTATTTTAAATAAAGATATTCATTTTACTTATGAACTTGTCACAACAGTTCATTTTTATATAGCCTGTCCCTAATACAGCCTATCCTTAAAAATGAGAACCTGATTAAACCTGACTGCTGACAAGGAAGGCATTTTTGATTGTTTACATCTTTATTCTCCTTTTTAAGGAGAATCACTTTTTGCTTTAACTTGTTTTGAAATGGTGATTTGAAAATACAAATGAAACATTGTGCAGGGGTAACTGGGTGGCTCAGTTAGTTAAGTAGCTGCCGTCAGCTCAGGTCATGATCCCAAGGTCCTAGGATTGAGACCACCGAGTCTGACTCCCTGATCAGCAGGGTGTCTGCTTCTCCTCCTCCCCCTTTGCCCTCATTATGCACTCTCTCTCATAAATAAATAAAATCAGGAAGCCTGGATGGCTCAGCAGTTGAGCGTCTGCCTTCGGCTCAGAGCATGATCCCAGAGTTCAGGGATTGAGTCCCTCCTCAGGCTCCCTGCAGGCAGCCTGCTTCTCCCTCTGCCTATGTCTCACCATCTCTGTGTCTTTCATGAATAAATAAATAAAATCTTTTTTAAAAAATTAATTAAATAAATAAAATCTTAAAGAAACACTGTGCAATCTCCATGGAAAAATCAAGAGATTAAGGGGGACAACTGCCTAGTGTGGCTTTAGTTGTATCCTTCCTAATAAAAGGGATGAGCTTTAGTGTGCCTACACATTCCTCAAACTTCACTAGGCTTTAAAAAAAAAAAAAAAAAGGAAAAAAAAAAACCTTTTTCTTATTTTATCTGTCAAATGGTCATGAAAATATGTCTGTAGAATATTCACACATAAGCAAATAGATATACCAGCAAATCCTGGTTTTCTGTTAGTCTAGAGATTTAAGGAGTAGTAAGAGGTGACGATTGAGATGAAGAAACATGAGCAGTGAAGCCAGAGAAGTTTTTCAGGTGGTGAAAATGTCCACAGGCCCAGAGAATTTGGAAACTGTGTAAGGCTGGAGTAGATGACCAAGTTCTCTTTGGAGTCTTCAGATTCTACAACTTCATGAAGAAACCATATATAACAAAAACAGTCATTTCAGGTTAGTATTCTTTTGGGTCTTAAAACAAACATGGAATGGAACCCATAATTCCCTCCACCACCACCCTCAAAAACGGTGAAGTTCAAAATGCAATATGGAACTGGAGACAAATGTCAGCACTGCCAATCAATTAATAATACTTACCGTGTCTGAATTCCCTTCCAGCAATATATTGATAGCTTTGTTTACATCTCCATTACAGTCATGTAGGGCCACGATGCATTCATCCTGATTTTTCCCCGTCACTTCCATAAGCTATTGAAATTTTAAGAAAATAGTTAAGGGGAACCCAAAATGGTACATGACACCAATTTTAAGATTCTTCTATTGTAAAACAGAAATTATACAATACTTCCACATGAACGTGGCCTCCTTCCAGACTCTCAGCTTATAATGCAAGAACAGGTTTCCCTGCTTTTTGTGGCTATCACTTGTCTTTTAATCAATACAAATAAATTATCCTCCAACATGACCAAGTATCAGATTATTAATGAGCAGTATACACATACAAATATATCAACATTCTCAGAATAAGGATCAGCTCTGACTACTCCAGCTTAGTGCAGTGACCTAGGATTTCCAAAATTCTGAACTATTCAAATAGTAAGTGGGCTATATGTTACCCAAAGACCAAGTGTATATGGCCACTATTAACAAAGCATCCAGTTGAACTGTTTTGTACAGAGAAAATATTTCTTATGTGGTTTACTACTGATTGGATTAGAACAGTCCACACACTTAATAAGTGACAACACTCAAAAACCTCACAAGTGAATTCTACAGCCAGCTATCACAACTCACTCCTAGACATGGTACTTCCGCAAGCAGCTTCAACGGGGTGCTATGTTTGAAGTAATCAAAGAAATCCCCGTGGTACACATTCTCTTTAACAAGGGAGATTAAGGGATCCCTGGGTGGCGCAGCGGTTTGGCGCCGGCCTTTGGCCCAGGGCGCGATCCTGGAGACCCAGGATCGAATCCCACGTCGGGCTCCCGGTGCATGGAGCCTGCTTCTCCCTCTGCCTATGTCTCTGCCTCTCTCTCTCTCTGTGTGACTATCATAAATAAATAAAAATTTAAAAAAAAAAAAAAAAACAAGGGAGATTAAGGGCAGCCCCGGTGGCCCAGCAGTGTAACATCAACTTCGGCCTGAGGTGTGATCCTGGAGATCTGGGATCGAGTCCCAGGTCAGGCTCCCTGCATGGAGCCTGCTTCTTCCCTCTGCCTGTGTCTCTGTCTCTGCCTCTCTCTCTCTCTCTCTCTCTCTCTCTCTCTCTCGGTCATGAATAAATAAATAAAATTTTAAAAAGTGGGGGGGGAGATTGAGCCACTTAACATTCTCATCACAAGTACCATCACAGGTTAGGTACAATACAGGCTTCTCAATTACGATGGAATAAACATACGATATAAGTATCTGCTGTGTTTTATACACATTTAACTATTTTAGTATGTATCACCTGTTTAAAATAGTTTGACCCCAACATCTAAAGTGACTTCTCTGTGGCCAAAAACTAATTACCAGCAAGACCTATCTGGAATCCAGGTATCCTGATCTCATAAATAGAGCTCTTCGCACTATACCACTCTCTCTCTCTTTCCTCCCTGCATAGCACAGTGAAAGTTCTACACACCTACAGCTTTCCACAGCTTGATCTTTGGATATTGCCTAGTGTCAGTTTCTGTCAGTGTCAGTATTAACCCAACACCTGTAATATTCAAGTGATAAGGTGCACATTAAATATCAAATTACCCCCCAGTGACTGAATTAGTAAGGGATCGAACTAAAGTTTAACCTTAAAACTCTGAACTCCTGGACCAGTGCTCTTTTTTGTGTATCTGCTATGATATTCAGATAAAAGACAATATGATATATAGAAGTAGGTCTCAAACTACACACAAATCTCATTCTAGAGAATAAGTTCTATAACTTTTAATAAACCTTTTTGTGGCCTTCTAAAAATATTACCATAGTCTAATGACAGCAACTATAAGCATAAACAAAGAGTTTAAAGAGAAAAGGGCTAAAGAGTTAGGCAGGAAGCTAGGCATGAGCAAAAGGACAGACATTAGACATCATGATGGAGAGGCGCAACTGAGGACAGCCTGGAAGCATCCCATTCTACCCATCTAGTACTGGGTTTGTGGTTATAATATCCTCAGCAGGACTAAAGGCTAAGTTTGTTGTACTTGTTCCACTAGTGCAGAAAGCAGTAGCTTGTCCTTAAGTGACCTATGTCTCTAAAATAGAAATAATGTTGCAGTTTCCTACTCCATGCAGGCTTTTTGAATACATCTTGGGAAAGGACATAGTAGTTGGCTAATTATTATATAATCCAGGCCTTTCACTCAAATGTTGCAACACTAAGACCTGCCCAAAAGAAAACTGATATAAGACAACAGCACCAAGTTTCCAGGGCCATTGTCTCTCTTGATTAGCCCACTCCTTCCATAGGGGGTACACTTTAATAAAGTTTTGCTTTCGTTCTGTTAATTCTTTACTGTGGCAGTGAAAAGAAGCAAGGTTTCTTTCCTTTTCCAGCTAACTCTCAGCAACAAATTCACTGTGGGACACTCATTCCAAGGAATAATTATTTGTAGACCTCTACCAAGGTCTGGATCAAGTTAAGGGTTATATAGCCGGATTTCTAGAATCTTGAAGGGAAAAGAAGCCTTATCAGGAAAGGAGATTTTGAAATTTTTATAATCAAAAGGTCTTTAATTAAAGTTCTAAATAAAGACATAACTGTAAAATTTAATGTTATATGCTTCTAGCATACATTTGGAATTACTACCATGTTGGAAAAGCCAATTCGGTTCTTAACAATAAATAAAACTTTCTGAGAACTTGCCAAATGCTATATGTACTTACTACACCAATGTGCTTCTTCACAAATGTTTAGCTCATTATTAATAACATTATAACTAGGAAGATTCTAATGCCAAAATAGTATCCTCTGCCAAAAACTTACCTGTTTAACTTTAGCTTCAAATTCAGAATCATTTTTATCAAAGATCACTTGAGCGAGACGCATTTGTTCAGCTGTTGCCTGAAAAGCAAATACACAATTAATAAAAAGATCTGAGCACCTAAGATATAAGTTAGATGCCAAAATCTGCTGCAAAAAGATAAAAAGCTCAAGAACTACAGCACTATGGTAACAGAAATACTGATTAGAGCTCTCAAATGTACACAATCTGTTTTCATAAGCCAAACAAACATGATTTTTTTCCCTAAACATCAAATTAAATGTCATAAAGGTCCCATTCCTTTGGCTAAATGACCTAAAGTTATTAATCATCATAAATGGCCACATGACTCATTTACATGTTCCTTCCCTTAGAGAAATGGAGTAATAAGCACTAGAAAAAATTGGAACAGGAAAGCACTGGAAATTACTAGGACACAGGCTTAGAACCAGCTTAGCTGTCAAAAAAGCTCTGCTGTCAAGTCTTAAAAGATATCCTGGGCACCTCTGGATAGAAATGGCTGTATTTATCTAAATAAAAATTATTTTAAAGGTCACTTTTTTCTTAGCCACAATTTTAAAAATTTTAAGAAAATGGAAACTTATAAACACTAAAATTAGTCACCCCAACAGAAAACTCTCTTCCAATGGCTTTTCAGCCAAAATACTTAAAAAAAAAAAAAAATCAAATTACTGAATATTTGCCATTTCCTTTTATACTATTTTTGGCAATAAAAAAATAGCAAGTTATTGTATAAAAAAGTGACTCTCTTGTTCAGTGAGGTAAGAGTAATATACCAATTTGTTTTGTTAGCTTTGAAAAAGGTACCTTGATTATGGTAACAGGAAAACTAAATGAAGGGTTTACAGGATCTCTCTGTACTGATAAATCTAAAATTACTCTCAAAATTTACCAAAATAAAAATATTACCCTCGTTAACTAAGACATTTACTAACTACCAACATAAATTTTTTTTAAGATTTTATTTATTTATTCATGAGAGACACAGAGAGAGAGGCAGAGACGTAGGCAGAGGAAGCAGATTCCTCACGGGGAACCCGAGGTGGGACTCAATGCCCAGACCCAGGATCACACCCTGAGCCGAAGGCAGACGCTCAACCACTGAGCCTCCCAGGCATCCCCCAACATAACTATTTTAAAAGTTAAACCATTTAAATTACTGAATGAGGGCAGCCCCGGTAGCCCAGTGGTTTAGCACTGCCTTCGGCCCAGGGTGGGGTCCTGGAGACCCAGGATCGAGTCCCACGTTGAGCTCACTGCATGGAGCCTGCTTCTCCCTCGGCCTGTGTCTCTGCCTGTGTGTGTGTGTGTGTTTCTCATGAATAAATAAATAAAATATTTAAAACAAAAATAAATAAAAATTTTTTACAAAATTTACAAGATGCCTGGGTGGCTCAGCAGTTGAGCACCTGTCTGCCTTCGTCTCAGGGCATGATCTCAGCGTTTCAGGATCAAGTCCCACATCAGGCTTCCTGCATGAAGCCTGTTTCTCCCTGCCTAGGTCTCTGTCTCTGCCTCACTCTCTCTCTCTGTCTCTCATGAATAAATAAAATCTTAAAAAATAAATAAATGCTAATTCTAAGGGAGAAAGTTGCATGAGGAACACATTATTTGCACATAGTCTCAAAGTGTCTCAACAAAGATCATTTTTTAGTTGCTAGATAAAACAAAGTTAAAAATAAGAAAAAAATGGGCAAAACCTGGACTAAATATAACAACATCCTTAATGAAAGGCAGATAGATCTCAATAACTCCACCCATAATCTGAGAAATAGTCAAAAATCCTCTATGTAGTATTCCAATCAGAGTTCTATAACCTGAATCTAATCATGAGGAATTATCATACAAACTCAAATTGAAGAATTTTTAGATTTATCCATTTATTTGAGAGACAGAGAGAAAATATGTGTGTGCATGCACAAGCATGCTAGCAGGAGGAGGGGCAGAGGGAGAGTAGCAGACTCCCTATAGAGCATGGTACTCAATGCCATGAACCAGAGATCATGACCTGAGCCAAAAAAACAAGAGTTAGACGTTTAACCAACTGAGCCACCTAGAAGTCCTGAAGAATATATGTAACAACTGGCTTGTATCTTTTTCAATTTGTCTGTATTTTGGAAGATAAAGGCTAACAGCTGTTCTAGAATAGAGAGATAGGTCAAACAAAAGGTATGTGATGATTCTATACTAGAATGGGGAAACATGGGGATATTACCCGAGTAACTGACATTGGAACAACTAAATACCGGAATAACTAAAAATAATGTATGTATTAAATACATGCATACAATGTACATATGTATATAGACATAAAATATAGAAAAAAAATAAAAGAGCAAAAGTGGCACTATGTTAAAAGTCTCATAAAGAGTATATGAGAGGGATGCCTGGGTGGCACAGCAGTTGGGTGCCTGCTTCGGCCCAGGGGTGATCCTGGAGTACTGGGATCGAGTCCCACATTGGGTTCCCTGCATGGAGCCTGCTTCTCTTTCCTATGTCTCTGCCTCTTTCTCTCTCTCTGTCTCTAATGAATAAATAAAATATTTTAAAAAAAAAAAAAGTTTAGGAGAGTTCTCTAAACTGCTCCTGCAACTTAACAGCAAGAACAAAATTCTACAGACAACAATATACCACAAAACTAGATAAGAAGGTATCCCTCATAAACCTCAAAATAGAAACAGATGAAGAAAAACTAGCCAGAGATATCTCAATCTAGGACCCTGAGATCATGACCTGAGCCAAAATCAGGAATGGGTTGCTTAACCAACTGAGCCACCCAGGAGTCACACTATTATATCAACTCTTGAAACTAATCAGTTAGGGCTCCCATTAAGAAAAACTAATAGAATCAAAATTAAGTCACAGATAAAGAAAAGAAAAAAAAAAAAAGAAAAGGTCCACACTGGGGATAGAGAAGAGAGCCAGGAAATCTCAGAAAGTAAGCCAACATAATTACACAGAAAAGAAACACTCTGAAATTAGAAAAGCCACTCAGAACTATGTTGCCATCTGAAAGTCCAAGAAAACTCACCGCACATAAAAGTAAGCAATAGAAAAATAAAGGTCAAGAAAAATAAATAAATAATAAAAAAAGAAATAAAGAAAAATAAAGGTCAAATCCCACACAAAGTTATTATAAGAAAAACAGAATAAGGAGCAAGATAATAAACAATGAAAACACACCAAAACTAAGTACCTAGAGAATAAAGCCATCTTCTGTTTCAAAATTAAAAGGCACTGAGCATCAGGGACCTGGGAGGCTCAGTCAGTTAAGCGTCTGCCTTCAGCTCAGGTCATGATCCCAGGATCCTGGAATCGAGTCCCACATCACACTCCTTGCTCTGTGAGGAGAGCCTGTTTCTCCCTCTGCCTGTCTCTCATGAATAGATCAATAAAATTTTGGGGATCCCTGGGTGGCTCAGCAGTTTAGCGCCTGCCTTTGGCCCAGGGCGCGATCCTGGAGTCCCGGGATCGAGTCCCACATCAGGCTCCCGGCATGGAGCCTGCCTCTCCCTCCTCCTGTGTCTCTGCCTCTCTCTCTCTCTATGTCTATCATAAATAAATAAATCTTAAAAAAAAAAAATCTTTAGGGGGGGCGGCACTGATCATAAAATGATCTAATACAGGGATCCCTGGGTGGCGCAGCGGTTTGGCGCCTGCCTTTGGCCCGGGGCGCGATCCTGGAGACCCAGGATCGAATCCCACGTCAGGCTCCCTGCATGGAGCCTGCTTCTCCCTCTACCTGTGTCTCTGCCTCTCTGTCTCTCTCTGTGTGACTATCATGAATAAATAAAATCTTAAAAAAAAAAAAAAAGATCTAATACATAAATAACATGCCTAGCTTTTTCTAACTCAAATAAAAACGAAGACTACACACAAAGAAGAAACAAAAAAAAAATAATTTTTTTAAACAATTAACACTTCAAGAGAAATACAAGGTGTAAGGGGGAAATATTTTGAGCAAAAAATTTAAAAAGGAAAAATAAAACGAAAGAATTAGAGAAGGGGTGTTCGCTGGTACAGCATGTGAGTCTTGATCTCAAGGTTGAGAGTTTGAGCCCTGTGTTGGATATAGAGTTTTTTATCTTTTAAGATTTTATTTATTTGAGAGTGAGTGAGAGCAAGCGAGAGAGGGCACAAATGGGGGGAGGAGTGCAGGGAGATGGAGAAGGAGACTCCCTAATCAGCAGGGAGCACAACTCAGGCTCAGTCCCAGGAGTCCAGGATCATGGCCTGAGGTGAAGGCAGACTGAGGTGCTTATTTCCAAAATAGTTTTATTTTTGAGAAAAAAAAAATTTTTAAGAGTTTATTTATTCACGAAAGACACAGAGTGAGAGGCAGAGGGAGAAGCAGGCTCTCCGTAGAGAGCCCAATGCAGGACTTGATCCTAGGAACCTGGGATAACGACCTAAGTCAAAGGCAGATGCTCAACCACTGAGCCACCCAGGTGCCCCCAAAATAGTTTTTTAAAGAAGGAAATAGGGGCAGCCCGGGTGGCTCAGCAGTTTAGTGCCGCCTTCAGCCCAGGGTGTGATCCTGGAGACCAGGGATCAAGTCCCATGTCGGGCTCCCTGCGTGGAGCCTGCTTCTCCCTCTGCCTTGTTGTCTCTGCCTCTCTCTCTCTCTCATTCTCTCTGTGTGTGTGTGTGTGTCTGTCATGAATAAATAAATAAAATCTAAAAAACAAAAACTTTCTTTTAATTAAATAAAGAAAGAAGGAAATAACAGAGGGAACAGTAAAAATAAGTGAAAAAAAGAAGAGAAAAACTGAAGAATCTTGGGGATCCCTGGGTGGCTCAGCGGTTTAGCGCCTGCCTTTGGCCCAGGGCAGGATCCTGGAGTCCAGGGATTGAGTCCCGCGTCGGGCTCCTTGCATGGAGCCTGCTTCTCCCTCTGCCTGTGTCTCTGCTTCTCTCTCTCAATCTGTGTCTCTCATGAATAAATAAATGAAATCTTTAAAAGGAAAATTGAAAAAAAAAAAAAATCTGGCTCATGGCAGGGGAGGGAGAGTGGGGGGGTCAACAAACTGACAAACCTTTAGCTAGATCAACCAAGAAGAGAGAAAACTAAAGTCATTAAAATTAAGAATGAAGGGACGCCTGGGTGTCTCAGCAGTTGAGCATCTGCCTTTGGCTCAGGTCCTGATCTCAGGGTCCTGGGATCAAGTCCTACATCGGTCTTCCCGCAGGGTCTTCCTCTGCTCTTGTCTCTGCCTCTGTGTGTCTCTCATGAATAAATAGTATCTTTAAAAAAAAAAATTAGGAATGAAATAGGGGACATCACTACTTATGTTAGAGGAATAAAAAGGATTCTAAGAGAATTCCATGAACAAATGTATGCCACAAACTGCATACCTAGACAAAAAAGAAGAATTCCTAAAAGGACACAAACTCTGAAACCATGTCAAGAAAAATGAAAACTCAGCAACAAGTAACTGAATAAGCCATCAAAAAGTTCCCATAGGACGCCTGGCTGGCTTAGTCAGAAGACCCATGAGACTCTTGATCTCAGGGTTGTGACTTCAAGCCCCATGTTGGGTACGGAGCCTACTTAAAATAAATAACTAAATAAAAAGTTCCCACAAAGAAAAGCCCAGAGCCAGAAGGCTTCACTAGTAAATTCTACCAAATGTGAATTCTACCAAATTAACACCAATATCAGTTCTTTACAAGCTGTTTCAAAAAAACATAGACTTCCTAACTCACTGTTCAACGGGTATTATCCTGATACCAAAATCAAAAACATCACAAGAAAAGACAACAACAGGAAAATATCACTCTGGGGGCGCCTGGGTGGCTCAGTCAGTTAAGCACCAGCCTTTGACTCAGGTCATGATCCCAGGGTCTCCTGTGATCAAGTCCCAAGTCAGGCTCCCTGGGAGCCTGATTATCCTTCTCCCTACCACTTGTGCTCTCTCCCCAACTTGTGCTCTCAAATAAATAAATAAAATCAAAAAGGGGGGTACCACTATCATTGAGAAATCTTCCACAAAATTCTAGCAAAGCAACAGCACACAAAAAAGGATTATATACTATTACCAAGTAAGATCTATCCCAAGAATTCAAGGTTGTTTAACATCTGAACAATGTAATACATCATATTAATAAAATAACAAATCGGGGATCCCTGGGTGGCGCAGCGGTTTGGCGCCTGCCTTTGGCCCAGGGCGCGATCCTGGAGACCCAGGATCGAATCCCACGTCGGGCTCCCGGTGCATGGAGCCTGCTTCTCCCTCTGCCTATGTCTCTGCCTCTCTCTCTCTGTGTGTGACTATCATAAATAAATAAAAATAAAAAAAAAATAAATAAAATAAAATAAAATAAAATAAAATAAAATAAAATAAAATAAAATAAAATAAAATAAAATAAAATAAATCTACATGATCATTTCAATAGACACAGAAAAAGCATTTGATAAAATCCAATATCCTTTCATGGTAACACAGACTCAACAAATTAGAAATATAGAAGGGAACTTCCTCAACCTAACAGCAACTACAAAAAACCCAGAGCTAACAATATACTTAATAGTGAAAACAAAGCTTTCTTCCTAAGATCAAGACCAAACACAAAGTGTCTTTTCCAGCCTTTTGTACTGGGGTGTCTAACTGAAGCAATTAGACAAGGAAAGTCCTGAGGCAATTAAGCAAGGAAGGAGGCTACATTCATAAAACTGGGGAAATGTCCAAATACACACCCTTGCAATACAGACGTGAACCTCAGAAAAACACTGAAACTGTACATAGGAAGGGTCAACAATAATCTGTCAATCAACCATTATGAAATTCTTCATCTGTGAAGCATTATCTTCCCATAAGATAAAAAAAAATTCCAGTTATAAAAATTAAATCATGAGGTAAAGCTTCGATTTTATTGCTAGAAAGGATCTTAGACATAGTAATTCAATTCAACTCCATTTACTAACACTTTATGCGGGGTGTTAAAGGCACAGGACTCCTAACTACCACAGGTATGTAGTGCCCTGTATATCAATCACACTGCCTTCCAGCTAGGGAGGAAGCTATTTTACCAGTCTAAGAATATTGCAATGAGGGTCTAGGCTAGTATGGATGCCATTAGAAGGAATGTAAAGAGAGATGATGTTTTCTTCTATTGTTTTATACTTGAAGACTGAGGAAAAGCACTTTAACAATGTGCAAGAACTAGAAAACTGGGAGAAGACAGTCCATATTAGCTATCAGAAACCTGCAGAGTCTGAAGCAAAAAGAGGCACAAAGAAAGATAGAAATGAAAGTTAGAAGCAGAGTGAAAGCAAACAGCAGTACATAAGATGTCCAGAACCCTAAAAGAAGGTAGGATGTCTGCAACAAGAAAACATAATAAAATCGTCAGAACCTTCTGAGATGAGTATGATATTCCGTATCTTGAGAGGGGACTGAATTATACAGGTATATGTATCTAACAAATAATTATCTGATACACTTAAAATGTCTCTATATGTAAACTTCAGTTAAAAAAGAGAAAGCAACCTAAAAAATATCAAACTAGTTATACATATATGTATGTTAAAGTGCTTAGGACTAAAGTATACTGATGACTTTAATTTACCTTGAAACATATCAAGAAAATAAGATAGAACAGTGGATAGCTAGTCAGATGTAATAAACCAAATATACCAAAAAGCTAATTCTGAGTATATGGGTGCTTGCAACACAACTCTTTTCAACTACTGTTTGTATATGAACATCTTCATAATAAAATGTAAGAAGTAAAAAATTTCAACACTTCCAGAAAGGAACATGGGAGGAAGAGGAAAAAAGAAAGGGCATAGGGAGGGAAAGAAGGGGGACAAAACATGTTAAACAGGAGCTAAAATAAAAGGATAAACTTGGGGAAAAAAGTTAATTCCAGACCTCTTGTAGACACTCCAATCATTCACTGTTTTATATTAGAAGAATGTGCCTAGCGGTGGGTGCCTGGGTGGCTCAGTCAGTTAAGCATCCTACTCTTGGTTTAGCTCAGCTGTGATCTCAGGGTAATGAGATGGAATCTCACGTCAGGCTCTGCACTCAGCGTGGAGTCTTAAGATTCTCTCTCTCCCCCTCTCCCCCGTTCTCACCCTCAAGCATGCTCTGTTACTAAAATTAAAAAAATAAATCTTTAATAAAAAAGAAAAAAAGAAGGGATCCCTGGGTGGCGCAGTGGTTTGGCGCCTGCCTTTGGCCCAGGGCGCAAACCTGGATATCCGGGATCGAATCCCATGTCGGGCTCCCGGTGCATGGAGCCTGCTTCTCCCTCTGCCTGTGTCTCTGCCTCTCTCTCTCTCTCTCTCTCTCGCTCTCTGTGGGACTATCATAAATAAATAAAAATTAAAAAAAAAAAAAGAAAAAAAAAGAAAAAAGAAAAAAGAAGAAGAAATAGAATGTGCCTGGTTCAAGATGTTTCAGACAGAAAACAGAGCATACAACAATGTCACAGTGCACGACACACCTAATCCAGGGACTCTGGATATAGTATCTTTCCAAAAGGGGTGTGGGATTAAAAGTAATAGGGCAGGGGGAAAACAATCACCAATAACAGATCTACGAGCAGCAATATTTAAACTTGAAAAGTGTCTAAGAATTGCCTATGCTTCCTTAACGTACACAAGTTATAGACACAGAAAAATTCGGCCCAACTCTATTAAACTATCTTACAAAATATTAGTGAGAAAACACTTGAGTTGACAACTTTCACTAAAGATTATAAGAATAGTTATTAATTGGGATCCCTGGGTGGCACAGCGGTTTGGCGCCTGCCTTCAGCCGGGGGCGCTATCCTGGAGACCCGGGATCGAATCCCACGTCAGGCTCCTGGTGCATGGAACCTGCTTCTCCCTCTGCCTATATCTCTGCCTCTCTCTCTCTCTCTATCACAAATAAATAAAAATTAAAAAAAAAAGAATAGTAATTAATCATAACATCTTGCTATAGGTAACAGTCTGGAGTTTCCACATATTTTTATATTTTCATTTTATATTGTTTCACCCACATATTTCTAAAATGTAAGTCAAGGGTCACTGGCTGGCTCGGTCAGTAGAGCATGTATCTCTTGATCTCAGGATCATGAGTTCCAGCCCCATGTTGTGTGTGGAGCCTACTTTAAAAATACACACACAAAAAATAAATAAATAAAATTAAAAAATAAAAATACATATACAGGGCAGCCCAGGTGGCTCAGCGGTTTATCGCCACCTTCACCCCAGGGCCTGATCCTGGAGACCTGGGATTGAGTCCCACACTGGGCTTCTTACATGGAGCTTGCTTCTCCCTCTGCCTGTGTCTGTCTAGTCTGTCTGTCTGTCTCTCTCTGTGTCTCTCATGAATAAATAAAATCTTAAAAAAAAAAAAACATATACATAGATAAAAAAAAAAAATTAGGGATGCCTGGGTGGCTCAGCGGTTGAGCATCTGCCTTCGGCCCACAGCATGATCCTGGGGTCCGGGATCGAGTCAACATTGGGCTTTCTGCATGGAACCTGATTCTCCCTCTGCCTATGTCTCTGCCTCTCTCTCTCTCGGTCTCTCATGAATAAATAAATAAAATCTTTAAAAAATAAAATAAGGGGATCCCTGGGTGGCTCAGTGGTTTAGCGCCTGCCTTTGGCCCAGGGCGCGATCCTGGAGTCCCGGGATCGAGTCCCACATCAGGCTCCCGGCATGGAGCCTGCTTCTCCCTCCTCCTGTGTCTCTGCCTCTCTCTCTCTCTCTTTCTCATAAAATAAATAAATAAATAAATAAATAAATAAATCTTTGAAAATAAAAATAAAATAAAATAAAATGTAAAGTCATATTAGGTAAATACCAATTACTAATTTATTCAGACTTAAATGTTCTCACCTTAAGTACTATGACTCAAATATTCTTTGCATTTCTCTTCTGTGCTATCATCTGTATTAATCCTAACGGGGCCATTTAGACATAACTTCTGAAAACAGATCTGATGTGCTTAACAGCTGTTTAGCAAGTACAGTACTGCAATACTAGCCTATCATATTAATGAAATACAAAGCATTTTAAATCAGAACTTAAAATATTTTTTACCTTTGTGACTACTCTAGCCCAGAAAATTACTTTAAATATGTGATTAAAAAGATCCCTAAAAAAAAAAAAAAAAAAAGGTCCCTAAATATAGGGATCCCTGGGTGGCGCAGTGGTTTGGCGCCTGTCTTTGGCCCAGGGCGCGATCCTGGAGACCCGGGATCGAATCCCACGTCGGACTCCCGGTGCGTGGAGCCTGCTTCTCCCTCTGCCTATGTCTCTGCCTCTCTCTCTCTCACTGTGTGTCTATCATAAATAGATGATAGATAGATAGATAGATAGATAGATAGATAGATAGATAGATAGATAGATAGATAAATTTAAAAAGATCCTAAATACAAATTCAAGTAGGATAGGAAACTTGCCAGGGTGACCTCTGGCAAGTGTCAAGAATCTGTAAAACTTGTGAAATCAAAGGGAAACAGCAAAAACAACTGACGGTTTGAAGTTGAACAAGGTTAGTGCACCCTACCCTACAACAAATATTAGTGACATCCACCACCCAACTATCAGGTTGAAAAAAAGTCTTGCCAAGAAAAGCAGCATTACTAATTCTCTTCCTCTGAATCTTCTCCATTCATTTGACTTATAATGGGCTAAGCTACTTTCCTCCTCTTTGTTTCTAATTTTTAAGTAAACTCCATGTCACACATAGGGCTTGAACTCACAACCTAGAAATCGAGTTGCATGTTCCACTGATTGAGCCAGCCAGGCACCCCAGAGCTAAGCTACTTTCACAGTGAATACGTTGACAGCTTGTCCATGCAAGCCAAATGTTTTTCATTCTATCCGCCACTCATAAAATTTGGAAAAATATAATGAAATATAATTTTTTAAATCATCCTTATGCCCACCACCCAAAGATAAAAATTATTAATATAGTCTACTAGTCTTTTCTTGTTTTAACAGTTGTTCCATACTATAATTTCAGGTCCTTTTCTCAGTTGATCAGGAGCAGACATCTTCCAGCTTTGTAACTTATGCAGAATATATGATGAGTAAAGGTTATCACTTCCTGAATACAACCTATGTCCTTTCTAATTACTTACAACCATCCTGAAAAGTATCATACTCCATGTCACTTTTGAATATTTATTTGTGAGAGAGCACAACGAGCAGAGGGGAAAGGGAGAAGTAGACTCCCCACTGAGCAGGGAGCCCAATGCAGGGGATACCATGATCTGAGGCTAAGGCAGACATACAAACAACTGAGCCACCCAAGCACCTCTCTATGTCACACTTTAAAAAACTGGAGTTTTTATCTCTCCACATAATACTAAAGAAACATCACTTTAATCAAAATGACAAAATTGATCACCAGAAGGGGCACACCTGGGTGGCTCAGTCAGTTAAGCATCTGCCTTCAGCTCAGGTTATGATCCCACGGTCCTGAGATCAAGCCCCACATCAGGCTCTTTGCTCAGCAGGGGGCCTGCTTCTCCCTCTTCCTCTGCTTGTATCTCCCCCTGCTTGTGTGCTGTCAAATAAATAAAATCTTAAAAAAAAAAAAAAAAAGATTGATCACGAGTATATATACAATAAAACCTATATCCTAAACATGATATGATGCATCAAGAAGATATCATCACTTCTGCGGTATTTCTACCAAAACTACATAAACCTGGGGTGCCCAGGCACCCAGGCTCAACTGGTTGGGTATCAGACTCGGCTCAGGTCGTAATCTCAGAGTCATGAGATCGAGCCTCATAACAGGCTCCCCACTCAGTGGAGGAGTCTGCTTTGAAATCCTCTCCCTCTGGCCCTCCCCCAATTTGCACTTGCTATCTCTCTCTAAAATAAGTAAATCTTCAAAAGTGCATAATCCCATTATAATCATGAGGAATATTTCAGACAAGCTAAAATTGGTAGATATTCTACAAAGTAACTGACCCATATTCTTTAAATAGGTCAATGTTATGAAACAGAGGAAAGGAAGTTCCACATTAAAAATGACTGAGGAGAACTGACATCTGGATACAATGGATGATAATGGACTTAATTAGCTAAAAAGGACATTATTGAGACAATTGGGAAAATAGTAATAGTCTGTAGATTACATGAGTTGATTTCCTGATTTTTAATAACTGTTCTGTAATTATGTCCTTGAAAAAAAAATACGGGAAGTATTCAGATGTGGTATTTACCGTATCTACAACTTACTCTTAAAAGGTTCTAAGGAGGGATCCCTGGGTGGCGCAGCGGTTTGGTGCCTGCCTTTGGCCCAGGGCACGATCCTGGAGACCCGGGATCGAATCCCACATCGGGCTCCCGGTGCATGGAGCCTGCTTCTCCCTCTGCCTGTGTCTCTGCGCCTCTCTCTCTCTCTGTGACTATCATAAATAAATAAAAATAAAAAAAAAATTTAAAAAAAAAAAAAAAAAAGGTTCTAAGGAAAAGCTGTATGTAGTTTCTTCTTTATAGGAAGGAGAAAAATATAAACATGGTAAAAATGTTAATATCTGGGAGATCTGGATTAAAGGATATTTAGGAATGAATATCCTTTGAAACTTTGTACTACTATCCTTTGTACTACTCTTGAAACTTTCTCTAACTCTCAAAGCATGTTTTTTGGGGTTTTTTTTTTAAGTGAGGTTAAAACACACAAGTAATTCAACTAATTAGTAAAGTGACAAACCTACTTTATTCAGAATCTAAGAGCTCATAGTCTTCTCCCTTATATCCCTCTACTTTGATAGAAGTGTCCTGAGATAAACTACCTTTGGACATTTAAAATTGGGCAATAAACATCTTACAAAATAAAACCTTACCCCCACCCTCGGTTTAAGATTGCTTCCTTAGGAAATACTTCTCAGAATGGGATTAATGGATAAATGAACATGTATAATTTTATTCATACTGCTTTTATGATAAATTCTCAACATACTTTTTTATAAAGGAAAATTAGAAATCTAAGGTCTAAGAATCAGTGAGCAGTTTTTCATCTAATTACATAAAATGAGGGACACCTGGGTGGCTCAGCAGTTGGGCAGCTGCCTTGGGCTCAAATTGTGATCCCGGGATCCAGGATCAAGTCCTGCATCAGGCTCCTGTGAAGAGCCTGCTTCTCCTTCTGTCTGTTTCTTTGCCTCTCTCTCTCTCATGAATAAATAAACCTTAAAAAAAATAAAAAATTTAAAAATAATTACATAAAATGAGCCATCCCCAAAGGGCTTATGGAAAAACTAATATTGACAACAGCCATTAGAAGGGAAGAGAGAGCCCTCCGTCCTCCAGTCTGGAGAGACTGATTCACTGGAAATCAGTCCAATGACTCTACTTGGGTGGGAGATGGAAACAATTTACATTTCCAACATTTACTTTGGCATGCCTTTAAAAGATTTCATTTTTTTAAGATTTTATTTTGTTTTGTTTTTAAGATTTTATTTATTTATTCATGAGACACAGAGAGAGAGAGAGAGAGGCAGAGACACAGGTGGAGGGAGAAGCAGGCTCCATGCAGAGAGCCTGACATGGGACTCAATACCAGGTCTCCAGGATCATGCCCTGGGCTGAAGGCAAGTGCTAAACCGCTGAGCCACCCAGACTGCTCGTTCTTAAGATTTTATTGTGAAGCAATCTCTACACCCAATGTGGGACTCAAACATACAATCTCAAGATCAGGAGTTGCACGCTCCATCAACTGAGCCACCCAGGCACCCCTAAAAAGATTACACTTTTAATCTTGACTGATTTGATAAATAACAAAATGTCATTTAAATTTGTGTCTATTTAAAAAATAAATAAAATAAAAAATAAATTTGTATCTATTTGATTATAAGCAGGGTTGCACCTATGATTACTCATAACTTATATTTCTTCTGTGATAAGAAAATCTTTCATGAATAACCTCTTAAGCATTCACCTACAAAGGGAGGACCTAGTACAAAAGTCCCAATTTTTCCAACAAGAGACTCTTCTCAGTTGTGAATAATTATCTATTGGGATAAATGTAGTTAAGAACAAGCACTGAATAGCAGAATGTAAGTCTATTAATAGAAGTAAAACACAAAGCTAACCTTTTTCTTTTTTAAAGATTTTATTTATTGGGCAGCCCCGGTGGCGCAGCGGTTTAGTGCCACCTGCAGCCCGGGGTGTGATCCTGGAGATCCAGGATCAAGTCCCATGTCAGGCTCCCTGCATGGAGACTGCTTCTCTCTCTGCCGATGTCTCTCCCTCTCTCTCTTTCTGAATAAATAAATAAATAAATCTTAAAAAATAAATTAACTTAAAAAAAAAAAAAAGATTTTATTTATTTATTTATGAGAGACACAGAGAGAGAGGCAGAGACATAGGCGGTGGAAAGAGAAGCAGGTTCCATGCAAGGAGACCGATGTGGGACTTGATCCCAGGAATCTGGGATAACACCCTGAGCCAAAGGCATAAGCTCAACCGCTGTGTCACCCAGGTGTCCCAGTACAAAGCTAACCTTATACTGAAAAATGTAAGGCAACAATCAAGTAAAGTCTACTTTCTGTGTCCCTTAACATCAGCAGGGCACTTGGTTATGACTGATTATAACAGAGTACTTGTAATTAGCTACCAATGTATAGTCAAATCATCAATCTGAAATTTATGATGGGCCTCTGAAAAAAGGTTTATAAATCTACTCAATAACAATGGATAAAATGTTAAATTTTGTACCAAGTACTATACTTAACATTTTACTTAAATTATACAACTTCATTTAAAATAACAATATAAACAAATTCATACAGAGAGACTATTTGTTTTCTTAAGATTTTTTTTTTTTTTATTTTAGGGGGGGAAGGAGAGGGAAAGAATCTCAAGCAGATCCCCCACTAAGCACAGAGAAAAAATCAGGGCTCAATTCTATGACCCTGAGATCATTACCTAACACAAAATCAAGAGTCAGACACTTAACCAACTGAGCCATCAAGGCTTCCTAGAAGGAGGGACTATTTAACATTAAATATTTTATACAGGGCAGCCCGGGTGGCTCAGCAGTTTAGAGCCACCTGCAGCCCAGGAAGTGATCCTGGAGACCTGGGATCGAGCCCCACGTCAGGCTCCCTGCATGGGGCCTGCTCTCCCTCTGCCTGTGTTTCTGCCTCTCTCTGTGTTTTAAATAAATAAATAAATAAATAAATAAATCTTTTTAAAAACTAAATAAATAAAAAATAAGTATTTTATGCAGGGCAGCTGTGATGGCTCAGCGGTTTGGCACCGCCTTCGGCCCAGGGTATGACCCTGGAGACCCGGGATCAAGTCCCACATCAGGCTCCCTGCATGGAGCCTGCTTCTCACTCTGTCTCTCTCATGAATAAACAAAATCTTAAAAAAAAAATATATATATATATATATACATATATATATATTATACAAATGGACCTTGTTAATTAAAAGTCATCTTAATATTTAAAAGACTCTCCCCAGCTAATAATGCTTGAAAGAAATGGCAGCTTTTTGTAAGTCTCTTATAATTCAGCTATTTCTCTACTTCAGAGAATTACTTGTCCATATAGTCTGGATTTTCATACTACATTCAGGTACATACCTAGATTAATAATAAAGAAAAGGGGGGGCACCTGGCTGGCTCAATCTGGTAGAATATGTGACTCTTCATCTCAGGGCTCTAAGTTCAAGCCCCATATTGGGAGTAGAAATAACTTAAAAATCCTTAAAAAAAAAAAAAAAAAAAGAAAAGAAAAAGGGAAAAAAAAGCAGATGCTAATAGGTAAAAGGAAAAAGTTCACACTCAGATAAGGAACAACAACCAACAGTATCTGGATCAATGATATTTTTCTTTCCCAGGAAATACAATCTACTTAAAAAAAAAAGTTCAAAATCCAAAGATATCCTACAAAGGAGAATTATGTGCTCCCTAATTAACTCTACACAAAACAAGAGTTCCATAAAAACTTACCTGTACTACTTGTTTCTGTACTTGTGTTGCCTGTGTCGCTGAAATCTGTGTTTTTTCCCGAGCACCTCGGGAACGGTCACTGCTCACCGAAGTCATCATATACAGTATATACAAAATAACGTATGTACAAAATAGAAAATCTGCAAGAAAGCAAGCATGATAGTAAGCAAAACATCCAAATCATAGTAAAAGGCAAGGATAAAATTCAGAGATAACAAGGAAACATGAGATAGAACATAAGTTCTCTAAAACACAAATTCTCAAGAAACGATCCATTAAGATTTTACATTTTCCTAGCAACAATTCAGTCAATTTTTACTAACGCAATCTACAGGTCTATGGTTTAAGGGGGTGCCTGGGTGGCTCAGTTGGTTAAGCATCTGCCTTCGGCTCAGGTCATGATCCCGGGATGGAGCCCCACCATCAGACTGGACTCCCTGCTCAGTGGGGAGTCTGCCTCTCCCTCTCCTGCTCCACTTGCTTGTGCTTTCTCTCTGTATCAAATAAAGAAAAATCTTTAAAAATAATAATAAAATAAAAACATATAAGTCTATAGTCGGGGCACCTGGCTGGCTCAGTCAGGAGGGCATACAACTCGATCTCAGGGTGTGAGTTCAAGTTCCATGTTGGGAGCAGAGATTACTAAAAAAATGAAATCTCAAAGGCACCTGGATGACTCAGACAGTTAAGCATCTGCCTTTGGCTCAAGTCATGATCCCAGGGTCCTAGGATCAAACTCCCTGCTCAGTGAGGAGTCTGCCTCTTCCTCTCCATCTGTCTCTACCCCAGTTAATGCTCTTACTCTTTCTCTCTCAAATAAAAAAAATCAAACCAAATCAAACCAATCAAAACCTTAAACCAAAGGGGGCCTTGGTGGTACAGCTGGTTAAGCACCTCAGTTTTTATTTCAGCTCAGCTCCTGATCTCAGGTCAAGCCCCACGTAGGACTCTACCCTCAGTGCAGAGTCAGCTTAAGACTCTCTCCCCACCTCCACCCACAATCTCACTTGTGCTCTAAAACAAAATAAATCTTTAAAAAAGAAACTTAGGACAGCCCAGGTGGCTCATGGGTTTAGCGCAGCCTTCAGCCCAGGGTGTGATCCTGGAGACCCAGTATTGAGCTCCACGTCAGGCTCCCTGCATGGAGCCTGCTTCTTCCTCTGCCTCTGCACCCCCAATTCAAGTTCTCTTTCTCACTAAAATCTTTATAAATAAATAAAAATTAAATTAAATTTTGTAGAGAATGCAGAGAACTGTAACCCTTAAATACTACTGGTAGAAATGGAAAATGGAACAGTCACTGTGGAAAACAGTATAGCAACCTCAAAAAAAAAAAAAAAAAAAAAAAAACCTATCTCATCCAGTAAATTCCACTTGAGTATATACCCAAAAAACTGAGAGCAGGGTCTCGACAAAGTATTTGTATACTCCTGTTCATTGCACTATTATACACAACAGCTAAAAAGTGGAAGCAACCAAGTTTCTACCAAGATGAAGAGATAACCAAAATGTAATATATACATGAAAGAGGCTAAGTAATATTCTATGGTTTAACTTTTTTTTTTTTTTAGTTCTTACTTTAAGTAGGCTCCATGCCCAATGTGCACAATCCTGAGATCAAGAGTCCCATGATCAACCAACTAAGCCAGCCAGGCACCCCTATTATTCCACTTTTTTTTTTTTTTAAGATTTTATTTATTTATTCATGATAGTCACACAGAGAGAGAGAGAGCGGCAGAGACACAGGCAGAGGGAGAAGCAGGCTCCATGCAGGGAGCCCGACGTGGGACTCGATCCCGGGTCTCCAGGATTGCGCCCTGGTCCAAAGGCAGCGCCAAACCGCTGCGCCACCCAGGGATTATTCCACCACCCCCCTATTATTCCACCTTAAGAAAGAAGAAAATTCTGTTTTTTAAATAGGCTCCATACTAACATGGGGCTTGAACTCATGACCCCAAGTTCAAGAGTCTCATGCTCCACAGGCTGAGCCAGCCAGGCACCCCCAAAAAGAAGAAAATTCTAACACATGCTACCTATGGATAAACTACAGGGACATTATGCTAAGTAAAATAAGCCAGTCACAAAAGGACAGATACTCCATGACTCTACTTGTATCAGTTACCTACAACAGTCAAATTCAAACATTTATTTATGAGAAAGGGTAAGAGTGAGTGGTGAGGAGGGACAGAAGGAGAGGAAGAGATTCTCAAGCCGACTCCCACAATAGTCAAATTCATAGTCAAGGGGCACCTGGTGGCAGATGAGTGGAGCAATCGTTTAAGCATCCAACTCTTGGTTTTGGCTCAGGGTCCTAGGAATAAGCCCACATAAGGCTCCACACACAGTGCAAAGTCTGCATGGGATGTTCTCTCTCTTCGTCCTATGCCCCCCACCCCACCCCACTGTCTGTCTCTGTCTCACAAATAAACAAATATTTAGAAAAAGAAACAAAAAACAAGCAATCAAACTCGGAAATTCTACATAGACCATTAAAATGTAATACAGGGAGTCCTAACTGCTTATTTCCTGGGCTACAGAGCCTACAAATCAAACTAGGTACTATATTATGAAATATATATTGTCTTCATAATCCTAAACTAGGAAAACAGTCACAAGAGAGCAGGCTGGAAGAGACAAAAATCTATGAAAATAAGACACACAGAATCAAGCCCCAAAGTCCATCTGTAATATACCTTACCATCTCCCTAACTTTCCATGACAGTCATATACACTCAGAAAAATAGCTATGTTGAACAACATTACTTAAAGTGACATGAAGTAAAATCTTTTACATTTCAAAACTTTTACATCACTCAATGGAATGTCCACTGGAACTCTTGAAACTAGGTCACTAGTGACCAAAACCTCAATAGTGGTAAGGAGAGACAGCTGGGTGGCTCAGCGGTTGAGCGTCTGCCTTCGGCTCAGGGTGTGATCCCGGAATCCCACATCGGGCTCCCTGGAGGGAAACCTGCTTCTCCCTCTGCCTGTGTCTCTACTGCTCTCTATGTCTCTAATGAACAAATAAATAAAATCTTAAAAAAAAAAAAAAAAATAGGGGATCCCTGGGTGGCGCAGCGGTTTGGCGCCTGCCTTTGGCCCAGGGCGCGATCCTGGAGATCCGGGATCGAATCCCACGTCGGGCTCCCGGTGCATGGAGCCTGCTTCTCCCTCTGCCTGTGTCTCTGCCTCTCTCTCTCTCACTGTGTGCCTATCATAAATAAATTAAAAAAAAATTAAAAAAAAAAATAGTGGGGAGGAAAAAGTCAAGATGACTGGGGAAGAGAGACAGCAAACTAAGCATACTTGAAAGAGGTGATAGCTAAAAGATACAGAGCATCAAAGCAGAGCTTTGCAAGGATGAACACTGAGCAAGTCTAACACATGGTAAGCCCCTTGAGGACAGTGTTTATTTCTGTCCTATCACCGTCATTCTTCTAGGGCCTAATATAGGATACACACACAATTTAATTAATATATATTTACTTAATAAAAGAGACCTAGGGGCACCTACCTGTATGGCTAAGTCTGGGGAACATGAAAGTCTTATTTTCAGGGTCATGAGTCTGTGCCTCATGTTGCGTATAGAGATTACTTAAAAAAAATAAAGAAACTTAAAGAAAAAGAGAGTGAGGGACACCTGGGTGGCTCAGTGGTTGAGCACCTGTCTGCCTTTGGCCCAGGGCATGATACTGGAGTCCTGGGATCAAGTCCCACATCAGGCTCCCTGCACGGAGCCTGCTTCTCTCTCTGCCTATCTCTGACTCTGTGTCTCTCATGAATAAGTATGTAAAATCTCTATTTAAAAAAAAAAAAGGAGAGAGAGAGAGAGACACCTATGCATAGGCTAAAGAGAAGATAACTGAGAGGTAATACACGGAAACAGCAGTGATGGAAAATGATCCCCTTGGGCAAGATGAATCCCTCCCCAAGTCCAGCAGAATGAAGAAAAGGAGAAGCATAACAGCAGCTAAATTTTTATGATTAGGAGAGACATCAATACAGTGTGTTGTATCAGTCTTTTTTTTAGTAAAATGGACAAAAACATCTGCAGAGAAGAGAATACCAGATGGAAGGTGGGTAGAGGAATGTTAAGAAAACAGCAAAGGTTTGTGACAGCTGCTAAGGTTGAGTATAAGAGGAAAACAATAGAAAACAGATAAAAAGAATTGAAGAGTGACACAGAGGACCTCAACTGAAAGCAGAAATCATGAATATATAGTGGCATTAATCTACATGTTACCACAAAAGCAAATTGAATGTCAGAAACTCTGGATCACAACTTAAACGTATAATCAAAGATGTAGGTTAAGAAACCAATTCCTTAAAAAAAAAAAAAAGAAAAGAAAAAAGAAAAAAATCAATTCCTTGTTGAAATACCCCACAAAATAAAAGAATTTGGATTTTAAACAAAAGAGAGTCCAGGGAGGCCTGGGTGGCTCAGTGGTTGAACATCTGCCTTTGCTCAGGTCATGATCCTGGGATCTAGTCCCACATCAGGCTCACTATAGGGAGTCTGCTTCTCCCTCTGTCTATGTGTCTGCCTCTCTCTGTCTCTCATGAAAATGAATAAAATCTTTAAAAAAAAAAAAGTCTATTTCCTCAAGACACATATATTACATCAGCAATGAAAAGCTGCTCACATCTATCTCTAGATGTGATAGGGGCCTGGGGCAGCCTGGGTGGCTTAGCGGTTTAGCGCCACCTTCAGCCCAGGGCCTGATCCTGGGGACCCGGCTGGGATCGAGTCCCATGTCGGGTTCCCTGCATGGAGCCTGCTTCTCCCTCTGCCTGTGTCTCTGCCTCCCTCTCTCCTGAGCATGGAGCCATCTCACAACACTCAGATGAAGACCAGAGCCAAAATCAAGAGTCAGACGCTTAAACAACTGAGCCACCAGGAGCCCCAAAACTTACTGTATGCCTCTCACAATCAGTACACATTTTGAATCATTTTTCTGAGTTTAACCATTTTGATGTTTTGTTGGTCTGGTTTATTGCTTTGGTCATATTAAATAGAAGAAGGTTAACTGTTTTGCCATGAGTATTTTTAGAGCTTTTCCTGAGTTTAATGTTCTCCAGTACGAATAAATACACATGAATATACTTTTTTAAACTATAAAGTACCATAGACATGTTAAAACATAATAGTATCTCTGAAGTAAAGGCATTACTTATTTCTAAAATCACCTCTGAGCATTATATAATTCTATCTTAAGTATCTGAAGTTAAATGAGTGCCTGGGTGGCTCAGTCGGGTAAGCATCTTGCCTTCAGCTCAGGTCATGATCCCGGGGTCCCGGGATCGAGCCCCAAATGGGGCTCCCTGCTCAGTGGAGGTTGTCTGCTTCACCCTATTCCTCTGTGCTCTCTCTCGCTTTTACTTTCTCAAATAAAATATTTTTTAAAAAATGAACATCCAATCAAAATCTGAGTGGTGCTCCTGGAGTAAAACTAAATAGTAATTTTTAGTTTACTTAGATTTCCAAACAGTTGCTTTTCTTCTGAATTATGTGACCCTTTCCTCATTCATCTTTTGAACTATTTATTCATCTATGCTCTCATTTATTAAAAATAAACTAGGTATATTAAATATAACAAAATGAGAGTTTCTTCTTACAGGAGTGCCATCTGGTGATAAAAGTCTGCATGTACGGAAATAAACTTAGGTTAAACTGAATGGATGCTAAGATGGAGTTTTTTGACTTATGAAAAAAGGACTTTAGGGATCCCTAGGTGGCGCAGCGGTTTGGCGCCTGCCTTCGGCCTAGGGCGCGATCCTGGAGACCCGGGATCGAATCCCACATCGGGCTCCCAGTGCATGGAGCCTGCTTCTCCCTCTGCCTGTGTCTCTGCCTCTCTCTCTCTCTGTGACTATCATAAATAAATAAAAATTAAAAAAAAAAAAACAAAAAAACAAAAAAAAAAAAGGACTTTAAATCTTAACAGCCTTAAAAATAAATAAATAAATAAATAAATAAATAAATAAATAAATAAATAAATAAATAAATAAATAAATCTTAACAGCCTTGCCATTATAGCCGAATATTTTGATATAATGTACCTGGATCCTCATTTGTCAATCAGGAAAACCATAAACTTTATGTTTCACACTATTACAATTTTACTAATTCATTGCCTCAGTATAAACATTAAAAGTTTATATCTTCACATTCTAATCATCAATCCTCAATCTATATTCAATATATGTGATTAGGGTATAAACAATGTCCCCAGTTCCATGGCTGAACAAGAATTATATTGCTTTGCGAAACATGAAAGGTACATTGCTTACTTTACGTTTACATATTGTTATTTGGAAATAATCATTTTTCTCCTTTAATTAAGCTTTACTGCTCTGGGTTATATATACATCAACTGTTACAACAAAAGACTTTTGGCAGAAATATTACAAATGATCTTAAAAAAAAAAAAGAAATATTACAAATAAAATCCTTCCCCAAAAAATTAAAAGAAAAAAAATGATGGGCTCAAGTTCATGCTTCTAAAGACTGAAATGTCAGAACTGCTGTATTTCTGTTCATAAAAATGTCTGAGGAGTCTTGAGTAGCTCAGTCGGTTAAGCATTTGACTCTTGACTTCAGCTCAGGTCATGATCTCAGGATCGGTGAAACTGAGTCCAGCATCAGGTTCTGTGCTCAGCAGGGAGTATGCTTGAGATTCTCTCCCTATACCCACCCCCCCACTCACTTGCCCTCTCAAATAAATAAATAAATCTTTATTATTTTCTTTTTCAAGATTTTGCTTACTTATTTGACAAAGAAAGGAAGAAAGAGCATAAGCAGGCAGAGCAGCAGGCAGAAGGAAAGTGAGAAGCAGGCTCCCCGCGGAGCAGAGAGCCTGACATGGAGGTTGATCCCAGGACCCCATGACCATGACCCAAGCTGAAAGCAGATGCTTAAATGACTAAACTCAGGCACACCAATAAATAAAAAAAAATTTTTTAAAGTCTCGGGGCACCTAGCTGGCTGTTGGTAGAGCATGCTACTCTCAATCTCAGAGTCACAAGTTCAAGCCCCACAGTGGGTTTAATTTACTTTTTAAAATCTTTAAAAATACTAATTTTAAAAATCTTACTTAATGCTTAAGATATCCAGCAAGAAAACTCCAAAGATGATACTGAGAGTTTACAGAGCAAGCATAAGGTTAAAAAAAAAAAAAAAAAAAAAAAAGCTACTGACATCCTACGGAAAAACAGAGCCAGGGGCACCTGGTGGCTCTGACTCAGTGGGTTGGGCATCTGCCTTCTGCTCAGGTCATGATCCCAGGGTCCTGGGACTGAGCCCTGAGTTAGGCCCCTAGCTCAGCAGGAGAATCTGGTTCTCCCACCACCTCTGCACCTCCCCCCTGCTAATGCTCGCGCTCTCTCTCTCTCTCTCTCTCTCTCTCGTTCACTCACTCTTCCTCGAAATTTTTGAAGAAAAAAGAAAAACAGAGGCCAGAAAATACCTTAATAGATGTTATAATTCAACAAGTGTTCTTATATTAATTCTATATAAAACTTCTGAAGAGGGATCCCTGGGTGGCGCAGCGGTTTGGCGCCTGCCTTTGGCCCGGGGCGCGATCCTGGAGACCCGGGATCGAATCCCACGTCGGGCTCCCGGTGCATGGAGCCTGCTTCTCCCTCTGCCTGTGTCTCTCTGCCTCTCTCTCTCTCTGTGACTATCATGAATAAATAAATAAAATCTTAAAAAAAAAAAAAAAAAAAAAAAAAAAAAAAAAAAAAACTTCTGAAGACCGTGAATTCACAAATCAAAGTAACAGCTAAGTTATCAAAATAATTATCAACACCCTTAAAAACTGTTACCATCAACAAATTGTTAAAATTAATAAGGCAAGGAAGCTAAACTATAAAAAGCTACAACTTTAACATACTGTCACACAGGGAAATTCTATGTCCTTTCTTCTGGACACAGAGTTATGTGTAGTAAATAGAAATGCTTCGGCAATAAGCGCCCAGTTGCCAGACCAAAGGAATCCAGTTTACACTTGTGTTCCATCCCCTCTATCACTCTCCACCCACAAGAACTACTACCCTCAAACAGGTTCCAAGAGAATTCTTAGAATAGAAACAGACAAGAGCAAAAGATTCTAAAAATAATACAGTAGAAATTCAAACATAAATATCTCAGGTTCTTGAAGTGAAGGAAACACCAGGTTATTTCAATCTATTCAACCAAATTTTAAAACTCATATTTACCTAGCCTCATCCAGAGTAAATTAAAGATAGGATAGATTAATAGCAGGTAAGAAGCGCTACATTTTTTGACCTCTAAAAACACTATCAGCAAAATACCATATAAAGCTTTATCTCAAGTGCAGGAATAGTCTAAATTACTTGTTATATAAGGAAAGTAAGCCAGGAGAATAAACTAACTTGATTAAACTACAGACTTTCTCTTTAAAAGGGCTATTTTTAGAAAATGTTTTATTAACTGCTATTTTTTTCAAGGACTTTTTTAAAGATAAGATTACTTCAGTGAAACTGGCATTTTCAAGTGACTCTAGAGTTTAGAATAAACTGAAAATAGTTAACAACAGCCACTTGCACTTTTACCGAAGCATTTTTTCTTTTTTTCTCCCCCAGAACATGTTTTCAACACATGCTGAGAACTATGAAGATTTTGCTGAAAGCACCAACCACCAAAGTGGTCTTATCACTTTATTTAAGCTAGTATTACCAAGTGTCAGCACTGGAAGATAGCTCTAAAACCAGGAGGCTCACACAATGAGGTATCTCATCTACTGCATTAAAAAAAAAAAAAAAAATCTACATTCCAGAAACAGCAAAAATGAATGTCTCTTTTTCAAAGAGAATGTAATTATCTCAGACAACATGAATTAGTCAGCTAAGAGCTCAACTACTAAAAACAGACTATACAATTTATGTTCAAGAAGCAAGTCTCCATCAAGAATGCTCAGAGATACTCTTCACTCAGTCCTGAAATCAGAGGTGTTGGGACTATCTTAGGGAGGAACAGGGGTCCTTCATCTACATTAAAGATTTGACTCACTCATTTCACAAAAGCCTAAACTCTTAAGTAAAATAGTAACAGCAGGAAACACTTACTGTTTACTATGTGCCAGATACTATTGAAGACCTTTATATACACAGAATTAAGTCATTAACCTTCCCAACAACACTCAGGTACGTACTAATTACTTGCATTTTATAGACAGGAAGGTGAGATATACAGATTCGCAGCTAGCCAGGGGTAAAGCCAAGATTCAATCCCAGGTCATCTGGCTCCACAGCCACTACACTTTGCTGCAAAACCAGTGGTTCAATTGTAGATATACAAGATTCTACTTAGCTTCCTCTTCTTTGAAGTACGTAACTAGGGGATCCCTGGGTGGCTCAGCAGTTTAGCACCTGCCTTCAGCCCAGGGCGTGATCCTGGAGTCCCGGGATCGAGTCCCACATCAGGCTCCCTGCATGGAGCCTGCTTCTCCCTCTGCCTGGGTCTCTGCCTCTCTCTCTGTGTGTGTCTCTCATGAATAAATAAATAAAATTGAAAGAAGAAAAAGAGAACAAAACTAGTGTCAACATCACCTACATAGCTCATACTTGATATGATGGATCTGGTTCTGGGTCAGAATCTCAACTATCTCCACCACCTTTCAGATACCCACAGGTGCTCCCTTAGCTCTATACTGTTAGTTTTTTGTTTTTTTGTTTTTTTTTTTAAAGATTTTATTTATTTATTCATCATAGTCACAGAGAGAGAGAGAGGCAGAGACACAGACAGAGGGAGAAGCAGGCTCCATGCAGGGAGCCCGACGTGGGATTCGATCCCGGGTCTCCAGGATCGCGCCCTGGGCCAAAGGCAGGCGCCAAACCGCTGCGCCACCCAGGGATCCCCCTATACTGTTAGTTTTTATTATCAGTTCTGTTTCATTATTTCTATTTAACTTAAAATTTGTGTTCTTGCTTTTCGTATTAAGAAAATACCCATTGTGGGGATCCCTGGGTGGCTCAGCGGTTTAACGCTTGCCTTCAGCCCAGGGCATGGTCCTGGGATCCTGGGATCGAGTCCCACATCAGGCTCCCTTTATGGAGCCTGCTTCTCCCTCTACCTGTGTCTCTACCTCACTCTCTGTGTGTGTCTCTCATGAATAAATAAATGAAATCTTTTTTAAAAAATTAATAATTAAATTTAATTTAATAAAAAAGAGGGACGTCTGGGTGGCTCAGCGGTTGGGCAGCTGCCTTCAGCTTCGGTCGTGATCCCAGGATCTGGGATCAAGTCCCAAATTGGGCTCCTGAGAAGAGCCTGCTTCTCCCTCTGCCTATGTCTCTGCCTCTGTCTCTCATGAATAAATAAATAAATCTTAAAAAAAATAAAAATAAAATCTTAAAAAAAAAAAAAAAAAAGAATTTCAACGGATTTGGGAGGCCCAGAGCAGTCAACAAGAGGAACTCTACATCCCCAATCCAAGAGACCATAAAGCAGGCTAGGGTGCCAAAAAACTCTAGTATGAGACCCAACTCCATGCAACTAAACTGCTTGTGCCCTGCATGCCAGGAGCTGACCAAGCTAATACTTTTATTCTCCACAGCTGCTGAGGGCAGGGTCAAGCCTCAAGCAGCTGGTGAACAAGGTTTACTCCCCTACACCCAAGCTTCACTGACAGAGGAGCACAATATGCTCTGCTGTTCTGTGCATATAATCTGCCCATGAAAAAGATAAATGCTTGTGAACTCTGAACAACTACAGGACATCAGAAATTATTTGTTAAGTCCTATTTCCTCTTTCAGGTTACCTAAGGTCAAGGAGGAAAAAGTATGTATCTGTCCTATTCCTACACTGCTAAATTCTTGGCTCTGAACCCTGTTTTTCACCCAGAACCCCAGCTCAGCAGCTACCTTATTGCTATCTCTTGAAAACTCATTATTCATGATCAGTCTTAACCCCTTCTTTTAATAGCCCTTTCTCTCTCCTCCCAAAAAGGGAGGAAGGGACTATGCTACATAAGATTTCACAAGACCTATCAGGTTATAAATATACTATACTCTTAAAAAAAAATCCTATACTCTTAATTTACATTACATTCAAACAAGCACCCCCCCAAATGTCAAGATGATACCTTCCTTTAGAGGGCTACTACTCCACAGCCAAGAGAGTAAAGGGTCTATTTTATAAAGTAAAAATAAATTTTAATTATAAGACCAACTACAGGGACACCTAGGTGACTAAGTGGTTGAGCATCTGCCTTTGGCTCAGCATGATCCCATGGTCCGGGGATCAAGTCCCACATTGGGCTCCCTGCAAGAGCCTATTTCTCCCTCTGTCTCCGTCTCTGCCTCTGTCTCTCATGAATGAATGAATGAATGAATGAATGAATGAATAAATAAATAAATAAATAAATAAATAAATAAATAAATAAAATCTTTTAAAAAAAAAAACTATAACCAGATTAAATAGAATTTCTATAAATCATCCCTTTACCAGAACAAAATATTGATGCCTTCCTCATAAATTCAGTAGTAATTCTTATTGAACACAGACACATACAAACTCACTTTTTTCTTGCTCTATTTAGATTCTGTTTACCTTCTTATGGATTATTCTCTGGTCTTCCCCCCATCCCACCCAAATTTGTACCTCACCCATATACACAATGGCACAGCTACAATCTGCTTTCTGTTTTCAATTTCCACTTTTGAAATCTTCCAAGCTCCTCACAAGGCTCTAACAACATAGAATTATTGGATGGTATTATCTCCTGCCATGTTCTAATCCTGTAGTTGCACAGTGGGCCTTAGAAACCAATAAAATGTCAAAACAAGTTAGGAAGGGAAAAAAAAAAAAAAAAAGTTAAGAAATCCAAAAAAGCCGCTAGTCCATGAAATACTAGAAAGTCTCAACCCAGGTTTGTCAGCATCCTTAGTAGCTAAATACGCCATTCTACCCATGCCTAAATGTTAACAGGACTATCTCGAGAAGCATCAGCATTTCTAATTATCAAAGAAAGTTAAAGAATCTCGGAACAGGGCAGCCCTGATGGCTCAGCAGTTTGGCGCCACCTTCAGCCCGGGGTGTGATCCTGGAGACCCGGGATCGAGTCCCACATCAGGATCCCTGCATGGAGCCTGCTTCTCCCTCTGCCTGTGTCTCTGCCTCTCTCTGTCATGATTAAATAAATAAAATCTTAAAAAAAAAAAAAAAAAAGAATCTCGGAACAGTAGATCACTATCCATCACCACCCCTGACTGCACAGCTCAATCACTTGGGCAACTTCTAAAAAATGAAACCAAAATAAATACAAATAAAAATAAAAATAAATTTAAAATAAATAAATAAAATAAACAAACAATGAAACCAGGTTCTATTAAAATCAGAGCAGGTTCTATTAAAATCAGAGCTGTTCAGAATAGGACCCAGCTATCAATGGTCTTTTTTTAAAGTTCTCCCACGGGGACGCCTGGGTGGCTCAGCAGTTTAGCGTCTGCCTTCCACTCAGGGCATGATCCTGAAGTCCCAGATCAAGTCCCACATAGGGCTCCCTGCATGGATCCTGTTTCTCCCTCCGCCTATGTCTCTGCCTCTGTGTCTCTCTCATAAATAATAAAATCTTTTAGGGATCCCTGGGTGGCGCAGCGGTTTGGCGCCTGCCTTTGGCCCAGGGCGCGATCCTGGAGACCCGGGATCGAATCCCACGTCGGGCTCCCGGTGCATGGAGCCTGCTTCTCCCTCTGCCTGTGTCTCTGCCTCTCTCGCTCTCGCTCTCTCTCTCTCTCTCTCTCTCTCTGTGACTATCATAAAAAAAGAATAAAAAATAAATAAAAAAAAAATAAAATCTTTTAAAAAATTAAAAAATAGGGATCCCTGGGTGGCGCAGCGGTTTGGTGCCTGCCTTTGGCCCGGGGCGCGATCTTGGAGACCCGGGATCGAATCCCACGTCGGGCTCCCGGTGCATGGAGCCTGCTTCTCCCTCTGCCTGTGTCTCTACCTCTCTCTCTCTCTCTGTGACTATCATAAATAAATAAAAATTAAAAATATATATATATATTAAAAAATAAAGTTTTCCCAGTAGTTCCTAGAAAGTTGAACAAAGAATTACCATATGACCAAGCAATTCCACTTCTAGGTATATACCCAAGGGAATTGAAAACGTTTGCCCAGAAATGTGCACACGAACGTTCGTAGCAGCATTATGACAAAAAGTAGAAACCCAAATGTCCATCAACTGACAAATGGATAAACAAAGTGAGGTATATCCATACAACAGAATATTATTCAAGTAGTAAAAGGAACAAAGTTCTGGTGTGCCTGGCTGGCTGAGTCGGTGGAGCATCTGACTCGATCTGGCGTGGTAGATTGAAGCCCCATAGTGGGTGTAGACTGAACCCTGCACGGGGACCCTACACTGGGTGGAGAATCTCTCTGCCCTTCCCCACCATGCACATGCACTCTCTAATGAGTGAAAAAATGTTTTAAAAACTCTTTTTAGGGGGATCCCTGGGTAGCTAAGTGGTTTAGCACCTGCCTTTGGCCCAGGGCATGATTCTGGAGTCCCGGGATTGAGTCCCACATCAGGCTCCCAGCATGGAGTCTACTTTTCCTTCTGCCTGTGTCTCTGCCTCTCTCTCACTCTCTCTGTCTCTCAAGAGTAAATAAATTAAAAAATCTTAAAAAAAAAACAAAAAACAAAAAAAAACTAGGGATCCCTGGGTGGCGCAGCGGTTTGGCGCCTGCCTTTGGCCCAGAGCGCGATCCTGGAGATCCGGGATTGAATCCCACATCGGGCTCCCGGTGCATGGAGCCTGCTTCTCCCTCTGCCTGTGTCTCTGCCTCTCTCTCTCTCTCTCTCTCTCTCTGTATGACTATCATAAATAAATAAATAAATAAATAAATAAATAAACAAACAAACTATAAAAAATAATAAAATAATAATAAATAAAAACTTTTTAAAAACTATTAAATCTGGGGAATTCCTGGGTGGCTCAGTGGTTTAGTGCCTGCCTTTGGCCCAGGGTATGATCCTGGGGTCCTGGGATTGAGTCCCGAATAGGGCTTCCTGCATGGAGCCTGCTTCCACTCTGCCTGTGTCTCTGCCTCTCTCATGAATAAGTAAAATCTTAAAGAAAAAAAGAAAAAAATGTTAAATCTAGTTCATTTAGGGAGTATCCTTTAAGTGTTTTCTATTTGTTTTGCATCACTGTCATCCACTAGAAAAGGTTGTATCGGGCAGCGTGGGTGGCAGCGTGGGTGGCTCAGCGGTTTAGTGCCGCTTCGGTCCAGGGCGTGATCCTGGAGAGCCGGAATCAAGTCCCATGTCGGGCTCCCTGCATGGAGCCTGCTTCTCCCTCTGCCTGTGTCTGTGCCTCTCTCTCTCTCTCTCTCTCTCTCTCGAATAAATAAAATCTTAAAAAAAAAAAAAAGGTTGTATCATGCTTTTATCACACAACATTGATATACTACTATGTAAAAGACAATAATGTAATTATAGCATCTCAATTACCCTGTTCACCTGCACAATCTGGTATTATGGAACTATGAAAGAAAACTCTTGGGACACCTGGGTGGCTCAGTGGTTGAGCATCTTCCTTTGGCTCACATTGTAATCCAGGGTCCTGGGATCAAGTCCCATATCAGGCTCCCCACTGGGAGCCTGCTTCTCCCTCTGCCTAAATCTCTGCCGGTGTCTCTCATGAGCAAAAACATAAAATAAAAAGAAAACTCTTTAAGGGCCAAGATGGTTTTGGTTCCAACCCTTCCTAATACAAATGCCTTCTAAATGCAACACATATTTCCCTTCTTGAAAAATACAAACATGATTTAACTACTTTTGATTCTACATCAGTTATTGTAACCATGTGATGAGCAATGTAGGAAATCAGTCTTTTTTCATTTTTTTTTTATTTTTATTTTTTTTAAGTAAATTCTACGCTCAACATTAGGCTCAAACTCATGACCCAAGATCAAGAGTCGTATGCTCTACTGACTGAGTCAGCCAGGTGCCCCAGCCTGAATCTATTCTAACTCCAGGACATACAAAGGAACTTGCTTTCCTAAATAAGTCAATCATTGGCCTTTCTCTAATGTGGCACTATTTACATATCTGCATGACTTCCAGGCAGCATAGCATGGCTACTTTTCAAAAATAGTTTCTTCTTGGGCAGCCCCGGTGGCGCAGCGGTTTAGCGCTGCCTGCAGCCCGGGGTGTGATCCTGGAGACCCAGGATCGAGTCCCACATCGGGCTTCCTGCATGGAGCCTGCTTCTCTCTCTGCCTGTGTCTCTGCCTCTCTCTTAACTCTCTCTGAATGAATAAATAAATAAATCTTAAAAAAAAAGTTTCTTTTTTTGTTTTCTTCCAAAAATAGTTTCTGAACCCAAGGACAACGCAATGTTTCAAATTGTCATTTATTTTTAAATTATCTGCACTGGGGCGCCTGGGTGGCTCAGTTAAGCATTCGACTCTCGATTTTCGCTCAGGTCATGATTACAGGGTCGTGAGATTGAGGCCCATGTGGGGTTCCACACAGAGCATGGAGTCTACTTAAGATTCATTCTCTCTCAAGACGCCTGGGTGGCTCAGCAGTTGAGTGTCTGCCTTTGGCTCAAGGGGTGATCCTGGGGTCCTGGGATCAAGTCCCACATTGGGCTCCCTACAGGGAGCTTAGCTCTCCCTCTGTGTCTCTCATGAATAAAATATTAAAAATAGTAAATAGGGATCCCTGGGTGGCGCAGCGGTTTGGCGCCTGCCTTTGGCCCAGGGCATGATCCTGGAGACCCGGGATCGAATCCCACGTCGGACTCCCGGTGCATGGAGCCTGCTTCTCCCTCTGCCTGTGTCTCTGCCTCTCTCTCTCTCTGTGACTATCATAAAAAAAAAAAAAAAAAAAAAAAATAGTAAATAAATCTGCATTATTTCTAACACTCATCCGGGGGTGGGGGGCTTTCCACCAACTCTATTTATATAGAGTAGCTTTTTTTTTTTTTTAATTTTATTTATTTATTCATGAAAGACACACAGAGAGAGACACAGGCAGAGACACAGGGAGAGACAGAAGCAGGCTCCATGCAAGGAGCCTGATGTGGGACTTGATCCCGGGTCTCCAGGATCACACCCCGGGCTGCAGGCAGCACTAAACCGCTGTGCCACCGGGACTGCCCTATATAGAGTAGCTTAAGCCTTCAAAACTCTTTAGCACATTGCATAATGACTTCGAAAATTGCTTGAGGGATCCCTGAGTGGCGCAGCGGTTTGGCGCCTGCCTTTGGTCCAGGGCGCGATCCTGGAGACCCGGAATCGAATCCCATCCCACGTCGGGCTCCCTGCATGGAGCCTGCTTCTCCCTCTGCCTGTGTCTCTGCCTCTCTCTCTCTCTCTCTGTGACTATCATAAATAAAAAAAAAAGAAAAGAAAGAAAATTGCTTGAGTGATTAAAAGAAATAACTTTACCCAATAGCTAGCATCCACTTATGTCAGCATGCATTTTATCGAGAAGGAAGAAAGAGGAAAAAAAGAAGAGGGCCCTATTTCCTGAGTATTAACAAAAAATGGTAATAAATTGCCAAGTGAATGTTCCCATCTCAAATTCCCCCTAACCCTACTTTAATGTAGCTCTTTCCCAACCATGTTCAGCTGCACTAGTCCCACCTATCCTCTCTGGAGAGAATCAAGTGAAGTCTCAAGAGTCATTAGAACAGGAAAGACTTAATATCAACAATAGTCTTCGTCTGTAATAAAGACAGACATGTTTTTGTTTTTTGGAGGCTTCATGTGGGGTTTGAACTTACATGCTCTACCAAATGAACCAGCCGGGAGGCCCAAGATAGATGTGTTTTTATAAATTTTTTTGTCTTCACATCCTCACTCTCATTCCACCCCAACCCTCCAGCTCCACATCCAGAGCAAGATTAATTTCTCATTAGTGGCTCTGTCCCAAAGCCTTCCAAGGTAAAGGGTATGCAGGGTAGTTGCCTTCTTTTGGCTTATTTCCTCTTCCTAAGACAGAAAGGGGAAGAAAGATGTCAAACCATAGGCTAACTGACCTCACCATCCTTGGGGATACAAATTCAATAAAGCAAATATTTCTTTCAGTCAAGTCATATTACTACAACCAGTCACAAAAATCAAGAACCTTTTATTCTTGATACTCTAAGCCAAAACATTACCTAAACTGTCAGTTTAACTTATTTCTTATTTTCAAGCACAGAAAAGCAGTAACAACGGTTAATGCAGATAAAACCTCCAAATTCCAAGGTGTGACAAGAACTTCAAGAAATATCCCATATGTATCAACACTCAAAAATGTTACCTAGTTCAACTTATAATTACTTGAAAGTTTCAGTTCATAGCTCACCTTAATTTATTGTTTTGGCTTCAGATAAAGTGGCATCTCTGCTAACCATTCGCATATAGTAAATTAGATTTACTGCTTAAAATGATTACATCCCAACCATACTTTCACTACAGACAAAACTTTACAAATCTCCAATTCTTACCATAGATAAGCAAAACTATTTCAAGTTATTCTCATTTTTCACACCTCTGCATAAACCATTTAAACATTTGATACTTGTTATACACAAATATTTCACAACTGATTTATAAAATTTCAATATACCCATTATTTTTAACAATTTTATTTATTTATTCATGAAAGACACAGAAAAAGGCAGAAACAATAGGCAGAGGAAGAAGCAGGATCCCTACAGGGAGCCCAATAATGGTGCTGATCCCAGGACCCTAGGATCACGACCTGAGCCAAAGGCAAATACTCAACCACTGAGACACCCAGGTGCCTTCAGTATATCCATAAAACTATGGTAAGACAGCTATAACATCTCTAGCTATTACCGTAAACCAAAAATATACTGATTTTTAAGCACTTCAGACCCACAGTTTTTCATTACAGTTCTCCAACCTTCCTCATGAATCCAGAATATAATCTGAGTTGTTTAAAAAAAAAAAGTATTTATTCTAGTGAGAACTTTATTACCATTTCACTCATGCCAAAAGCAACTTTAAAAATGTCAGTTACCTAAAGAATGTATCTATCAAAACATAGTCATGAAATCCATTCCAATGTTAATACATCTGTCACTTATACACCAGGCTCAGTTTTCATTCAAATACCAGATTCCTTAATAAGGAAATCTACCACTACTATTGAGAAAATATTCCCTATCCTTTCCCTTCTCTCAAGTATGTGTTTAAAAACCTGCTCAACCATTCCCTACAACCACATTAATCTAAAAACAAAGGCTTACAAAATAATTTTCCAAGCACTCTGGGAAACTGCATGTTCTATCTTGTAAGCAATGACTACTTCAGCTGTATATCTCAAGAAGAATACACTCACTGCCTCCACTTCCTCACTAAACAATTCCCTTTTAGATCCCTGGGTGGCTCGGCGGTTTAGCACCTGCCTTCAGCCCAGGGCGTGATCCTGCAGTCCTGAGATCGAGTCCCACATCAGGCACCCTGCATGGAGCCTGTTTCTCCCTCTGCCTGTCTGTCTCTGTCTCTCATGAATATATAAATAAAATCTTTAAAAAAAAAAAAAAAAAACACCTCCCTTTTAGTCTGGTGTCCCTCACCATCTCATACAAACAGGAAAAATGCTATTCCCCAGGTCACTGACCTCCACATGTCAAAATCTTTTTTAATTTTTTTTCAAAATATTTTTTCTATTCTCATTCTTTCACTTGTCTCTGGCATTCAACACATTTCATAATTTTATTCCCTTGACTTCTCAGACACCATACCATCCTTGTCTTTAGGAATAAGTTATGTAGCCCTTGTCCAGTATGACTTTTGCTATGTCAGGGTCACATACATAACCCAGCAGTTATAAGGTACCTTTATCAATAATAATATCAATAATTGCCTCCTCTCTAGTTCACAAAAACTTCATGCCCTTTTTTGCTTGTCTGAACTACCTTAACTGTGAAACTGATTCCAAAGTAGCCTGTTTAATCTTCTAGAATACTGCTAAAATCCATAATCTTCTGTTTACAAATCAACTCCTTAGTAAAATACAAGCTCTTTATTCCTTTGTGATTCCTATACTTTGTCAAATTGGCCTTGCCATTCTCCCAAACTGCACCTACTTTTTTGTCTCCACCTTCCACAGGCATGTTTTTTTCAACAGCATACTGAATATAACCCCATTTTTTTATTTTCTGTCCCTTAATATAAACAGCAATTACTCTCTACTTGATGTCCACAACTCCATGGCATTTTAGGGTCACTTAACAATATACTAAAGAGCCTAACAGCAGTTTGAGTTCTTAAGTGTAATTTTCACGTAATTTTATAGCTTTCTTCTGACTCTGTTCTCACAGTGTGCTATCAATTTCCACTTCTCAGTGCTATGTGCCTGACCTCCTCTTAGAAAGCACCTAAATTGGCAGAGGGCTTAGAGATCAGCTCACCATGCCGACTAAACCAGCTAGTAAAATCAGAATGAAAAACTAAAGCAAAGGCAGCATTTCTTTTAAACCACAGAAATCTAATCCAACTAAATGTCTAACTAAACCCCAACATATAAAATAGAAGCAGGATGCCTGGCTGGCTCAGTCAGTAGAGTATGTAACTCCTGGGTTGTAAGTTCAAGCCCCACGCTTGGGCATAGAGCTTAATTAATTAGGTAAATAGATGAAAATAAAAGTAAAATGGGACCTAGTGGAACCAATCACTGGAGTGTAAGGGCTCCACCTGGATCTCCATCCCTTCATTTTCCATGCAGTGCAAAACCCAAAGCTTATGTACCACAAATGTGGACATTGTTTGACTTATCTAGCACTTGGCTATATTCCCAGACAGCAGTATTTCAGACAGGTAAAGTAGTACAGTATTATGATTAAGGGGACAGGTTGGGGGTGGGGAGGGGCAGCCAAGAACAAAGGTTTGGCAGTCACACAGACCTGCATTCTACAAATTACTAGATTAGGTAACCTTGACCAAACACTTTACTCTTCTCAAGCCTATAAGGAGCACCAAACAAAAAATGTACTTCAAATGCTTAGTCTACATCCTAATAGCTACCATAAAAACTAGTGACTATAGTATTAATGTTCATAGACTTTTGTTTCTGCCATTTAATTTCAAAATACTGCCTATTCAAACAATTTAAATAACTTTACTGAGGAACAGCAAATACCATAATGTTCACCCTTTTTAAGTGTAAAAAATTATATGATTTTTAGTATTTACCGACTATACAACTATCACTGCAGACCAAATACACTTCAATAAAATCCGCTATGACACTGGTTGTTTCTTTGTTCCACAGATGGCTAGGCTGTCACAGTATATAAACTGGTTCATGGTACACTAGGTATATCCCAATACAGCTGGGATCTTCTGGTAAAGGAGATAAGCATTAGAACAATTAAATAGCTTAACCTGTCTTTAAAAAAAACTTCTGTAGTAAAAGGCCTATATTAACTAACAAGATTTTTATTCTTGTAATCACCACCTGAACTATTCTGTAATATACAGAAGGTATTTTCCCAACATCACCTTAGCACTCCCAATCACAAAGAATTAAAGATACTAAATAGGCAGCCCCAGTGGCCCAGCGGTTTAGCGACGCCTTCAGCCCAGGGTGTGATCCTGGAGACTCGGGATCCAGTCCCACATCAGGGTCCCTGCACAGAGCCTGCTTCTCCCTCTGCCTCTGTCTCTCCCTCGCGCACACGCACACTTTCTCTGTCATGAATGAATAAATAAAATCTTAAAAAATAAAAAAGAGGGCAGCCCGGGTGGCTCAGCGGTTTTAGCACCTGCCTTCAGCCCAGGGCGTGATCCTGGAGACCCGGGATCGAGTCCCAAGTCGGGCTCCCTGCATAGAGCCTGCTTCTCCCTCTGCCTGTGTCTCTGCCTCTCTCTCTCTGTGTGTCTCTCATAAATAAATAAAATCTTAAAAAAAAAAAAAAAGATACTAAATAAACTGAAGAAAAAAATAAATAAAAAATAAAAATTATAAATAAATAAACTGAAGTACCAAAGCTAAGAATTTAAGAGGTCCTCTGGTTTCCAACTCAAAGAAGTGTTTCACCAAATAATCAATATGCCAGGAAATGAGACCCTAAATGGAAAAAAACTGAGACATTCAACAAGTTACTATAAAAAGCTGACCCGGGGGGGCACCTGTGGTTGGCTCAGTGGTTGAGCATCTGCCTTTGGCTCAGGTCATGATCCCATGGTCCTGGGACGGAGTCCGGCATCAGGCTCCCCAAATGCAGCCTGCTTCTTTCTCTGCCTACATCTCTGCCTCTCTATCTCTCATGAATAAGTAAATAAAACATTAAAAAGAAAGGGGGGGGGGATCCCTGGGTGGCTCAGCGGTTTAGCACCTGCCTTCGGCCCAGGGCGTGATCCTGGAGACCCGGGATTCAGTCCCACATCGGGCTCCCTGCATAGAGCCTGCTTCTCCCTCTGCCTGTGTCTCTGCCTCTCTCATGAATAAATAAATAAATAAATAATCTTAAAAGAGAGAGAGAGAGAGAGAATAAAGAAAAAGAAAAAGAAAAAGAAAAAGAAAAAGAAGAAGAAAAGAAAAAAAGAAAAGAAAAGAGAAGAGAAGAGAAGAGAAGAGAAGAGAAGAGAAGAGAAGAAAAGAAAAGAAAAGAAAAGAAAAGAAAAGAAAAGAAAAGAAAAGAAAAGAAAAGAAAAGAAAAGAAAAGAAAAGGGATCCCTGGGTGGCGCAGCGGTTTAGCGCCTGTCTTTGGCCCAGGGCGCGATCCTGGAGACCCGGGATCGAATCCCACATCGGGCTCCCCGTGCATGGAGCCTGCTTCTCCCTCTGCCTGTGTCTCTGCCTCTCTCTCTCTCTCTCTCTCTCTCTGTGACTATCATAAATAAATAAAAATAAAATAAAATAAAAGAAAAGAAAAGAAAAGAAAAGAAAAGAAAAGAAAAGAAAAGAAAAGAAAATCAATCGACCCAGGAAAGAAGGAAAGAAAGGAGGAAAAAGGAAAAGAAGGAAAAGAAGGAAAAGGGGAAGAAAGGAAGAGAAAGAAGAGAAAAGGAAAAAAAAAGAAAAAGAAAAAGAAAAACTGACCCAGGGATGCCTGGGTGGCTCAGTTAGTTAAGCATCTGCCTTGGGCTCAGGTCATGATCTCAGGGTCCTGGGATTGACCTCCGAGTAGAATCAGACTCCCTGCTCTCCCTCTCCCTAAGCCCCTCTCCCTTGCTCATGCTCTCTCTCCAACTCAAATAGATAAAACTTAAAGGAAAAAAAAAAAAAAAAAGTTGACCAAAAAAATAATATGACTAAGTTATAGTAAGAGTAACTTGGGGTGCCTGGCTGGCTTAGTCAGAGGAATATGCTACTCTTGATCTTGTGGTCCTGAGTTTGAAACCCACATTAGGCATAGGCTTCACTTGTCATAAATAAATAGAATAGAGAAACTTAGTTTCTCTTGGGATACCTGGCTGGCTCAAGTCTGTACAACACGAGACTCTTGATCTCAGGGTTATAAATTAAAGCCCCATGTTGGGGGATCCCTGGGTGGCGCAGCGGTTTGGCGCCTGCCTTTGGCCCAGGGCGCGATCCTGGAGACCCGGGATCAAATCCCACGTCGGGCTCCCGGTGCATGGAGCCTGCTTCTCCCTCTGCCTATGTCTCTGCCTCTCTCTCTCTCTCTCTCTGTGACTATCATAAATAAATAAACATTTAAAAAAAAAAAATAAAATAAAGCCCCATGTTGGGATTACAAAATAAATAAATAAAAATAAAAACTTAAAAAAATGAAATAAGGGCACCTAGGTCACTCTGTCAGTTAAGTGGCTGCCTTCACTCAGGTCATGATCTCAGGGTCCCCCATGATCTCAGAATCAAGCCCACATAGGGCTCCCTGCTCAGCAGTCTGCTCCTCCCCCTGCTTGTAGGCACTCTCACTAGCTCTCAAAGAAATAAAAATCTTTTTTTCAAAGATTTTATTTATTTATTCATGAGAGACAGAGAGAGGGGCAGAGACACAGGCAGAGGGAGAAGCAGGCTCCCCAAAGGGAGCCTAATGTGGGACTCAATCCCAGGAGGCCGAGATCACGCCCTGAGCTGAAGGCAGACGCTTAACCACTGAGCCACCCAGGCATCCAAAATATTTTAATAAATAAATAACATAGTTTCTGTTTTACTGGCTGGTACAAATAAACTACCAATCATGGCCAAACAAAAGATACAATACAGTAATCACAATAATAGCAAAATCTAACAAAACTGAACTATGGACACAAAATTCTGGGTGGGTTTGTTTTTTTGTTTTGCTTTGTTTTGTTTTTTTTTTAAAGGAGGCTCCACTCCAGCATGGAGCCTAACGCAGAGCTTGAACTCACACTGAAATCAAGGCCTGAGATGAGGGACACCCGGGTGGCTCAGCGGTTGAGCACCTGCCTTTGGCCCAGAGTGTGATCCTAGAGCCCCAGGATCAAGTCCCGTGTCAGGCTCCCTGCATGGAGCCTGCTGCTTCTCTCTGCCTGTCCCTGCCTCTCTCTCTGTGTGTCTCTCATGAATAAATAAAATCTTAAAAAAAAAAAAAAAAAAAAGACGTGAGATGAAATAAACAGATGCTTAACTGACCAAGCCCCCAGGCGCCTTTTCATTATTTTTCAAATATTTTAAAGATTTTATTTATTTAAGAAAGAGTGAGAGACAGAGCAAGCTTAAGTCTGAGCAGCGGGAGAAACAGAGTGGGAAGGACACCTGGGTGGCTCAGCCGTTTAGTGCCTGCCTTCAGCCCAGGGAATGGTCCTGGGATCGAGTCCCACATCGGGCTACCTGCATGGAGCCTGCTTCTCTCTGTGTCTCTGCCTCTCCGTGTGTGTCTCTCATGAATAAATAAATAAAATCTTAAGAAAAAAAAAAGAAAGAAAGAAAGAGTGGTAAAGAGAATCTGGAGCAGACTCCATGCTGAGCCCAGAGCCTAAAGTGGAGCGCATGACCCTGAGATCATGACCTGAGCTGAAACCAAGAGTTACACCCTTAACCAATTCTATCACCCAGGTGCTCCTCAAAGATTTCATTAAGTAATCTCTATGCCCAATCTGGGGCTCAAACTCACAATCCCAAAATCAAAACATGCACCACTAAGCCAGCCAGGCACCTCTGAAATTCAAAGTGTTGGAATCCCTGGGTGGCGCAGCGGTTTAGCGCCTGCCTTTGGCCCAGGGTGCGATCCTGGAGACCCGGGATCGAATCCCACATTGGGCTCCCAGTGCATGGAGCCTGCTTCTCCCTCTGCCTATGTCTCTGCCTCTCTCTCTCTCTCTCTCTCTCTCTCTCTCTGTGTGACTATCATAAATAAATAAAAATTTAAAAAAATAAAAAAATAAAATTCAAAGTGTTTTAACAAGAGAAGTAATTATAACCAGTAATTTGGCCATTATTGATCCTATAAAAATACAGGAAAAGTAAGGATCAGTCTCCCACTGGTTCAAGGAAGTCTCCTCAATATCCAGATTCAACCAATAGTGCTTTCCCTCTGTTGCTCCCAAAAGGATTCTGACTCCTAACTGCATTGTGTCTACTTGTCTTCCCATCAGAATGTAAGCACCTAGAGAACAGGGACAGTGCATTATGCATCTGTATCAGTAGCTTTTAATAGTTGCTGACAAGTAGCAACATTAAAGCTTTGTTCAGCTGAACATCTATGAGCATTTCAGTAACAACTATCACTCAGACCTTACCTGGCTTAACCTACACTGACCATTTCACAGAAATAAAATGCCATGAGAATTTACTTTCTAAAGTTTTTATTTATGTAATAGTTTACTCTTATTCCCACACATCAAAAGGACTTTCCATATTTTTTTCAAAACCTGGGGTCTATACAAGATTAACAAGATACATAGAATATTCTTTGTCTTTCTAACAGCTCAAAAAAGTTAACACTTATCCTATGATAAACTGCAATTTACTTAACACTAGCAAGAATTATCTAAACTAAGTACCAGCAGTAGTTATCATATAATCTGACTGGCAATTATGCGTGATAAATGACAAAATAGTCACTTAAGTGGATTATCATTCAATATTATAGTTCAGTGACAATACTTAAATAGGGTAAAACAAACAACAGTAACAAAAGTTACCAAAGACATTTTGTGAACTGGGAAATATGTGAATTTTATCAGATATTGATATTATTCATTATACACATATATTATTAAATATTCACTTTCCTAGGTAGGATTAGGTTATTGTTACTTGTAAGAGAAGTTCTTTATTGCAAAGAGATGCTTGCTAAGGAAATATTTAGGTATAAATATCCAGATGTTTCACTTTACTTTCTAAACATTTAGCCTCAAAAGATAATGGGCACAGTAGAGAGAGAAGTCAATGTAGCAAAATATTAAGTAGTCACTCAAGGTCAAAGGTATACATGTGTTCATAATGCTTAGCTTTCATAAATCAGAAAAATATTAGATAAAAAAGTTGGAGGAGGGACGCTTGGGTGGCTCACCAGTTGAGCATCTGACTTAGGCTCAGGGCATGATCCTGGAGTCCCAGGATCAAGTCCCACGTGGGGCTTCCTGCATGGAGCCTGCTTCCTCTGCCTAGGTCTCTGCCTCACTCTCGGTGTCTCTCATGAATAAATAAATCTTTAAAAATAAAGTAAAATAGGGATCCCTGGGTGGCGCAGCGGTTTGGCGCCTGCCTTTGGCCCAGGGCACGATCCTGGAGACCCGGGATCGAATCCCACATCGGGCTCCCGGTGCATGGAGCCTGCTTCTCCCTCTGCCTATGTTTCTGCCTCTCTTTCTCTCTCTGTGACTATCATAAATAAATAAAAATTTTAAAAATAATAGTAATAAAGTAAAATAAAAAGTTGGAGAAACCAAACAGAAGAATCAAAACTGCAAAAAGAAAAGCAAAACAATAAAGACAAGGCAAGTAAAAGGTTTTGATGGCAGAAATATTTACAAAGTATCCATAATTATAATCAACAATGAGTCTCCATGCTCCAGTTTAAAGAAAAGTTGGGGGATCCCTGGGTGGCGCAGCGGTTTGGCGCCTGCCTTTGGCCCAGGGCGCGATCCTGGAGACCCGGGATCGAATCCCACGTCGGGCTCCCAGTGCATGGAGCCTGCTTCTCCCTCTGCCTGTGTCTCTGCCTCTCTCTCTCTGTGTGACTATCAAATAAAAATTAAAAAAAAAAAAAAATTTAAAGAAAAGTTGGTAGGATATATTAGCAAAGCAAAATCCAGCTGTGTTATGTTCATAAAAGATGTATCTAAAACATCCCACTACAATTGCCATAAACATTTAAAAATTAAAGCAATACTAAATGTAGATAAGGATGTGGAACCCTGTATCAATACAGTCTCAAGAATTAAGTTCTAATGTCTAAGGTACTCATTGTATGTATGAATTAAACTACTTGTAGAGGGGCAGCCCTGATGGCGCAAGCCTGCAGCCCAGGGCATGACCCTGGAGACCCTGGATGGAGTCCCAAGTCAGGAAGGCTCTCTGCATGGGGTCTGCTTCTCCCTCTGCCTGTGTCTCTGCCTCTCTCTCTGTCTCTGTGTCTATGAATAAATAAATAATCTTTATAAAAAAAATAAAATAATCTACTTCTAGATAATCCAGGCTTCTAGAATAAGTTATGTACATCCTCAAGAGAACTGAAGAAATAATCACTCAATTTTCTAAGTTCTGGGACGCCTGGGTGTCTCAGCGGTTGAGCATCTGCCTTTGGCTCAGGGTGTGATCCCGGAGTCCCAGTATCGAGTCCCACATTGGGCTCCCTACGTGGAACCTGCTTCTCCTTCTGCCTAGGTCTCTGCCTCTCTCTCTCTCATGAATAAATTAAAAAAAAAAAAAAAAAACTCTTTAATTTTCTATGTTCCGTAGTTAAGATGAAGAGCTTCATTAGAAGTGTTAAAACAGTTTGGGATCATCAAGCAAAGTTACACATACTCTACACACAACCCAGAAACTTCTCTCAGTTACATAGTCTTGAGAAATCAGTTTGTTTGTCTTGGGGAGGGGGGGTGGATCAGGTTGTGCAAGTATTCACAAAGAGACAAGTAAAATTTCTAATCACAAAAAAACACTAACATCCATCACAATAGAATAAGATGTGACATAGCCTTACAAGGGAGTACCATACTACTAAAAATGACTGACAGTAAGAACGAACATGAATGAATCTAAAACACTGAAGAGTGAAAGAATTATCAAAATCATACAATTCCATTTAAAACAAGATTGAGGGGGGCATGGCTGACGTCATAGAGCACGAGACTCGACCTCAGGGCTATTTGAGCCCTACATTGTGGGTAGAGTTTACTCTGAATAAATCAAGATTGAAAATAGGCAATATTAAAAAAAAAAAAAGAAAAGAAAATAGGCAATATTAACTACGTATTATTTATGGATTATATGGAATGGAAATTATTCTAAAAAATAATTTAAAAATGACATAAGACTTTGTAAGAGGGACGCCTGGGTGGCTTAGTGGTTGAGCATCTGCCTTCGGCCTAGGGCGTGATCTTGGGGTCCCAGGATTGAGTCTGACATCAGGCTCCCTGCATGGAGCCTGCTTCTCTCTGCCTATGTCTCTGCCCCACTCTCTGTGTTATTCGAATAAATAAATAAATAAATAAATAAATAAATAAATAAATAAATAAATAAATAAAAGATTTTGAGAGAGACAGGACAAGCAGGGGGAGCAGCAGGCAGAGCAGGAGAAGCATGCTCCCCATTGAGCAGGGAGCTTGACGTGGGGCTCAGTCCTAGCACCATGGTATCATGACCTGAGCCAAAGGCAGAGAGATGCCCAACCAACTGAACCACCCCCCCAGAAAGAAAAAAAATGTAAAAAAACAAACTCAAAATATAGAGTAATGGTTACCTCTGGGAAAGAGGGAAAGGAATGCCTCAGGAAATGACAGGGAGCTTTTAGGTAACAGTAATTCTGTATTTCTCGGCTAGTCATTTCATTCTTTTTTTTTTTTAAGATTTTATTTTTTTTATTTATTCATGAAAGACAGAGAGAGAGAGAGAGAGAGAGAGGCAGAGAGAGAAGCAGGCTCCATGCAGGGAGCCCAACATGAGACTCGACCCCGGGACTCCAGGATCACACACCCTGGGCCGAAGGCAGGCACTAAACCACTGAGCCACCCAGGCTGCCCTAGTCATTTCATTCTTGTTTTTGAAAACTCTACATGTCTTTTCATACCTCATATACCTTCTTTGGTAATATATTCTCTATTTCTCAATAAAAAATCATTAGGTAAAAAAAAAAATCATTAAGTATAAAATTATTATTCCACTTTAAGCATATGCTTTACATAAAAGGGAAAAAAAGGATTTCTGGGATGCCTAGATGGCCAAGTTAAGCGTCCCAACTCTAGGTTTTGCCTTGGGTCATGATCGTGGGCTCATGGGATGGAGCCCCAAGTCAAGCTCTGTGGAGTGTGCTTGAGATTCTCTCTTTCCCTCTCCCCACCCTTCCCATGACTCATGCTCTCTTTCTAAAATAAACAAATCTTGGAACCAGGGTGGCTCAGCAATTGGGCACCTGCCTTCAGCCCAGAGCATGATCCTGGAGACCCAGGATCAAGTCCCACATTGGACTCTCTGCATGGAGCCTACTTCTCTTTCTGTGTCTCTGCCTCCCTCTCTGTCTCTCATAAATAAAATCTTTAAAAAATAAAATAAAATAACCTTTAAAAAAGGATTTCTACTAAAATGGTAAACCATGATTAATTTTTCTTTAGATTTTCTCAAATTTTCTAAAGTAGGTTTTCTTACTTAAAACAGTATCGGTTAGCCTGATCCTAAAATCTCTCATACAATGGAAATTTCAGAAGCAGAGGAACAAACTGATTTGGTCTAAAAGCAATAAATGTAAGGCCTGTCATAAACCCAGTCTTTTTTTTCCTAGACCCTATTTCAGCTAAATTTCTTTTTTTTTAAGCCCCCTTGTTCTCTCATGTAATGATTTGACAATGCCAAACACTATCAGCAAATGAAAAATCACACCCTTCAAAGAGCACACATGACAACAAGGTAGACCCACAATACAGGTAGCACTACGTGCCTTGCCCAAGCCCGTGAAGTTGTTTTAGGTTTTCATCCACCTGCTTGGAAAGCAGCAGGATTATGTGGCAAGTACAGTCAGGTCTACAACTTCCTCAGTTGAGACTGAGTGTTGATAGTGTTTTGTATGAGGATCAAAGAGGAGGCAGAAATACAAAATAGAGACAAAACACAGGGAAGAGAAAAATATAAGAAAGATACCATTAACAAGATGCAACTGAGCTTCTAAAAGTCTTCATACAGGCAGCCCAGTGGCTCAGTGGTTTAGCATCGCCTTTGGCCCAGGGCCTGGTCCTGGAGACCTGGGATCGAGTCCCGCATCAGGCTCCCTGCATGCAGCCTGCTTCTCCCTCTGCCTGTGTCTCTGCCTATCTCTGTGTTTCTCATGAATAAATAAAATATTTAAAATAAAAAAGTCTTCATACATATAATATCTAGGACTGATCTAATGAGAAGATTGAGACCACATGAAAAAAGTTTGAGCAATGTCCAATTATTGGCTTGTGTACATACAGTATAACTTTATTCTCTTTAAAGATTTATTTGAAAGAAAGAGCACACTCATGTGCTGCACAAGCACTGGGGGTGGGGGGATAGAATTTTCAAGCAGACTCCCCACTGAGCTCAGAGCTAGACACTGGATATGGGAGCTAGGTCCCCCGACCCATGAGATCATGACCTGAGCCAAAACCAGGAGTCAGATGCTCAATAGACTGAGACACCCAGGTGCCCCCATACAATTTAACTTTTTTTTTTTTTTAATGTTTTATTTATCTATTCATGAGAGACAGAGAGAGAGAGGCAGAGAGACATAGGCAGAGGGAGAAGCAGGCTCCATGCAGGGAGCCCGACGTGGGATTCAATCCCGGGTCTCCAGGATCACGCTCTGGGCTGCAGGCGGCGCTAAACCGCTGAGCCACCAGGGCTGCCCACAGTTTAATTTTAAATGAGAAAGTTCCTACGTTCCATCTTAACTTAAAAACAGGTAATAGGGGGATCCCTGGGTGGCTCAGCAGTTTAGCACCTGCCTTCGGCCCAGGGCATGATCCTGGAGTCCCGGGATCGAGTCCCACATCGGGCTCCCTGCATGGAGCCTGCTTCTCCCTCTGCCTGTGTCTCTGCCTCTCTGTCTCTCTCTCTGCCATCTCTCATGAATAAATAAAATCTTTTAAAATAAATAAATAAAAATAAAAACAGGTTAATAGTAACACTATATTAACAGCAAGAAACAAGGCTGCAGCAAAAGTAAGCTTGGAACCAAATCCAAATGAAATTCTCTATAAATCTTTGAAAATCTTCTCCCAACGAAATTTTAAGTTTTAGGACAGCCCGGGTGGTGCAGCGGTTTAGCGCTGCCTGCAGCCTAGGACGTGATCCTGGAGACCCTGGATCAAGTCCCAGGTCAGGCTCCCTGCATGGAGCCTGCTTCTCCCTCTGCCTCTCTCTCTCTCTCTGTCTCTATGAATAAATAAATAATCCTTAAAAAAATAAGTAAATAAATAAATTATAAAAAAAGAAATTTTAAGTTTTAGACCCAATACACGTTCTATTACTTTCAGAGTTCCAAAACGAAGAAAAACAAGCTACACATTCCTAACAACTTTTCATAGAATTCTACGTAGTCTTAAACACCTACTTTTATCCAAGCTTCATTTCGTAAATTAATTCCAAATATTTATACAATTCATTTCATCACTCAGTGTGAAAATGAGTTATCTGAAAATTAAAACTCATTCTGGCATACACACTGCATTGACAACAAACTCACAAACGTGGTCTTCAAAAACCTATGACAAAAATTTTTTAACTCCGATTATTTACTTTTTAAGATTTTTAAGTCATTTCTACACCCAACATGTTTAGAGAACCCACAATCCCAGACGCCTGGGTGGCTCAGTGGCTGAGTGTCTGCCTTTGGCTCAAGGAGTGATCCCAGAGTCCCATATCAGGCTCCTTGCATGGAGCCTGCTTCTCTGCCTGTGTCTCTGCCCCTCTCTGTGTTTCTCATGAATAAATACATAAAATCTTAAATAAAATTTGAAAAAATTAAAAATACAGGGCATGCAGCATCTTTGAGAGAAACACTGTAAAGAACACTAAGAAATACTTTAAAAGGGAGGGTAGGAAATATCAGTTTATGCAGTTTGCATATCTGTCGAAACAAATCTGATTGGGAGGCACCTGGGTGGCTCAGTGGTTCAGTTAAGCATCTGACTCTTGATTTTGGCTCAGGTCATGATCTCAGGGTCGAGATGGAGCCTCCTGTTAGTCATGCTCAGCTAGGAATCAACTTGAGTCTCTCTCTCCCTCTGTCCCGCCAAACACACCCCCAGCAAACTCTAAATACTTTTAAAAATGTTTAATTTAAAAAACAAAAACAAAAAACAAAACAAAAACCTAATTTGGTTCTTGGACTTAAAAATTGAAAAAAAAATTAAAAAGGATTCCATTCCTAAATATTTGAAAGGTCAAAATTAGTTCAAAATCAAACCACAGGCTCACATGGTGATATTCCCCCCAAGTCTTTCCTCTCTTTGTATTTCTTTAAGTTACATCTCCACTCTCCCTGGGGTGGGGATGAGGGAAGAGGAAGAAAACAGCTGCTTCCAAGACCTATCAGTGATCCACCATCTTACCAAGTCAACACCACCAGTGCCATACACTTCACTTTTTTAAGACTTTATTCATTCATGAGAGACAGAGAGAGAGAGGCTGAGAGACAGACAGGGAGAAGCAGGCTCTGCAGGGAGCCCAATGTGGGATTCGATCCCGGGGCTCCAGAATCACTACCCGAGCCAAAGGCAGACACTCAACCGCTGAGCCACCCAGGAGTCCCAATACACTTCACTTTTAAAGGACACTGCAGGGGATCCCTGGGTGGCGCAGCGGTTTGGCGCCTGCCTTTGGCCCAGGGCGCGATCCTGGAGACCCGGATTCGAATCCCACGTCGGGCTCCCGATGCACGGAGCCTGCTTCTCCCTCTGCCTGTGTCTCTGCCTCTCTCTCTCTCTCTGTGACTATCATGAATAAATAAATAAAATCTTTAAAAAAAATAAAAAATAAAAAATAAAGGACACTCCATTTACTCAAATTAAGAGCTGACCTCACAGGATTAATAAACTAAATCAGACTTAACAGAGAAACCTCACAATCTGTGAATTCATGCAGACTCCTTTTGAGCAGGCATGCATCAATCTTTTATAAATAGGCTTACTCCAAAAACAAAAAAGTATCTTATAACAACAAATCTTAAGCCTTTTTTGTTTGTTTGTTTTTGACAGAGCACAAGCAAGGGGAGCAAGAGGAGAAGCAGGCTCCCCACTGAGCAGGGAACCCGATGTAGGCTCCATCCCAGGATCCTCGGATCATGACCTGAGCCAAAGGCAGAGATGTTTAACCAACTGAGCCACCCAGGCACCCCTTAAGTCATCATTTCTAAAAAGGACAGAGGACTTGGGATGCCTGGGTGGCTCAGTTGGTTAAGCATCTGACTCCAAATCTCAGCTCAGGTCATGATCTCAAGGTCCTGGGATCAAGCCCTGGGTGGGGCTCTGACCTCAGTAAACAATGAGTCTGCTGGTCCCTCTCCCTCTGCTCCCCGCCCACCTCACTCCTATGCACTCAAACTCTAACATATACACAAAATCTTTAAAAAAAATAAAAAGGACTGGGGAATCAATACTTCAAAACTACTACTTTCAGGGATCCCTGGGTGGCGCAGCGGTTTAGCGCCTGCCTTTGGCCCAGGGCGCGATCCTGGAGACCCAGGATCGAATCCCACGTCGGGCTCCCGGTGCATGGAGCCTGCTTCTCCCTCTGCCTATGTCTCTGCCTCTCTCTCTCTCTGTGTGTGACTATCATAAATAAAACAAACAAACACTGGTTTATACCTTCTACGTATAGTGTACTATTAAAGGAGTAGAGATAGCAACCAGTTCCCACCAAAACACAGGACCTATTGAAATTAACCATTTTTCTCCATGTTCTCCTACCATTTCTCCCTAAACAATAAAAGTCACTCGGGCTAATACCAAGAGACCCTGCGGGTGAGCACAGCACAGGCTGCATCAGTTACCAGGAAAGGGAAGTGAGGTGTTATTGTTGTTCTAGCCTTGTTCTAAAGGCAGCTCCATGTGACTGCTCCTGGTCCAGCCCACATTTAAAGAGAGAGGCCAGAGGAAACCAGAGCAGCAGGAAACAGGCAGGAGAGGCAATTATCACAACCCTTTCCCATGGCCTCATTTCCATGCCACCACTTCCAGGCATATTTCAATCATAACAAAAAACTCCTTTCTCTGAATTGTTTAATTTCTGAGGGTCAGAAACAAGGAAGCAATAGGGAAATCAGAGCTATGGAAAACAAGTGGGAGAGTGGTGGAGGAAAATCTCATCCACATGTGAACTAGCCGTAAGGAGGAAAAAATCAGATGGAACATACTGGAGATAAGCAGAAGAGCAGTGTGGGAAACTAATAACTTCTGACTAATGATAGTAAGTGTTCTAGCAATAAGAGGATGACAGCCCCAGCCAAGAGACACTGTAGGTAGGCAAGAGATATTGGTGGACTGTAAGACTCCATCATCTAGAGTGGAATTTATTCCCTTTCCTGAAACAGGTACCATCAAATCTAGGCACCCAATGCCTAGGATACAGGAGAGCTTAGGTATTAAGCTTCCTTCCATCCTGATGAGACAAACTGATACAAAAAATTAGGATGTCCAACACTTGACAAAAAGTGTGGAATACACTAACTACTGACACAACTCTTGGTATATCATAAAAAATAATCAAAAGTATACCATAATAGAAAATATAAAAGACCTGGATTCACCAAAAAGTTAATTATATGCCCTTCAAATAAATGATGTTTAGATACCTGATAAAGACCTTCAAAAGCTCTCAAATGCTAGGACACACAGGAGCTAAAGAAAACCAGTAAGCCTAAATACTGACAGACCGACCATATACATATACCTAGGATATACGTAGAAGCCAATATCCAACAGAGGTGGTAGTAACCTACATGATTATGTCAAACAGGACATAACAGGAATGATGATGGGATCACCTACTAGAGAGAACAAGGATAGGAAACCAGAGTGGTGGCACTTCAGATGCCTGGCAAAAAAATCAGATTGAAAACTGAGGGGGAAAGGTGGGTAAGCCAAGTGGGAAAGTGATACAGAGGCAAAGAAAACGGAGATGCAATACACTAATGAGAGAGTAACATTTTGAATATGTATTACAACAGAACTGCCATTTACAGTGCGCTCTCAAAACTACATTAAAAAACTCTTGACCAAATCAGACTAGAGGAACAGGGACTGAGGAGGAAAACTGAGTCCCTAGAGTCTAACACCAAAACCTTCCAGAATGAAAGAGGAGAATCTAACTCTTCCTTCAGGTAAGCCGAAAAAGGCTACAGAGCGCAGAAGTTGGGCTCTAAGACGTCCAGTCCCGAGACTAGAGACAGGCGTGAAAAACCAAAGGTAATCAGGATGGGGAGCATCAGCGTGGCGCGGGAGCTCCAGCGGACAGGCAGGGAGGGACAGAGGTGGGAGAGAAAACCACACCCTCCAGGGCAGAAACCCGAAGGGGGGAGGGGTAGGCGCCCCCTGGGGTTGGGTGGGGCCAGGCCGACTAGGACCCGGGTAGGCAAGCAGCAGCCCGGGACGACCCGCAGGGAGAGGAAGGAAGGCGCCCAGGCCTGGGCATACTGAGGACGCACGAAGCTGGCGAGGGACGCTTGGCCCGGTCTTCATGAGTGGGCGCTGGGGCAGTATGAAGAGGGTTCGAGGAAAGAAGAGGTGAACCCAGGACTAGAAAGCGCACGCTGCCACGCTCAGAGCTCTGGAACAGGAAAGGAGAGAGAGAGGGTGCCAATTACCGCTGCTGTTCTCGCTGGACTCGGGACCAGCTGCCGCCGCCGCCGCCGCTCGTTACCTGCCAATGTGCCTCTTACAAAGCAGCGGCGGCGGCAGAGGCGGCCCGGCCCGTCACGTGACCTCTGCGTCATGGGCGAAGGAGGAGCCACCACGCGTCGCTCGCTCGGGGCTCATCAGCCCGCCCACAGAGCGCGTCGCTTCCTCCAACCTCCCCAAGCCAACCGGGAGAAGCCAACAGAGCCGAGGCGGGGGTGGGCACCGGGAAGGAGCAGATAAGGGAGATTTTACAGGATTTCTAGTACTCGGAGTTGTCAGGAGGTTACTACCTACCGCATCCAGAATGCCCACAACTGCAGCTTGTTGTCGCGCAGTGATGACCTCACAAGGCACCACGCGTCGCTCCCCTGCGGCCGCCTTCCTCTCATCACGTGATGTGGCCCAACCACTCAAGGCAGGCCTAGCTTCCCAAACCTTGCGCGGAGGGGAGGAGGAGGGGTTACTATCCCCAGTATGCTGCACAGCAAAAGTAGCCACCGCCGCATTCTTTTCCCTCGCGGGTTCATAGACCTTACGTTTAAGACTGGGGGAAGACAGAGGGAAAACGGACAGCGCTGGCTTCTGAGCTAATACCAGCGGTCGCCGCTTGCCAGGTGGCTTAGCGTGGTTCCTGCTGGGAGATGTAGTCCCGGCGGGGGGGTGGGGTTCCGCTACCACGTTCCCGGGCTCGCGCTCCGCTCCGCCCCCTGCGCGGGAAAAAGCCAACGGCTAGCCTAGGTATATCCGCGTGGAGCAGGCTTCAAAAGGAACTTCCCCAGGGCGGAAGGGCCCGGGGGCTTCTGTCTTGTTAAAGGTGGGGGTTGACTTCCGCATTACCAAGCTCAGTACGCGTAAATGGATTAACATATCGATTGTTTAGTCTAGGTCAACATAACCGTTTTTATTAAATCTTATAATCAACCCTTTTAGGCAGGGATTGCTCCCTGTAAAGAAAGGCTTAGAGGGGCACCTGGCTGGCTCGCTCCGTAGTGTGTGCTAGACTTGATCTCCGCCTTGTGATTTTGAGTTCCACCTTGGGTGTAGAAATGCCTTTAAAAAAATAAAAGCTTAAAGAATAAAAATGGGGTGCCTGCCTTTGGCTCAGGTCGTGATCTCAGGGCCCTGGGATCCAGCCATGCTAGGGCTCCCTGCTCAGTGGGAAGTCTGCTTCTCCCTCTCTGCCTCTCTCTCCGCTTGTTCTCTTTCAAATAAAATCTTTAAAAAATTAAAATGTAAAAAAGGAAGCCTTAGGTTCAGTTGCTTCTAGCTGAAGATACCCAAACCAGATTGTCTGTCCTCAAACAATGAATAACCATCCTCTCAGAAAGGTCTGTTTTTAACTACAGCAATTAAGCATAAAGGAGGACATAATGCTTTATACTTGTAGCATAGTATTTTCGACTTTATTTTCCCGTTTACTGACCTATTTGATTCTCAAAGGCAATATTCCAGGCTGGTTAGGAGGTACATGGACTTTGGAATACAGCAGGCCTTACCTCAGTTTGAGCCTCTTTGCCATAACACCACTTCACCAGGTTATGAAAATTAAATAAGATCATGTGAAGTACCTGTGTGGCACATAGTTAAACCCTCAATAAACAGTAGTAATTATTTTCACACCTGGTGTGTACCTTTTGGGTACAGATGCAAAAATAAGGTGGGAAGGGAATTAGCATATGCTGATCTTTGTGCAGGGCACTATACTAATTAGTAACTAATGGAGGTTAAATTACTTGATGAATAACAATCGAAACCGTTACAGTCCTGCTCAGTTCAAGGGAAGGCTTTGTTATACATCTGAGTTGATGAAAGAATGCTCTGGCTGAAACAAAACATATTATCATGACCATTCATGTGTAGATGTATCTTATCTCTCCCTTTTTGACAGTGAGCTGGAATTGTGCCTGGTCAGTTCAGTCTTCCTGCTCTTTGTTTTCCTGCTTTATAGAAATGTTTGGGAGAAGAAAAAAGAAATGTGTGGGAGAGTCAAAGATAAAACCACCCTTGAGAGGCAAAGACTTTTAATGGAAAGAGCACAAGAAAACAATTCTGAAAACAAACCTGATAACAGGAGCTGTCTCTGTGGAATGTGAAGGAGGGTTTGAGATTGAGGGTGCTAGGCAAAGGGGACTAATCTAATCTATAATATTTTAATTTTTTATGTGATGAAGGTACTGGTCTTTTAATTAAAGATTAACCTTAAAAGGAAGACTGAAAAAAAAAAAAGAAAAGAAAGACTGGGGCGCCCGGCTGGCTCAGTTGGAAGAGCATAGGACTCTTGATCTCAGTGTTGTGAGTTGGAGCCCCAGAATGAGTGGAGATTTTTACTAGAAATAAATACATAATTTTGAAAAAAAAAAAAAAAAAGAGAGAGAGAGAGAGAGACTATGTGTTCTGTGACTTGTACAAGATATGCCACTTTTTCAGTCCCTCAATTTCCTCTTCTGGTACTATATTCAAAAACATCTGTCTTTTCTGTACCAGGCATGCTATGTTGGGTGCTTTCAATAAATTATCATTTATTGGGCAGCCCCAGTGGCGCTGCGGTTTGGCGCTGCCTGCAGCCTGGGGTGTGGTCCTGGAGACCCAGGATTGACTCCCACATCGGGCTTCCTGCGTGGAGCCTGCTTCTCCCTCTGCCTGTGTCTCTGCCTCTCTCTCTCTGAATAAATAAATAAATCTTAAAAAAATAAATAAAAATAAATTATCATTTATCAAGGGACAACTCCTACCTCTGATCTAGCATCAGAAAAAAAAAGGACCTCAAAGCCCTAAAACCTCACTGTTAATAGTTATTACCACCTGAATGTAATAAAACTATCCTCTCACAATAGGCTCCCCTAGGGGATATCACTACTACCCATTCCCACAAAGCCTGACTCTGATACATTGACTCTGAAACTGAGTTCACATCTTGTGACTGCAAAGAACATCACCATCCATTTCACCAGGTTTTGTTTTAAGTACACTTGGCGACCATAATGTGATTGTAAATACATTGGAGAGGGACGCCTGGGTGGCTCGGCAGTTGAGCATCTATCTGCCTTCCGTCCAGGACTGATCCTGGAGTCTTGGGATCGAGTCCCACGTCAGGCTCCCTGTATGGAGCCTGCTTCTACCTCTACCTGTGTCTCTGCCTCTCTGTGTGTGTCTCTCACAAATAAATAAATAAATAAATAATTTTAAATAAATAAATAAATAAATAAATAAATAAATAAATAAATAAATAAATAAATAAGAAAGAAAGAAAATACACTGGAAAAATTCTCAGAAGGTTGGGTTTTTAAGTGTGTAAACATGGCAGGCAATAAAAAAGGTGGGTGAAACCGGAGGAGGTCCATGTCAAAAAGAATCAGTAATGGATAGCTAAGATTTAGGAAGATAAAATCAAGATGTATAAACTCCAAAGCAGAATTTTCACAATCTAGATAAAGCTAATTACAGTTCAAGTCTAATCTACTAATTTATAGTTAGTGATCATAATCCAAAGCACCATTCCCTGGCGAAAAATGTGATAACTGAGGGCACCTGGGTGGCTCAGTCGGTTAAGTGTCTGCCTTCAGCTTAGGTCAGGATCCCAGGGTCCTGGGATCAAGCCCCACATTGGGCTCCCTGCTCAGTGGGGGGCCTCCTTCTCCCTCTGCCTGTCACTCTGCCTACTTGTATTCATGAGTGCTCTCTATCAAATAAATAAAAAAATTTTAAGTGGATTTTTTTTTTAATTTTATTTATTTATTCATGAGAAACACAGAGAGAGATTGAGAGGCAGAGACACAGGCAGAGGGAGAAGCAGGATCCATGCAAGGAGCCTGGCATAGGACTCCATACCATGTCTCCAGGATCAGGCCCTGGACTGAAGGCAGCACTAAACCGCTGAGCCACCCGGACTGCCCTCAAATAAATAAAATCTTAAAAAAAAAAAGTAGGGATCCCTGGGTGGCGCAGCGGTTTGGCGCCTGCCTTTGGCCCAGGGCGCGATCCTGGAGACCCGGGATCGAATCCCACATCAGGCTCCCGGTGCATGGAGCCTGCTTCTCCCTCGGCCTATGTCTCTGCCTCTCTCTCTCTCTCTGTGACTATCATAAATAAATAAAAATTGAAAAAAATATATATATAAAAAAAAGTAATAAATGAGTGGGAATGGTCTGTAATATAATCTTTAAAAAAAAAAAAAGCAAACTGGGGGATCCCTGGGTGGCTCAGGGGTTTGGGGCCTGACTTTGGCCCAGGGCGTGATCCTGGAGTCCCAGGATTGAGTCCCACATCGGGCTCCCTGTATGGCGCCTGCTTCTCCCTCTGCCTGTGTCTCTGCCTCTCCCTCTCTCTATGTCTATCAAGAATAAATAAATAAATAAATAAATAAATAAATAAATAAATAAATAAATAAATAAATAAATAAACAAACAAACTTAAAAAAAAGCAAACCTTAAGAAACAAAAATGGGAATGGTATGACTGAGTGACGGGCACTGAGGGGGCACTTGACGGGATGAGCACTGGGTGTTACACTATATGTTGGCAAATCGAACTCTAATAAAAAAAATACAAAAAAAAAAAGTACACCATGCAAGGAAAAGGGAAAAGGGTAGCCTAAACAGCACATAAACATTTTGGTCCCTTTGGCAGGTCTCTCTCTTTAATGGATAGAGATGAGTGATCCATGCCTATTAACCATAACAATCACCCAACATTCCCCTACCTATATTCCATGTCAGGAGCAAACTTCTAATGAGAATTGGCTTCTTGAGGGCTCACTTTGTGGAGCATGAGACTCTTGATCTCAGAGTTGTGAGTTCAAGCCCCACTTTGGACATAGAACTTACTTAAAAAATAATAATGAAAATAAGGGGCACCTGGGTGTCAAACTCGGTTAAGTGTCTGCTGCTTGGTTTCAGCTCACGTTGTAATCTCAGGGTTATAAGAACAGAACCCCATGTTGGGCTCTGCACTCAGCGAGGAGTCCACTGGAGATTCACCCTCTACCCCCCTTCCCCGCTTCTCTCTCTTTCTCCCTTCCTCCCTCAATTAAATAAATAAATCGTTAAAGTAGTGAAATTAGGCATTGCCAGGTTCACACAGGACAGTGTATGTGGAAGTCCTCAGAACATAACTGTACTATAAGAATTGTAAGGAACTATTATTACCAGGAAGAACATTATTTGGTTTCATCAGTACTTATATAACTCCAGTCAGTGGTTAAGATTTGGGTTCTAGAGGAATCCAGGAAGGCTTGGATCCTAGAACATGGGTGACCAAACTACAACTCATGGGCCAAATCCAGCTTACCTGTTTTTCTACAACCCACTAGCTAATAATTATTAGTCATTTCTTTCTTTTTTTTTAATTTTTATTTATTTATGATAGTCACAGAGAGAGAGAGAGGCAGAGACATAGGCAGAGACATAGGCAGAGGGAGAAGCAGGCTCCATGCACCGGGAGCCTGATGTGGGATTCGATCCCGGGTCTCCAGGATCGCGCCCTGGGCCAAAGGCAGGCGCCAAACCACTGCGCCACCCAGGGATCCCTCTTTCTTTTTTTAAAGTAAGCTCTATACCTAATGTGGGGCTTGAACTCAAACCTGAGATCAAGAGCCCTGTGCTCTATCAGCCGAATGAGGCAGGTGCTCCAAAGTCTAATGGGTTTTTTTGTTTTGTTTAGAGGGATGGAGGGGCAAAAGGAGAAGGAGAGAGAGAATCTTAAACAGGCTCCATGCCCAACACGGGTCCTGATGCAGTGTTCCTTCTCATAACCCTGAGATCACAACCTGAGCCAAAATCAAAAGTTGGACACAACCACCTGAGCCCCCCAGGTGCCCTTTGTTTTGTCTTAAAGTAAACTCTACATTCAGTGTGGGGCTGGAACTTACGACCCCAAGGTCAAGAGTCACATGCTCCCCCAACTGAGCCAGCGGCCAGCTAGGTGCCCTTTGTTAGCCATTTTTAAATGGTTAAATGAAAAATAAATCAAATGAATGATAAAAATCAAAGCGATATTTCAAGAATATTTCATGACACACAAAGCTTATGCAAAATTCCTATTTTAGTCTAGTAAATTCCATTGTAACTCAGCCACGATTATTCACCTATGTATTGTCTATTACTACTTTCATGCTACAATAGCAGAGTTGAATATAACAGAAACCATGTGTCCCAGGACCCTAAAATATGTAATGTCTGGCCTTTCATATAAAAGTTTGTAATCCCTATTCTAGAAGAATCTAGCTGTGTGACTTTAGGCAAATTACTTATTTTCATCCTTAGTTTTCTCAAATGCAAAATTGGGATCACAATGCTAGAGAACTAAAAGAGTTCAATATAGGGATGCGTAGGTGGCTCAGCAGTTGAGCATCTGCCTTCGGCTCAGGGTCTGATCCCAGGATCCTGGGATGGAGTCCTGCATTGGGCTCCCTGCGAGGAGCCTGCTTCTCCTTCTGCCTATATCTCTGCCTCTCTATCTGTGTCTCATGAATAAATAAAACCTTGGGATCCCTGGGTGGTGCAGTGGTTTGGCGCCTGCCTTTGGCCCAGGGCGCGATTCTGGAGACCCGGGATCGAATCCCATGTCGGGCTCTCGGTGCATGGAGCCTGCTTCTCCCTCTACCAGTGTCTCTGCCTCTCTCTCTCTCTCTCTGTGACTATCATAAATAAATTTTAAAAAAAATATTTTAAATAAATAAATAAATAAAACCTTTAAAAAATAAATAAAATACTTTTTAAAAGTGTTCAATATGGGATCCCTGGGTGGCGCAGCGGTTTGGCGCCTGCCTTTGGCCCAGGGCACGATCCTGGAGACCCGGGATCGAATCCCACATCAGGCTCCCGATGCATGGAGCCTGCTTCTCCCTCTGCCTGTGTCTCTGCCTCTCTCTCTCTCTCTCTGTGACTATCATAAATAAATTTAAAAAAATAAATAAATAAATAAAAAATAAAAGTGTTCAATATAACGTGGAGTTTGCATCTTTTTTTTAAATGATTTTTTTCTTTAAATAATCTCTATACCCAACATGAGGCTTAAATCATGAGCACACATCACTAACTGAGCCACTCAGATGCCCCTGTGTCTTTTTTATTTTAATCCTTTCTTACTGTACTTTATAAAACCTACAAGAGGAAATACATACCCACATATATAAAACTGAAAATGTTTTGTAAAACAATACCTATTCATGTAGTTATATACTCTTGAGGGTTTCAATATATCTTTCATGTAGCATTCCTTAATGTTACCACTTATATAATAAACCTGGCACATTAAACTGATATTATTCGGGCACCTGGGTGGCTCAGTGAGTTCAGCATCTGCCTTTAGCTCAAGTTGTGACCCTAGGGTCCTAAGATTAAGTCTCACATCGGGCTCCCTCCCTGCTCAAGTGGGAGCCTGCTTCTTCTCTGCCTGCCATTCCTCCTGCTTGTTCTCTCTCTGTCAAATAAATGAATAAAATACTTTAAAATAAAAATATTGGAGGCAGCCTGGGTGGCTCAGCGGTTTAGAGCCGCCTTTGGCCCAGGGCGTGATCCTGGAGACCTAGGATCAAGTCCCATGTCAAGCTTCCTGCATGGAGCCTGCTTCTCCCTCTGCCTGTGTCTCTGCCTCTCTCTCTCACTCTCTCTGTGTCTCTCATGAATAAATAAATAAACAAATAATAAATAAATAAATAAATAAATAAATAAATAAATAAATAAATAAATTATTTTAAAAAACATTAAATAAGTGATGGGGATTAAGTACTTTTCTCATGATGAGAGCCGGGTGTTTTGTTTTGTTTTTTTATAAATATATATTTTTTAAATTTTTATTTATTTATGATAGTCACACAGAGAGAGAGAGAGAGAGGCAGAGACATAGGCAGAGGGAGAAGCAGGCTCCATGCACTGGCAGCCCGACGTGGGATTCGATCCCGGGTCTCCAGGATCGCACCCTGGGCCAAAGGCAGGCGCCAAACCGCTGTGCCACCCAGGGATCCCGGGTGTTTTGTTTTTAAAGATTTTATTTTTTATTTATTCATGAAAGACACAGGGAGGCAGAGACATACGCAGAGGGAGAAGCAAGCTCTTTTCAGGGAGCCCGATGCGGGGCTCAATCTCTGCACCCGGGATCATGCCTTGAGCCAAAGGCAGATGCTCAACTCCTGAGCCACCTAGGCATCCAGAGAACTGGGTGTTTTGTGGAATTGTGGAATCACTATACTTACATCTGAAACTAGTATAATGCTGCATGTTGACTATATTGGAATTCAAATAAAAAACTTTTAAGCGTTTCTAATGGCCAAAAATGTAACAATTTGAGCAACAAAATAATGGTAGTATTTGATTGATTCCAAGAATATCCATGAGTAAATACTGATATAACTAAATGGATAGGGGCACCTGGGTGTCTCAGTCAGTTAAGTATCTGCCTTCAGCTCAGGTCATGATCTCCAGGGTCTGGGATCCAGTCAGGCTTCCTGCTTGGTGGGGAGTTTGCTCCCTCTCCCTCTCCTCTGCCCTGCTCATACTCTCTCTCGCTCTCTCAAATAAATAAATAAATAAATATTTAATACATAAATAAATGGATGGATGGATGAATAAATAAACAGGGAAAAGAGATAACTTTTCCTTAGAGAAGAATTCCAATTAGTAAACATGGAAAGAATAAGGGAAATAAAAAAAAAAATCACTCATAGAAACACCACAGTAATAAATTGTACCAATGAATAATAAGTACACAAAAGTTTTTTGTTTGTTTTTTTTTAATTTATGATAGTCACGGAGAGAGAGGCAGAGACACAGGCAGAGGGAGAAGCAAGCTCCATGCACCGGGAGCCCGACGTGGGACTCGATTCCAGGTCTTCAAGATCGCGCCCTGGGCCAAAGGCAGGCGCTAAACCGCTGCGCCACCCAGGGATCCCAAGTACACAAAAATTTAAGGAGAAATTGGGCATGAGCATAATCTCCCTCAAAATATCTATGAATTACAATAGTGGGTTTGTTGTTATTTTAAATTTTTTCAGTAAATCCAAACGTGTCCTAAGAAACTACTGTGGCATTTTAACAGGTTTTGATACTTTTCCCTTCAATAGTTGGAGCTTAATTCCCCTCCACTTTGAATGTGGGCTGGACTTAATAACTCAAGTCTAACAAATAGAGAAAGAAAAGAGAAAAATAATAACTTTATAATATAGAGAACTGACAGATACTACCTTAACTAAGGGATCAAGGTTAACAGAAGTCATATTGATATCATGAACACCTTGATTTGAAGCAATACAACGGACACCTGACCTCTGTGTCATTCTTCCCAAAAATCTATCACTTGAGTGTAATCATGAGAAAACCGTAGATAAATCCAAACTGAGGGACATTATACAAAATACTTGAACAGAACACCTCAAATGAGTCAAAAATCATAAAAATAAATAAAATAAATGAGAAATAAAACCCAAAATCCTAGGAAAACAGAAATCAAGGCAGATCAAAGGGTCTAAGGAGAAATGACAACTAAATGCACTATAGTATCTTGATTTGGATCCTGGGATTTTAAAAAAAGGACATTAATGGGAAAAATGAAAAAAATGCAAATAAAGTCTATAGTTTAAAGTCCTGTACTAGTGTCATTTATTTTCTTTTTTTTCTAGTTTTTTTTTTTTTTTTAAGATTTTATTTATTTGACAGACACAGAAAGAGGCAGAGACACAGGCAGAGGGAGAAGCAGGCTCCATGCAGGGAGCCTGATGTGAGACTCGATCCTAGGACTCCAGGATCACACCCTGGGCGGAAGGGAGGCGCTCAACTACTGAGCCACCCAGGCGTCCCTCTAGTGTTCATTTCTTACCATGATATCTCGCAATGGGAGAAACTAGATGAAGGGTATATAGACATTCTCTTTTCTATTTTTGCATCTCTTCTTTAAGTCTAAAATTATTTCAAAATAAGTTCTAGGGGCACCTGGGTGGCTCAGTAGTTGAGCATCTGCCTTTGGCTCAGGTCGTGAACCCAGGGTCCTGCATCAGGGTCCCTGCATGGAGCCTGCTTCTCCCTCTGCCTGTGTCTCTGCCTCTCTCTGTGTGTCTCTCATGAATAAATAAATACATATTTTTTTAAATACAAACTATTAAAAAATAATAATAATTTCTAAAAGTGGTGCCTGGGTGGCTCACTCTGTTAAGTGGCTGCCTTTGGCTCAGGTTGTGATCTCAAGGTCCTGTAATGGAGCCCCTTATCCCTGCTTAGTGGACAGTCTGCTTCTCCCTTTCCCTCTGCCCCTACCCCCAGCTAGTATGTGCTCTCTCTCTCTGTCTCTCTTTTATTATTTTGTTTATTCATGAATTCATGAGAGATACAGAGAGAGGCAGAGACATAAACAGAGGAAGAACCAAGTGCCCTGTGGGGAGCCTGATGTGGGACCGGATCCCAGGACCCTGGGATCACAATCTGAACCAAAGGCAGATGCTCAACCACTAAGCCACCCAGGTGCCCGCACTTTCTCAATCAATAAATAAAATCTTTTTTTAAAAATTATTTTATTTATTTATTCATTAGCGACACCAAAAAAAGAGGCAGAGACAGACAGAGGGAGAGGCAGGCTCCCCACAGGGAGCCTGATGTGGGTGGGATTCAATCCAGAGACACTCAACTGCTAAGCCACCCAGGCGTCCCAATAAAGAATATTAAAAAAAAAAAAAAAAAAGTTTAAAAAAAACAACAGGTCACAACCTACTAAACTGATTTCTTTTTTGTTTCTTTTTAAGATTTTTTTTAAAGTATTCTCTACACCCAACATGGGGCTCAAACTTATAACCCTGAGATCAAGAATCACATGCCCGGGATCCCTGGGTGGCGCAGCGGTTTGGCGCCTGCCTTTGGCCCAGGGCGCGATCCTGGAGACCCGGGATCGAATCCCACATCAGGCTCCCGGTGCATGGAGCCTGCTTCTCCCTCTGCCTATGTCTCTGCCTCTCTCTCTCTCTGTGACTATCATAAATAAATAAAAATTAAAAAAAAAAAGATTTTATTTATTTATTTGTGACAGACAGAGAGAGAGAGAGAGAGAGAGAGAGAGAGAGGCAGAGACACAGGCAGAGGGAGAAGCAGGCTCTATGCAGGGAGCCTGATGCAGGACTAGATCCCTGATCTCCAGGATCGCGCCCTGGGCTGAAGGCGGTGCTAAACCGTTGGGCCACCGGGGCTGCCCAAATTTAAATTAAAAAAAATGTAGGGACACCAGAGTAACTCAGTGGTTGAGCGTCTGCTTTTGGCTAAGGGCGTGATCCCAGTACTCCAGGATCCAGTCCTGCATTGGGTTCCCAGCTCAGCATGGAGCCTGTTTCTCCCTCTGCCTGTCTCTGCCTCTCTCTCTCTCTCTGTGTCTCTCATGAATAAATAAATCTTAAAAAAAAAAAAAAAAAAGTAAAAGTAAGACGACCTATAGAATGGGAGAAGAATATTTGCAAATGACGTATCAGATAAAGGGCTAGTATCCAAGGTCTATAAAGAACTTATTAAACTCAACAGCAAAGAAACAAACAATCCAATAATGAAATGGGCAAAAGACATGAACAGAAATCTCACAGAGGAAGACATAGACATGGCCAACAAGCACATGAGAAAATGCTCCGCATCACTTGCCATCAGGGAACTACAAATCAAAACCACAATGAGATACCACCTCACACCAGTGAGAATGGGGAAAATTAACAAGACAGGAAACAACAAATGTTGGAGAGGTGTGGAGAAAGGGGAACTCTCTGCACTGTTGGTGGGAATGTGAACTGGTGCAGCCACTCTGGAAAACTGTGTGGAAGTTCCTCAAGAAGTTAAAAATAAAAAAATAAATTAAAAAAAAAATATGAAGTTAAAAATAGATCTGCCCTACGACCCAGCAATTGCACTGCTGGAGATTTACCCCAAAGATACAGATGCAGTGAAAAGCCAAGACACCTGCTCCCCAATGTTTATAGCAGCAATGTCCACAATAGCTAAACTGTGGAAGGAGCCTCGGTGTCCATCGAAAGATGAATGGATAGGGCAGCCCCTGTGGCTCAGCGGTTTAGCGCCGCCCTCAACCCAGGGTGTGATCCTGGAGACCCAGGATTGAGTCCCACGTTGGGGTCCCTGCATGGGGCCTGCTTCTCCCTCTGCCTGTGTCTCTGCCTCTCTCTCTGTGTGTCTCTCATGAATAAATTAATAAAATTTAAAAAAAAGATGAATGGATAAAGAAGATGTGGTCTATGTATACAATGGAATATTACTCAGCCATTAGACAGGACAAATACCCACCATTTGCTTCAATGTGGATGGAACTGAAGGGTGTTATGCTGAGTGAAGTAAGTCAATCGGAGAAGAACAAATATTATATGGTTTCACTCATACGGGGAATATAAAAAATAGTGAAAGGGATTAAAGGGGAAAGGAGAGAAAATGAGAGGGAAATATCAGAGAGGGTGACAGCACATGAGAAACTCCTAACTCTGGGAAATGAACAAGGGGTAGTGGAAAGGGAGGTGGGGGGGGGCCGGAATGGGGTGACTGGGTGACGGGCACTGAGGGGGGCACTTGGCGGAATGAGAACTGGGTGTTATACTATATTTTGGCAAATCAAACTCCAATAAAAAAATACCAAAAAAAAGTAAAAGTAAAAAATTTATAAATTTTATTTATAAAAATGTAAAATGTAAAAAGAAAAGGAAGTAATCAACAAATATGTAAAAATAATTTGCCTCACAATTTTTTAAATGAGTTATAACAATAACATTTTGGCGACTCCTGGGTGACTCTGGTTGAGCATCTGCCTTCGGTTCAGGTCCTGGATTGAGTCCCACATCGGGCTCCCTGCATGGAGCCTGCTTCTCCCTCTGCCTGTGTCTCTGCCTTTCTCTGTGTGTCTCTAATGAATAAAAAAATAAATAAAGTCTTAAAAAAAATAAAATTCTGAAATGCCTGGGTGGCTCAGCAGTTTAGCTCCTGCCTTCAGTTCAGGGTGTGATCCTGGAGTCCTGGGATCGAGTCCCGCATCAGGCTCCCTGCATGGAGCCTGCTTCTCCCTCTGCCTGTGTCTCTGCCTCTCTCTCTATGTCTATCATGAATAAATAAAAAATTTAAAAAAAAATCTTAAAAAAAAAAGCACTCTCATGTGTCTTCAACAAATGGTGTTGAGAGAATTGGACAGCAACATGCAAAAGAATGAAACTGGACCACTTTTTTATATCATACACAAAAATAAATTCAAAATGGATTAAAGACCTAAATGTGAGACCTGAAACCATAAAAATTCCAGAAGAGGACATAGGTAGTAACTTCTTTGACATTGGCCATAGCAACTTCTCATTAGATATATCTACTGAGGCAAGGGTAACAAAAGCAAAAGTAAACCATTGGGACTATATCAAAATAAAAGGCTTCTGCACAGGGGTGCTGCAAAGGGATACATGCACCCCAATGTTTATAGCAGCATTATCTATAATAAACATATTATGGAAACAGCCCAAGTGTCCATCAATTGATAAAAGGATAAAGATGTGAGGTATATTTATATCACATATACACAATGGAATATTACTGAGCCATAAAAAAAGAATGAAATGTTGTCATTTGCACTTGATATGGATGGAGCCAGAGAGTAGTATACTAAGCAATATAAGTCAGTCAGAGAGACAAATACCAAACAATTTCACTCATATGCAGAATTTAAGAAACAAACAAACAAACAAAGGAAAAAAGAGAGGCAAAACAAGAAACAGACTCCTAGCTATAGAAAACAAACTGATGGCTACCAGAAGGGAGGTGGGTAGGGGGATGGGCAAAATAAGTGATAGGGATTAAGGAGTGCACTTGTGATAAGCATGGGCAATATATGGAAGTGTTGAATCAGTATTTTGTACACTTGAAACTAATATTACACTCTATGTTAACTAACTGGAATTTAAATAAAAACTTTAGAAAAAAGGGGCACCTGGCTAGCTTAATTGGTTAAGGGTCTGACTCTTGATTTCAGCTTAGGCCACTGAGCTCCTCAGGGAGTCTACTTGAGATTCTCTCTCCATTTCCCTCTCCCCTACCCTCCACTCATGCTAAATAAATAAATAAATAAATAAATAAATAAATAAATACCAAAAACACCCTAAAGAGTCACTCTCCTATTTCACTAATAGGAATACAAATTGGCAGAAATCTCTTAGAAAACAAGAAGTCATTATGTATTAAAACCTCTTCACCCAATGCAATTCTAGTACCCTGCCCTAAGGAAACAATTTTATTTTTAAAGATTATTTTTTTAAGATTTTATTTATTTGACAGAGAGAGAGAGAGAGAGAGAGAGCATGAGCAGGAGGTAGGGTCAGAGAGAGAAGCAGACTTCCCACTGAGGAGGTAGCCTGACATGAGGCTGGATCCCAGGACTCCGGCATCATAACCTGAGCAGATGCTTAACAGACTGAGCCACCCAGTTAAAGTTTTATTTATTTAAGTAATCTAGGGGCACCTGGGTGGCTCAGTGATTAAGCATCTGCCTTTGGCTCAGGTCATGATCCCGGGATCCTAGAATCAAGTCCCATGTCAGGCTCTCCCAACAGGGAGCATGTTTCTGCCTATGTCTCTGCTTCTGTCTGTGTGTCTCTCGTGAATAAATAAATAAAATCTTTATTAAAAAAATAATCTCTATACTCAACATGGGGCTCAAGCTGATGGCCTTGAGGTCAAGAATCACATGTTCCTCCAACTGAGCCAGCCATGTGCCCCAGGAAATAATTTTATTTTATTTTTTTTTAAGATTTTATTAAAAAATAAATAAATATTTTATTTATTTATTCATGAGATACAGAGAGAGAGGCAGACAGAGACATAGGCAGAGGGAGAAGCAGGCTTCATGCAGGGAGCCCGATGTGGGACTTGATCCCAGGACTGTGGGATCACGCCCTGAGCTAAAGGCAGGCACTCAACCGCTGAGCCACCCAGGCGTCTCTCACTTCTATATTTTCAAATTACTTTTATTTTTATTTTAAAGATTTTATTTCAGGACTGCTGGGTAGCTCAGCGGTTGAGCACCTCCCTTCAGTCCAGGGGGTGATCCTGAGTCCCAGGATTGAGTACCACATGGGGCTCCCTGCATGGAGCCTGCTTCTCCCTCTGCTTATGTCTTTGCCTCTCTGTGTGTGTCTCTCATGAATAAATAAATAAATAAAATCTTTTAAAAAAATTTATTTTGGGGCACCTGGGTGGCTCAATGGTTGAGCGTCTGGCTTTGACTCAGGTCATGATCCCAGGGTCCTGGGATTGAGTCCTGTATTGGGCTCCCTTCAGGGAGCCTGCTTCTGCCTCTCTCTCTGTCTCTCATGAATAAATAAATAAAATCTTTAAAAAAATTAAAAATAAAGATTTTATTTAAGTTTATTTTTAGAGATTTAATTTATTTGACAGGGGGAGAGTGAGAGAGAGAGAGAGAGAGAGAGAGCCAGAGAGCACAAGCAGGGGGAATGACAGGGAGAGAGAGAAGCAGGCTCCCCACTGAGCAGGGAGCCCAACGTAGGGATTGATCTCTGGACCCTGGGATCATGACCCAAGCTGAAGGCAGATGCTTAACCTTACTGACCCATCCAGGTGCCCCAAATGTTTTTTTTAAGATTTTATTTATTTATATACTTTGGAGAGAAAGAGCACAAATGGGGAGGAGCAGAGGGAGAAGATAGGGGAGGGGTGGGGCAGAGAAGAATCTCCAGCCCACTCCATGCCAAGCACAAAGCCTGACTCGAGACCCAAGGTAAAATGATTTCATCGTGTGGACAGTAAACCAATATGACTGGGGGAGAAAAAGGAAAAGACCATGTAAAGACATAGGAAGAAGATAGCTAATTACAAGCCAAGGAGAAAGGACTCAGAAAAAAACAATCCTGCCAACACCTTAATCTTGGACTTCTATCTTCCAAAACTGTGAGAAAATAGATTTCTGTAGTTTAAGGCACCCAGTCTGTGATACTGTCTTAGAGCAATACTAGCAAACTAATATAGATGAGATGTTAGGGTTCTACGAAGCAGGAAGAATAGGGGCTGGCAAAGAATTATCTTCCTTCCTTTTGGAGGATATTATTTTAGTTATGGTAATTCTGTAGTTTGGGAAGTAAAAAGAAGTATGGCATTATTGTCTGATTAAGAATAGAACACCTCCCCCCCCCAAAAAAAAGAATAGAATACCCCAGGGACACCTGGGTGGCTCAGCGGTTGAGCCTCTGCCTTGGGCTCAGGGTGTAGTCCCAGGGTTCTGGGTTCGAGTCCCACCCATATTGGGCTCCCTGCAAGAAGCATGCTTCTCCCTCTGCCTTTGTCTCTGCCTTCTCTCTATGTCTCTCATGAATAAATAAATAAAATCTTAAAAAAAAAAAACAACCCTTGATGAATAATTGAACTCTACATTTGAAACTAATGATGAAACTAATATGTTCACTAATTGAATTTAAATAAAATTAAAAATAAATAAAAATAAAATTGAGAGTAAAAGAACACCCTTTAAATAATTTAATTAAATTAATAATTTTAAAAAAGAAAAAAAACAGGGACACCTTGGTGGCTCAGCAGTTGAACATCTGCCTTTGGCTCAGGTCATGATCCTGGGATCCCAGGATTGAGTTCCACATGGGCTCCCCACAGGGGGTCTGCTTCTCCCTCTGCCTCTGTCTCTGCCTCTCTGTGTGTCTCTCATGAATAAATAAAATCTTTTTAAAAATAAAAATAAAGAGAAGGGAAGAAAATCTAATATTTTTAGAGCTTGTGAAGTCCCAGCCCAATGCAAGATGTTTACAAAAATTACTTTTACTTTCCCACAGTAATTCCAAAGTATTATTATTTTTTATAATGACATTTTATGTATGTATTTATTTATTTAGTAGGCTCCATGCCCAGTGTGGCACCCAACATGGGGCTTGAACTCACAACCCTGAGATCAAGAGTCAGACGTTTACCAACTGAGCCACCCAAGTCCCCGATTTTATTTTTTTTAATTTATTTTTAAGTAAAAAAAATAATTATTTTTAAGTAATCTCTACACTCAACATGGGGTCTGAACTCACAATCTAGAGATCAAGAGTGGCATGCTCTCCCAACTGAGCCAGCCAGGTGCCCCCTGAAGTATTATTTTTATTATTTATTATTATTTTTAAAGATTTTATTTATTCATAAGAGAGAGAGAGAAGCAGAGACATAGGTTGAGGAAGAAGCAGACTCCCAGCCGGATGAGGAACTCAATCCCAGACCCCAGGATCACGCCCTGAGCCAAAGGCAGACACTTAACCACTGAGCCACCCAGATGTCCCAGCAAATTGAATTTAAATTTTTAAAAATTAATTTAAAAAAAAGAAAGAATTAAGTCAAAATCCTAATGCAGGTGCATGGGTGGGTCCGTTGGTTAAGTGTCTGCCTTCGGCTCAGGTCCTAATCCCAGAGTCCTGGAATCAAGCCCCTTGGGATCCCTGGGTGGCGCAGCGGTTTGGCGCCTGCCTTTGGCCCAGGGCGCGATCCTGGAGACCCGGGATCGAATCCCACATCAGGCTCCCGGTGCATGGAGCCTGCTTCTCCCTCGGCCTGTGTCTCTGCCTCTCTCTCTCTCTCTGTGACTATCATAAATAAATAAAAAAAAAAAAAAAAAAAAAAAAAATTGAATCAAGCCCCTTATCAGGCTCCCTGCTCAGGAGGGAGTCAGCTTCTTCCTTTCACTCTGCAGCTCCTCTTTTTGTGCTCTCCCTCTCTTAAATAAATAAATAACATGTTTTTTTTAAATAGTAAAAAAATAAAAACATAAAAATCCAGCACTAACAAGTTGCTAAGTTAGGATTCAAGCCCAGATCTCCCTAATTCCAAACATGGTGCTTTATTTTTCCAGCATTATTAGTGTTTTTGCTTGCCTTTTCCCACTGGACTGTAAGATTCTTGGGACAGGGACGGTCTCTTTTCATGTATATATTTCTAGCACCTACCACAGGATCTGTGATACACATAATAAGTATACTCAAATCTTTTTATATATATTTTTAAAGATTTTATTTATTTATTTATTCATGAGAGACAAAGAGAGAGGCAGAGACACAGGCAGAGGGAGAAGCAGGCTCCATGCAGGGAGCCTGATGTGGGACTCGATCCTAGGTCTCCAGGATCACACACTGGGCTGAAGGCGGCCCTAAACCGCTGAGCCACCCGGGCTGCCCAACTCAAATATTTTTAAAACGAAGAGTGATGCTTTCAAAAAGTTATCTTGTAGGGATCCCTGGGTGGCGCAGCGGTTTGGTGCCTGCCTTTGGCCCAGGGCGCGATCCTGAAGACCCGGAATCGAATCCCACGTCGGGCTCCCGGTGCATGGATCCTGCTTCTCCCCCTGCCTATGTCTCTGCCTCTCTCTCTTTCTCTCTCTGTGACTATCATAAATAAATAATAAATAAATAAATAAATCTATCTTAAAAAAAAGTTATCTTGTAAAATTGTTTTTCACTTTTACATTTTACTTACAAAGGAGATACAGAAACCTATGCACACTCACCTGCATATCCAATTAGGATTTAACAAATTCCAGAATCCCAGGATGGCTCAGCGGTTTAGTACCTGCCCTTGGCCCAGGGCGTGATCCTGGATACTCAGGATCGAGTCCCATGTTGGGCTCCCTGCATGGAGCCTGCTTCTCACTCTGCCCCCCGCTCTCTCATGAATAAATAAAGTTAAAAAAAAAAAAAAAAGGATTTAGCAGATTCTAGAAATTAGAGGAATAAAAGGTGATTTTCTTTTCTTTTTCTTTCTTTTTTTTTTTTTTAGAAAGAGGCAAAATTTATTGTATGCCTGCTATATGCCCAGCTCTGTTCTGGGTGCTGCGAATAATTCAAAAGAAAAAAGAAAAATCCCTGACTCAGTGCTTCACTATAGTAAGTGATAAATAAACATCTACTGAGAAAAGGAAAAGCGACAGGCTGGAGGATAAGTCACCAGATATTCCAGACAGGCAAGAATTCCAGGCAAGGGATATGTGTGAACAACAGGCAGAGGGAAAACCGATTGCAAGGTAGACTCAAAGACCAGTTTGAGTGAAAAGAAAGTTCTTTGGGGGTCAATGTAGTGGAAGATGAGGTTACAGGGGTCAGTAGCATCTGATTATATAATGTATTGAATATTAGGATAAAGAATTTATTTCCTCCTGTTACTAATCCTTCCTAAAATGCTCTTTCCTAAGGAACTGGAATGTCAGTAGGGTCTCTAGAAGTAGAAAAGCCTCCTCAGAGACACTGAGGAATTAAGTTCTAACGGTGTAATGGCAGGTGGAGGGGTAGATATTTTAGATGAGGAGGCCATCCCTTAGATCCTCTGCTGATATGTGGCGCCAGTTCTGTCAACTTGAGGGTGGGCCAGCTGTGGTCGCTAAATAAAGAATATTTTCACTGAGCCCTCACCGGCATGTCAAATTTTTTTCTTCTTTTTTACAGTAAGCTCTATGTACAATGTGGGGCTTGAACTCACGACCTGGATCTCAAGAACCTCATGCTCTACCAACTGAACCAGCCAGGTGCCCCACGTGTCAATTTTTAAAAAAGATTTATTTATTCATTTGAGAGAGAGAGAGGAGAGGGAGAGAATATACCAAGCAGACTCTGCGCTGATCTCAGAGCCCCTTGAGGGGCTCAATCCAAGAAACCCGAGATCATGACTCCAGCCAAAACCAAGAGTCCAGAGCTTAACCAACTATACCACCCAGGTACCCCACCCACATGCCAATTTTTAATTACTGAGTGAACTTAAAACTTTCCTGCTGAGCTTCCAAGAACATACACGTGGTAGTCACCAGGACAAATCTGCTCTAATAAACATTAGTATAATTCCTGGCCTGGCTATGGAAGAAAGTACACCTCTAGCACACTAGAGGAGGGAAAGAGGAGGCTTAACAACCTGTTCAGCTCAGACCTTCCCTGACATTTCCCCAGCCAAACATTAATCTCCCACCAGCCTGGGCCGTGTTCAGGCCAAAGATAGTTCGCTATGGCCTTTTGCACAGAATGGCTACACCTGTTGGCTTCTTCCCACACCGCCCCCTCACCCCTTTGGCCTTTTAAAGTAACATCAAATACTTTTTGGTTGAAGGATAAAACTACAGTGCTTCTCAACATTTCTGATTCCAGGCTCTGCCCTAGGGAAAATTGTGAAGTAGATCATGTATCTGGGAAATGACTATGAGCTCATCAACTTCAACTTCCTGGCAGGCAAGGAAACATTAGCCTTATTTTAAAGAGGAGCTCTGAGGCCCAGAGAAATTAGCTGTTAAGCTTTCCTCTCCCTAAGCTGCCCCTTAAATAAAAAAATTGTTGTTGCCTACTAGATAAATGCTTGAGACTATATTAAGTGATGAGAGACAATGCATCATATTTTGTCTTCAAGGCTTTCATAATCTAGCCAGGGGACAGATATGTCAATTCTTTTCCTCCTCTAGCTTTATTGAGATCTAGGTGACATATAACATTGTGCAAATTTAAGACATATAATATGATGATTTGATACGTTGTTAAATGTTTATCAGGTTAGTCAACAAATCCTTTATCTCCTGTAATTACCATTTTGTTGTTGTAATGATGAGAACATTAAAGTTTTATTCTCACAACTTTCAGGTATACAATATAGTATTGTTAACTGTAGTCACCCTGCTCTATCTTAGATCCTTGGTTCTTTTTTTTTTTTTTAACTTTTATTTATTTATGATAGTCACACAGAGAGAGAGGCAGAGACATAGGCAGAGGGAGAAGCAGGCTCCATGCACCGGGAGCCCGACGTGGAATTTGATCCTGGGTCTCCAGGATCGCGCCCTGGGTCAAAGGCAGGCACCAAACCGCTGCGCCACCCAGGGATCCCAGATCCTTGGTTCTTAATCATCTTATGACTGAAAGTTTGTACCCTTTTTAAAAACATTTTATTTATTTATTCATGAGAGACACACAGAGAGAGAGGCAGAGACCTAGGCAGAGAGAGAAGCAGGCTCCATGCAGGAAGCCCAATGTGGGACTCGATCCTGGGACTCCGGGATCATATCCTGAACCAAAGGCAGGCACTCAACCCCTGAGCCACCCAGGCATCCCAGATTTGTACCTTTTGACCAACATCTCCCCAGTGTAAATTCTTTAAGTGTATGGAAGTAGAGAATAAGTTATGCCAGAGGACAGCTCCGGTGGCGCAGCGGTTTGGCGCCGCCTGCAGCCTGGGGTGTGATCCTGGAAACCCGGGATAGAGTCCCACATCGGGCTCCCTGCATGGAGCCTGCTTCTCCCTCTGTGTCTCTGCCTCTCTCTGTGTGTCTATGAATAAATAAATAAAATCTTAAAAAAAAAAAGTTATGCCAATGGAAATGAGGCACCAGCTAAGACACCAGAAAGGAGAAACTATACAAACAGGATGTGAAAAGATGGAAATTTCTCTGGGTTAAAAAGGAATAGAAGGGCATTTCTTATAGGGACTGTAGCATGGGTAAAGGTCTGCAGAAAGGACAGTGTAGATAGAGCAAGTTTGGGGAAAGGGTAAATGGCCTGGTAAGGTATTGGGTATGGGGATAAGAATGGAGTGATAGAGATGAAACTGGAAGCATGAAGGGCCTAGATAAAATTTAGAATTTTATCTTAAAGGCTGGAAGACATGTCAGAGATGTAAGCCAAAATCTGTTTATTATTATTTATTATTATGTTATTTAAATATTTAATTTATTTATTTGATAGAGGGGAGAGAGAACACAAGCAGGGAGGAGGGTCAGAGGGAGAAGGAGAAGCAGGCTCCCCACTGAGCAGGGAGCCCAAGGTGCCCGGGGGAGGCTCAATTCCAGGACCCTGGGATTGTGACCTGAGCTGAAGGTAGAAACTTAACTGACTGAGCTACCAGGGCACCCCAGAAGTATGTTTTTAAAAAATAATAATTATGGTGGCATCGTGAAGGATGATGAAAATAATAATGTTAGGGACATTCCCACTATCCTCATCCCCAATCAGGAGATTTCAGGCCTCCCTGAACAATTTACCCCTTTATCCAACTTTCCTCCAGATTTCTTTAGACAAGGCACGAGTCTAACAGCAGTTCAAGTAGTGCTCACCTCCTACTTCTCCTTACCAAAATTTAGTCAGGCTCTTTAGGTGGCAGGGAACTAAATACCGCTAAAATCACCATTCATTTATTCAAGAAGCATTTATTGAGTTCATTACACATTGTCTTCATGGAGCTTGCAGTCCAGTAAGGAAATCAGAGTAGGCTGAAGCTGGCTCCTGTAGGTTCATGAGAGCCAATTACTAACTTTTCAGGAATTCTGCAGGTTGTCAAAAATTAAATTACATATACATAAAATTAAATAACATATACTAAAAATAAAAGTGAAAAATACTCAAATTCATTCCATTCAAATAATTTGACTATTATCTGTGCTGTTGTATCTGTCCAGTGGAAAACTATATACTACTGTGCATTTCTTCCTAACTTGCATTCGGTGACATCATGTTCTGTAGCTTGAAATAGGCTATGTTGGGATTACTTACACAATAGGAATCAGCAAATGCTACAAATCAGGGCTTGTTTTGTTCATTGTCTGGACTTAAGAAAGTGACAGAAGGGATCCCTGGGTGGCGCAGCGGTTTGGCGCCTGCCTTTGGCCCAGGGCGCGATCCTGGAGACCCCGGATCGAATCCCACATCGGGCTCCCGGTGCATGGAGCCTGCTTCTCCCTCTGCCTGTGTCTCTGCCTCTCTCTCTCTGTGACTATCATAAATAAATAAAAATTAAAAAAAAAATTAAAAAAAAAAAAGAAAGTGACAGAAAATATGTTAATAATGCAAATTAAATTTAAAAGTGTGTCATGTCCGGACGCCTGGGTTGCTCAGTGGTTGAGCATCTGCCTTCTGCTCAGGTAGTGATTCCGCGGTCCTGGGATCAAGTCCCGCATTGGGCTCCCTACATGGAGCCTGCTTCTCCTTCTGCCTCTGCTTCTGTCTCTGCCTTTCTCTGTATCTCTCATGAATACATAAATAAAATCTTTTTTAAAAAAGTGTGTCATGTCTGTAGCTATTACACTGTGAATACAGCAAATATTAAATATTTTTTCCCAAAATTCAAAAGTTATTATTCAATTCAGCAAGGAAGCTGCTCACTTAACTGGTGAATAAGTGAGTTCTTACACTTTCACCTTACTTTACAGTGTAATAAAGTACATATTTGGTCCATGGTTCTTGACACAGAACTTTAAAACCTTTGCAATTTCCCAAGCAATAGGAATGTCTTTTGTTATTCAGAACAAGTCTTTTTTTTCTTTCAACTGAGTTTATGCTAATGGTGAATTAGTGTCCCTACATAGCCTCAGGATGGGGTGATTACCAGAAAGACCTAGTGATATAGAGGGTTTGACTCTTAGCTCCACCCACCAACCAAAGGGCCAAAGGGAAGATTTGATGAGCTTCATCCATCTGCCAGGAAGGTAGCATACTCCAGTTCTACTCTTATACTCAAGGACCCTCCTGGGACCTCACTCTCAGCACCTCTTCATCTTTAGCCTTTTTTTTTTTTTTTTTTAAAGATTTTATTTATGAGGGGTGCCTGGGTGGCTCAGTGGTCGAGCATCTGCCTTTGGCTCAGGGCATGTTCCCGCAGTCCCAGGATCGAGTCCCACATTGGGCTCCCCTCAGGGAGCCTGCTTCTCCCTCTGCCTGTGTCTCTGCCTCTCTCTGTGTGTCTCTCATGAATAAATAAATAAATAAAATCTTAAAAAAAATTATTTATGTATTCTTGAGAGACACACAGAGAGAGGCAGAGACACAGGCAGAGGGAGAAGCAGGCTCCCTGCAGGGAGCCCGATGTGAGACTCCATCCCGCATGCCCCGAGCCAAAGGCAGGTGCTCAACCGCTGAGCCACCAAGGCGTCCCTCATCTGTAGCCTTTATTTTTTATTTTTTAAATTTTATTTATTTATGATAAAGAGAGAGAGGCAGAGGGAGAAGCAGGCTCCATGAACCGGGAGCCCGACGTGGGATTCGATCCCGGGTCTCCAGGATCGCGCCCTGGGCCAAAGGCAGGCGCTAAACCGCTGCGCCACCCAGGGATCCCCATCTGTAGCCTTTAAAATATTCTTTATAGGGCAGCCTGGGAGGCTCAGCGGTTTAGCGCCGCCTTCGGCCCAGGGTGTGATCCTAGAGACCAGGGGTCAAGTCCCACATCAGGCTCTCTGCATGGAGCCTGCTTCTCCCTCTGCCTCTCTCTCTCTCTCTGTGTGTCTCATGAATAAATAAATAAAATATTTAAAAAATAAAAAATAAAATATTCTTTATAAGGGCGCTTGGGTGGCTCAGTGGTTAAGTATCTGCCTTTGGCTCTGGGCCTGATCCCAAGGTCCTGGGATTGAATCCTGCATTGGGCTCCCCACAGGGAGCCTGCTTCTCCCTCTGCCTACATCTCTACCTCTCTGTGTGTCTCTCATGAATAAATAGAAAAAATCTTAATATATATATATTATATATATCCTTTATAATAAACTGATAAACGTAAGTAAATGTTTCCCTGAGCTTTGTGAGCTATTCTAACAGATCACTGAACCCAAGGAGGAGGTCCTAGGAACCTCTGATTTACAGCAGGTTGGTCAAAAGCGGAAGTGACAATCTGGACTTTCAATTGGCATCTGAAATCCGGTCAGTCTTGTGGAAGTGACACAGGTATATAGTGTCAAAATTGAGTTAAATGGTAGGATACCTAGTCTGTATATACGTGAAAATTAAAGAATCTCTTGGTGGTGCAGAAAACACGCAACCCATAAGTGAAAATGTCAGCCACATTTATGTTGGAACCACACTTATTAGTTGCAAAGATAGATTAGTTATGGTTCTAAGAGTTTGGCAAATATCAACAAATGCTTTCAGTGAAAATACGGAATTTACAATAAAGAGTATGTTTTGCTATTATTTGAAAATTGTGTTTTATATATCTTCATATCAATAAAATTTATAAATACAATTATGTGTGTATGTCTATGCATTCATACTTTTCAGAGAGCTAGTTGCTAAACATTTTACCAACACAACCATTGGGAGAAACAGACAATAAACAAACAAAGATAATATAATGTGAGGTGTTAAGGACTAGGAAGAAATCATAAAGCTGGGATCCCTGGGTGGCTCAGAGGTTTAGCACCTGCCTTTGGCCCAGGTCGTGATCCTGGAGTCCTAGGATCAAGTCCCACATAAGGCTCCCTACATGGAGCTGTTTCTCCCTCTGCCTGTGTCTCTGCCTCTCTCTCTGTATGTCTCTCATGAATAGATAAATAAAATCTTTATAAAAAAATCAGAAAGCTGTTAGGGGAGGGCAGGCTGGGAGCCATGGTGGTAATTTATTGATTAGAGGCTTGAATGAACGTTCTTCTGTCAAGAAAATGTTCTACGCCTTATTTGGTGAGGTGATTGCCTAGGTGTATACACTGTCAAAATGCAATCGATCAACTGAGTATTTAATAACTGCATGTTACTTTACATAAATTATACCTAAGCACACATACCCTCCACTGGAAATGACCATTTATTGATATGAGAAAGACTTAAGAAAAAAGGGATTTACTTTATTTTTGTTTGTTTGTTTTTTTAATAACTCTACATTGAATGTGGGGCTCAAACTCAACGGCTGAGATCAAGAATTGCATGTTCTTCCACTGAGCCAGCCAGGAGCCCTCAAAGGATTTTAGTTTAAAGTTTACACATGGAGATGTCTGGATGGCTTAGTGGTTGAGCATCTGACTTTGGCTCGGGTTATGATCCCGGAGTCCTGGGATTGAGTCCCCCATCAGGCTCCCCTTGAGAAGCCTGCTTCTCCCTCTGCCTGTGTCTCTGCCTCTCTCTGTGTGTCTCTGATAAATAAATAAATCTTTAAAAAATTTTTTTTAAATAAACAAAGGTTACACATGATTGGGAATACCATCCGTTTGGAAGCTATTGAGATCCATGGCTGTTTTGAGGGTAATCCTCCCATCTCTCTCATGGGGTTTCTGCATCTCCCTAAGCCTCTGTATCTACATCACTTTTTTTTTTTTACATCACTTTTTTTAAAAAATAAGTTTTTTTTTTGTTTTGTTTTGTTTTTTTTTTAAATAAGTTTTATTGGGACACCTGGGTGGTTCAGTGGTTGAGTGTCTGCCTTTGTCTCATCCCACACTGGGCTCCCTGCGAGGAGCCTGCTTCTCCCTCTATGTCTCTGCCTCTCTCTGGGTATCTCTTATGAATAAATAAATTTAAAAAAAATTTTTAAATTAAGTTTATTTATTTGAGAGAGAAAGAGAGCATCAGTGTGGGGAGAGGCAGAGGGAGAGGGAGAAGCAGACTCCCGCTGAGCAGGGTGCCCCCCCTGGGGACCTGGGGCTTGATCCTAGGACCCTGAAATCATGACCTGAGCCAAAGGCAGATGCTTAACCAACTGAGCCACCCCTACATCACTTTCTTAAGTCTTGATAATCAAGAAAACAAGCCCTGGTTTGTAGCATTTGTTGATTTCTGTGACATAAATATTACTATACCTATTTCAAGCTACAGGACACCTCAAGCTACATCTAGTTACAATATAATCCTGGTGGTAAAGTGAGGTAATGGAGAACACAGTCTCCAGTGCAGGAAAGTTTCTTTGCCCAGTGAGTCTCAGTTTCCTCATTTGCAAAATGAAATGATAATAAGTAATACTTCCTCCATAGGGTTGTTGTGAGGATTTAATGAATTGATATATGAAAAGCACTGAGAGCCCAGCATTATGGACATTTTAACTATTATTAGCTCTGTTCTTAATTTATTTGTGTGACCTTGCGCAAGACCCTTCCTCTTTCTGAATCTTCCTTTATTTGTAAAACAAAGAATTTTATTATATATAATCTTTGAAGTCTTTCCAGCTCTAGAAATCTTAGGGCCATCCATGACTCTAGTTAAAAAGAAATCTCGGCCTCCTTTCTGTTTTTTATTTTTTTTCCTTTCTGGTTTTTAAATGCTTTCCTGAAATCACAGGGATAAGGTACCTGAGTGGTACAAGGGAGAGCCAGGTGAATTCTGTCCAAAATAACTTCAGCCCAATGTGCAGAGTTAAAATTAACAGTCAGCCTTGGTCTCAGCCAAGGAAAACTTCTTCAGGGCCAAAAGTTTCCAGCATTTGGGATTCCCTTGCTCTAACTGGCAGCTCCAGGTGCTGGTCAGTTCTCGATGCCTCACTTGTATGCCTGCCAGGTGCCTTTGCTTAGGAACTTCCTGATTCTCCCCTGCTAAGGAGGTACTGAGGGAAATGTCTTTTTCTTTTCTTTTCTTTTCTTTTCTTTTCTTTTCTTTTCTTTTCTTTTCTTTTCTTTTCTTTTCTTTTCTTTTCTTTTCTTTTCTCTTTTCTTTTTTCTTTTCTTTTCTTTTCTTTTTTTCTTTTTCTTTTTAAAAATATTTTATTTATTTATTCATGAGAGACACACAGAGAGAGGCAGAGACATAGGCTGAAGGAGAAGCAGACTCCCTGCAAGGAGCCCGATGTGGGAATCTGATCCTGGGATCACGTCCTGGGCCAAAGGCAGACACTCAACTGCTGAGCCACCCATGGTGGCATATATCCTTTTCTTTGTTTTAATGGAGAGAAACAGAAATAAAAAGAAGGAAACAAATACAGAGAGAAACTAGATATATAGAAATAGATGAAAAAAAAATACAGAAATTGGGCAGCCCAGGTGGCTCAGTGGTTTAGTGTTGCCTTCAGCCCAGGGCCTGATCATGGAGACCTGGGATCAAGTCCCATGTCAGGCTCCCTCCATGGAGCCTGCTTCTACCTCTGCCTGTGTCTCTGCCTCTCTCTCTCTCTTTGTGTGTGTCTCTCATGAATAAACAAATAAAATCTTTAAAAAAAAAAAAAAAAGAAATACAGAAATTGAGAAAAAAACCACTAGGAGAAAATATCCCTACATTTTCCTCTTTTTTAAAGATTGTATTTATTTATTTGCGAGACAGAGAGTGAGAGAGCATGGGGGGAGGGGCCAAGGGAGAGAAAGAAGCAGATTCTCACAGAGCAGGGAGCCCAATGTGGCACTTGATCCCAGGACCCAGTGATCATGACCTGAACTGATGGCAGACGCTTAACAGACTGAGTCACGCAGGTGCCCCCTCCCTTTTTTTTTCTTTTTTTTTTTTTAATTTTTATTTATTTATGATAGTTACAGAGAGAGAGAGAGGCAGAGACACAGGCAGAGGGAGAAGCAGGCTCCATGTACCGGGAGCCCGATGTGGGACTCGATCCCGGGTCTCCAGGATCGCGCCCTGGGCCAAAGGCAGGCGCCAAACCGCTGCGCCACCCAGGGATCCCTCCCTTTTTTTTTCTTTTTAAGATTTTATTTATTTATTTTGAGAGAGAGAGGGCATGAGCGGGGTTGGGAGAGTAGGGCAAAGGAGGAGGTGCAGGGGTAGAGGGAGAGAGAGAATCTCAAGCAAACTCCATTCTGAGCACAGAGCCCCATGCGGGGCTCAATCCCACAACCCCAGGATCACGACCTGAGCCAAGAGCAAGAGTCAGATGCTTAACTGACTGAGCCACCCAGATACCCCTTTCCTCCTACATTTTCTAAGAGAAGACAAATATAAACAGAGCTAAAGATAAAACCGATTCTTACCACAACTCTAGAGAATTTCTTGGAAAGACTATGTTTGAAATAAATATGTATGCAGCATAGATGGAGGCATTTCTTGCCTTTTTCCCTACCAATTCCTAAGTCTGGAGTAACTCCCTAACCCCTATACCCAAATGCCCAATGACATAATTCTACATAATCTTCCATTCAGGCCCATGTTTTCTTTTCTTTTTTTTTTTTTTAATTTTTATTTATTTATGATAGTCACAGAGAGAGAGAGAGAGAGAGGCAGAGACACAGGCAGAGGGAGAAGCAGGCTCCATGCACCAGGAGCCCGATGTGGGATTCGATCCCGGGTCTCCAGGATCACGCCCTGGGCCAAAGGCAGGCGCCAAACCTCTGTGCCACCCAGGGATCCCCAAGGCCCATGTTTTCCTGGTTGAATTCTGTAGCTATACTTATCACCTTAGAACCAAAGATTCTGAGAGCTGAAAGTGACCTCAGAATACTTCTCTTCTCCCTGGAGTATTTTACATATGAGGAAACTGAGGCTCAAAAAGATTGGGTTACTTGTCAAGATCCCACAGACAAGTGACAGAGCGAGGTTAGGTGGTAATTCATATATCCTTGTGGTATCTGTCCTATCTTTCAGGGTTCTAACAAGAAAGGGATAACTGAAGAGAGGGTTTTTGTTTTATTTTGTTTTCTGAAGAGAGTTTAATAAAGGAAAGGCAACAAGAGATGGTATAACATCCCAGGACTAGCGGCAGTAGGGAAATGTGATCATCACTACTGGATTTGAGGGGACAACAGGAAAACAGAGTATATGGAAGGGACTCCTCACAGGGGTCTGCAGGGACCCTGCTTTTAGGAAGGTTGAGTGTATGATGGGGAATAAAGACTCTAACATGCCTTCTTCCTCATCTCCATTGACTAAACATAATCAAAAGCCAAGGACAAGGAACCCTGTTGTTTAGAGACCAAACAGAAGCACTGAGGAGCTCAGAAAGCAGATCTTGAGGGGTACAAGGAAAGAACACCTCTTATCATTTTATTTACCGGAATTTCAAACAATGCTGTTTAGGGCTACCTAATTTCACCTTGAAGTGTACAACACCGCAAACCACCAGGAACATAGCTACAATAGGAGTCAAGAAAGCTGCAAGTTAGGGCACTGAGGTGTTATATACTGATGGAAGCAGAAGACTGGATGGTTGAATGAGTTTCCAGGGGGTGCTCTGCTTCTCAGCCCAGCAGTGACTTCCCACGGACCTGGTGGATTCCGACAACAGCTCAGGTCCTGACCTTAGGAACCTGAGTCTACTCTTACAGAGGGTGTGTCCTGACCAGAGATGACTGCTCTTAGAGAGTGGCACAGTGGTGATGGGCAGGGAAGACTTGTCTAAGAGCACAACTTCCAGGAGAATCAGAAGTGATGCTAACTATAGGAGAGGCTGGAGTCTCTGTTCTGGGACCTGTGAGGAGATAGGTTGGTGGAAACTCAGGGAAGCTGGGGGGACCCTCTCCTCCCTCAGAAAAGTTACCTCTTCAGGGATTTCCTGACATCGTGGTAACCTTTGGCTGTATCTCGTCTCCTCTTCCCCCATCCCTCCAGCTCCTTTCCCTGAAGCTAAAAAGGAGTCTGGGGTGGAGTCAAGACTCTCAGAAGCCAGTTAAACCGGTTCCTGCAGGCCTGAACATGCCCTGCTGAGGAATAGCCCCTGCAGAAAACTAGTGTCCCCAAACTGTAGCCACAGCCAGCTACAAAAGGTGCAGAGAGCTGGGATAGGGAAAGGACTCAGGGAAAATACAAACCAGCTCCTCACTCCAAACACAGGTGAACCCAACCAGAGCTGAACCTGCTGAGGCCCTGACAGGGGGGAAAAGCTGCTGCTGGTCACACTGTAACCCTGGTGAGTGATGGCAGAAGTATGAGAAGTATGAGTGGCAATGCCTTTCTCCAGTTTTACCAGCTCAGCTCCTAGCAGAGTTCTTAGTGCTAAGAAGCTGCCTCTCAGTGTCTCAGAGAGCCCAGAACTCTCTCCAGTGTTTCTTAGGCCCCTGTGTCTTGGGGGAAGGGCCACGCATGGATTCTTAACTCCACCACGGGCAGTCTGGCGAAGCCTCTCACCTCTCTGTGGTTAAAAGCAGAGGCTACAACCAGGAGGGGTAAAGAAGCTCATGGTTCCTGCTAAGAGGTAAAAGCCTGGCTGGGGGTGGGGGTGGGGGGAAGTCTGCTGGATGCTGGAGCTGGAGGACTTGAAGCTTTTCATCAAAGTGAATACCAGCTAGTCTCCATGCTCCTGGATGCACCATAGTCACAATTATTTGGACTGAGCTTAAGTGACGGACATCTCCCATTTCTCTGGGACTGTGAAATCTCAACAGATGGCTCAGGCTGTTGGTAGCGGTGGGAATGCTTTACAGTTGTGCTCTATTTCAAAACACCTTCATATTCCTTATCGCTGAAGTTCACAAATCAGCCCAGAGAGATTCAAACAGCTTACAGCCAAAGAGCTGGTTAATTATTAGAGACAGGATTGAACTAAGAACAGCAACCTCAGATCCAGTGGTCTTTCTCCAAGCTGCCTCCTACCTAACTTTAAACCACATATGCATGCACACATATACACATACTTTTGAGAAGTTGTGTACATATTCTTTTGTTAATAATCTGTTCATAAATATAAAGGGAAGCTTATTTCAAGGATTGCTACTCTGAAAATTTCATTATAGCAAACTCCCCCAACAATCCTCCTTCAAAACTGACATTACAGCTCTGCCTGTCCTCTTTCCCTCCTTAAAAAACGTGTATTGGTGGGGGATCCCTGGGTGGCTCAGCGGTTTAGCATCTGCCTTTAGCCCAGGGCTTGATCCTGGGGTCCCGGGATAGAGTCCCACGTCAGGCTCCCTACAGAGAGCCTGCTTTTCCCTCTGCCTGTGTCTCTGGCTCTCTCTGTGTCTCTCATGAATTAGCGAATAAAATCTTAAAAAAAAAAAAAAGTATTGTGCATATCTTTGCTCACACTCCATAGTGAATTTATGCAGGGGTGATACCGCCAGAGTTTGGGAACTAAGTTCTGGCTCCCCCTACTGGGTGTATGATGGATTCATTGGTCCAAAGGAGAATCTACCCAGGCTCCCCAGAAGTTTCTGGGTCTCTCAGGAAAATTCTGTATTTTCTTGTGCTTGGAAAAAACCCAGAAAGCAAGGATCCCTATGGAGGGGTGTGATCATGGACAATTTTCTAGAAGATTAGGACCCAAGCTTAAAGGATTTTGATAGGAGTATGTTATAATTTCTTTTTTGATTGAGAGCAGTTTTGACAAGGAAGGTACTCTATAAGTTGAGAGGATGAATGAGCCAGCTGCCCTAAGCAGAAAGTTCATACCAAAAGAAAAGGAACTGATGAATTGTTTAGTTGTTGTTGCTGTTTTTGAAGTAGGCTCTATGCCAATGTGGGGCTCACACTTTTTTTTTTAAAGATCCTATTTATTTATTCATGAGAGACACAGAGAGAGAGAGAGAGAGAGGCAGAGACATAGGTAGAGGTAGAAGCAGGCTCTGTGCAGGGAGCCGGACATGAGACTCAATCCCAGGTCTCCAGGATCACACCCTGGACTGAAGGTGGCACTAAACCACTGAGCCACCTGGGCTTCTCTCTCTCTCTCTTCTCTCTCTCCTTCTTCTTCTTCTTCTTCTTCTTCTTCTTCTTCTTCTTCTTCTTCTTCTTCTTCTTCTTCTTCTTCTTCTTCTTCTTCTCTCTCTCTCTCTCTCTCTTTTACTTACTTATTCATGAGAGACACAGAGAGACAGAGGCAGAGACAGAGGCGAAAAGAGAAGCAGGCTCCATGCAGGAAACCTGATGTGGGACTCCATCCCGGGACTCTGGGATCATGCCCTGAGCCAAAGGCTGACACTCAACCATGGAGCCACCCAGGCATCCTGGGGCTCAAACTCTTGACCTTGAGATCAAGAGTCATGTGTTTTTTTGATTGAGCCAGCCAGGTGAATGAATGAATGAGTGAATGAATGAATGAATGAATGAATGAAAACATAACCACAATATCATCATTATATCTAGAAAAAAACAATCATTACTTAAAAAAAATTTTTTTTAAAACAAATATTACTTTCAGGGACACCTGAGTGGCTCAGTGATTGAGTGTCTGCCTTCAGTTCAGGGCGTGATATCAGGGTCCAGGGCTGGAGTCCTGAGTAGGGCTCCTTGCAGGGAGCCTGCTTCTCCCTCAGCCTATGTCTCTGCCTCCCTATCTGTGTTTCTCATGAATAAATAAAATAAAATAAATAATAAAAAAAAAAAACAGTTATTTGGGGTTCTTTTTTATTTATTTTTTTATTTAAAGATTTTTATTTATTTATTCATAGAGACACAGAGAAAGAGAGGCAGAGGGAGAAGCAGGCTCCATGCAGGGAGCCTGACGCAGGACTCAATCCCAGGGCCTCCAGGATCACACCCCAGGCTGCACCAAACCGCTGCGCCACCGGGGCTGCCCTTGGGGTTCTTTTTTAAAGTAATTTCTATCAGGCAGCCCGGCTGGTTCAGCAGTTTAGCACCTCCTTCAGCTCAGGGCCTGATCCTAGAGACTTGGGATCGAGTCCCGCCTTGGGCTTCCTGCATGGAGCCTGCTTCTCCCTCTGCCTGTGTCTCTGCCTCTCTCTCTCTCTCTTCCTCTCTCTGTGTGTTTCTCATGAATAAGTAAATAAAATCTTAAAAATATATAAAAAAATAAACTAATCTCTATGCGCAATGTGGGGCTTAAACTCATGACCTTGAGCTTAAGAGCTGCATGCCCTACTGACTGAGCCAGCCAGGTGCCCGAACAATCAGTAGCTAAAATCCAGTCAGTATTTTCTTTTTACAGTAGCATTGTTTTACATTATTCTGAATCTGGATGTGAACACCATGTATGTATTAATTTGCTTGATAGGGATCCCTGGGTGGCGCAGCGGTTTGGCGCCTGCCTTTGGCCCAGGGCGCGATCCTGGAGACCCGGGATCGAATCCCACGTCGGGCTCCCGGTGCATGGAGCCTGCTTCTCCCTCTGCCTGGGTCTCTGCCTCTCTCTCTCTCTCTGTGACTATCATAAATAAATAAAAATTTAAAAAAATAATTTGCTTGATATGTTTATCTCAAGTCTCCATTAATCTATTACAGTTGTCTTTCTTCTTGCTATTTGTTTGTTGGGAAAAAAAAAAAAGTCATTTCCCCTGTATCCTGGATTTGATTGTTTGCATTCCCATTATACCATTAAGATGTTCCTCTAGCTGCTGTATTTTTTTAATTTAATTTATTTTTTTATTTATTTTTTTTTAATTTTTATTTATTTATGATAGTTACAGAGAGAGAGAGAGGCAGAGACACAGGCAGAGGGAGAAGCAGGCTCCATGCACCGGGAGCCTGACGTGGGATTCGATCCCCGATCTCCAGGATCGCGCCCTGGGCCAAAGGCAGGCACCAAACCGCTGCGCCACCCAGGGATCCCTTTTTAATTTAATTTAATTCAATTTTTTGCTGCTGTTTTTTCTTAGAACAGATCCATGCTTGTTTATTTTTTTTTTAAATAATTTATTTATTCACGAGAGACACACAGAGAGAGGCAGAAACATAGGCAGAGGGAGAAGCAGGCTCCATGCAGGAAGCCTGATGGGAATTCTATCCTGGGACCAGGATCACGCCCTGAGCCAAAGGCATTTGCTCAACCACTGAGCCACCCAGGCGTCCTAAGGTGGTCTTTTTGTGATGAGATTGATCTGCAAATATTTTATTTTTTTAAATGTTTAAAATTTATTTTTTAAAGATTTTATCCATCTACTCATGAGAGACACAAGAGGCAGAGACACAGGCAGAAGGAGAAGCAGACTCTATGCAGGGAGCCCGATGTGGGACTTGATCATGGGACCACAGGATCATACCCTGAGCCAAAGGCAGACGCTCAACCACTGAGCCACTCAGGCATCTCACCTGCAAATATTTTAGGTAGGCTCCACACCCAGAGTGGAGCCTTACATGGGGCTTTAGTATATGTGCTGCCAAAGCAAGCACTCACATGAGGCTTTAACTCAGGACCTTAAGATCAAGACCTGAACTGAGATCATGAGTCAGATGCTTGGGGTGCCTGGGTGGCTCAGTCCATTAAGTGACCCTCTCTTGATTTTGGTTCAAGTCATGATATCAGGGCTGAGATTGAGCCCTGCATTGGGCTCCTCACTCAGTGTGGAGTCTGCTTAAAATTTTCTTGCTCTCTCTCTGCCTCCACCTCACACTTGTGCATGTGCTCTCTCTCTAATAAATAAGTCTTAAAAAAAAAAAAAAGCTGTATGCTTAACTGAACAAATCACCCAGGCACCGCATAACCGGCAAATACTTTATTATTTATTTATTTATTTATTTATTTATTTATTTATTTTTAAAAAGATTTTATTTATTTATTCATGAGAGACACACAGAGAGAGGAAGAGACATAGAGGGAGAAGCAGGCTCCCTGCAGGGAGCCCGATGTGGGACTCAGTTCCAGGATCCCAGGATCAGGACTTGAGCCAAAGGCAGATGCTCAACCACTGAGCCACCCAGGTGCCCCACCTGCAAATACTTTAAATTTTAATTTAACCATTTCTTTATTTTTTTTTAAAGATTTTATTTATTTGAGAGAAAGAGAGAGAGCCTGAACATGGGTGGGGGGCGTGAAGGGGGAGGGTAGATCAGAGGGAGAGGGAGGATTAGAGGGAGAGGGAAAAGCAGACTCCCTGTTGAATAAGGAGTGCAACATGTGGTTTGAACCTAGGACTCTAGAATCATGACCTAAGCTGAAGGCAGAGGGTTAACCAACTGAACCACCCAGGTGCTCCTAACTATTTCCTTATTAATAGACCCAGGAAACTTTCAGGTTTTTTGTTTTATTTTTAAGATTTTATTTATTGGACACAGAGCACAAGCAGGGGGACTGGCAGGCAGAGGGAGAGAGAGAAGCAGGCTCTTTGCTGAGCAGAGAGCTCCATGTGGGACTTGATCCCAGGACCCTGGGAGCATGACCTGAAACCCAGGGGCTTAACTGACTGAGTCCCTCATGGACCCCAGATTATTTTCCATTTCATTTTTTTAAAAATAATTAACAGTATGACAAACCATCCTTATGTATCTATCTATCTTTGTATGCTTGTCTAGAATATGTCCTAAAATTCCCATAAGTGAAACTGCTGGGTCAATGAATGTAATCAATAATTTTTCAACACAATAAATCCATCTTGATAGGCTAGGTTTTTTTTTTTTTTTGATAGTCACACACACAGAGAGAGAGGCGCAGAGACATAGGCAGAGGGAGAAGCAGGCTCCATGCACTGGGAGCCCGACGTGGGATTCGATCCAGGGTCTCCAGGATCGCGCCCTGGGCCAAAGGCAGGCGCCAAACCGCTGCACCACCCAGGGATCCCGGCTAGGGGTTTCTAATAAAGACCACAAGCACCAGTTAGATTAACCAGTAGCCTAGAAACAATAAAGTCAATGCTAACTTTATCTAATGACTCATGCATCCTCTATCCTTGACTCAAGCATTCTCTATCCTTGATTCATGCATCTTCAATCCTTAGGGAATCTTTCTCACACTCTGGCTAGTAACTCCAGATCTGCACAGGCAAGCACAAGGCAGACTCTATAGTAGAACAAGTTTAGATATCACAGGCCTTAGTTAGATATCCTATTATCTCCTGCTATGAAGGAGGACTGAAGATAGCTGCATGTGTTATTGACCAATAAGCTCAGGATGGGAAAGATCTTGACTCTACAATCTGTACTATGAAAAGATGACCTTGAGTAAAAGTTTAAAATATTCAGGGATGGGCAGCCCTGGTGACGCAGCGGTTTGGCGCTGCCTGCAGCCTGGGTTGTGATCCTGGAGACCCGGGATCGAGTCCCACATCGGGCTCCCTGCATGGAGCCTGCTTCTCCCTCTCCCTGTGTCTCTGCCTCTCTCCCTCTGTATCTACGAATAAATAAATAAAATCTAAAATAAAATAAAATAAAATATTCAGGGATGCTTGGGTGACTCAGTGGTTGAGTATCTGCCTTTGGATCTGGAATCAAGTTCTGTATCGGGCTTCCAGTGGGGAATTTGCTTCTCCCTCTGCCTGTGTCTCTGCCTCTCTCTGTCTCTCATGATGAATAGTCTGAAAGACACAGAAACACAGGCAGAGGGAGAAACAGGCCTCCCACTGGGATCCTGATGCAGGACTGGATTCCTAAACTGGGATCATGCCCTGAGCCAAATGCAGACACTCAACCACTGAGCCACTCAGGCATCCCAAATAAAAACCTTAAATAAAACATTCAGACAGTTTGAAATAGGTAGGAAAAAACAACCAGGGGTGAACAGTCTGGGGATTATTGCCTTGGTCCTAAAAGGAACAGAAGATTTTCCAGGCAGAATCAAGTGTGGTTCTGGGGTTTAATTTTTCCTTTAACAAGTCTTAGCACTATTATGTATCGTTCATCTTTGTGTTATCACAAAAGAAAATTTTTTTCTTTTCTTTTCTTTTCTTTTCTTTTCTTTTCTTTTCTTTTCTTTTTTTTCTTTTCTTTCTTTTTTAGAAAATTTTTTCTTGGGATCCCTGGGTGGCGCAGCGGTTTGGCGCCTGCCTTTGGCCCAGGGCGCGATCCTGGAGACCCGGGATCGAATCCCACGTCGGGCTCCCGGTGCATGGAGCCTGCTTCTCCTTCTGCCTATGTCTCTGCCTCTCTCTCTCTCTCTCTCTCTCTCTGTGTGACTATCATAAATAAATAAAAATTAAAAAAAAAATTTTTTTCTTGAATCTCAAATGTGATTCCCAAGGCTCTAGGGGGGAATCTTTCCTTTCCTCTTCCAACTTCTGGTGGCTGCTGATGTTCCTTTGCTTAAAGATACATCACTCCAATCTCTTCACATTGTCTTGTTTGTATGTCCTCTTCTCTCTTATATAGGACACTCTCATTGCAGTCAGAGCCTACCCTAACCCAATATGATCTCATCTTTTTTTTTTTTTTAAAGATTTATTTATTTATTCATTCAGAGAGAGCAAAGAGAGAGGCAGAGACACAGGCAGAGGGAGAAGCAGGCTCCATGCAGGAAGCCCGATGTGGGACTCGATCCTGGGTCTCCAGGATCACACCCTGGGCTGCAGGCGGCGCTAAACTGCTGCGCCACTGGGGCTGCCCAATATGATCTCATCTTGATCCTTACCTCAGTTACATCTACAAAGACTCTATTTCCAAATAAGGTCACATTCTGGGGTTATAGGTAGACTTAAATTTGGGGGGGATACTATATTTTTTAAAAAAGATTTTATTTATTTATGTATTCATGAGAGACAGAGAGAGAGAGAGAGAGAGGCAGAGACATGGGCAGAGTGAGAAGCAGGCTTCCTGCAAGGAGCCGGATGTGGGACTTGATCCCAGATTCTGGGATCACACCCTGAGCCAAAGGCAGACACTAAACCACTGAGCCCCTAGGGAGGGTCCCTTTAAAAAAGAAAAAAAAAAAAAGATTTTAAGAGGGGACACTATTCAACCCACAATTCTCAATGTTTTATTGGAAGACATTAGGAAAATAAGATACATAACAAAATTTCACAAGCCCTGCTATCATATTTATCTGCTTTGAGGACAAACTGCTTGAGGGGAGGGATTGCTTCCTATTCTTCTTAGACTTCACTGCACTAGAATAGTTGTGGATATTAAGGACCCAGGAAATCATCTAATATTTAATCTGAACTCCTAATCGTAGAAGATGAAAAAAAAAACAATCTAAAGAGGGATAAAGACTTGTTCAAAGTCATGGCCACAAGCAGTTGCAGTAGAACTAGAAAAGAACCCATACCCTCTCCTTTTGGCCCCCACTTACTCTGAGTTGTTGCTCATCACCTGGGAGTGACTTGTATCCCCCTTCCGGGAATAAGAATACCAGCAGTATCTCTAATCAGTGATAGAATACTACTCTACCCCAGGGGGAAAACAGATCTAATGATGGAAAAGTTAGCATGGTGGTTGGGGCAATAATTTTGTGTTTTTAGCAAAAGAACCTAAAGGAGCAGCGTGTGTGGTGGTAGTGAAGATGAAGGATGTTCCTTATATAAGCAGTACATTATTAGCACACCTCGGGTCATGGTACCCAGCCAGCACAGAATTATCTGCAATAAGCAAATGGCCTTGACCCTGGAGCCTCATTATTATTTCCAGTCCTCTGTTCAGGCTGCCATCAGTTAAGAAAAAAAGTAGCTACAAGTTGAGGTAAATTTATTTTCTTTAAACAGAAGTTGATCATTTGTTTTCTTCCTGTCCATAGAACTAGGGATGTTAATTACAGCTCTGAATGGTGCTTAACAAGAAATACAGTAAACATGTGACTCTGAACTCAGTTAATGAGTATTATTATCCTTTAAAAAATTCTGACTTCAGCAATTACACACTAATCAAGAGAAGTGTTCAGAGGCTCAACCCAGCAGAAATTTGAGAGGACAGCTCACAGTCCTGTCTTGGAGAGCTGAATCATAAAAGAGCTTACAACCCCATCTTGAGCGGCTCAGTTCACACCTCTCTCTAGTGGTAGCATAGAAACAAACTTCTCACATTTGTTTCTCTGGATTATAGCTTGGAGGAGCTGAAGAGCAGAAGAACCAAGCTAAGGAATCCAAACTTTGTCTTCATTGATGGTTCTAGACTTAGCCTATGTTTCTACCCTTCCAAAGCTTTAAGCTGTCTCAGCACATAAGCATGAAATGAGATGTGGCTAATAACAAGTAAATTGAATGATTCCTTCCCAACTGCCATCCATTGTCCACTCTCAGACATCAGCCAATAAAAAGAAGGAAAAAACACTTGGGTCATAGGCTGACTCTTACAATTGACCCCAATGGTAAGCAAGGGTCTTGACACACCCTGACTTGTTATTTTCTGGGTGGCAACTACATCAGAGAAGCCTAAATTGGGAGTCTTTATTAGATACACTGAAGGCCATGGGACACCTGGGTGGCTCAGTGATTGAGCATCTGCCTTTGGGGTCCTGGGATCGAGTCCCCCATCATGCTCCCCTTGAGGAGCCTGCTTCTCCCTCTGCCTATGTCTCTGTCTCTGTGTGTCTCATAAATAAATAAAATCTTTTAAAACAAACAAACAGGGGGTCCCTGGGTGGCTCAGCGGTTTGGTGCCTGCCTTTGGCCCAGGGCATGATCCTGGAGTCCCGGGATCAAGTTCAGCGTCGGGCTCCTTGCATGGAGCCTGGTTCTCCCTCTTCGTCTCTGCCTCTCTCTCTCTCTCTCTCTCTGTCTCTCACGAATAAATAAATAAAAAATCTTAAAAAAAAATAAAACAAACGCTGAAAGCCAGATTAATACTAATCAACTCTTGGATTGGCAAGGGCAAGGAACCCAGAGGATAAATTAGTTTCCAAAGCCTTCTGCAAAATAACCCAAAATATGATGGGAGGAGCCAGTAGACCATTTGGGATGACGAATGTGGCCTGAGGGAGAACAAGGAAATTCTTTCATGGCCTGGGAATAGGGACTGCTGGCAGGAAAGGGAGGGACCCTATAAAGTCCACAAAGCTTTTCTGTGAGATACATACTTTGCTGCAAAGTCTGGCTGGAAAACAGGAGCAGGGCCAAGATTCCATGGAGGCCAGCGGCCTAGGCCAGGTTCCCCCCATATCCCGTCACCTTCCTCTGAGCATGTTTTATGAACACGAGTCCTATAGTAACCAAATCTTGAGGTTGGGAAGTAAAGAAGCATGTCTTTGTTTAAATTTGCATTTCCCAGAAAGAATTTGACCATGGTGCATTTTGCAAACACCCATCAGATTGGGTATTCTAAAAACCTCATTTTGGTAAAGGCTCTTCTCTTAGGAAGCCCTCTCAATTACTTCAACCAACTCACTTTCCCCTTCCTGTTTTGTGGCCTCTGATCATACAGGTAGTTACCTCTATCAATCATTCTCAACTAGTCAGTTTCTAAGGCAGGTGCAAAGGGCAGCTGTATCTCACTTGCCTAAAAAGGAACAAGTACCATGTGACAGAGGAATATAGTGCCTTGCCTGGCTCTGTGGCCCAGCCCTCATAGGCCTCCCAGAATTGGCTATGAGGAAGGTGGTATGATTCAGCAGTCTTCCTGTCTCTCAGCTATGGCCTCAAACAAGCCCTGGAAAGAGCATCGCTCCCTATGGTCACGGTTTCCTTCACAAATATATATATTTAACTATTTTATGGGGCACCTGGGTGACTCAGGCCATGATCCCAGTGTCCTGGGATGGAGCCCCACCTCTGGCTCCCTGCTTGATGGGGAGCCTGCTTCTCCCTCTCCCTCTGCCACTCCTCAGGTTTGTACTCTTGCTCTCAAAATCCTTTTAAATTTTTTATTTGAGAGAGTGAGAGAGCATGAGCAGAGGAGAAGGAGCAAGCAGGTCTTAAGAGTTTGTATGTTCGCACCTGATCAGTTTCTAATTTTCAGGGAACTCTTGTGTTCCTCTTCTGCTCCAAGAATCCTAGCCGCCCCAAGGTAACCTTCCAACCAGTCATTTGGGGCCCTTTTCCTGCTGCTTCTTGGCTATACATACTCAGTCAAACCACTTTGCAACTGGAATAATATTTATTTTTTTTACTTGGCAAAAAGTCAAGTGCTACATTTTTAAAAACAAAATTTCAAACAAACATATTACCCATCACAGAAGAGGGTCTGGCAACAGTACAAAACATCCTACTTAAGATCTTTTTTTTAAATATACAAGTTGGTTTAAAATGATAGAAGTTCTGTGAGAACTAAGAAATCTACAGCCTGTAGTTTAATAATAGAAAAAAAATTAAGACAATTAAAAGATCTAAGTATCCAGCATTTTACTTAATTCCCTGTTTATAGCACCTATTTATCTAGGTTAGAAGATGAGAATTCTAGAACCTGTGGTGTGCACCTGATGTATCACCAAGATAGGGTAGACTTGCTGTCTCCCTTCCCCACCAGCCCCCATTACCAAGGAGAAGGCACTCTTTTTTTCAATCTCCCCAATGAGACCCAGAGCAGAGGGGGATAACTGGGAGAGCAAATTAGAAACTAGAGTGCAGGAATAAATAAGACTTTTCCTTTCCCCAGGATGGACTGTTGACAGAAGAAGAGTATGTGCTTAGAATGGAGGAGGAATTTGTGGGTGGGAACAGCTGCTATCTGCAACATGATGCGTAAAAAGCAAGGAATAACTGGACATCATGGTCAGTTGCCTGCAAGTTTCAAAACTTCAGACTAAACACAGTTCAAGGGAGGAACAAATTACTAGTCACATCGATGTTTTTACATGCACAACGTTGCTGGCTATAGGCCACCCACCACCATCCCAGGGCTGAGCCAACAGAGTGGGAGAGGTGGCTTCAACTCCAGCCCCACTGTAATAAAAAAAATGAACATTCCACACATGAAGCACTCACTACACACAGATAAACCCTCTGCTTACCCCCACCCTCCTGGGCTGAACCCAATTTAGAAAAGCAAAGCAAAACCCATTGGGGAGATTAGAAGAAAGGCAAAGGAGAAGTTTCTCTCCAAAACCAAGGGGACTGAGTATGTGAATCTTACTTAGCAAACTTAAGGCCCCCTGCTCCAGGCCCCTGAGATACCAGATCAGGTCTTGTTTGAGGGAAGGTAAAGGAAGGCTGGGATGGGGATTATCTTTACCAAATTCTACCAAGCCTTCTGCAGCCTCCAGAACTGCATCTGGATGTAGACCCTGATGTTTTAGGGGAGTGGCCACTGGCTAAGCAGATGGGAAGTTAAAGTGGAAATGACACACAGAAGTATTCTCACCTGGGAACACAAAGTTGGGAAGTTAGGTAGGGAACGGATCACTCTGGAGTCCTGGTGTGAGTGTCACCAGGAAGCCTGCAATCTAACTCAAAGGGTTTTCCTGGTGGTGATTGTTTTTTTCTGTTTTTACTTCCTATTATCAGTGCTGTTAGACTTTAAAAAACAAGTAAAGACTAGTCCCAAAGCTGACTCTGTGAATAAAGTTGTTTGTCTTTTTTTTTATAAATATTTTAATTACAAGTAATTCTTACTCCAGGTAATTTCAGTGACACACAGTATTTGCAGGCACACAAGTTCTTTCTTTCTCACACACACAAACACACACAAACACACAGCCCCCAAACTTTCACAGAAAGTCTGACAGCAACCACATAATTATAAAGGAGCCCTACCTCTCAAGAGTGAAGTAAGGGTGAGAATGACTACGCCAGCCTAAAGAAGTGAGAGGGGAGAGTGTGTGTCACTTAAAGAAAAAATACAAATAAGAATTAACAATGTTTGGTTGAGAAGCCAGAAAGAAAAAAAGACAGTAAAATTCTGATTACCGAAAGCAAAAAAAGGAAAAAAAAAAAACCCCCAACGATAAAAAACACTTCAGATATCTGTACAGAGCTTCCTGTCAAGTGCCTAAATCATAGGCAAACTCTCGTGTTCCCACTAAAATGAGGGCCTCACACAATTGGAAGAAAATAGAAAAAAAAAACAAGAAAACTAAGGATTGAAATTAGTGTAAATCTCTGCATTTTGGGAGAATTAGTTGTCATTAACTCCAGAGTCCAGCATAGTTTCCATGAAGCCCTGAAGGGAGGGGGCCTCCTGCCACAAAGAGTTTCGTTCCGGACGAGTCGTAGCAGTGGGTGTAAACAGCATTGGGGAAGAAATCAATGTCCGAAAAGTAATTCCTCCAGGTTTCATCATGATTCTATGGGAAGAATAAGAGACTCTGTTAGTACCTCTAGGCCATGGGGCAGAAAAGGGGGTAGGAAGGGACAGGAATGCCTTCTGGTCTTAAGAGGAGAGGGTCCTGCATCTAATCTGATGTCAAGAGACTCTGACTGGTACTCATAGGAATTGGAGCCTCATTTTTCCAAATGAACATTAGGGAGGAACTGAGCAGGCTGAAGAACTGCTATATAAACCTAAGGTCTCAGGAAAGCTAGAACCACTCTTTAGTAATTCAATGGCAGCCACAGTGGGAGGGGGAGGGGGTTCCTTCTCCTTCCTGCTCTATTATCACCTACAGTCAACTAGTGTGTCTTAACTGAGCCTCAGTTTTCCCATGGATATGTAGACACAGAGCAAAATCAAGGGAAAGTGCCTTTCTCTGCTCTAAGGAGTATGTGAGAAGCTGGTGTATCAGTGGGGGTGGGAGTAGATGGGCAGACTGAACATAATTTTTCTTCTCTGTTCAGTAACTCTGTTCAGGCAGGGGCTTACTCACCAGCCAGCCTTTGCCAGTGGTTAGTTTCAGATTCTCCCCTGCAAGTCTGGGCTTGGACCCATAACAAGCTGAGAGCCTCTCTTCCAGGAATCTCTGAGCTCGGATGTCATAGAACAGCAGGGAGCCCTGCCCTGTGCCCACAGTGATGATGTGCTCATAAAAGCTCACTGACCGGATCCCTGAGAGAGAGAAAAATAAAGGGCAATGAATAGGGGAAGAGTACACATTGATGGTCTGCTACCTGAATTTCTCTGGCACTGAACTCACATGGCACCTCGATCTACCAGACAGTGCTTTTCCCAGGGATATACAGCACAGATAGCTCATGTGAAAGCTTGAGAACCCTGGTCTCACAATGCCCATTCATACACTAAAAGGAACCCTCCCATAAGCCTTAGGGAAGTGCCAGAAGCCTGATGAGGTCTAAGATGCCTTTGGCCTAAGACCTTAAAAGTGTGCCCAAACCTCCCTGGCCCCCTACTCTTTTTTTTTTTTTTTAATGGCCCCCTACTCTTGACTCATCATGGAGGCATCTTTCATAACTCTAAACTCTCCCTAAGTGTATTTCCAACTTGTACTGAAACAGTAACCTGCATTATTTACAAATCATTATATTAATAAGGACTTTTTCCTATCTGACCTAAAATCACTACCACAGCACTGCAAGAGGTCTTTTATCTGGTATTGCATCTGTGGATAAGTAAGGGTATGGGATACAAGATGTCTCTTGGCATATAAGAGGTGCTCAGTAATACCTGTGGAATCAGTATTTCCTTATTAGGCATGATAGCTACTCCTGTAATAGTAACCAAAATCTCTTTAAGCCCCCCCCCCCCTTTTTTTTAAAGATTTTATATTTAGAGGCGTGCCTCGATAGCTCAGTTGGTTAAGTGTTGGATTCTTGATCTTAGCTCAGGTCCTGAGCTCAGGGATCTAAGTTCAGGCCCTGCATTGGGCTCCACACACAAATACATATTTTTTAATTTAATTTTTAATTTTTTAAGATTTCTTTTTTTTTTAATTTTTAAAGTAATCTATCTAATGTGGAGCTCAAAATCACAAGACAAGAATCACATGCTACACTGACTGAGCCAGCCAGGTGCCCCTCTTAAAGCTTTTCATTGCAGACATTATTCCATCCAAGCCTATTTATTCTTCCCCTTACAACTCTCACTACACACATTATTCTTTCTGCTCTGAAACATGAGTGTCTTCACTATAATCGAAAACAAACCCCCAAAACAAAAGTCACTTTTGTGTTATTTGCATGAAAATAAACACTACTTGAGAGAGGCTAAATTGTAATCCATATTGTGCTTTTTAGACTCCAAGATAATGTATCCACATTTTTGCACAAGAAGGGGAACAGAGAGATGAAGAAAATACACTGTTAATCTGAATGATCTCAGTTCTAGTGCATGGCTGTTCTTCCACCAACCTGTGTGATTTGAGCATGTTACTTAACTGCTCTGGGTTTCAGTCTCCTCATCTATAAAATAGGATTAACACTAACCTTACCTTTTCCTACCTGCTTCCTATGGGGTTCTGGGTAAGATGAAATAAGATGGCAGATAAAGGTACTTTGAAATCTTATAGTACAAACATAAGTCTTTTTATTCCTTGATAATGAAAGAGTGCTCTTGGAGAAAATATGTTATAAAAGATGGGAGGTTGAAGCTGAATTCACCCAGTGGTCAGAACAGTATTTTCTTTAGCTTTATACTGAGGTATAATTGACAAACAATATACTGTACATATTTAAAGTATACAATTTTAAGTTTTAACATATATATAAACCCATGACACTACACTACAATCAAAGTAACGAATATACCCATCATTCTCAAGTTTCCTCATGCTCTTGGTAAACTCCTCATTGCACATCATCCTTTAGCATAAAATGAATTTTATAGTTCAGACAGGGCACCAGTAAAAAACTACCACAGGGAAGTCAAGATCTGTGAAAAGAATATGAAAACCATCAAAATCCTGACTACTGGGTTTCCACTAACAGTTTCTGCGGCCACAAATTTGCCTGTGGTGCTTGAAGCTCTGTTGCCATTTGCAGATTTTTAATTAACCTCCCTTCTTATGTCACTAAACACCTTCACCAAGTTCCATAAATATCACTACACTTGTTTTGAAACCAACATAGAAACTAAAATCAAAGCCCACTTGCAATGCAGCTATAAGCCTCAGGGGCATATGGGACTCTTACCACTGCCTCGCTCCCTGGAGCAAACAGATTTGACATTGTATGATGGCTGCCGTGGATCCAGGAAGGAGACATGAGCTTGGGAGCCCACTGCATATACTGACCATTCACTACCATAGGCCAGGCACACATTCTCACGGCAATATGGTAGTTTGGTGGACAGGAGCTGAAACAGAGAAAGGAGTGATGCACCCATAGCACTACCAGAGAGAATACCATAGGGCAAGGTTCTTAGATGCCCAATTCTGTGGGCTTCCTTCATACACAAGCCACACAAAGTCAGAGACAAAAAGACAAGCCCTGATTAAGGAAATAAAGCCCTGTTCTACTACTAAGTAAATAAGAAAAGAGAGGGTGATTATAGTAAGTAATAAGATCTCAATACTGAAGAGGACTGATTAGGAAAAAAGATTAAACTGAAATTAAATAATCAGAAACAGAAAGGCCTACATCGGCAGGTTATTTCCAAGGATAATCCCAGGGCAGAAAGCTAAGGTCACACTCTTGTTCTCTGCCATGACCCTCTCTGCTACCACCCTCCTCACTGATTTTCTGGCTATTCTCAGCCTAGCTCCCCAGTTGTACAGGAATTGTACACTACAAAAAACACACCCATGAAACTGGCTCAACCTCAGCTAATATCACTCAGCCTTAATCCTGGATCCTTGTCATTCAGCCAATCTTCAGTGAATGCCTACTGCATGTAAGGCAGGCATGAAGCAAGGTCAGTGGAGCTCAAAGGCTGCTATGACATGAATGAGTCATAATTCCTGGAACTCTGCTTCCTCTTGGGATAGTCTATCATAGAAGTAATAAGCAGTAAAAGCCTCTGGGACAAAAAGGGGAACCCAGAGGTAGGTCTGACTTTATGCAAAAATTGCTTGTAAGGATTGTAAATATTCTCATTACCTATTATTTCAGAGATTGTTTATCTTAGTTTAATTGATTTTTAGTTGCCAGTCATTTCTTTTCTTTTCTTTTTTTTTTTTTTTGATTTGCCAGTCATTTCTAACCTTTAGGTTCTCCTGCCCTTACAACATGCCAAATGGTCAATAATCCATAAGCAAATACTATTAATTTATCTATCTAATCTATCTAATTAATTAATTAATTGATTTGACAGAGAGCAAGAATAAGCAGAGGGAGTGGCAAACAGAGGGAGAGGAGAAGCAGGCTCCCCAAGAGTAGGGAGCCCAATGAGGGACTCAATCCCAGGACTCTGAGATCATGACTTGAGCCAAAGGCAAACGCTTAACCGACTGAGCCACCCAGGCATCTCCATAAGCAGGTACTTAAAAGCCTTGACTAGAGGACTGCTAGTTAAAGGAGTCTCTCAGTAAGTCTTTTGCAATGTGAAAAAATGTCCCCCTCTGATCTCTTGAAAAGTCTTGAGAGGCAAGTCAGACTCAGGGTTCCATGCACTGTGCAGTAACATGCCCAGTAGAAACCAGTGGTTTATTATTTATTTTTATTTATTTTAAAGACTTTATTTATTTACTTATTATTATTTATTCATGAGAGACACAGAGAGGCAGAGACATAGGCAGAGGGAGAAACAGGTTCCCTGAGGGAAGCCTGATACAGGACCTGATCCTAGGACCCTGGATCATGACCTGAGCCGACCACAGATGCTCAACCACTGAGCCCCCCAGGTGCCCTGAAACTGGTGTTTTAGACAAGAACAAAAAGGCTCAGGAAGAATGAAAGTATTTTAACCAAAAGGTGAATTTTTAGGTAAAATCACTGAGTCATGTTCATCACACCTTAGACAGTGTATTTTCAGCCTTCCAGAGATGGAAATAACCATCCAGAGATACTGCTCCCAGTTCCTACAAGAGCAATGAAAAACAGGTTATATTTCAATAGCTAGCAACTAATATATGGTAATAAGCAGGGGAAGACCCTGAAGGTTGGGGTCCTCCCATTCTTCATTCTTAACCCATGATGATTCCAGGAGGGGAGCCAGGGATTGTCAGCCCATCATCTTACTCTAAAATGTAGCTGGACAGCTAATTATTATTAAACCATTATTATTCTTTAAAATTATTTATTTATTTATTTATTTATTTATTTTATTTATTTATTTATTCGTGAGAGAGGGAGGAGGAGGAAGAGAGAGAGAGAGAGAGAGAGGCAGAGACACAGGCAGAGGGAGAAGCAGATTCCCTGCAGGGAACCTGACATGGGACTCGATCTTGGGACCCCACGATCTCGGGACCCCAGGATCATATCCCAGGCCAAAGGCAGGCGCTAAACCGCTGAGCCACCCAGGGATCCCCTTATTAAACCATATTAAATCAAGGTTGCTTCTTGGGAGAACTCAAGCAGGAAGCCAGGTTCTAGCAGTAATGTAAACACCCATGGTTCAAAAAACTCTTACTATGCTATCATTCCCATGACATCCCATTGGATAGTTACAGTAGAGCACACATATGAAGGACAGTTTCATAAATCGCAGTTTGAGAGTTCTATGAGTGGAGGATCTAAATCTATCTCTAAGGAATAATTGTGGCCATGAGATAGGAGACTAAGGCAACTACCCTATAAATCGTGGCCTGATTCAGATTTTGGGACCTTTTCTCTTCTTTGGGGTCTGAGTCTCCATCCCAATATTCTACTTAATACCCCTAGTTTCAGATATGACCCAATGATTAGGTTAAGATCTGCTGGCAGTGTTGAGAAGAGGCAGTGAAGAATAAAAAGAAACAATACCAAAGCGAAAAAGCAATCATTTTTGGAGGGATTTATGAAAATCACACCCAAAATAGAGCACCAGCAAAGGCATGTGCAAATGAGAGATAGTAAAAAACAGGTGGCTCTGAGGTAACTCTGAGAGGCTGACCCACAAATACAGACCCTCCAGAGAAATACTGCACAACTCAACGCAAGGGCTGGGTTTCACAATCTCAGTTATAATTTCTCACCAGCAACCCTCAGCCTTCAATCTTCCATGGGCTCAGAACTAAACTATGTAGCAAGAACTGACTTGGGAAGAGAAGCAAAGTGCCAAGATATAAGCCAAGAAGTTGAAGCAAGAGAAACAGCCTTCCTCTTTGGCGACCTCATACCTTGTTCTTGTTGTTGAAGGCCAAAGCCCGGACCTTGCAGTTGTCAGGGTTTGTGTCCTCCTTGGGAATGTCCTTTAAGGCCTTGTGAGTGATGTGAGCATACACAGGGACCCGTGATACATTGTGCCTTGCATCACTTTTGGTCAACACATCGTCTGTCACCTCCCAGAGTCCCATAGAGCCATCCCGTGAGCCTACAGGGCAAGGAGAGACCACAGATGTCAGACATACCCAACTCTCCATGGGACAGTCCTACAGAAACCAAGATGTACTTTTTTAGTCTAGCTCTTTGTGCACTATCCTCATATGTGCTGAACTTGGTCAGGTGCCCCACTACAAAAAGAACAATATATATTAATAGCTACGTCAAGAGGATGATTCAACTAAAATGTGGGAGTTAAATGTAACATTTAATCTTTGGTGAGATTTTTTTAATTTAAATTTTAAGATTTTATTTATTCATGAGAGACAGAGAGAGAGAGAGAGAGAGAGAGAGAGAGAGAGAGGCAGAGACACAGGCAGAGGGAGAAGCAGGCTCCATGCAGGGAGCACGATGTGGCACTCAATCAAGGAACTCTGGGATCACACCCTAAGCCAAAGGCAGACACTCAACTGCTGAGCCACCCAGGAGTCTCAGTGATATTTTTTTTAAAAGAGAGCATTATATAGTTTGAGAATGCTCAGTAATTTTCCAAGTCAAATGCTTAGATCACTTGGGCATGCATGCACAGGTGATGTTTGCTGGGCAGTAGCATTGGGGAACCTCTACCTTAAATCAGTGGTGCTTAATCTTTTTTGACTCTTACATGCCTCTAAGAGACCTAGGAATGTTAAAGACTCCTTTATCTAGAAAAATACACAAAACACCACATTGTACAATTTCAGGGAGGTTCATGAACCTCTTGAAGGCTTTCCATGGACCCACAGGGACCATAATTCCCATGTTTGGGGCACCTGGCTGGCTCAGTTGGTACAGCATGCCACTCTTGATCTCAGGGTCATGAGTTCAAGCCCCATGTTGGGCTCCAGGCTGGGCACGGAGCCTACTTAAAAATAAACATAACAATTTTTTTAAAATTGAAAAAATCCTTTCTAGTAAAGTTATTTGACAACTCTCCTTTAGACTAAAACTTTCCTTTTTTAAATTTTTTAAAAAAAATTTTATTTATTTATGATAGTCACAGAGAGAGAGAGAGAGAGAGAGAGAGAGAGAGAGAGAGGCAGAGACACAGGCAGAGGGAGAAGCAGGCTCCGTGCACCGGGAGCCCAACGTGGGATTCGATCCTGGGTCTCCAGGATCGTGCCCTGGGCCAAAGGCAGGAGCCAAACTGCTGCGCCACCCAGGGATCCCTCTCCTTTAGACTAAAAGGTACCCTTTCCACATTGCAAATCTCCTGAATGCTTCATAATAAAAATTATCTAACTTGAGAGAAATATCATCTAATTTGTTGGCTTCATAAGGCTTATGGGCAGAGATTCAAAGCAGAGGTTTTATTACATGTGAAATCTAGAAAAGGCCAGAGAGAAGGACACATCTGGAGATAGAACTATGCATGGTTTATTATGCAAATTAAAAAAAATAAAACTATACAAGTTTTATTGTGAAAAATTCAAGCACACTGAAATACTGAGTTTTATTTTATTTTATTTTTTTAAATACTGAGTTTTATAATGAACTGTTCAATTACAAGTATAGTCTACCATCAACATTTTATTATACCTGGTATATTTATCTATATATTCATCCCTTTGTATGATCCCATTTTAACCAAATAAAAAGATATGCACTGAATAATGACTGTTAAGATATATTTTAAAATATTAACAGTAGTTGTCCCTGGATAGAGAGATTGATAATTCTTACTGCCTTCTTAATCCATATTAAAACATTTCTTATGATAAACACATATTTCTTTAATAAGGAAAAAATTATTTAATATTTTTTAATTTTTATTTATTTATGATAGTCACAGAGAGAGAAAGAGAGGCAGAGACACAGGCAGAGAGAAGCAGGCTCCATGCACCGGGAGCCCGACGTGGGAATCGATCCTGGGTCTCCAGGATCGCGCCCTAGGCCAAAGGCAGGCGCCAAACCGCTGCGCCACCCAGGGATCCCGGAAAAAATTATTTAAAGAACGAGTTTGGCAGCATCATGAGGACTTGATTGGAGAAGGGGTGCCTAGGTGGCTCAGTCAGTTAAGCATCTGTCTTTGGTGCAGGTTCTCAATCCCAGGATTCTAGGATTCTGGGATTGAGCCCTGCATTGGGTTCCCTGCTTAGTGGGAAGCATGCTTTTCCCCCCTCCCTCTGCCTGCCACTGCCACTGTTTGTGCTCTATCTCCATGTCTAATAAATAAAATCTTAAAAAACAAAAAAGATTGGATTGGAGAAGACAAGAACAGAAGCAGAGAAAAAATATGGAAGGATATTAGGGGTTATTCAAGATATAGATGATAAGTACACCAGCAGAGTAGAAAAGAAATTGTAGGGCATCCCTGGGTGGCTCAGCAGTTTAGCGCGCCTGCCTTCAGCCCAGGGCGTGATCCTAGAGTCCCAGGATTGAGTCCCACATCAGGCTCCCTGCATGGAGCCTGCTTCTCCCTCTGCCTGTGTCTGCCTCTCTGTGTGTCTCATGAATAAATAAAATCTTTAAGAAAAAAAAAGAAAGAAATTGTATCTAAGATGGTTGTTTTAATTACTAAAGTATAGGTAACATACAATGTTTATAAGAGATATTTTAGAAAACAGTATCAACATGGCTTGGTAATCTAAGGAGATAGGATCCTAAGAGGCATCTTAGTTTTCTGACCATGCACCTGTGTGGAAGGTAGAAGCATTCAGAAATATATGCCAATGGGGGAGAGGGTCTTGGAAGAAAAATGATGAGTATGAATATACTGAGTCTGAGGTAGAATATTCAGGGGTTGGTACTCATCATTAAGTATAACATTAACATCAGTTAACAAGTATTGAGCATTTTCTTTTTTTTAGGGGGAGGAGGGGCAGAGAGAAAATCATAAGCAGGCTCCACGCTCAGCACAGGGCCCAACATGAGGCTCAATCTCACAACCCCGAGATCATGACCCGAGACAAAATCAAGAGCTGGACATTTGGGCACCTAGGTGGTTCAGTGGTTGAACATCTGCCTTTGGCTCAGGTCATGATGCTGGGGTCTGAGATGGAGTCCTGCATCAGGCTACCAGCAGGGAGCCTGCTTCTCTGCTTCTCTCTCTGCCTATGTTTCGGCCACCATCTCTGTGTGTCTCGTGAATAAATAAAATCTTTAAAATAAAAAAAAAAAAATTTTAACTGACTGAGCCACCCAGGCGCCCCTAAGCATTAAGCATTTTCAATACAGCAGCCACTATGCATTATTTCATTTAATCTTCTCAGTGAAACTCTGAAGTATCCATGTTACAGATGAAGAAAATCAAGTCTTAAAAAGCTTAGGGTAACTTGCCCAAGTGATGTTAATGTTCAGACTTAATGATGAGTACCAACCCCTGAACATTCTCAGTGATAAGTGGTTGGATGAGGATTCAAACTCAAACCTCTGATATCAAAGCCCATGTTCTGGGGTACCTGGGTGGCGCAGCGGTTTGGCGCCTGCCTTTGGCCCAGGGCACGATCCTGGAGACCCAGGATCGAATCCCACATCGGGCTCCCGGTGCATGGGGCCTGCTTCTCCCTCTGCCTATGTCTCTGCCTCTCTCTCTCTGTGACTATCATAAATTAAAAAAAAAAAAAAAAAATTATTAAGAAAAAAAAAAGCCCATGTTCTTAAAATCTGCTAAACTGTTCAGAAAATGTAGATGTGGTTAAAATAAAAAAGAAAATGTAGACATGGGAGTTATCAGCCTGAAAACACAGATGTTGGTAGGGTATCTGAAAGAAGATGGGAGGCTCCCAAAGCAAGCCAAATCCTTGCTCCCAACAATCACATTTAGTACAGGTTACTGTCATAGAAGCAATCCCTATTATATAAAGGTGACAAGACTACCCTTAAGCAGCTCTCACTCTTTGGGGAGACAAATGACAGGGAATCCAAAAGCTTCTGAACCCCTTCTGGGTAATTCTGACCTGTGATTATGTTTGTTCATTAAATTTATTTTCCCTCTTGGCTGCTTTCTACTGCCCTGCAAATAATTGAAAGAAGAAATATTTATATTCCCTTAGCTTTATTAGTTCTTTTATTTAAATTTTGTTAGTTGACATACAGTGCAGTATCGGTTGGAGTAGATGTTGGTTTTTAAGTTTCATTTATTTAAGTAATCTCTATACCCAATGTGGGGCTTGAACTCATGGCACCAAGTTCAGAGTCATATGCTCTTCTAAGTGAGCCAGCCAGGGGCCACTGTTAAGAGCAGTTCTAAGCACAGGCTTTGAAATCACATGTGGATTCAGATCCTGATTCCACCTGTTACTATTTGTGTGGCCTCTGCTAAGTTATTATAACCTCTCAGAATTTAAATTTTCTGATTTGAGAAATGAGGCTAGGGGATCCCTGGGTGGCTCAGCGGTTTCGCGCCTGCCTTTGGCCTGGGGCGCGATCCTGGAGACCCGGGATCGAATCCCATGTCGGGCTCCCAGCATGGAGCCTGCTTCTCCCTCTGCCTGTGTCTCTGCCTCTCTTTCTCTCTATGTCTATCATAAATAAATAAAAATACATCTTAAAAAAGAGAAATGAGGCTAATAATGCTAATCTTTTAGTACTGTTCTGAGGATTGTATGAAATAACACGTGAGGCATTCAATTTAGTTACTATTATGATTATTTTTATTTGGGAATCTAGACCTGGGGAATTGTATTGTGTATCTCTAGGTTACCCTCTCTACACTCATTTCCATTTTTTTTTTCTGATGTCTACCATTGGGAAAGAAATCCCCTCAATCCTACACAGCTTTTATCAACAAAAAACAAACTATATAGCTGTACAGAAAATAACTACTCCTAATATTTCACATCAACTATTCCAAAACACTTTCACAACATTGTCAAAATGAAGCCCCACAAAAACATTGAGGTTAACACACTGTCACACATACTTTTGGGAACAAGGCTGAGTGAATAAATGAAGAATGCTGGTAACTCTTATGATTTATCCAAGGACACATGGTACGTCAAAGAGCCAATACTGGTAATAAGATCCTGGCCCCTGGCCAATGGTCTATTTACTGGACTATTTCCAATCACACTACTACCCCTTCCTCCCTGCCACACCAAAACTCCATACAAAAGGTCAATTTTACCAGACACCGCCATAGTATCACTGATCCATGCTATGGAAAAGATCCAGTCCTTGTGTCCATCCTTGGAGAGAAGGAGTGACAGGTACAAAGAGAGAGGGGAAAAAAAGAAATTAGTAAAAAAGGATTACAACACACACTCTTGAAAAGCATAGTCTGACTGAAAATATCTTTGTAAAAATTACAATTCCTATCTCTGATTATCTCAACCCAGAGGGCAGGATCCTGTAATTTTTAACTTTGTCTTGAGGAGCTCAAAGTTGTAATGAAACTGGCATTCCTATGGGCAATGAACATGTCTGGTAGACACACAGCTCTGGCCTTCTACCTCCGGATGTCTTATCTGGGGCTCCTACACATAATCACTCACCTCTTATCCCTCTAACCTCATCCTACCACTCTCCTCTGTGCTTACTTCCTAGTACAAGAGCTATACCCAACCTCTTGGGTGTTCCTTCCCAAAGAGTCCTTGGGACTCTTTTCTTCCAGACATCAACATGTCTTGTACCCGCTCTCATTCCTCTGTGTCTCCCTACTCAAACATCTTCTTTTCAATGAGGACTTCCCTGAACATCCTCTGAAATTGCATTCACCACCACTTTCTCTGTCCCTTCAATCTGCCTTTACTCTTCTCTATGGTACTTGTCACACTGACATACTGGTGGTAAATATTTATTTGTCTATATATTGGTTTATATGTCTCCCTCTACTAGAACGCAGGCTTCAAGAGGTGAGGGAGCTTTATCTGTTATATTCACTACATGTCCCCAGCGTCTAAAACAATGCCTGGACATAGAAAGCTCAATAAATAGTTGCTGAATGATTTAATAAACTTTGCTCTCTGACTATGGGCAGTGGGAGATATGTAGACACCAACCAACTGCTGTGGGCCCCTGAAGTATGTTGCTCACCCCTTTATCAAACATATGCTCTCCGTCAATATTCCTATGGGGAGTTCAGTCCCCATTCTGATATTTCTACCCTCATACCTCACCCCCAAACCCCGATAGTCAGCAGAAATCTAGAGGAAACTATTCCTTTCCAGAGGGTGTGTAGGAGGAGGGTCCATGTTATCTACCAGGCTCTGCTTAAGAACAAAGCTACCTCTAACTACAGTTACTGGAGAAACTTACATCACCCACACACACAGGATCTAGTGTAGGTAGCCGGTAGATGGCAAGACTGTTGGGGTTGTCTCCTCCAGTGGCTAACAGAGTTCTGGAGGGATTCAGCTCGATGGCATGGATGCCACAGCCCTGCTGGGTCACACCTCCAGGCTCCCGGTCCTTCAGAATGGGAATCTTGGTGATCTGGCTTGTCTGCACATCCACTACAAACAGCTACAAGAAAAGGGACACAGAAGCTGACAGTTCTCTTTTATGTGGCTAACCCTGGGTACAAGCACCCATTCATTCAATTATCCATCAAACTTTAATTAATTAATGTCTACTGTATATCAGACCCTGGGAATTGGTAAAGGCATAGTCAGGGCTATTAGTCAAATGAAATATGAAAGTAAGAAAACACAACAGAGGCAGGCATAATACGCTACATAAACACAGATTAGCAAGTAGTAAATTCTACCAGGGATTCAAAGACAGCCTCAAAGAAGACTAGCGTTAGACTATGGACCTAAAGAAAGAACCCAACTAAGGATTTTCTGCCAGTTTGGACATACTTTAAACATCTCATTCTCAACCCATGCACTGAAACTTAGAAACAAAACCATTCCCAGAGCCCATCAAGACTACTATTTAATGTACTAGAAACATTAGATTTGTTGGAGTGACCAGAGACATATGACAAGAGTTATCTCTAACACATATACCATTTTCTTCTATGCCTCCATGCCTTTGTTCATACTGTTGCTTCTGCCTGAAATGTTCTTCTCCACCTCCTTTCCAACCTAACCCCTTTCCACTCTACAAGACTGATTGATTTATATTTATTCATGAGACAGAGAAGACAGAGACAGACACACACACACACACACACACACACACACACACACAGGCAGAAGGAGAAGCAGGCTCCATGCAGGGAGCCCAACGCGGGACTTGATCCTGGGTCTCCTGAGCGCCACCTTCAGCCCAAGGCCTGATCCTGGAGACTTGGGATAAGTTCCACGTCGGGGTCCCTGCATGGAGCCTGCTTCTCCCTCTGCCTGTGTCTCTGCCTCTCTCTCTCTGTGTCTCTCATGAATAAATAAATAAGATCTTAAAAAAAATAAATACTGTTCTAGCTGCTAGCACTGTGACTATGAACAAGAGAAATAATCTGTACCCTCATATACCTTAATCTAGGAAGTTAGCTTAAAATTCTCTCAGCAATTCTTATGATGAAGCCAAATCATGCCAAATCTTTGTATAAAGTAATCTACTGCTTGCACAGGAAGGAGACTATGAAAGGAGAAACTATTCTTTCAGTTGGCTCCTCCCTCTCATCCTTTTTCTCATCACCTCTCTAGAGGACTGCAAGTAGTCTTTGCTGCTTCAGGCAAGGCCACCATTGAAACTATTCTCTGTACCGTATCAGTTATCTACATAAAAATGGCAGTCCTCCCAAAGTCAGTTAGAAATATCCTTAGGGGCCCCTGGGTGGCTCAGTTGGTTGAATGGCTGGCTCTTGATTTCAGCTCCCATCAAGGTCTCAGGGTCTGCAGGGAATCTGCTTAGGGATTCTCCCCACAACCCCTAGCCTGCTCACTTGTTCGTGTGCTTGTGCTCTCTAAAATACATAATAAGGGATCCCTGGGTGGCGCAGCGGTTTAGCGCCTGCCTTTGGCCCAGGGCTCGATCGTGGAGACCCGGGATCGAATCCCACGTCCGGGCTCCCGGTGCATGGAGCCTGCTTCTCCCTCTGCCTATGTCTCTGCCTCTCTCTCTCTCTCTGTGTGACTATCATAAATATATAAAAATAAATAAAATACATAATAATCAATCTTTTTTTTTTTAATTTGAGAGAAACAATGTGCAGGGGAAAGGGCAGAAGGAGATAATTTTTTTTAAAAAGATTTTTATTTATTTGAGAGGAGAGAGAGCGCACAGGAGAAGAGAGTAGGGGCAGAAGGAGAGGGAAAAGCAGACTTCCCATTCAACAGGGAGCCCTGACGCAGGGCTTGATCCCAGGACCCTGGAATCATGACCCAAGCTAAAGGCAGATGCTTAACTGACTGAGCTATCCAGGAGCCCCAGATATAATCTTTCGAGCAGACTTCCCACTGAGCAAAGAGCCTGACATGGGGCTGGATCCCACAACTCATGAGATTACCTCTTGAGCTGAAAGCAAGAGTCAGATGCTTAACCAAATGAAATCACCTAGGCACCCCAATAAACAAATAAATCTTAAATCTAAACTCCTGGGACGCCTGGATGGCTCAGTGGTTGAGTATCTGCCTTAGGCTCAGGGCGTGATCCTGGGGTCCCGGGATCCAGTCCTGCATCAGGTTCCCCACAGGGAGCCTGTTCCTCCCTCTGCCTATGTCTCTGCCTCTTTCTGTGTGTGTCTCTCATAAACAAACAAACAAACAAACAAACAAACAAAAAAACTCATCACAGCATCAAGACTCCTCAATCTGGCCTCAACCTCTCTAGCTTTATATCCTGCCACAGAACCATGCTCTAGAAATAGCAGCTTATTAACTATTATTCACACCAAAATCTTCAATGAAATAGAATTATTTTGTTTCATGCTCATGCTGGTCACAATGCCAGAAATGTTTTCCCCTTTTCTTTTTTTTTTCTTTTAAAGTTTTTATTTATTTAAGAGAGACAGAGAGAGAGAAAAAAAGAAAAAGAAGGGTGGGGGAGGGGCAGAGAGAGAGGGGAAGAAGTAGAGTCCCCACTGAGCAGGGAGCCCAAGGCAGGGCTCAATCCCAGGACCTTGTGATCACCACCTGAGTGGGAGGCAGGCGCTTAACCAACTGAACCACCCAGACATCCCCCACCCTTTCTATACTTGGCCAGTATGTACTTAATCTTTCATGATTCAGTTTAGACATGTGTTCTCTGAATATTCTCTAAATATCCAGGCTGGTTAAGTTTTTTTGTTGTAGGTTTCCCAGATAGTTCTTTACCCACAACTTCAGCCTATATCACACTGCTTTAAAATCTTTACTGTGGGACACCTGGGTGGCTCAGTGGTTAAGCATCTGCCTGCAAAGAGCCTGCTTCTCTCTTGGCCTGTGTCTCTGTCTCTCTCCGTGTCTCTCACAAACCAATCAATCAATCAATCTTAAAAAAAAAAATCTTTGTCTTTCTCCCCCAGTAACCTAATAACACCCTCCCAATTCAAAGAGCTGGGGGTTTATATTATTTTATTCTATAATCCTGCCTCAACAATGCAAAGCTAGGGACGCCTAAGTGGCTCAGCGGTTGAGCCTCTGCCTTTGGCTCAGAGCCTGATCCTGGTCCCGGGACAGAATTCCACATCAGGCTCCCTGCAAGGAGCCTGCTTCTCTCTCTGCCTCTCTCCATGTGTCTCTCATGAATAAATAAATAAAATAAAATCTTAAAAAACAAAAACAAAGCAAAGCTATATAGTAAGCATTTATAGAAGACACCTTTCAGGGAGGTTGCCCAAGAATTTTAGGGGGACCTCACATTCCTGCACTCAGAGGAGGGCTGAGTAGGTGTCTGTCTGATATAAGCCCAGATCTTCAGATCAGAGAACTGTCCAGATGTGGCTTCCTGGCTCGGGGAGAAGCAGTCCAGAGGCTATATTGGACTGATCAAATTCTCTCAGGAATGTGAAACTGGCTTAGTGGCACTAGACCAAACTGTCTGGATGGCTAATTTCTACCAAAGCCAGTCAGAAGAGAGAGAGTATGGACGTCCTTAGTTTTTTGTTTGTTTGAAGATTTTATTTATTCATGAGAGACACACAGAGAGAGACAGAGACATGGGCAGAGGGAGAAGCAGGCTCTCTGTGGGGAGCCCGATGCAGGACTCAATTCTAGGACCCCGGGATCACGTCCTAAGCCCAAGGCAGATACTCAACCACTGAGCCACCCAGGTCCCCACATCTTTAGTTTCTAATGGCTTTCCAGTTTCTTTTTTCTTTTCTTTTTTTTTTTTAAGATTATTTATTTATTTATCCATAGAGACACAGAGAGAGAGAGAGGCAGCGACACAGGCAGAGGGAGAAGCAGGCTCCATGCAGGGAGCCTGACGTGGGACTCGATCCAGGGTCTCCAGGATCATGCCCTAGGCTGCAGGCAGCGCCAAACCGCTGCACCACCGGGGCTGCCCGGCTTTCCAGTTTCTAGCTCTGTTTCATGCTGAGATCCAGGGATACTTCCTGCACTTGGGGTTTGTGAACTATCCCTTTTTATTTTTTAATTTTTTCAAAGATTTTATTTATTTATGCATGAGAGACACAGACAGAGAGAGGCAGAGAGAGAAGCAGGCTCCATGCAGGGAACCCGACCCAGGACTCGATCCCGGGTCTCCAGGATCACGCCCTGGGCCGAAGGCAGGTGCCAAACCACTGAGCAACCCAGGCGTCCTGAACTATACCTTTTTAATAAACATTAGTGGGTTTCTCACTCTTCTAAGCAAATGATCTCTATACAACACAGCCCCTCAAATGTTTAATGAAACAAAGTTAACTACCCACTTATACCTTTGTGGTTTTGTGGGATAATGCATCTATAACATGTTACCTTCTAGACTAGATTCCCAAACTGATTATCACAATAACTTGAGGAGTTTTCTTTTTTTTTTTTAAAGATTTTCTTTATTTATTCATGAGAGATACAGAGCGAGAGCGAGAGCCAGAGAGAGAGAGAGAAGACAGGCAGAGGGAGAAGCAGGCTCCATGCAGGGAGCCTCATGTGGGACTCGATCCCAGGTCTCCCGGATCAGGCCCTGGACTGAAGGCAGCACTAAACCACTGAGCCACCAGGGCTGCCCAGGAATTTTCTTTCTTAGAGAAAAACTATAAAACAGGCGCCTGGGTGGCTCAGTTAAGCATTTGCCTTCATCTCAGGTCGTGATCCCGGGGGTCCTGGGATTTAGCCCAGCATCAGACTCCCTGCTCAATGGAGAGCCCACTTCTCCCTCTTCCTCTGCCACTCTCCCTGCTTCTGTGTGTGCTTGCTTGCTCTCTCTCTCTCTCTCTACCAAATAAATAAAATCTTTGAAAACAAAAACAAAACAAACTATAAAACAAAAACAATTTCCAGGCCTACGCTAAAACTCCTCCAATTAGAAATTTCTGACTTTTGGGGCCTAAAAAACTTTTTCCCCAAAGGATCTCCAGGTGAATCTGATGACTGCCTCTGTTTAACAATTACTGGTCTAGACCCTTGCTATTCAAAGGTGCACTGGAGAACCTGTTAGAACCCAAGAATCTCAGGCCCTACCCTAGACCTATTAAATCAGAAACTGGAGTTTCCCAAGATCTCCAGGTACACTGAAGCTAGAGAAACACTGATGTAGAGAGAATCTGCTCTGTATAATAAAGGCAATGAATTTGATAAGTTATAGGAATAAAGTGACCTGCAATCTAGAAAGATCCAAGTTTCTTCTATGAAATCTGAGGGCTGACTAAAGCTTATTTTAGTCTACTGTGTCAGATCATTCCTCTTTTTTTTTTTTTTCTTTCCATTTCTTTGTCTTAAAACAGGGCTCCATTTATGCCATCTGGAAAAGGTGTGGAGAAAGGTTTCAACTATTCATGTCCAAGAAAGTGTTAAGTCCAGTCTCTCTAGTTCTGGGATTGGGAGAAATCTAGATTTGAAGTCCACATTTGCTATCTATTAGCTGTGCGATCTTAGGCAAGTCAGTTAACCTTTTCAAATCTTTTTTTTTTTTTTTTAAGATTTCATTTATTTACTCATGAGAGAGAGAGAGAGAGAGAGAGAGAAGCAGAGACACAGGCAGAGGGAGAAGCAGGCTTCATGCAGGGAGCCTGATGTGGGACTCGATCCCGGGACTCCTGGATCACGCCTTGAGCCAAAGGCAGATGCTCATCTGCTGAGCCACCCAGGCACCCCAGCCTTTTCGAATCTTGTTTTTTATCTATAAAACTAGAATAATATCTGCCTCTAGGATTGCTAAGAATCTAATAAAGTGTCTGGCACAGGGCTTGGCACAGAATTGGTGTCTAACAAGTAACAGTTAATAGTAATACACTATTCTAATGTTTAATTTCCTATGGTGCAGTAGTTTCATCTACTCTTGAAAAACATTTGATACAAGGGAAATGAAAAAGTTGGTAATATCTGGGTCTCTAGAGGGCCCAGGAAACAAGGAGTTTATCCCTAACCTCACTCTTGCAGAGGGATGACAAAGCACCATGTGAAGGACAGAACCTTTTTGCTTTTTCAAACGAAGGGAAAGGAATGTGAATGAGCTGCCACAGAATATCTCCCCAAGCACTCTGACAAGGGGTCAACCTTTCATGCAGCTTCTGTAACAAATCCTAGAATGGGGCTGTTCTACACTAACCTACTGGGATCCCTGCCAGGAACTAACAGCATGGCAAGGTTAGTTTGAGTCTCAATGGCTCCCTGAAACCTACAACCTAAAACAGAGGAAAAACAAAGAAAGCAAAATCCTTACAATCAGGAAGCATATAAGACAACAGAGTACATCTCTGAATGCAGGTTTAATGTGTATGTATATATCTATATCTATACACATTCATATTCATATATATATGAAATATGCATACATAGAAAAATCAAGGCAGCTTAATAAAATGGAGGGGCTCACAATGTTTCTGAAACTCCGAAGTGTTTTAGCTGGAGCCTAATGAAGAGAGGAAAGCAAATCCACACAGGTCACACAGACATCAAGGTAAACTATACTGAGTCAGACAGAAAAAGGCACAGCCTAAGTCTGCTGAAAGTGGAGTAAAGGGAAGACAAATGAAATCAAAGCAGCAGAATACATTCCCTATCCCAAACCAAGATGAAGAGGAGGAAAGGAGAGTCAAGACCAAGAAAAACAAGGGAAAATGGTTAGACAATATGTATCAAAAATTAACAAGTGTAAACAAACTTTACAGTTATTTTAGGAACTTACACTAAGGAAATAATGATGGGTGATAGTCAGTAGAGCATTCAACTCTTGAGTTCTGGCCCCTTGTTGGGAGTAGAGTTTACTTAAAAAAAAAAATGTAGTAGGGGTGCCTGGGTGGCTTAGTTGGTTAAGCATCTGCCTTCAGCTCAGGTTTTGATTTCAGGGTTCTGGGATTTATATAATTACAAAGTCTATATCCTAATTCCAGGCAATACCATCCAATCAGAAAAAATAGGGTATAGGGTACAGGAACGCCTGGATGGCACAGTCAGTTGAGTGACTTTTTTTTTTTTTTTAATTCATGAGAGACACACAGAGAGAGGCAGAGACATAGACAGGGAGAGAAGCAGACTCCCTGTGGGAGTCCCATATAGGACTCAATCCCAGGACCCTGGGATCACGACCTGAGACAAAGGCAGATATCTGCTCAACCACTGAGCCACCCTGGCACCCCGAGGGTTTGACTCTTGATCTCAGCTCAGGTCTTGATCTCAGGGTTGTGAGTTTAAGCCCTATGTTGGGGTCCAGGCTGGACATGGAGCCTATTTTAAAAAAATAAATAAGTGAAAATAAATAAATAAATAAATAAATAAATAAATAAATAAATAAATAAATAAATAAATAAATGTAAATAAAAGAACTGGCCTACTAGTCTAATTTTACCCAAGTCCTCACTTCTTCCTATGGAAGACAGAAATTGATTTTTATAGCACTCAAAGATGCTAATATTGATGTACAGATTATTTAGAAGAAAACAATTTCTATACAAGATATTCTCAGCTTTTTCTTCCCCTACAGCGTTTTTAGGTATAAAGCCATCTACTCAGAATTAGCAGGGAGCCTTACTTATCTCTAAACTACAAATTACTAGAGAAGAGAGACTGTAGTCACATATTAATTACTTATCTGGTATATTAAAAGATTATAAGCTTTCAATAATAACAGTATTAAAACAATGATAATACTACATAATCCTTTTTTCACTTTTACTTCCTGAGCATTATAGCACAAAGACTTAATTAAGGACAATATGATTGTGTACTTGCCCATGAGAAGAAAGATCTTTCTCTAGATATTATTATTATTTTTAAATATTTTATTTATTTATTCATGAGAGACATATAAAGAGAGGCAGAGACACAGGGAGAGGGAGAAGCAGGCTCCATGCAGGGAGCCTGATGTGGGACTTGATCCCGGGACTCCAGGATCACGCCCTGGGCCGAACGCAGGTGCTAAACCTCTGAGCCACCCAGGGATCCCTTCTAGATATTATTTTGAGCTCCAAAAAATTCCTTGTGTGATTCATAAAGGAAACTCTGATGTGTCTGGGTGGCTCAATTGGTTAGGCATCTGCCTTCGGCTCAGGTCATGATCCCAGGGTCCCTTCTCAGGGGGGAGCCTGCTTCTCCCTCTCCCTCTGCCTGCTGCTTCCCCTGCTTGTGCTGTCAAATAAATAAATAAATATTTAAAAAAAGAAAAAAGAAACTCCTTTTATTATATATCTTATGCCACTGTATTTTACTCTATCTCTCCAGAGAAGATGTATAATATATAATAGTGTTCAATCTTTGTCAGTAGACAAGAAATGAATGATAACTGAGCAAAGGCCACTTCCACCATTGTTTTAGGCTAAGAAAAAACAAGATTCATCTTGGTAAAGTGACATTTAAAAAACCAAGTTTATGAAGAATGTTTTATCAATAATAATGGAAATTTAAAAATGTAAGACAGACCATCAGAAGCTTCTCTTTTTATTTATTTTAAAGATCTATCTATCTATCTATCTATCTATCTATCTATCTATCTATCTATCTATGACAGACAGAGAGAGAGGCAGAGAGAGAGACGCAGAGACACAGGAGGAGGGAGAAGTAGGCTCCATGCCAGGAGCCTGACGCGGGACTCGATCCCGGGACTCCAGGATCACACCCTGGGCCAAAGGCAGGTGCTAAACCACTGAGCCACCCAAGGATTTCCAGCTTCTCTTTTTAAAGAAGCTTCTCTTTTAAAAAAAAATTTATTGGGATCCCTGGGTGGCGCAGCGGTTTGGCGCCTGCCTTTGGCCCAGGGCGTGATCCTGGAGACCCGGGATCGAATCCCACGTCGGGCTCCCAGTGCATGGAGCCTGCTTCTCCCTCTGCCTGTGTCTCTGCCTCTCTCTCTCTCTCTCTATCATAAAAAAAAAAAAAAAAAAATTTATTTAGTAATCTCTATACCCAACATGGGGCTCAAACTCATAACCCTAAAATTCAGAATTGCAAGCTCCATTGATTGAGCCAGCCAGGTGGCCCCTCTCTCTTTTCAAATGTTTTTTCATTTGTCAAGTTCCTGTTTAGTCCTTAACCACATGCATGCATAATTATAGCTATAATAAGCACAGGTAGAATTTTGTATGTTGGGTGGCCGGCAGGCTCAGTCAGAAGTGAGCAATTCTTAATCTCAGGGTTTTTGTTTTTTAAGCTTTATTTATTTATTCATGAGAGACCCACAGAGAGAGATAGAGACACAGGCAGAGGGAGAAGCAGGCTCTACAAGGAGCCCGATGAGGGACTTGATCCCAGGACTCCTAGACCATGCCCTGAGCTAAAGGCAGATGTCTAACTGCTGAGCTACCCAGGCATCCCAAATCTCAAGGTTTTGAGTTCGAGCCTGGTACTGGGTGTAGAGATTAGTAAAATAAATAAATTAAAAAAATTTTTTGCATCTCATTACATTTAACATATCAAATACTTTGAATGTTGGGCCTCCTGAATAGGTCAGTTGGTTAAACATCTGCTGTAGGCCCAGGTCATGATTCCAGGGTTCTGGGATCAAGCCCCACCTTGGGTTCTCTGATCAGTAGGGAGTCTGTTTCTTCATCTCCCTCTGCATCTTCCTCCCTGTTCTCTCTCTCAAATAAATAAATATCTTAATTTTACTTATTTTTAAAAGATTTTATTCATTCATTTGAGAGAGAGAGAGAAAGAAAGTAGGAGAGAGGGTGGAGTGGAAGAGGTCTCAGAGAGGGTGAAGCAGACACCCCACTGAGCAGCCACTTAACCAACTGAACCACTCAGGCACCCTGCTTTTGTTAGTATTTAGATAAAACTTCCAATGATTAAAAAAAACAAACAAACAAACAAAAAAAAACTTCCAATGATTATCTTGTTAAAAAAGACTTCTCTTCTTCTGGATAAATTCCCTGAAAATATTAGGTCAAAGGGTATAATATTTTTAGGCTCTTCATTCAACAAAAAATATCTACCAGACTTCCGAAATACGATGCCAAAATACTGTCAATAAAGGGTTTTAGTGGCAATGTATATATATGTATCTATTCCATCACATCCTTATCAGAACTGGTTTATTTAATTTGTACACAGTAAAATATTTTGCTTTTATCTGTACTTTCTATAATGAAGGTAAATATAATTTCCTAATTGTACTTCCTTACATAATTATATAATAATAAATGTAATACAGAGGATTTTTTTTTTTGAGAGAAAGAGAACATGAGTGGGGGTGGAAGGGCAAGAGGGAGGATAAGTAGGCTCCTTGCTGAGAAGGGAAGCCTGAAAGCAGGCTCGATCCTTGGATCCTGGGACCATGACCTGGGCCAAAGGCAAAGAGTTGACCAACTGAGCCACTCAGAAGCCCCTAGATGAATTATTAAAAAGTGTTTAAGCTGCTTGGGATTATTACAACTGGCATACAGAAAGAAGCCATAAATAAGATACAGAAAATGCTCACTATTTACCCTAAGCATACCTCAATCTGGCCAGAAATACACTTTTTTTTTTAGTTTATTTATTTATTCATTCATGAAAGATACAGAGAGAGAGAGGCAGAGACATAGGCAGAGAGAGAAGCAGCCATCATGCAGGGACCCTGATGTTGGACTCCAGGGTCATGCCCTGGGCAGAAGGCAGACACTCAACCACTGAGCCACCCAGGCATTGCCAGAAATACACAAAGTCTAGAACCATCAAACTACTGCCACTACTTCTCCTCCTCCTTCACTGCCACCATTAATTATATCAACAATTTACTAAACACAATTTTTAGACGCTGTGCTAACCAACATTTTACTTAATTCTGTTCATGACTCTACTGGACAGGTACTACTCTCTCCAATTATTTTAAAGGTGAGAGAAGAAAGACTTAGAAGAAGGTATCTGGGGCTTGTCCACAGGCACAGAGTTAATGATAAATGGAGCCCAGAATCAGCATAGTAATTCTATCATTTGTACATCTAAAATCTCTCTCCATAAATAAATAAAATAAAATAAAATAAATAAAATAAAATAAGATAAAATAAAATAAATAAAATAAAATCTCTAAGAGAGTCAAATATTCTGAGGAGTGCCTGGGTGGTTCAGTGGGTTAAGCAACTGCCTTCAATTCAGGTCATGCTCTCTGGGTCCTGGGATTAAGCCTCTTGCTTTGGGCTCCCTGCTCAGTGGGAAGCCTGCTTCTACCTCTCCCTCTGCCCTCCCTTCCGCTCATTCTCTCTCTCAAATAAATAAAATCTATTAAAAAAATAAATAAAAGAGTCAAATATTCTGAAAATAACATAAAGACTAATTCTGGGATAAATCTGAACATTTTCTACTAAGCGAAAAATAAACATGTCATTTAAAAAATGGCTAATTTGCAAGTTACTATCTAACTATGAAACAAAAATGAATGATACAGGTAAGTATGCTATACACCTGGCTGGGTCCAAGGAATTCTGAAAGCAGTTAAAAATATCTTCTAGGGTTGCTTGAGTGACTCAGTTGGTTAAGCATCTGCCTTTAGCTCAGGTCGTGATCCCAGGTTTCTGGGATGGAGCTCCGTGTCAGGCTCCGTACTCCGCTGGGAGTCTGCCTCTGTCTCTCTTCCCCCCACCACTCATGCTTGCTCTCAAATAAATAAATAAATAAATAAATAAATAAATAAATAAAATTTAAAAATACATACATACATGTATCTTTTAAAAGGGTGTAATCCTTTTGGGGAAATAAAACAGTAAAATGAGGGAGCACGAATTAAAGATCTGGTCAGAGCAAAACTCCCACACTTAACCGTATTTTGTTTCCCTCTATCTCAAACTAGATTTCATATTCTGCTTTTATCATTTCAGGAATCTGCATATGTAAACTTAGGGACAACATTACAGTTATTTTCTTTTTTTTTTTTTTTAATTTATTTATGATAGTCACACACAGAGAGACAGAGAGAGAGAGAGGCAGAGACATAGGCAGAGGGAGAAGCAGGCTCCATGCACTGGGAGCCTGACGTGGGATTCGATCTAGGGTCTCCAGGATCGCGCCCTGGGCCAAAGGCAGGCGCCAAACCACTGCGCCACCCAGGGATCCCCCTACAGTTATTTTCTTAACCCTCAAGTCTACCATTCTTCCCCCACACCCAAATTAGGCTCCTCAAAACTTTTTCCTCCCATCTAACAGCAAATCACAACCCAAACTCATTTTGTTTGCTTCAATTTTGTTTTAACTTCAGTTTTAAGTAATCTCCATACCCAATGTGAGGCTCAAACTTACAACCCTGAGATCAAGAGTCACATGCTCTACCAACTGGGCTAGGCTGGTGCCAGCTTTTTGCTTCATTATAATCCACCAAATCGGGATCCCAGGGTGGCGCAGCGGTTTAGCACCTGCCTTTGGTCCAGGGCGTGATCCTGGAGACCCAGGATCGAATCCCACGTCGGGCTCCTGGTGCATGGAGCCTGCTTCTCCCTCTGCCTATGTCTCTGCCTCTCTCTCTCTCTCTCTCTGTGTGACTATCATAAATAAATAAAAATTTAAAAAAATTATAATCCACCAAATCTATCTGTGAAGTCAGTAGTATTCCTCTGACCATTACTTTGGGAAGTGGTGAGAAAAAAGAAAGCAGCCCTGACAACTAGGAATTAGCCTGGTACTATCAGCTAGGCCTTGATATCTTGGTAAAAATAATTTTACAGGAAATTTTCCTGTGAAAGTCCCATTTCCTTAAGCATTCCCCCAAATCGCCCTCAGTTAAGTCCTTTCTATACACCTTCTTTCTGAGAGGTCTTGTGGTTCCCTTAGGTACAGGTTCTCTGTAACTCCAATAAGCAATTGTATCTACTATGTTAAGTCCCTGATAGTCTTTGGCTGAAAGGTATCAGTAAATGAGAAATAAGAATCTAAAATCACATACCTTAAATTTTACATACATTACCACAGTATCACCATCTTTCTCTTCAAACCAACCCCTCTCAAAATATTCCCTTTCCTTTATTTTTTATTTTATTTTATTTTTTAATTTTTATTTATTTATGATAGTCACAGAGAGAGAGAGAGAGAGGCAGAGACACAGGAAGAGGGAGAAGCAGGCTCCATGCACCGGGAGCCCGATATGGGATTCGATCCCAGGTCTCCAGGATCACGCCCTGGGCCAAAGGCAGGCGCCAAACCGCTGCACCACCCAGAGATCCCTTATTTTATTTTTTAAAGAGGTTTTATTTATTAATGAGAGAGAGAGAGAGAGAGAGAGAGAGAGGGGCAGAGACACAGGCAGAGGGAGAAACAGACTCCATGCAGGGAGCCCAACGTGGGACTGGATCCCGGGTCTCCAGGATCAGGCCCTGGGCTGAAGGCAGCACTAAACCGCTGAGCCACCTGGGCTGCCCCCTCCCTTTCCTTTAAAAAATTTTTTTTTATTTAAGTAATCTCTATACTCAATGTAGGGCTCAAACTCAGGAACCTGAGATCAAGAGTTGTATGTTCTTCTGACTGAGCCAGCCAGGTGCCCTAAAATACCCCTCCTAGTTCTCCTCTGACCTTCCTGCTTCAAGGTTCTATCTTTAGCTACCCTTTCAATATCAGATTTTTTTTTTTTAAGATTTTATTTATTTATTCATGAGAGACACACAGAGAGAGGCAGAGACACAGGCGGAGGGAGAAGTAGGCTCCCTGCAGGGAGCCTGATGTGGGACTCAATCCCAGACCCCAGGATCGTGCCCTGAGCCGCTGAGCCACCCAGGCATCCCAGTATCAGTGGTTCTTATCCATTTCTGGCTCACAGTACTCTTTTTTGAAAATGTAAAACTATGGACTGCTCCCCATACCAGTCTCCCCACATTGTGCTCAGAAAATACACAGAATAAAATTTTTTCAATTTTAGAAAAGGTTTATGGAACTTAAAAATGACTTCTCTATCCTCTCTCCCATGGTAGTACATTAATGTCAATAATCCCTTATACATGTATTTTTTAAAAATCCCTTATATATAGATGACTATCCCCAAATCACTAACTTCAATCTTTACCCCTCTTTTAAATTTCAACTAAGTGAAAACACAAAACTAAACTCATTTTCTTTTCAAATCTGTTCAATATTGCTTCCTCTTGCCATCCTGCCAGTTATCCAGATTTCAAGACATCAGTATCAATTTTGATTAATCCTCTGGATCACATCTGAGCATCTCACAATCTACAGATTTTATCTCTTTTAAATATATTTAAAACAATTTTTTGCAGGGGCATCTGGCTGGTTCAGTGGTTGAGCATCTGCCTTTGGCTCAGGTCGTGATTCTGGGGTCCTGAGATGGAGTCCTGCATTGGGTTCCCTGCATGGAGACTGCTTCTCCCTCTGCCTGTGTCTCTGCCTCTCTCTCCGTGTCTCTCATGAATAAATAAATAAAATCTTAAAAAAAGAAAAAAAAAAGGGTTTACCTGCTGCTTTTTTCAAATAAGGATTTTCTAATACCTCAGCAGAGGTTTCAAAACTATTGCAAGCTAGTTAACTGGGAAATGACCTGCCTTTTTTAGCAGGTACATTCAGTTGAATGCTAATGATTACCAACAGCACCCAAGACAAAAACAGTTTCTAACCTGCAGGTATATTAACAGACTATTTCAGGATAAAATGGTTGTAGTATACTTTTCGTACTTAGTACAGTAAAACTGCTTCATTGACAACAAAATTTCAACACATAAAAACTTAATTTATTATTGAGAATCCAGTACAAACTCTTCTTTCCCCCAAATCTTCACATATTATCCAAAGATAATTCTAATTGTTTAATTTTCCTTTCTTTCAAACTGAGGGAAGTCCCAGGGAATGCAAAGAGCACTGGAGAAAGTTTTTTTTTTTTTTTTTTGGAGAAAGTTTTATATTCATTATCACCACTACTACTTTTGCATAAGGAAGATAACTTCAAGTATTTTCCAAGATGTGCACAGCCACCTTCTCAGCACTGGATATTAACCACTCCCACGTTACAGATGGGAAAACAAAGGCACAGATAAGGGAATCATTGTTAAATGTCATCAAGTTCAAAGAGCTGAGTTTCTGGTTCCCTGCTTTGGTTCTGGAAGCTAAGCAAATAACACAAATTATAAAAACAGGTCCTTACTTAATTAAACACACTAGGTTATGAGGAAACAGACAGAGATAGATATTAACAGTAAATTATTACTTAACATTATACAAACCTCCAAAATAGGGTCAATAAATTTAAGAAGGAGACTATGATTAACTTAGTTTATAATTCAACATTTGCTGGGCAAAATACAATAAAGGTATATACAGAGAGTGGAATGAATTCCTCCAAATGGGAGACTTTCTACTCCAAGTGATGATGATTATTCCCTTAAACCATGAGTGGCCTTAGAGAATAGGAAAAGGAAGTTTTGTAGGAGCTTGCCACCACTATTTAGTTTTGAAAGGCTTCTGTATAAGCAGCAACCTTCAACACAAGAGGAAATGAGAACTGGGCCTCAACTACCATGATTATTATTTCCTTCCTTAAAACTCATGTTTAAATCTTTGCCTAGGTCCTTTATAAACAAACACTTTGGGGCACCTGAGTGGCTCAGTTGGTTAAGCTCTGCCTTGGGCTCAGGTCATGATCCCAGGATCCTGAGATCACACCCAGCATTGTGCTCCCTGCTCAGCAGAGAGCCTGCTTCTCCCTCTCCCTCCTACTCCCTCTATCTGTGCTCTCTGTTGAATAAATAAATACAATCTTTTTTTTTTTAATTTTTATTTATTTGTGATAGTCACACAGAGAGAGAGAGAGAGGCAGAGACATAGGCAGAGGGAGAAGGAGGCTCCATGCACCGGGAGCCCGATATGGGATTCGATCCCGAGTCTCCAGGATCGCGCCCTGGGCCAAAGGCAGGCGCCAAACCGCTGCGCCACCCAGGGATCCCCCAATAAATACAATCTTGAAAAATAAACACCTCTAGTAATTAGTAATTAAAACACTCTTGATCTAGACCAACCTTCTCTCTTTCAACTAATCCAAGATGTGTTTCTGTTTAAGGTGAATTTACCCAGCCATCATGACATTACTCATGTATTCACCCAGGGTAAGGTAAAACAGAGAGCAGCTGGGCCTACATTCCATCCTTTCTCATGCTTCATCAGGAATCATTTCCCACCTCCAGGCCCTGCCTCTCACCATTCCTCTAACATCATGATACTTGTGTTCTTCTGTTCCCATTATATCTGCAATATCCAATCATGGATTGATGTATTTTATCTATTCCTATAATTGTGATTATATAGCTTACTGATAAATTTTTCCCTTCATTCACTTATAACTGTTTTCTAAGTTATTCTGCACAAAAACACTCCCCTCTCCATATAATACTTATTTTTTCTTTCTTGAATCCTTTTCAGGAGGCTACTTTGCAAAGAACAAACATTCGCAACCTGAAACCACCAAACATACCTTTTGTGACCTTTCTTAAAGGAAATATATCTTTAGATTCTACTCAAAAATGTTCGGGGAGGGTGATTTTGCCAAGTGCTATTTTATTTATTTATTTTTTTAAGATTTATTTTAGAGAGAGAGTGCAAGAGCATGAGCAGGCGGGGCAGAAGGAGACAGGGAATCTCATGCAGACTCTGTGCAGATCATGGAACCCAACACAGGGCTCCATCTCACGACCCTGATCATGACCTGAGCTGAAACTGAGAGTCGGATGCTTAACCAACTGAGCCACCCAGGTACCCGCCAAATGTAATTTTAAATATATATTTTTAAATTTTATTTATTTATTCATGATAGACAGAGAGAGAGACAGAGACAGAGACACAGGCCGAGGGAGAAGCAGTCTCCATGCAGGGAACCCGATGCAGGACTCGATCCCGGGATTCCAGGATCACGCGCTGGGCCAAAGGCAGGCGCTGAACCGCTGAGCCACCCAGGGATCCCCTCATTTTAAATATTTTTATATGTGCCCTTAGCCTAGCAGATAAGAACTAGGTTCCCACTATTATGTTTCCTGAGCATCATTCCTTCCTAAATCTTTCCTCTGAGGTCCTTGACTTAAAGCAACATAAAAAAGTGAGGCTAAAGAAACCCTAAAATCAGTGTAACAGCTGTATGGCAAGAGGCCTAAAGAAATAGACTCCTCTGAAGATTTATCAAGAAAGAAATGAGGAAATGGGAAAAGGGACATAAAGAGAGGAAGAAGTTTTCAGCAGATAGGAAGGGGATGGAAAGCAGAGTGAGCCAATCTCCTCCCAAAAGAAACCAATGGGGAAAATGAGCAGTGAAAGGTTTTAGAGCATGTGGAGCCAAAATGTATCCAGGTCCTAGAATAAGGTTCATTTACCCCCTAGACACTTACCGTGTTGCATTTTGTGCCACACACCACTTGCCTATGATTCAGCCACTGAGATGCAAACACTTTATTAAGGGTCCCAAGGTGAAACTCTCTTTCCTTCAGGAGACTGGGAAGTTGCTGTGCTGCATAGCCATGCAGCACTCGAGAATAGTTGGTTTCATTCTGAAGCCTGACTTCTCGGTTCTTCAAGTAGTACACTAAGGATCTCTTCACTGGGGGGAGTCTTTTCCTTTTGTGAAGTGAATGATCCCAGCCAAACTGTGGAAAGCAATATTAGAAATTAGGGCTTTGGCCACCTTTGTTCAGAACAAGGGATCCTCCTGTATCAGAGAAATCACCAAGAATTCATCCCGCAGGATTGACATACAACAGAACAGGAATCTCAATACAGAAAAGTCCAGTTTAACTCTTCCAACACTGAAAAGATGCTACTCAGTCAAACCTACGTATGAGAAACAAGGACTGAAAGACAAGGGAAAGGAAGCAGAAAAGAGGTCAAAAGGTTTACCAGGCCTGTTAGGAGCAAAGGATTCAGAGTCCCTAAAGCTATCCTTGATAAGGAAGGGAACGAAGGACCAAATAATTACTATACCGACCTGAGCTGCATCTCTACCCACGCACCGTCTCCCCTCTCAGTCTGTACTCCCCGTGGAGCATGGAGAGTGCAGCTGGGGGCAGACTGGGGTCCCACGCCTTCCAGGGACACGCAATCAGGGCCACCCCCCTGTCACCAGGCCCGCGCTCCAGGCCGTTGAGGAATCGCGAAAAATCAAACACTAAGGGAGTAGGAGGCACGGGAAATCAGAGTATGAAACGCGTTCAACAAGGGCGTTATAGGGATGATACCTGAGAACTGCTGTTTTTTATACCGATCCAAGAGGCAAAAAGCCCAGGTCAGGGAAACCTATTTCCCATATAAAGCACGCAATCATCTCCGCTTCCCGAGGTCCCGGAAGGGGGACTTTACGGTCTCCCAGTATCTTCTGGGAGGTTTTGTTCCTGATTCCCATCGACGTTGGTTTCCCTTCCGCCAAGGACAAGATTGTAGCTTCTTCTCAAGCCCCACGACCGGCTGCAGGGCTTCCCTGGAATAGGCCCTGTTCCAAGTTTCCCTTTAGCTCCTGATTGCTCTGGCCTTTCTGCTCTTCTCTGAATCCCTGAGGGCCGGGCCCGGCCCTGACCCTACAGGCTGGGGCCCCACTCCTGCCCCATCTCTGACTACAAACCTTGGTCCCCGGGTTCCGGTTTCCTGATCTTAGAACCCTCCCCCGCTCTAGGTGCCTCGGCGGTAGAACCCGGGTCCAGGCCTCTCAGCCCTCACCTGCGGGCACTGAGCGTCGCTCCCAGCTCCTGGCGAGGCGGGCGCTTTCCGCTTCCTGCTAACTGCTTTCCGGGCCATAGTGGGCAGCGCCGCAGCGGCCCCGCAGCCACATGGGGCGGGGGTAGCTAGGGTTAGCAAGACGGCGGGTCATATACTGGGCCCCGGGGCCGCGCACTTTTGTGCGCCTGGCCCGGAAAATGGCCCGGACCCGGGGAGGCAAGCAGAGAGAAAGGAGGGAGGGAGGGCAGGGGTCGGGAAAGGGAAAGGGCCGGGGAGGAAGAAACGAGCAGCTCTCAGACGAATTGAGTCTGAAAGGACGGCGAGCGGCGAGAACCAAAACACCCCCTCCCCTTCGCCCGCGCTCCGTCACCCTTGCGCAGCCGCACTCCGCAGCATGTCGCCACGGCGACGCTGCCGGGCCTTCAGGGGTGGGGTTTAGGGCCTGCGAGTGGAGAGTTCGCGGCAGTTGTTTGGCTGCCGCCCGCGCATTTCCAACGGTCGTCAGATGGCCGCTGAGGTGGAAGACCCGGGGTCGAAGGAATCTGCGTTCTGCCGTGGACCGCGGATCCCCGCCTGCCCGTCCGCAGGCACCCGGAAGTGAGGACGGCTATCCTCGCTCCGGTTAGGAATTCCTCCCGGCACACGCCTTTACCCGGCAGCTGCCACTGGTTATCTCTTACTGAGCGCCGCACTTTCCCCGAACCTATCGGAAACGGAGCGCTGACACCGTGGGCTGTACTCTATGCCCGGAGGCAGGACCTCCTTCCTCCACCCTCGCAAGGTGGAGTCCGGCTTAGGGTCCACGCCCGCCTGGCCAGACTTGCCCTCCGCAGCGTTTCTGCCCTGCCTGGCATTACCAGCCCAGGATGCTCCCCAGGGCTCTGGCCGCCTCCTTCCCATCCCTGGGGAGCCCACGGGCTCCATTCTCCACGCAGTCATGCCTCCCTGCTGGCCACCTCCCCCGCCTAACCATCTCTCCTGCCCTAACCGTAACAGCCCCTCAAGTGAGCTTTCCCTCAGCTACGACCTTCAGATTCTCACGACCTACCGGCCACACTGCCTTTTGTGCTTTATGAAATAGGTCTCATGCCTTAAGTTATGTTTTGTATGTCTCCCATGCAGTCCTAAATTGAGGACAGGACCCCTGCCTGCCTCTCCCTGGGGACCCTGGTTGCATCTCCATGAGGGCAGATGGGGTGAAACTCTGAACCACAGAGAAGAGAGTAGAGTGGATGTTGCTTGTCGGTCAGTTAGATAACGGGGCTTCTTCAGGATCACCCTTGCCTCCATTTTCAGAAGATCCTGTAGGAATTTGCGCTGGCTTCCACTTTCCTCAGGCACAGAAACTCTTTGAGGAAGCAGGATGCTCTTGCTTGGGGTTGACTGTCCTCGGGCTCTAGTGCCCAGTTACCTGATGATGGTTGCTTCAGACCTCATACCTCCAGGGAGCTCTGTTGACCCATCCGAAGCTCTGCCTACAAGATTTGGATTTGTTTTCCACACCAAAACAAAGACCAGATTGAGACAGGGTCCTCTGCCATCCCAAGTGGGCACTGCCACTAATTTCTAATGCCACCTTGGGAAAGGCAGCCCCATCTTACTTCATCAGGCCTATCCCTTCAGAGACATGCACAGAGTGAATGGGTCAGAAGTGGTTCAGTTTCCTTTTTAAGCCTATTGTTCCAGTTCTGTCTTGCCTCACAATGCCCTTGATGACCCAGGAGCCCATTGGGCAAGAATCTGGAATTCCTTTGAGAATCTCTAGGCTCATGCCAGGCTGCACATGGTATTGCCCAGTCAGAGGCTTCAGCCTCATCCTTAAGGTTAGTACGCTTTATCTTGGCATCCCAGGAACTAGCCCCAAATGCACTTCCCAACAGAGCTTATAATTTCTGTGGAATGAAGATTCACCGGGAAGTTTAAAAATCCACAATTGCCTTTATTTATTTTATTTATTTATTTATTTATTTATTTATTTATTTATTTATTTATTTTAAATTTATTTATTTATTTATGATAGTCACACACAGAGAGAGAGAGAGAGAGGCAGAGACACAGGCAGAGGGAGAAGCAGGCTCCATGCACCGGGAGCCCGACGTGGGATTCGATCCCGGGTCTCCAGGATCGTGCCCTGGGCCAAAGGCAGGTGCCAAACCGCTGCACCACCCAGGGATCCCTATTTATTTTATTAACATGTATTTATTTATTTGAGAGAGAGCACACGCATGTGCATGCAGGTGGGGAGGGGCAAACAGAGAGGAAGAGAGAGAATCTCAGGCAGACTTCCCACTGAGCCCAACCTGGGGCTTGATCTCACTACCTTGAGATCTCTACCTGAGGAGAAAGCAAGAATCAGACACTTAACCTACTACTCACGCACCCAGGTATCACAGTATCATCACTCTTTTAAGAACAATTGTGTGGGGGTACAAGGGTGGCTCAGTTGGTTGAGTGTCCAACTCTTGACTTCAGCTCAGGTCATGATCTCTGGGTTGTAGGATCAGCCCCATGTTGGGCTCCTCGCTCAGTGTGGAGTCTGCTTGAGATTCTCTCTCCCTCTGCCCCTCCCACTCATGCTTGCTCTCTCTCTAATAAATAAATAAATAAATAAATAAATAAATAAATAAATAAATAAATAAATAAATAAATAAATAATATATTAAAAAAAAAAGAAGACCAGTGATACCAAAAATAAAACCCCCAAACCTGTTGATGATACCAAGGATTGGTAAGGAGGCAGAATGACTGGAACTTTCATACATTACTAGTGAGCATGTAAATTAGTACAATTTGGAAAAATCTATGACAGTACCTACTATAGCTGAGTACGTGTACTTTATAATCCAAAACTTCAACTTCTGATTATAACAACAGAAATGAGTGTTTATGGTCACCAAAAGGCAAAAGAATAATCAGTTTTATTCATAGCAGCTACAAATGGGAAATAGTTCATATGTCAATCAATAGGGACACCTGGGTGGCTCAGTTGGTTAAACATCTGCCTTATCTTTGGGTCCTGGGATCGAGCCCCACGTTGGGCTCCCTGCTCAGTAGGGAGTCCGCCTCTCTCTTTATCCCTCTGCCTCTGCCTTTCTCCACTGCTCGTTCTCTTTCTCTCTCAAATAAATAAATAAAATCTATTAAAAATGTCAATCAATAGTAGATAAATTGACAGTTCCCATGATGACTTCATTAGGTTTGATAATTTGCTATAATGACTCACAGGACTCAAGAAAATAAATACTATTAACAGTTTATTATAAAGGCTATTATAAAAGATACAAATGAGCAGCCAGATGAAGAGTGAGGTCTGGAAGGGTCCTGAACACAGAAGATTCTTTCCCTATGGAGTTTGGGGTACACTACCCTCATAGCATGTGGATATATTCAACAACTTGGAAGTTCTCTAAACCCCATAGTTTAGGTTTTACGTGGAGGTTACATTATGAAGGCATGATTCATTAAATCATTATTCTTTGGGGCGCCTGGGTGGCTTAGTCAGTTAGGTGTCTGCCTTTAGCTTGGGTCATGGTCCTGGGGTCTCCCTGCTCTGGAATCTGCTTCTTCCTCCCCCTTCTATCAATCCCTCCTGTTCATGCTCTCTCTCTCAAAATATTTTTAAAGTTAAAAAAAATCATTAACTTTTGGTAATTAATTCAATCCCCATCCTTTTTTCCTTTCCCAGAGGTTGAGAAATTAAGGCTGAAAGTTCCAAACCTGGCATCACATGGTTGGTTTCTCTTATATCCAAGGAACCATCCTGAAGGTATCTAAGGAACCATCTTGAGTCACCCCATTAACATAAACTCAGGTTTGATTGAGAATTACTGATAAATAATAAAAGATTGCTTCTCACCATTATCCCTTAGAAAAGTATAAGAGTCTTAGGAGCTTTTGTGTCAAGAACCAGGACAAAGACCAAATACATATCTTATATCCCAATATCATAGTAATAGAAGTCACTGTATTGGGGTGCCTGAGTGGCTCAGTCGGTTAAGCATCTGCCTCTCAAGTCGTGATCCCAGGGTCCTGGGATCAAGCCCCACATCAGGTTCCCTGCTCGGTGGGAAGCCTGCTTCTCCCTTTCCCTGTGCTGCTCACCCTGCTTGTGCTCTCTCTCTGTCAAATAAATAAAATCTTAAAAAAAAATAATAAGTCATTTAACTAACTGCTTTGCTAACTGGTTACTAACTAGGAGAATAATGGAGGCTTCTGGTGTTCAGAAAATTTCTTTTTCAAAAAAAAAAGAAAATTTCTTTTTCTTTTTAAAATATTTTATTTATTTATTTGAGAGAGAGAGAGAAAACGAGTAGGGGGAAGGGCAGAGAGAGCAGCAGACTCCCCACTTAGCAGGGAGCCTGGCACAACTCAGGGCTCAATCCCAGGACCCCAGGATCATGACCCAAGCCAAAGGCAGATGTTTAACAGACTGAGCCCTGCAAACACCCCTGGTGTGCAAGAAATTTCTACGTATGTTCATGTATGTGTGTGTGTATATATATATATATTTAAAAAATAAAAAATTACTTTTAGTAATTTCTATACTCAAGATGGCTCAAACTCACCACCCTTGTGCTCATTTCGGCAGCACATATACTAAACTCACCACCCTGAGATCAAGAGTTGCATGCTCCTTAAGAGTGAGCCAACCAAAAAAAAAAAGAAGAGTGAGCCAACCAGGTGCTTGCCCCTTTACAGATTTTATTTTTAAGTAATCTCTACACCCAACGTGGGGATTGAACCTACAACCCAGAGATCAAGAGTTGCATGTTCCACCCACTGAGCCAGCCAGGTACCCAGAAATTTCTATATCTTGATCTTGGTGATGATTATACTAGTACTTGCTGATGATTATTACATACATATGTAAAATTCATCAAGCTGCACATTTAAGTATGCAGTTTATGCTAGTATACCTCAGTATAAAGAAATAAACATTGTGGGGGATCCTTGGATGGCTCAGCGGTTTGGCGCCCACCTTTGGCCCAGGGCGTAATCCTGGAGACCCGGGATCGAGTCCTACATCAGGCTCCCTGCATGGAGCCTGCTTCTTCCTCTGCCTGTGTCTCTGCCTCTCTCTCTCTCTCTCTCTCTCTCTGTGTGTCTCTCATGAATAAATAAAAAATATTTTTTTAAAAAAAGAAACATTCAAACATTTTTTACCTGTTTTTTTTCCTTTGTACTTTTAAGAGACAATTAGGCTAGGAAGAAGGAAAATTTAGAAACCACAACCCTAGGCTGAAATGAACCTGAGAGGACATTGAATACATCACTTTACTCTCACCTCCACAATATTCTCCAGGCATATGAAAGCCTGAGAATCACCTTTGTCTCTCCCAATTCTTGTACCCTCTCCTCACACATTCACCTATCTTCAAATATCTTGAGTTGGGTCACCTGGGTGTCTCAGTCAGTTAAGCATCTGCCTTCAGCTCTGGTCATGATCCCTGGGTCCTGGGATTGAGCCCCACCCTCACCCCCTATCAGGTTCCCTGCTCAGTGGGGCTTGAACACATGACCGCAAGATCAAGATTCACATGCACATTGGGCTGCTTGGCTGGCTAAGTTGATGGAGCATGTGACTCTTGATCTTGGGGTTGTAAATTCAAACCCCGTGTTGAGTGTAGAGATTACTTAGAAATAAAATCTTTGGCCCCTGAGTAGCTTGGTTGGTTAAATGTCCAACTCTTGATTTTGGCTCTGGTCATGATTCCAGGGTCCTGGGATTGAGTCCTGCATCTGCTTCTCCCTCTGCCCTCCCCCCACCCATTCTCTCTCTCAAAATCTTTTTTTGGGGGATCCCTGGGTGGCGCAGTGGTTTAGCGCCTGCCTTTGGCCCAGGGCGCGATCCTGGAGACCCGGGATCGAGTCCCACGTCAGGCTCCCGGTGCATGGAGCCTGCTTCTCCCTCTGCCTGTGTCTCTGCCTCTCTCTCTCTCTGTGACTATCATAAATAAATTAAAAAAAAAAAATTAAAAAAAAAATCTTTTTTTGGGGAGTAGGCTGGGTGGCTCAGCTGTTTAGCACTGCCTTCTGCCCAGGGCTTGATCCTGGAGACCTGGATTGAGTCCCACATTGGGCTCCCTTCATGGAGCCTGCTTCTCTCTGTCTCTCTTTGTGTCTCTCATGAATAAATAAATAATCTTAAAAAAAATAAAATCTTTAAAAAAAATCACAAAATCAAGAGTTCCAATCTTTTTCACTCCCACCCCTCCAAGTCAATCCTTGTGACCATTCCTTCACAATGTGATGTGCAGAAGGAGGCCCTTCAATGGTCAGGGACCCAGGACCTGCTCACTTTTTACATTTTCTTTGGCTTGGTCTTGCCAGGGAGAATAATAACAAAAAAATAGTATAAAATACTTCAGACAAATTGAAATTTTTTTTTGACAAATTGAAATCTGTTATTCATGCTTAGTAACAGTAACTCCTCCTGTTTATTTTACACAGATTCCCTGGAACAAACAAAGCAGATGTTGCCACAATTCCCTGTATGACTCTACCCATAATGTGTTGGAGCTAATTAACTATCCTTGCTAGCAATGGGCTTGGGAAGAAAGCATTTCTGTTAGGGAAAAGGATTTGGGATTTTAATTCATATGAACGATAATAGAAACAGCAAGAAGGGACCTGGAGGACATGGGAACAGGGACAGGGACAGATGGTAAGCCCTCAATAACTGCTCTCTGATGATGTTAAGATGTTACAGGTCTCTGAGGCCTGTGAATGCTAATATTTTTCATATCTGGGGGCATAGATTACTAAAGAAGGAAGATACTATAAAGAAAACACATCTCATTAAACTTACTCTTACAGAAAACTGAAATCAAAAAAGTCAAGTCATGCAGTCAGACAGTGGATGAGTGGAGACTAAAACCCAGGACTTCTGCTGTAGGTTATTTTCAGTTCTGCCACATTAAATATCTGGGTCCAGCTGAAGTTGCAAGTGGTCTTTATTTTAGCATTTTCCTAGTATTTTCATATATTTTCTTTTTTCAAAAACTGAAACTACTCTCAAACTACTTTGAGAGCAGAAATTCTATTTCTATATTTTATGTATAATTTGATGCACATTAATAGATTTTAAGTACAATTTCCAGTCCTTCAGGAACTATTTTTTCTTTTTTCTTTTTTTTAAGATTTTATTTATTTATTCATGAGAGACGTGGAGAGAGAGAGAGGCAGAGACACAGGCAGAGGGAGAAGCAGGCTCCATGCAGGGAGCCCGATGTGGGACTTGATCCCGGGACCCCAGGATCATGCCCTGGGCCAAAGGCAGGTGCTAAACCTCTGAGCCACCCAGGGATACCTTTCAGGAACTATTTATAAAGTTTGTATATTATTGGGCAGCCCTGGTGGCGCAGTGGTTTGGTGCTGCAGCCTGGGGTGGATCCTGGAGACCCGGGATTGAGCCCCACATCGGGTTTCCTGTATGGAGCCTGCTTCTCCCTCTGCCTGTGTCTCCGCCTCGCTCTGTGTGTCAATAAATAAATAAAATCTAAAAAAAAAAAAAAAGCTTGTAAATTATCAAGTTTTGTGGTTTTTGCCTCCTACCTGTTTTTTTTTTTAAATTATCTATTTATCTATTTATCTATTTATGATAGAAAGAAGAGAGAAGGCACACAACTGAGTGGAGGGGCAGAGGGAGAGAGAATCCTGAAGCAGATTCTCTGCTGAGTGCAGAGCCCTATGTGGGGCTTGAACCCTAAGATCATGCGGTGAGTCCAAGCCAGGAGTTGGCCACTCAACCACTAAGCCACCCAGGTATCCCTTAAGTTTATTTTTCTTAGTAATTTCTGCACCCAAGGTGGGGTTTGAACTTAGGACCCCCAAGATCAAGAGTCACATGCTTTTCTGACTGAGTCAACCAGGCACCCCTAAAGTTTCCTTTTTTTGAGAGAAAGAGAATTGGGGGGCAGAAAGAGAGGGAGAGAGAGGATCTTAAGTAGGATTGACAGTGCAGAGCCCTTCAAAGGGCTCAATCTTGCAACTCTGGGATCATGTCCTGAGCTGAAATCAAAAGTCAGATGCTTAATCAACTGAGCCACCCAAACACCCCTAAACTTTCCATTTTAATTTTTTTTAAGTTTTTTTCTTTTAGGATTTTCTACACCCAACGTGGAAATTGAACTTACAACCCCAAGATCAAGATTCACACAAACAACGACTGAACCAGCCAGGTGCCCCAAACTTTCCATTTTTAATTATTAATTTTAATTATTATTTAATCTTAGATTTGTACAAGTTATAAGAAAATATTGGAACACCTGGCTGGCTCAGTTGGTTGAGTGGCCGACTCCTGGTTTGGACTTATGGCATGATCTTAGGGTTCAAGTGCCACATAGGGCTCTGCACTCAGCAGAGAATCTGCTTCAGGATTCTCTCTCCCTCTGCCCGTCCACTCAGTCATACGCCTTGGCTAAGGGCATGAACCCAGGTTCAGGGATTGAGTCTCACATCGGGCTCCCTGCAAGGAGCCTGCTTCTCCCTCTGTCTGTGTCTCTGCCTCTCTCTCTGTGTCTCTCATGAATAAATAAATAAAATCTTTAAAAATAAATAAATAAAAATAAACAAATAAACTAAAAAAATTTTTAAATGAAAGTTTAAAAAATAAATGAGTCAATTAGAAATTCAGAAAAGGATTTCCTAAAATGGAAAAGTACAGCTGTTGTAACTGAGTCCAAGCTTGTCTGTTTACCATGTGAAAGTCCAGTTGAGAAGCAAGACCTTGCAGCAAGAAAAGCAACTTTATTTGGAAAGTCAGCAAACTGAGAAGATGGTAGACTATTGTCCCAAAGAACCATCTCCCTTCAGCATGAGATTCAAACTTCTTTTCTTCTTTTATGTTAGCAAAAGGGAGAAATGGGGGGTGGGGAGTAAAATTAAAATGTGGTTGACATCCGTAGATATAATGAGGAAGGTCGTGTAACTTCTTTATTCTTGGTCAGTTGATCTTTATTTTTGTTTTTCTTTTAAGATTTTATTTATTCATGAGAGACATGGATAGAGAGAGAGAGGCAGAGACATAGAGGAGAAGCAGGCTCCATGCAGGAAGCCTGATGTGGGACTCGATCCAGGACTCCAGGATCACACCCTGGGCTGAAGGCAGGCGCCAAACCGCTGAGCCACCCAGGGATCCCTGTCAGTTTATCTTTGTGTGCAGGAATCTGGTCATTTCATTCCTATAAATCTTAAACAAAGCAGTCTTTTCTGTATGTACTTATCTCCTTGGGTGAGGTAGGTTTCGAGTAAAAAGGAATTTTTGCAAATTTTAGCTATAATAGATCTATGCAGGACTAAGCAGAAGTTTCTAAGCTATAGAGCACAGCAGCAAAGGAAATAGAAGCAATACATAGTTAGACATGTTAAGTTTCTATTAGTTACATTATTTGGAGGGGGAGGGGATCTCAGTGAACAAGATACACTATCTTAAATGGACATAGTCAAAGAGAGAATTAGTGAACTAGAAGGTGGTCCTAAGGAATTTACCTAAAGAATAGCACAAAAAGATAAAGTACAATGAAAAGGCATAAAAGATAGAAGGGTCATCAGTGAAAATGGCAGAGTATGAAGTCTGTCCCTCCCCAGAAACACTGAAAAAACCTGACAAAAAGTGTCTCAACCTTACCAGAAGTCTAGGAGGTGGTCAAAAGTTTGTAGCAACCAAGTAAATGTTTAGCCAGGAGAAAGTCCACTGAAATGTAGTAGGAGATCTTTGTGCTTTTTACCTTACCTTAGCCACACTCTCCTCACTGATAAAACAGCAATCTTAAAGGGATGCCTCAGTGGCTCAGCTGTTAAGCATCTGCCTTTGCCTCAGGGCGTGATCCTGGAGTCCCTGATGGAATCCCACATCAGACTCCCTGCATGGAGCCTGCTTCTCCCTCTGCCTATGTCTCTGCCTCTCTCTCTCTCTCTCTCTGTCTCTCATGAATAAATAAATAAAATCTTTAAAACAAAACAAAACAAACAGCAATCTTAAAGATGGTAGCCCGTGTTGCTGGTATGGGTACTTGCAGAGTGGACCTTGTTCCAAAAGGATAGGGTTTGTCTTTTTGACCAGACTGGAGTTTCCCTGAGGATTGATGCAATGGGTTTCCCGTTGTTTCATCTAATTTGGAATTGTATGAAGGCAGAAAAGGTAAAGAGAGGACTTTCCCTAAAAGCATTGAAAGGCAAGAGAACAAGCTGTTGCCTCTTGGGCAAACAAATAACAGCTGGGTGAACAATAGACCTACCAAGCATGAGAGGAAAGTCCAGGAAACAAGAGTTTGAGGGGAATAAGAGCTTTGAAAGGTTCCTGGGTATCCTGGGGAATCTAGAGAGCCATATGGCATGAGAAGAGAAGGACACATGCTAAAAGAACTGAGATGACCATAAGCTTTCACCTCTGGCTGATCTTTAGGCTCAGGGCAAGCAGGAAGCGGAGGTTAAGACAGTAATAAACAACCCGGCTAAGCATGGAAGGAGTGATTCAAACATAGATTACGGCAAAGACCTGGAGATTCTTTTTCTAATCTGCTCCCTTTTTTCCTCACTTCCTTTCCTCCAGGCATTTAAGGAGGTCTCCATCAAACTATAATTTAAAAATGGTTATTTAGAAGAAAACCTTTGTTTTTAGAAGTAAGCATTGACGTATTTACATGTTTAATTTTTCAACATTCCTATGATATTTCCAACTTACTCTCAAAAGGTCCATAAAAGAGAAGTAAATTTCACTAATTTAGTAATCATTTCTTAGGCCCTATTGTGTGATAGGTGTGGTAGACGGCAGAGATCTAACTTGGACCTCATCCCTCAAGGAACTTATAGGATAGTAGGGGAACCCATCTAACTAAAATACCAGATAGTCTAAGGACTTATGAGAGCTCAGTGAAGCAAGAGGATCTGGAATGGCTTCTTAAAAGAGGTCACATTGGGGCACCTGGGTGGCTCAGTAAGTTAAGCCTCCAACTCTTGATTTGGACTCAGGTCATGATCTCAGGGTCATGAGATGGAGCCCACAGCAGCTTCACACTCAGCAGGGAGTCTCCTTGACATTCTTTCTCTCCTCCCTCTCCCTCTGCCCCTTCTCCTTGCTCACATGAGTTCTCTGTCTAAAAAAAAAAAAAGAGGGACGCCTGGGTGGCTCAGCGGTTTGGCGCCTGCCTTCGGCTCAAGGTGTGATCCTGGAGTCCTGGGATCGAGTCCCACGTCGGGCTCCCTGCATGGAGCCTGCTTCTCCCTCTGCCTGTCTCTGCCTCTCTCTCTGTGTGTCTCTCATGAATAAATAAAATCTTAAAGAAAAAAAATAAAAAAAAAGAAAGGAAGAAAGAAAGAAAAAGAAAAGAAAAAGGAAGTTTACATAAGCTAATTCTTGAAGCATGTAGAGGGATTCAAGAGAGAATGAGGGGTGGAAACTGGCTTTGATTGGAAGGGTGAAGGACAGTGAGTACTAGTTGTTCTCTAATATGCCCATCTTTCCATTGGTAATGGACTCCCCTAAGCTCAGCTGGGTGGTTGGCAGTCAGCTATACTACATTTTAAACTTCTTTTGTGGGCCACCTGGGTGACTCAGTGGTTGAGCATCTGCCTTTGGCTTAGGTCATGATCCTGGGGTCCTGGGATTGAGTCCTACATCAGGCTCCCTGTAGGGAGTCTGCTTCTCCCTCTGCCTATGTCTCTGCCTCACTCTTTGTATCTCTCATGAATATATAAATAAAATCTTAAAAAAAAATAAACTTCTTTTGCAGTTGGGTAAGACAACATGACTACCTTCTGGCCCAAAGGGAAGTCAGCTGAAATGATCTTAGCAATTTTCATGTCACATCTTTAATAGGAAGTTGCTTACTCTTCTCTTCCTCTCTGTGGGATGTAGTAATGGTGAGTCAACTTTGACCTTGTGGGGATCCCTGGGTGGCGCTGCGGTTTAGCGCCTGCCTTTGGCCCAGGGCGCAATCCTGGAGACCCGGGATCGAATCCCACGTCGGGCTCCCGGTGCATGGAGCCTGCTTCTCCCTCTGCCTGTGTCTCTGCCTCTCTCTCTCTCTCTCTCTCTCTCTCTCTCTCTCTGTGTGACTATCATAAATAAATAAAAAAATTAAAAAAAAAAAAAAAACTTTGACCTTGTGGATGAGAATGATAACACCACAGGTGGAGTAATAAGATGGACAGAATTGAGTCCCAGGAGGACCTTGGGGAGCAAAGCCCCTGATCTGACCAGTCTTCTTGGTCTATCAGCTCAGACTTTTACTTGGGAGAGAAAGAAACTTTCACCTTGATTAAGCCACTGATATTTTTATCTCTGTCTAGTCAATATGTTAACTAAGAAAAGCAAGAAGAGTACACCTAGGTGGCTCAGTCAGTTAAACATCTGACTCTTGGTTTCAGCTCAGGTCATGATTTCACAGTTGTGGGATCGAGCCTTACATTGCCTCTGTGCTCAGTGTAGAGTCTGCTTCAGATTCTCCCTCTCTCTCCAACAAATAAATAAATAAATAAATCTTTCTCTCTCTTTCTTTCTTTCTTTCTTTCTTCCTTCCTTCCTTCCTTCCTTCCTTCCTTCCTTCTTTCTTCTTTCTTTCTTTCTTTCTTTCTTTCTTTCTTTCTTTCTTTCTTTCTTTCTTTCTTTCTTTCTTTCTCCTTTTTTTTTTTTAGATTTTATTTATTTGAGAGAAAGAGAGAGAATGGAGGGAGGGGCAAAGGGAAAGGGAGAAGCAGATTCCCTGCTGAGCAGGGAGCCCAACACGGGGCTCCATCCCAGGACTCCAAGATCAATACCTGAGCCAAAGGCAGACATTTAACCAACTGAGCCACCCAGATGCCCTCATTGTTTTATATTTTAAATATATGAATGAATCTCTTAGCCTATATATTTACTCCCAACAGAAGGAAGTTGAACTGGATTGTGCAATGATTTCAGAAGGCACCAAGCATGAACTGAAATGTATTTGAAGAGATGTAGCTCATTGGGCTATGATTTAACAGGTTCGTTGGGGGCATGTGTTCACCCATTTACACAACAAATAAGGCAGAAGTAGAGGTGTTCTTTTTTGTTGCTACAATAGCTTGTAAAGACCTCTGGCCAACTGCTTTATCTAACTACCATGCTGAACAATGGTGCCTGGGTAGGAGAAAAGCAGTGGTTGGTCTGCTCCTTCTGAAGGCTTTGGGATGTTGGTTTAGAAGATTCTTTAAAACATCTCCAGGTGCCTGGAAGCATCATTCACAGGTTAAAATGTAGCAAATAATTGTTTTTTTTTCCAGATTAGCAAATAGTCTAGACATTAATAATAGTGTTGGCTAGCATGTGAAAAAATGGGCACTCTCACAAAGAAAGTATAAGTTAGTAGAATCTTTGTGGAGGATGATGTGGCCATACCTATTCTACTCCACCCCAGATTTCACAACAGAATCAAGCTATGGAAAGGAAGAAGGATATTCCTAGATGCTGAAAGTTCATTTTATTATAATTCTGAACATGTTTAAAGCATTTTACAATTTATAAATGTAATCTTACATGATCTTCATTCAGTATAGTTCAACGACATGTACATAACCATATGTCCATTTGACAGATAAAGAAACCAAGATTCAGGGCAGCCCGGGTGGCTCAGTGGTTTAGCACCACCTTTAGCCCAGGGCCTGATCCTGGAGACCCGGGACCGAGTCCCACGTTGAGCTTCCTGCATGGAGCCTGCTTCTCCCTCTGCCTGTGTCTCTGCCTCTGTCTTTCTCTCTCTCTGTGTGTCTCTCATGAATAAATAAATAAAATCTTAAAGAAAAGAGAGAGAGAGAAACCAAGATTCAGATTTATCCCCCTAATTTGTTCAGAGTCTCATTGTTAACAAGTGGTGGAGGCAGTATTAAGAACTGTAAATTCCAGGTGGTACTCTTTTCCCAAACAACAAATTGGACAAAACATAGAGAAAAGTCTTCTTTGCTAGAAGAGACCAAAAATACTTTCTGGAATAAGATACAGCATAAGCAAAAATTACTCTTAAAGATATTCATTCATTCATTCATTCATTCATTCATTCATGAGAGACACAGAGAGAGAGGCAGAGACATAAGCAGAGGGAGAAGCAGGCTCCCTACAGGGAGCCTGATGTGGGACTCAATCCCAGGACTCCAGGATCACAATCTGAACCAAAGGCAGATGCTCAACCACTGAGCCACCCAGGCATCCCAAGTAAACAACTTCTTCTTCTTCTTCTTCTTCTTCTTCTTCTTCTTCTTCTTCTTCTTCTTCTTCTTCTTCTTCTTCTTCTTCTTCTTCTTCTTCTTCTTCTTCTTCTTCTCCTTCTCCTTCTCCTTCTCCTCCTCCTCCTCCTCCTCCTCCTCCTCCTTCGTCTTCGTCTTTAAAAAACGAATTTTATTCACTTATTCATGAAAGACACAGAGACACAGACAGAGGGAAAAGTAGGCTCCACGCAAGGAGCCCAACGTGGGACTCGATCCCTAGACTCTAGGATCACGTCCTGGGCTGAAGGCAGGAATCAAACTTGGGGCAGGGATCCCCCAAGTAAACTTTTTTTTTTTTTTTAAGATTTTACCCATTTATTCATGACACACAGAGAGTGACAGAAAGAGAGGCAGAGACACAGGCAGAGGGAGAAGCAGGCTCCATGCAGGGACCCGATGTGGGACTTGATCCCAGGTCTCCAGGGTCACGCCCCAGGCTGAAGGCGGCGCTAAACCACTGGACCACCAGGGCTGCCCCCCCAAGTAAACTTTTTAAAAAAGAAACATGAGAGGTGCCTGGGTGGCTCAGTTGGTTAAGTATCTGCCTTCGGTTCAGGTCATGATCCCAGAGTCCTGGCATCAAGTCCCATGTTGGGCTTCCTGCTCAGCAGGAGTCTGCTTCTCCCTCTCCCTCTGCCCTTCCCCTTGCTCGTGCTCTCTGTCTCTTTTTCAAATAAATAAAATATTTTTAAAAAAGGAAGAAAGAAGAAAGAAAGAAGAAAGAAAGAAAGAAAGAAAGAAAGAAAGAAAGAAAGAAAGAAAGAAAGAAAGAAAAGAAACATTTGGGTAGGCATAGTATATGCCAAAGGGTCATTTAAGGAGTTGAGAAATGGTTTTGACGTCCTCTGTGGATTGGGAAAACATATTTCGTTGCAAGGAACAGAAACTCTACTCAAACTGCAGGAGGTTCCTAGACAGAGTTATCAGGCGTTTCTCTCTCTCTTTCTTTCTTTCTTTTCTTTCTTTTTTTAAAATTTATTTATTCATGACAGACACAGAGAGAGAGAGAGGCAGAGACACAGGCAGAGGGAGAAGCAGGCTCCATGCAGGAGCCTGACGTGGGACTATCCCGGGTCTCCAGGATCACACCCCAGGCTAAAGGCGGTGCTAAACCACTGGGCCACCAGGGCTGCCCCAGGATTGGTTTCTATCCTTTGGTTTTGTTTTTCTCAGTGTTGACTGTCTTCTTAGATAGGCTTTCCTCATGGGATGGCAAACTGATTCCAGCAGCTCCAGCCTTGTATTCTCCTAGTATAGTAACTCCTACATTATAAAGCCTTTCCCTAATACCTCCAGCTTTGGCCATAACTGGGTTATGTATCCAATCCTAGAGTCAAATGGCTGGGTTAACTCCAGGCCTAACCCATGAACTAAAATTAAAATTAAGAGTAAAATCAGAGGGACGCCTGGGTGGCTCAGTGGTTGGGTGTCTGCCTTTGGCTCGGGGTGTGATACCAGAGTCCTGGGATCGAGTACTGCATCAGGCTCCCTGTGGGAAGCCTGCTTCTCCCTCTGCCTGTGTCTTTGCCTCTCTGTGTGTGTCTCTCATGAATAAATAGATAAAATCTTTAAAAAAACAAAAGAGTAAAATCAGAATTCTATTATCAAAAGCACAGATACTGTAAAGATCAAAATAATACAATAAATACCCAGTAAGGTAATGTGAAGAAATTAGAAGTTCTCGTGGAAAGAAAACAAAGAAGTTTTGGTGGGAAAAGGGAACATAAGACATCTGTGATCCCCACATTGAAGACTTCCTCAAATGCCCTTTTGTGGAAAGAGAGAAAGCTTCCCAGGAGTAAGACAGCTCCTTTATTCTCTATGAATCCAATTGTACAAGGAAGGCAATCCCCTCTGCTGTCTGTGACAAGGGAGATGTGCTTGTCCACTGCCTGGCCAGATGCCTACAGTCTCACTGTGTTCTGGAGCTTCTGAGGGAGGAAATGATTTCCTCCTTAGGGCTATTTTACTGGAAGCTGAAATTATCAGGAAAAACACAGAAGGCATGAGTCCACTGATATGTCTAAAGCTAAAAATCAAGAACTGGTGGGATATGAAAGAGCAAAGATGTATATGCATGTGTGTGTGTGTGTGTATACATTTACATATAACTGCAGGAAAAAGAGGATGGATTAAAAGAAAGGAAGGGAAGGGAGCACTTGGGTGTCTCGGTTAAGAGTCTGCTTTCAGCTCAGGTCATGATCCTGGGGTCCTGGGATTGAGCCCCGTGTCAAGCTCCCTGCTCAGCAGAGAGTCTGCTTCTCCCTCTCTCTTTGCCCTTCCCTCCATGTTCTCTTCCTCAAATAAATAAAATCTTTAAAAATTAATTAATTAATAATAAAAATGGTTGGGGAGAAGATGGATAAAATCATTTTCTATTCTTTTTTTTGTAACCGGTTGCGCTTTTCAAAATATCACAGCACTTCTCTACTTGAGCCTGTCAAAAACTCTGAGTAGTATTAGCCCTATTCTTAAGGAAAGGAATTGAGGTTCAAAGAGGAAAGACAACTTGCAAAAGATAGTGAATTGCTGGAAGAGACAGGACTAAAACTTTATCAATTGCCATCCAATCTTTCCCCTATATCACACTGTTAGGAGCTTGCAATCAATACAAAGGTACAGGGGTACTTGGCTGGCTCAATCAGAAAAGCATGTGACTCTTGATCTTGGGGTTGTAAGTTCAAGCCCCACGTTGGATGTAGAGATTACTAAAAACACAAAACAATACAGACCCTTATAATATCACTCTCTGAGAAGTTCATTCTATACACAGGGTAGCTCTGTGAAGGTCATTTATCTCTCATGTCCTTTGTAAAGTTCCCTCTCCTTGGCCAGAGTCAAAGGGTACCTCTCATACCAGATCCTTCTCACTTGTCACCATGAGTATATGGTCAGTGCTAGTGAAAACTAGTTAAGGGTGGGGGCCGTTACCCACCACAATAGTTAAGGCCGGGATCAAAATCAAGTGGTAATCACCACCCAAAGCTCCTAGGTCAAGTAGTAACATTGAGTACGTTGATAATGGAGTTTTTCTACTGTTAATGGGAATTTGGCTGATATGATGAGCAAGAACCCATAAGAGAGAAATTTCTGGTCACAGCCGGGAGATCATATTTCAGCCAATTCTCCTTATTATATGAGGCAGCAGATGGGAGAGGGTGAGGGTCCAGAAGGAGAGGCAAGGGAAAAAATGATTCAGGAGGGGTACCTGGCTAGCTCAGTTGGTAGGGCATATGACTCTTGAGTTCAAGCCCCATGTTGGGGATAGAGTTTACTTAAAATAACAAAACAAAGCAAAACAAAATAAAACAAAAAACAACCATGGTTCAGGAAATTGTAAAAGAAGAAAGATTAGCCTGGCTGGCTCAATTGGTTAAGCAATTGTCTTCAGCTCAGGGTCCTGGGATGGAGCTCCACATTGGGCTCCCTATTCAGTTGGGAGCTTGCTTCTCACTCTCCCTCTGCCACTCCCTGTCTCGTGCTCTCTTGCACTACCTCACATAAATAAATAAATTTGGGGCAGCCCGGGTGGCTCAGCAGTTTAGTGTCACCTGCAGCCCAGTCTGTGATCCTGGAGACCCGGGATCAAGTCCCATGTCGGGCTCCCTGCATGGAGCCTGCTTCTCCCTCTGCCTGTGTCTCTGTCTCTTTTTCTCTGTGTGTCTCTCACGAATAAATAAATAAAATCTTTAAAATAAATTTTAAAAATTGTTAAAAAAAAAAAAAAAAGATGAGAAGCCCTAGTGCTTCTGGAAAGGAATGTCAAGATGTAGCATCTTGCCTAAGCAAAGATTCAAAGGGCTTTTCACATCTTTCCTTCCTTTTTTAATTTTTATTTATTTTTATTTTTTAGTAGTCTGCTATACAGGGATTAAAAATACTGGGGATTTAATTTCTCTAGTTACTTGAAAGACCATCTGTGCCCTGCTTTGATGCATAAGTCCCTGCTCTGGTGAAGGAACCATGTGCTAATCTGGCCAATCCTCCCTTTCTCCAGCCTTCTCCACTTCCCATCCTTTACCATCTGGCTATGGGATCACTTTTTTCAGAGGGCTGAGAGAGAGCTCTAGTCTGAAATTCTCCCCACCCAGCTGTGCCCCTGATACCCTGGGGACTGGCAAACATCACAGGACCATTTGACATCAGCTCACTCTTGGCTACTAACCAATATCCAAGAACTGCATGTGGGTGGAAATCTATTCTGGCTGAAAAGTGACCCCCCCCCCCGCCCCGCCCCTGCCCCCATCGAGACTTTTGCAGCTTTATCTCCTTTTTGCAGACCTGGCTTAAGTTCAAGGCTGAGTCATCAGGGTGAGCATGCGAATATCTTTTCTATACTTAAATACAGGTTAGTGACATTACAGTAGAATTCTAGTAAAGAAAGTATACTGACCTGGTGAAAATTTATTCTCTATAGTGAAAAATCATGAGCAAAAAATGGATTTCTTCCGATTCCTATTTATCATCTAGAATGAGCAGAAAGTTGGTTTAAGTTCTTTTTTAAAAAATATTTTATTTATTTATTCATGAAAGACAGAGAGGTAGAGACAGAGGCAGAGGGAAAAGCAGGCTCCATACAGGGAGCCTGATATGGGACTCCATCCCTGGACTGCATGATCATGACCCGAGCCGAAGGCAGATGCTCAACCACTAAGCCACCCAGGCGTCCCACGGTTTAAGTTCTTGTTTCTTTCTTTCTTTCTTTCTTTCTTTCTTTCTTTCTTTCTTTCTTTCTTTCTTTCTTTCTTTCTTTCTTTCTTTCTTTTAGATTTATTTATTTATTTCTCTTTCTTTTAGATTTATTTATTTATTTGGGAGAGAGAGAGAGAGCACACATGTGAGGGGTTGGGGGGGAGGACAGAGGGAAAGGAAGAGAAGCAGACTCCCACTTGATGTGGGGCTTGATCCCAGGAGCCTGAGATCATGACCTGAACTAAGGCAGATGCTCAACCAACTGAGCTCCGCAGGTGCCCCTACCCAGCCATTTCTAAGACTGATTTGCTTCCCATCTCTCCATCCACAGTTTTCCAGAGAGCAGCCCCCTCCTTTTTTTTTTTTTTTTTTTTTTAAATAACCTCTAGGTCCAACATGGGACTTCAACTCATGACCCCAAGATCAAGAGTCTCATGCTGTATGGACTGAGCCACCCAGGCTCATCTAGGGAGCCCCCTTCTTTACTGGAATAAGCTATACCTCTTGGATCAGAGCTCCTGGCTGGTCAGGGCACAATGTCCATTAAGTAAGACCTTGCCCTTCTGTCTGTATTTAACAAGAACTTCATTGTGTTTCTGAGTGTGATGCCCCCAGGGAATCAGTGTGAGCTCAGAGTTTGTCTTTCCAGTCTCTCTCACTGGTTGGAAATGTTCCTGCTTTTTCTGGTAAATCTTCTGGCCTGCATTACAATCAGAAGAGTCACAATTAATCACCTGCTGGCTAGGCTGCTTCCAGGGCCTGGAGGTACCGTGGCAAGGACCTTTACACTCTGAGGTATTGATGTTCCAAGTACCCTGCGAAGTACTGCACAAATGACAATTTTAAGGAAACAATTTGGATAACCCAGAATTTAGCTCTTTGCTTAACATGGAACCCAGATCTTTACCTTGTCAGTGAAAGTAGAAATCAGAGTTAGAGGGGCTTTCAGAGATAAGCAAATCTGATTCCCTTATGATGTTGGGGAGAAAATTGAGACCACCTCCTCTCACCAAGAATGGCTGGCAACGTGACAATCCTCTGGCCTCAGTCCAACCAGGGCAGGAAATTTTGGTGTAGTGTAATGGTTTCAAGTACTTGTATTGGAGTCAGAGGGACTTAGGTTTGAAAGCCAGTGATACTGGGCAGTAACTTCCATTCTCTAAACCTGTATCCTTCACTGTAAATTTGGGTTAATAATATTGTCTATCTTATGGGACTCTTAAGATAATTAAATGCAAAGATGGATATAAAGCACTATGCTTAGAACATACTAAACGCTTGAAAATGGCTAATATTATGCATTTCATTAAACTATTTTTTTTCCTTTTCTCTTCTAATCAATGACAGAAGAGATAAGGGTTAGCCACTCACTTCCAAGAGAGCCTTGGCTACTCTGCAAACCTCTTAGTTTGAATATCCAAGCTACTCAGGAGACTCAGAGCAAGTAATTACTTCTTTCTACTGATGGAAAAACTTAAGAATAGTGGAAATTTAATCTTCTCCCCAGTGGAATAGTGTGGTGTAACAAAGAGCATGGGTTTTGAAAGCAAGGTTTTGGCCTTAGTTCAAATGCTGATTATATTGCCTATTTGTTTCATGATCTTGGATAAATTACATAACCTTTCTGAACCTTCCTGAGAGATGTTAATATCTTATCACATAGGGTTATTGTGATGAATAAATGAGATGATATATATGTACGCCAAACACATGCTAAGTTATAGTGGAATCTATTGTTTTTGCCTGTACTAGTATCTGATTTCCCTTTTCCTAGTAGCATATTTTGATTTTTCCTCAGAATACTACCTTTCCCCTGCTGCATACTCTAATGGTAGATCTGTCAGTCAAGATGCTTTTCTTCTCTGACTGAGTGGGCAGCTGACCCAACCGAGGCTAGCCAGATCCTTAAATCCCTATAATTTGCATCCTTTGAAGGGTGAATAAGAGATGGACAAGGGACAAGTTGATTCATGCCAGGTGTCACCCTGAAGAGACTATCCAATTGTTCTTGCCATCTAGATTCCTGGAGGTACCTAGTTCTTGTCTTTTTTAAGGCCTGGTGGTTCAACTGTTCTTTCAAGACTATCAGCACCTGCATGTCCTTCTGATAACTTCCTTTTTCTGTATCACATTAGACAGAATTGGTTTATGTTACTAGCAACCTCAGAACACTGCTACACAGATGTTAGAGAAATGTTAGTTTTCTCTTATTTGCTTACCTACTCTCAGCAATCACTTATACTCTTTCAGGTTGCCAACACATATAGAGAATTCTAGTGCTTCAGGACAACCTAAACAGTGGATTTTTTTCCCCCAAGATTTTGTTTATTTATTCATGAGAGACACATAGAGAGAGGCAGAGATACAGGCAGAGGGAGAAGCAGGCTCCCTGCAGGGATCCTGATGCGGGACTCAATCCCAGGACCCCAGGATCACAACCTGAGCTGAAGACAGGTGCTCAACCATTGAGCCACCCAGGCGTTCCCCCTAAACAGTGGACTTTTGTTGTACTTAGACTGGAATCAGTCTACATTGTTGATTCATTTGATGTTCCCAATCAGCAAATCTTAACAGTTCCACATTTAAACATGCAGAATCTAATCACCTCTCAACTCTTTACTACTTCACTAGTATAAGCTACTATCATCTCTAGCCTAGAGTACATGCTGTAATAGTTTTTAACTGCTTTCCATGTTTTCTTTTTTATTATTTTTATCTTTTTAAAAGATTTTATTTATTTATTCATGAGAGACAGAGATTCTGGGATCTCTGGAATTCCGGGATCGCTAAAGGCAGGCGCTAAACCCCTGAGCCACCCAGGTGTCCCCATTCTTATCCTTTTATGATCCATTCACCACCCAGGAGACAATGGGATTCTTTTAAAATATAAACCAGGGACTCCTGACTGCCTTGGTCAGTAGTACATGCAACTCTGGACCTTGGGGTTATAAATTTGAGCCCCATACTGGGTATAGATTAGTTATAAAAAAAATCTTAAAGTATAAATCAGAGCACACAGTGCATAAATAACAAAAAGATACTTGTTGACTTAATGAATGGATAGAATTCTGATACATGAATAAAATGGAATACTATGAAATTGTTAGAAAAGAATAAGATAGAATGTCCTAATATGTAATAACTTCTAATATATAAGTAAAGCTATAAAAGAGAAAGAAAAAAATAGTACATTGTACTTAATAGGCTTTCATTTGTGTAAAAAGGATATATTTCTGGAAGTTTACATAGTGGGGCACCTGGATGGTCCAGTTGGTTAAGGATTGACTCTATTTTTTAAAGATTTTTTAAATTTGAGAGAAAGAGAGCACGAGCTGGTGGAAGGGGAGAGGGAGAAGCAGGCTCCTCACTGAGCAAGGAGCCCCATACAGAGCACAATCCCAGGACCCCTAGATCAAGACCTGAACCAAAGGCAGACACTTAACTGAGTAAGTCACCTAGGCACCCCAAGCATTGATTCTTGATCTCAGCTCAGGTCTGGATTTCATGGTTGTGAATTCAAACCCCATGTTGGGCTCCATGCTGGACAAGGAGCCTACCTAAAAAAGAAGAAGAAGAAGAAGGAGAAGAAGAAGAAGAAGAAGAAGAAGAAGAAGAAGAAGAAGAAGAAGAAGAAGAAGAAGAAGAAGAAGAAAAATTAGAAATTAGTAACATCAGTTAATCTCGGGATTTAGGGGTATCTGTGGGAGGGAGATTTACTTTTCACTGTACATCCTTTTGTACTACTATTTATTTATTATTTAAAAAGCTTCAGTTCTCCCTTGGGAGGATGCTTTGATTTATTTATTTTTAAATATTTTATTTATTTATTTAAATTTTTATTTATTTATGATAGTCACACACAGAGAGAGAGGCAGAGAGAGAAGCAGGCTCCATGCACCGGGAGCCCGACGTGGGATTCGATCCCGGGTCTCCAGGATCGCGCCCTGGGCCAAAGGCAGGCGCTAAACCGCTGCGCCACCCAGGGATCCCTATTTATTTATTTATTTGACAGAGAGAGATAGAGAGCACGGCAGGGCGAGCAGCAGGCTGAGGGAGAGAGAGAGAAGCAGGTTTCCGGCTAAGTAGGGAGCCTGATGTAGGACTGGATCCCAGGACCCAGAGACTGAGCTGAAGGCAGATGTTTAAGCGACTGAACCACCCAGATGTCCCTATTTCTTTTTAATTTACATATTTTTAGACTTTTAAAAAGATTTTATTTATTTATTTTAGTGAGAGAGCATTCAAGCAGCGGGGAGGGAGAGGGCAGCCGACTCTGCGCTGAGCAGGGAGCCTGTCACAGGACTCTCTGACCCGTGAGATCATGACCTGAGCCGAAATCCAGAGTCCCGACGCTTAACTGACTGAGGCATTCAGGCGCCCCTATATTTTTAAAGACTTTATTTATTTATTTGAGAGAGAGAGAGAGAGAGAGAGAGAAAGAGGGAGAAATAGCACAAGCGGGAGGAGGGGCAGATGGAGAGGGAGAAGCAGATTCTCTGCTGAGCCAGAAGCCTGACTGGTGGGGGGCTCAATTCCAGGACCCAGAGATCATGATCTGAGCTGAAGGCAGCCACTTAACCGACTGAGCCACCCAGGTGCCTGGTTCAATATTTTTACACATTAAGAAATGACCCCTATGATAAGTCTAGTTACCATCTATCACCATGTAGTTATATTATTCACTATATTCCCTATTCTGTACATTGTATCTCCAAGATTTATTTATTATAATACTTTTTTAAAAAAGATTTTATTTATTTATTTGAGAGGTGAGAGAGCCACAAACAGGAGAAGTAGCAGAGGGAGAGCAAGAAGCAGACTTCCTGCTGAGCAGGGGGCCCTGATGTGGGGCTTGATCCCAGGCCTCTGGGATCAGGACCTGAGCTAATGGCAAACATTTAACCAACTGAGCCACCAAGGTGCCCTTGTACTGTATTTCTTAATCCCCTTCTCCTTTTCTTTTCTTTTTAAGGTTTATTTGTTTATTCATGAGAAATGCAGAGAGAGAGGCAGAGACATAGGCAGAGGGAGAAGCAGGCTCCCTGCGGGGTCCCTGATGGGGGACTTGATCCCAGGACCCCAGGATCACGACCTGAGCGGAAGGCAGATTTCCAACCACTGAGCCACCCACGCACCCCACCCCTTCACCTTTTCATCTGCTCCACTACGCCTCCCTACTGTGGTAAACAATCATTCATTTCCTTAACTATGAGTCTGTTTCTGTTTGTTCATTTGTTTTGTTGTTTAGAATCCACAAAGAAGTAGAATTATAGAGTAATTAGCATTTGCCTTTTTTTTTTTTTTTTTAAGATTTTCTTTATTCATGAGAGACACACAGAGAGTCAGAGATACAGGCGGAGGACGAAGAGGCAAGGAGCCGAATGTAGGACTCGATTCTGGGATCACTCCCTGAGCCAGAGGCAGACACTGAACCGCTGAGCTACCTAGGCGTCCCTGCATTTGCCTTTCTCTGACTGAATTATTTTACTTAGCATTAAACCCTTTCAGTCTGGGCAGCCCCGGTGGCTCAGCAGTTTAGTGCCACCTTTGGCCCAGGGCATGATCCTGGAGACGTGGGACCTTCCTTCTCCCTCTGCCTCTATGTTTCTCATGAATAAATTAAAAAAAAAACAAAAAAAAACACCCTTTCGGTCCATTTGTGTTGTCACAAATGGGAAGATCTCATTCTTTTATATGGCTTAGTAATATTTCATTATGTATTATATATTATATATATGGCATTTCTTCTGTATCCATTCATCTATTGGTGGATACTTAGATCAAATTAAATATTTCTCTTTTTTCAGATTTATTTTATTTTTTTTTCAGATTTTTTTTTAAAGTAACCTCTATAACCAATGTGGGGCTCTAACTTATAACCCCAAGATCAAGAGTCACAAGCTCTAATGACTGAGCCAACCAGGCACCTCCCAATTCCTTCTCTTCTTGTTCTTTTTTAAAAAATTTATTTAAAATTTATTTTATTTTTTTCTCTTGTAATGAGATTAAAAAATTTTGAAAAAATTTTTTTGAGAGAGGGGCAACCCGGGTGGCTCAGCAGTTTAGTGCCGCCTTCAGCCCAGGGCCTGATCCTGGAGACCTGAGATGGAGTCCCACGTTGGGCTCCCTGCATGGAGCCTGCTTCTCCCTCTGCCTGTGTCTCTGCTGTCTCTCATGAATAAATAAAATCTTTTTTAAAAAAATGATTTGAGAGGGCACATGAGAGAGCATGAGTAGGGGGAGGGGCAGAGGGAGAAGGAGAGTCAGACTCCTAGTTGAGCAGGGAGCCTATTTCAGGGCTGAATCCCAGGACCTGGGATCATAACCTGAGCCAAAGGCAGACCTTTAACCAACTGAGCCATCCAGGTGCCCCTAAAGTGACTGAGCCCCTCATTGGGCTCTGTGCTCAGCAGAGTCAGCTTATCCCTCTCTCTCTGCTCCTCCTTTTACTCTCTCTGTCAAACAAACAAACAAACAAATAAATAAATAGCTAGCCCATAAAGTCTTTGTAAAGATTTCCAATAACTTTGCCACTTTCACCTATCTAGTCAGATTAATATTACATCTTCAACACGAGGACCAATGTGTGTTCTCAGGTATGTCCAGATGGTTCAAGTCTTTTCAGAATGTATTATGATAGTGGGCATGAAAGTTAACATAGCTCTGGGGCAAGACTATAAATGTATGCTATTGTCTATTCCACATGACAGTTAATTGTTTCTGAGCCTCTTTCTCATAGGGATGGAAAAGAATTCATTCACCAAATCAGTGAATCACATACCACATATTTGAGGCAATGTTAATCTGCTTTAGTAAATATACTAAGCCTGATATACTGGTTCCAATCAGGGCTACTACTTTTGTGAATTTGCCTAGTCCACTGTTATCCTCTAGAGTCTGTCTAGGATTGTGTGGAATCAAAGCTATAATAAGGATCCCTACATCTGCATCCTTTAAATCTTTAAGAATGTCACTAATTTGTCATTCCTTATAAGATGTGATGCTTTCTATTGCTATCTTGGCTGGGGTAAGGGGAAGTTTCAAAATTTTCTACTTGGCCGCCTCTATTATGACAGCTCTTACTTTACGGATCATGGGACCAGTGTGGTAGTTCTATTAACTACCAGATATGTCAATTTAATTTACACATTTGAGGGATGCCTGGGTGGCTCAGCAGTTGGGCCTCTGCTCAGGACGTGATCCCAGATTTCCGGAATAGAGTCCCGCATTGAGTTCCCCACAGGAAGCCTGCTTCTCCCTCTGCCTATATCTTTTCCTCTCTCTCTGTGTTTCTCATGAATAGATGAATAAAATCTTTAAAAAAAATAATAATTTACACATTTGAGAATTGGGGAAATTACCATTGGATATGTCTGTGTACACAGTGGATCTATTGCAAATTGAACCTGGAACAGGACTCCATTTATTATGTGATCTCCATATGTCCCTACTCTAACTGGGGGAACCTGATGATGTTTTTGATCCCTTATTATCAATTTCATCTCAGACTTTTGAATTCCTTGCATCCAAAAGTCCTTGAATTCCTTGGCTAGTATTTCCCTTTTCCCTGTGCTGGCTGCCCAGGTAAATGGTAGTAGACCCCTTTGGGGAAGGAGTGAAGGTGTTATTGCCATCTCTACTTGTCATGGTGTTGGAGAGCCCTTCCTCCTGGAGACCTGCCCTCTCCATTAGTCACTGGGTTCCATGTCTGGAAACTGGTTCTAGTCCAGAAACTAGGCAATGAATCATGACTCAACCTCTTGATCTTCCACCCTTGATTTATCTTAATTGCTACATTGGTCATCTTGTCCTTAGGAACATTGTATTCCATCAGCTATCTCCATAGCTCTCTGCAAGTCAGAGACCCTTCAGGTTGCCATTCCAATCTCATAGTTCATTACAATAATTGCATTTGTGTTGCTTCCGATGGTTAGGGGTTCCATCTGGCCTCTAGTATTTAAGGATCCTGTCATTCTCAATTGCTATCAAGGAATGCTGTTCTGAAAGTGCAGGGGCAGACGTTACTGGGCTCCTCAGTGATACGAGTGGATCTTTCCTCAGAATATTCTTCAGAGCACTCCCATGGAACAGAGTCATTTGGTGAGTTTTCTGGTTTTACACGCTATATCCACTGCAACCTCCTTCTCTGAGCCTTTTTATTTTTTAAAGATTTTTAAAAAAGATTGTATTTATTTATTCATGAGAGATACACAGAGAGAGGCACAGACACAGGCTGAGAGAAAAGCAGGTTCCTCACAGGGAGCCCAATGTGGGATTTGATCCCAGGACCAGGATTACACCCTGAGCCAAAGGCAGATGCTCAACTGCTGAGCCACCCAGGTGTCCTTTTTTTAAAAGATTTTATTTTCTTTAAATATTTTTTATTTATTTATTAGAGAGAGAGAGAGAGAGAATATCAAGCAGAGGGAGAAGCAGGCTCCATGCAGGGAGCCTGATGTGGGACTCGATCCAGGGTCTCCAGGGTCACACTCTGGGCAGAAGGCGGCGCTAAACCACTAAGCCACCAGGGCTGCCCAAGATTTTGTTTATTCATGAAACACAGAGAGAGAGAGAGAGGCAGAGAAATAGGCAGAGGGAGAAGCAGGCTCCATGCAGGGAGCCCAATGAGGAACTTGATCCCAGAACCCCAAGATCACGCTCTGGGCCTAAGGCAAGCACTCAACCGCTGAGCCACCCAGGTGTTCCATCCTTCTCTAAGCCTTTTGACCCCTGCTTTCACCATCTCCCACAGCAGTTCTGACATTTCTACTTAATTTGTTATGAACCTGTAGCATTCTCTAAGCTCTTAAGAGCCATCCAGGCAACATGTTACAACTGTTTCTCAGGGTTCTTGTGAGGGTGTTGAATCCCATGTCCCAGGAGAATGTTCCCATATTGATAACCTCTTTTTCATCCAACTTTAGGTTCAGCTTTGCCCTGCTTAGATCAAGTATCAGAATTCTCAGAATATAGTCCTTTTTATATTCCCCTGGCCTCTGTCAGTATATATTGGTTATATTCTACAGCTCTGTTAAAAATACTCCCTTCCGGGATCCCTGGGTGGCGCAGCGGTTTGGCGCCTGCCTTTGGCCCAGGGCGCGATCCTGGAGACCCGGGATCGAATCCCACATCGGGCTCCCGGTGCATGGAGCCTGCTTCTTCCTCTGCCTGTGTCTCTGCCTCTCTCTCTCTCTGTGACTATCATAAATAAATAAAAATTAAAAAAAAAATACTCCCTTCTTCCCTTATCATGCCCTGGTCATTTGTTACTTAATCCTAGTTATTGGTCTAATGGCCAGGTTAAGATGTTGGGATAATCCAGATGGGGAGGACCATTTTTTATAGAGCAGAGATTTCTGCATCATCTTCAAGCCAGGGGGAAAACTTTTTTTTTTTTTTTTTAAGAGAGGGAAAGACAATATGTAGAGTTGGTAGAGGGATAGAGGGAAAGGGAGAAAGAGAATCTTAAGCAGGTTCCACTTCTAACATGGAGCCAGATACGGGGCTCAATCTCATAACCCTGAGACAGTGACCTGAGCCAAAATCAAGAGTCAGACGCTTAACTGACTGAGCCATCCAGGCACCCCCCAAACTAACTTGTAACAAGAAGGAGTGGGCAACTCATAAAGATCTCAAGGTTATAAAGGCTCCAGGAAACTGGGAATTCTAAATTTTCAGGTAAATAGACCCAGATATTCCCATCTCATGCCTCCCATTTCCACCCCTTGTCAATCAAAATTCTAACTTAGGTGTAGCCAATTTACTATGACTGAGAATTTAACTTCTCTGGAGCTCTTCAAAATCTCATAATTAAGCCCTGAGCCTGATCTTGATCCTTAGGTTTTTCTACCCTCTGGGGGCAGGAGATGATAGACTCTATACATTGCCAAGAAGGCCCTTTGACTTTTACACTCACCCTTTTTCCAAAGTATCTATTACTCTCTCAACAACAAACATCCTATTATTTCTCAAATGCCTGACACATCGTTTTCTCCTACCCCCATGCATTCCATTCCTCAGGCAAAACATCCCAAATTATCACTGGTAAAAATCTGAACAATTGCATTACTATCACATGCAGGCGCTAACAATGCTCCACCCACCACTAGTGATGGTCTCCTCATTGTCTACAGGCTGGTGAGTGATCCCACTCTCAAATCTCATTTATTTTTAAAAATATTTTATTTATTTATTAGAGAGAGATTGAGAGAGCGTGTGCACACGCAGAGGGTCAGAGGGAAAAACAGCCTCCCCACTAATCAGGGACGCCCTCCCCACCCCTGTCCCCCCTTCCCGCCAATGCAGGGCTCTATCCCAGGACCCTGAGATCGTGATCTGAGCTGAAGGCAGCTGCTTAACCAACTGAGCAGCCAGGTACCTCTCAAATCTCATTTTAGGATTTGCTTTCTTATATCACTCCTGGCAACAGTTACTGTTAATCAGGTTCCCCAGAAATCAGACAGTGATTTGAATCCAGAAAGTTTATTGGACAGGCGCTTAGGATCACTTGTGGGAGAGTGAATGAAGCAGGATTTGGACAGAAGTTGCTGCAATTCATTCTCAAAAAAGTCTCAGTCCAGGAGCCTGGCTGGCTCAGTCAAAAGGAAATGTGACTCTTGATCTTGGGTTTGTGGGTTTGAGCCCAAGTTGGGTGTACAGATCACTTAAACAAACTTCAAAAAAACCAAAAAAAAAAAAAACCAAAAAAAAAAAAAAACAAAAAAAACCCAACCCCAAAACAAGAAAGCCTCCATCTATTCCAGGCAGAGTATTGGAACTAGGATGGTCCTATTTGGGGCCAGGATAAACAGGTCTTTTTACCCTGAAACTATCAGTTTTTTAATATAATTGCCTTGGGGAAGAGCGCATGATTTTTATTTTTATTTTTTTGAGGGCATGATTAAATTAATTAATTGATTAATTTTTTTGTACTCATGATATTTGTTTAGATGCAATGATATATTTACATTACATATCATGTAACATATAACTATTGCTGTTTTACACTTTCACATTTAGAAAATGATTCTTCTTACTCAAATTCTTTATAGGTATCTATAATATTAGTTTTTGTTATTTTATTTTTTTATATATCACCTACAAAGGCATTTTTAAAATCTTTTTTTATTATTTATTTTTTTTATTGGAGTTCAATTTGCCAACATATAGCATGACACCCAGTGCTCATCCCACCAGGTGCCCAGTCACCCCAACCTCCCTTTCCACCCACCTCCCTTTCCACTATCCCTTGTTCATTTCCCAGAGTTAAGTGTCTCTCATGTTTTGTCACCCTCACTGATATTTTCCCTCATTTTCTCTCATTTCCTCTTTATTCCCTTTCACTAATTTTTATATTCACCAAATGAATGAGACCATATAATGTTTGTGCTTCTCTGATTGACTTATTTCACTCAGCATAATGCCCCCCAGTTCCATCCACGTCGAAGCAAATGGTGGGTATTTGTCATTTCTAATGGCTGAGTAATATTCCATCGTATACATATACCACATCTTCTTTATCCATTCATCTTTCGATGGACACTGAGGCTCCTTCCACAGTTGAGGTATCATGGACATTGCTGCTATAAACATCAGGGTGCAGGTGTCTTGGCTTTTCACTGCATCTGTATCTTTGGGGTAAATCCCCAGCAGTGCAATTGCTGGGTCGTAGGGCAGATCTATTTTTAACTCTTTGAGGAACCTCCACAGTTTTCCAGAGTGGCTGCACCAGTTCATATTCCCACCAACAGTGCAAGAGGGTTCCCCTTTCTCCACATCCTCTCCAACATTTGTTGTTTCCTGCTTGTTAATTTTCCCCATTCTCACTGGTGTGAGGTGGTATCTCATCGTGGTTTTGATTTGTATTTCCCTGATGGCCAGTGATGCGGAGCATTTTCTCATGTGCTTTTTGGCCATGTGTATGTCTTCTTTGGTGAAATTTCTCTTCATGTCTTCTGCCCATTTCATGATTGGATTGTTTGTTTCTTTGCTGTTGAGTTTAATAAGTTCTTTACAGATCTTGGATACCAGTCCTTTATCTGATAAGTCATTTGCAAATATCTTCTCCGATTCTGTAGGTTGTCTTTTAGTTGTGTTGACTCTTTCTTTTGCTGTGCAGAAGCTTTTTATCTTGATGAAGTCCCAATAATTCATTTTTGCTTTTGTTTCCCTTGCTTTCCTGGATTATCTTGCAAGAAGTTGCTGTGGCCAAGATCAAAAAGGGTGTTGCCTATGTTCTCCTCTAGGATTTTTTTTTTTTTAAAGATTTTATTTATTTATTCATGATAGTCACAGAGAGAAAGAGAGAGAGAGAGAGAGAGAGAGAGGCAGAGACACAGGCAGAGGGAGAAGCGGGCTCCATGCACCGGGAGCCCGACGTGGGATTCGATCCCGGGTCTCCAGGATCGCGCCCTGGGCCAAAGGCAGGCGCCAAACCGCTGCGCCACCCAGGGATCCCTCCTCTAGGATTTTGATGGATTCTTGTTTCACATTTAGATCTTTCATCCATTTTGAGTTTATCTTTGTGTATGGTGTAAGAGAATGGTCTAGTTTCATTCTTCAGCATGTGGATGTCCAATTTTCCCAGCACCATTTATTGAAGAGACTGTCTTTTTTCCAGTGGATAGTCTTTCCTGCTTTGTCGAATATTAGTTGACCATAAAGTTGAGGGTCCACTTCTGGATTCTCTATTCTCTTCCATTGATCTATGTGTCTCTGTTTGTGCCAATACCACACTGTCTTGATGACCACAGCTTTGTAGTACAACCTGAAATTTGGCATTGTGATGCTCCCAGCTCTGTTTTTCTTTTTTAATATTCCCCTGGCTATTCGCAGTCTTTTCTGTTCCCACACAAATCTTTTTTTTTTTTTTAATTTTTTTTTTTTTTTATTTATGATAGGCACACAGTGAGAGAGAGAGAGGCAGAGACACAGGCAGAGGGAGAAGCAGGCTCCATGCACTGGGAGCCCGACGTGGGATTCGATCCTGGGTCTCCAAGATTGCGCCCTAGGCCAAAGGCAGGCGCTAAACCACTGCGCCACCCAGGGATCCCCCCACACAAATCTTAAGATGATTTGTTCCAACTCTCTGAAGAAAGTCCATGGTATTTTGATAGGGATTGCATTAAATGTGTAAATTGCCCTGGGTAGCACAGACATTTTCACAATATTTATTCTTCCAATCCATGAGCATGGAATGCTTTTCCATCTCTTTGTGTCTTCCTTGATTTCTTTCAGAAGTGTTCTGTAGTTTTTAGGGTATATAGATCCTTTACCTCTTTGGTTAGGTTTATTCCTAGGTATTTTATGCTTTTGGGGAGGGCGTGATTTTAAGTGAAGCAGCTCTTCTTGGGAAGGTTGTATGGGGTGCTTAACTGCAAACTGTCAGCCATTAACACTCTCCTTAGCTGGGAGAGTGAATGCTTCAGTTTTGAAGTGTGGAGATCTGGGGAGCGCACCACAGCAGTACTAAAATACACTTCCTATTGTTTGAACCATTTACAATGGGACAATATTCTTTGTTTTGTGTAGTAAAAATATGTTAAAGCATTTTTTTGAAAAGACTATATTTTAAGTAATCTCTACACTCAATATGGGGCTTGCAGTTACAATTCCAAGATCAAGAGTCTCATGCTTTACCAACTGAGACAGCCAGGCAGCCCTGGAGCATTTTAAAATAAGCAAACGGGGGTCCCTGGATGGCTCAGCGGTTTAGTGCCTGCCTTTAGCCCAGGGCGTGATCCTGGAGTCCCGGGATGGAGTCCCACATCAGTCTCCCTGCATGGAGCCTACTTCTCCCTCTGCCTGTGTCTCTGCCTTTCTTTCTCTCTCTCTGTGTCTCTCATGAATAAATAAATAAAATATTTAAAAAATAAGCAAACAAAAAGGAGAAATTACAAATTACCCATAATCCTTCCACCAAGAATTAACCACTGTAAATATTTTGGCATATGTCCTTTCAGAATTTCAAATTCAAAATTATATTGTGTGTATGTGTGTAGTTTTACAAAAATGAGCATATTAAATATATGGTTAGTAGCTCTTTTTATTTTATTATTTTATTTATTTATTTATTTTTTAAAAAGATTTTATTTTTATTTATTCATGAGAGAGAAAGAGAGAGAGAAAGAGGCAGAGACACAGGCAGAGGGAGAAGCAGGCTTCATACAGGGAGCCCAACGTAGGACTCGATCCCGGGTGTCCAGGACCAGGTCCTGGGCTGAAGGCAGCACTAAATCGCTGAACCACCCGGGCTGCCCAGTAGCTCTTTTTAAACTTAGCAATGTTTTATAAGCATCTTTTCATATTTACATACTTCTATAACATCCTTTTTTTAGACTGTATTTTTTAGAACAGTTTTATATTTATAGAAAAAATTGAGCAAATAATATAGAGAATTCCCATAAACCCCAATCCCACCACAGGTTCCCCTATTACTAAATCCTTGCATTAGTGTGGTACATTTGTTACAATTGTAACATGACCCAAGCCGAAGCAAGTATTGATGCATTATTATTAAGGTTCATAGATTATATTAAGTTTCACCCTTTGTTTTTTGCAGTTCTACGGATTTTGACAAATGCATAATGTCATGCATTCACCATTACAAGTATCATGTAGAATACTTTTAGGACCCTAAAAATGATGTATACTTCACCTATTTATCCCCCTTCCCTAACCTTTGGCAACCACTGATCTTACTGTGTCTATAATTTCATCTTTTATAACATCCTTTTGGGGATACCTGGGTGGCTCAGTGGTTGAGCATCTGCCTTTGGCTCAGGGCCTGATCCTGGGATCCAGGATCAAGTCCCTCATTGGGCTCCTTGTGGGAAGCCTACTTCTCCCTCTGCCTATGTCTCTGCCTCTCTCTCATGAATAAAAAATAAAATATTAAAAAAAAAAAGACTGTATAACATCCTTTTTAATGCTGCATAGTATTGCCTCATGTGGATTTATCTTGCCAACCCCCTATTATGGGACACTGATGCTGTTACATGACTTAAAGAAAAGACTAGAATGGTAATACCATAGCAGCAAATCAAATTTTGCTGAGCTGGCACAGGATTTACTTGCCCACATACTCAACCTTAACTTATTCCGGTATTTTATTATCTTTGGGCAAAGGAACCTTTTCGATCTCACACACTATCTTGGAAACCAGAAGTAAACATCTGGCATTCACTCTGATGGGAGAACCAAAGCAAAGCTGTAAACACCATCTGCTAATTTTTCCTTCCAAAGGAGTCTTTCCAAATTTCCGGAGGGTTCTCTTTGCAAATTCCTCACAGTCACAGCAGCACCAGAAGCAAATGAAATCATTGAGATTTCTAATGAAGTTCTGGGCTAGGAGGCTGAGCTTACAGAACTTCCTCTTGCATAGATCTGTATCCTCACAGGCTGCCTCTACTCTCCTTCCGTTGGTTCCAGTCTCTGCCTCCTCAACCAGGACAGCAATGTATAGATATGTACTTTGTGCTCACAAAAGTGCCTGATTGAGGGGTCCAGAGAAGGCTAAAATCTGGTTGCACTCAGGTTGCTGAGTTTTATACCCTGGTATTGTATCCACAGAGCCCAAAGCAGGGCTCAATCCCAGGATCCTAAACTCATGACCTGAGCTGAAACCAGAGTTGGAAACTTAGCTGACTGAGCTACCCAGGCGCCCATTTCTTTTACTCTTCTATGGGATGACCCTTACCTCACATGGTTCTTTCTCTTTTTTACTAGGTTTTCTACTGTTTTTCATATCTGGTTCTCTATCTCTCTCTTTGATTTTTTTTTTAAGATTTTATGTATTTGAGAGAGAGAGAGAGAGAGACAGAGATAGCAACAGAGAGCCCAAGCTGGGAGAAGAAGGGGAAGCAGACTCCCCACCAAGCAGGGAGCCCGATGTGGGGCTAGATCCCAGAACCTGGGAGACCACGACCCAAGCCGAAGGCAGATGCTTGACCAACTGAGCCACCCAGGCACCCCTCTCTCTTTGATTCTGTCAACTACCCAGTAGCTTTTTGAGGTTGGTCATTATATCTCTGCTCTGAAAACTACATTTCTGAGCTTCTTTTGCCAACTGAATACTAGTTAGATTCCATCAGTGGGAGGCACTGGCAGGCAACTGGAGGGGGAGGAAGGAAGAAGTCAGGGTAATTCTTCCTCTCTCTTATGGCTGTGAGAGCATCTTCTAGCAGTGGCTGTGATCTCCCTGGTTTCCACTTTCCTTCCTTCCTTGGTTCCAAGTCCTGCCTACCCTCTTCCAGGCACATCTTGTTCCCTCTAGAGCCATAATAAGAGTTTGTTGTGTACTTTTTCAGTCTGTTATCTATGTTTAAATATCTAAATCTACAGTTATTTATTTAAAAAAAATTTCTCTTCTAAGTAAACTCTATGCCACATGTGCGGCTTCAACTCATGATCCTGAGATCCATAGTCTCATGCTCCACCATGTTCTGCCGACTGAGCCAGCCAGGCACCCCTTGAAATCTACATTTATTAAATTAAATAAAAAAAAAAAAAGAAATCTACATTTATATCTATGTCTGCATTTATATCCATCTATCTAGTTGTTTCTTTTCTACAAAAGTGGATACAATATGCATTATTCTGTAACTTGCTTTTTACTCCACAATGTATTGTGACAGTTACTGCCAAACTGCTCTACCAAAAGATTTCACCAATTTGTACTGCCATCAACAGTATATAAGTATGCTTATTTCTCCATCCACAATGGCATTGGACGTAATTAATCCTTCTAGCTTTTGCCAATTTGCTAGGTGAAAAATGAGGCCTTTTTTCATTTTTAAAAATTATTGGTCATGTTGACCATATTTTTTATATGTTCACTAGCTATTTGCACTTTTTTTTTTTTTTTTAAGATTTATTTATTTCAGAGAGAGAGAAAAGCAGGCTCCCCATCTTACTGCTATGGGCACTCTTCATTCTACCTGTTTTTTGTTTTTTTTTTAAGATTTTATTTATTCATGAGAAATACAGAGAGAGAGGGAGGCAGAGACACAGGCAGAGGGAGAAGCAGGCTCCATGCATGCAGGGAGCCCAACATGGGACTCAAACCCAGGTCTCCAGGATCAGGCCCTGGGATTAAGGCGGCACTAAACCACTGAGCCACCTGAGCTGCCCCCATTCTACCTTTTTTTTTTTTTTTTAACCTAACTTAAATGCTTCAATTTTCCATGCAGTCTTCTGGGTGCCTGGGTGGCTCAGTCGGTGAAGCATTTGCCTTCAGCCAAGGTCATGATCTTGGGGTCCTGGGATTGAGCCCCGCGTTGGGCGCCCTGCTCAGTGAGGAGTCTGCCTCTCCTTCTCCCTCTGCCTCTCTCCCCTACTCATGTTTTCTCTCACTAGCTGTGTGTGGTTTCTTTCTCAAAAAAAAAAAAAAAAAAAAATTGAAAAATCTAAAAAAAAAAAAAAAAAATCCATACAGTCTTCCTTGATTTCTCAAGTCTATCCAAACTTTCTCCCCTCTCTACTCCTGAGGCATGGAATGTACCACCTAGAAACTGAGATAATTTTCTGCCAGGTACCACCATTATCTGCACACCTGTCTGCTTCCCTCACTTGACTTCCTCAAGAGTATCCTTGTAGACTCATGATGGTTGGCATATGGTAGGACTTAGTAAATGCTGGATAGCTAAAGATTGAGAGCTTGTTATTTTTCCCATCTCTGCTTTTAGATCCATACCAAAAGCCTAGTGTATGAAGGAGGGGAGAAAGAAGAGGAGAAATGGGAGGAGTGCAAGCTGGTGCCTTCGGCTTGGAGTGCCACTTCTAGGCTAGCTGGTGCTGGCACTGTCTAGATACACTGGGAAGGAAAGACTTTGGGCAGGGGTAGTAGAGGACGGGTATCCTGTTCAGCTTCTTCCGGACCCAAAGAGAATTGCCATTGGGATTCACACCTGGAAACTGTCAAGTATGAGTCACCCTTAGAAAGGTGAAGTTTTTGTTTCTTACCTCATTTCCATTTCTTAAGAAAGGGTTGTGTCCATGGGGGAATAGGAGACATCAGGCTGGACCAGAAGTGGATGGTCAGAAACCTGATTCCCACCTAAAGTAGGAAGGAAGAGGAAAAACCGAGGCTGGTGGGGAAATCTCACAAGTCCTTATCTGATGAAGGAGGCTAGCCTCTGGTTTCAGGGAGGTCTACTCTTAAAGGCACAGGCCCAGCCCTCCAAAGGTTTTCCCTTCCTAATCCGCCATGGCACCATAGTCTTCTGATTCCTTTTCTACTTCTCCCTTTTATTTTTTTAAAAAGATTATTTATTTATTTACTTATTTATTTATGAGAGACAGAGAGAGAGGCAGAGACACAGGCAGAGGGAGAAGTAGGCTCCCTGCAGGGAGCCTGATGTGGGGAGCTCAATCCCAGGACCCTGGGATCATGACCTGAGCTGAAGGCAGCTGCTCAACCATTGAACCACCCGGTGCCCCTCCTTTTCTACTTCTCTAGTCACCATTTTTCCATTCTTTCTCTGCTTCCTCTTCCCATGCCCTATTTGTCAGTGTTCCAGAGGGTTAATTTTAATCCTATTTTCCATTCTTCTAGACAGACTTGCAAGAATTTGACTGAGGTAAAAAAACTTAAGGTCAGGGATGCCTGGGTGGCTCAGTGGTTTAGCACCTGCCTTCGGCCCAGGGCATGATCCTGGAGTCCCGGGATCGGGTCCCATGTCGGGCTCCCTGCATGGAGCCTGCTTCTCCCTCTGCCTGTGTCTCTGCCTCTCTTTTTGTGTCTCTCATAAATATGTAAAATCTTAAAAAAATAATCTTTTTTTTAAGATTTATTATTTATTTATTCATGAGAGACAGAGAGACAGAGAGAGAGACGGGCAGAGACACAGGGAGAGGAAGAAGCAGGGTCCCTGTGGGGAGCCCAATGTGGGACTTGATCCCAGGACCGCAGGATCATGCCCTGAGCCAAAGGCAGAGTCTCAACCGCTGAGCCACCCAGGCGTCCCTTAAAAAAAGAATCTTAAAGTCATCCATGAGTCCTTTCATTTCTTCACACTGTGCATCTAATCTGTGAACAAATTTTTACGGCTCTACCTTCAAAATGTACTCAGAATCCTAGCCATTTCTTTTTTTTAAAGATTTTATTTATTTATTCATGAGACACACACACACACACACACAGAGAATGGCAGAGGGAGAAGCAGGCTCCATGCAGGGAGCCTGACGTGGGACTCAATCCTGGGTCTCCAGGATCACACCCTGGGCTGAAGTCAGCGCTAAACCACTGAGCCACCAAGGCTGCCGAATCCTAGCCATTTCTTTTTTTTTTTTTTTTCCTAGCCATTTCTAATCACCGTCAGTGCTACTACAATTCTACAGTACTACCTAAGACTATCATTTCCTGCTTGGATTACTGCAATAATCTCTAAATGGTCTACCTTCTTCTTCTTCTTTTTTTTTTTTTTTTAAAGATTTTATTTATTCATGAGAGACACAGAGAGAAGGAAGAGATATAGGCAAGAGGGAGAAGCAGGCTCTCTGTAGGGAGCCCGATGTGGGACTGGATCCCAGAACTCCTAGATCACACCCAGAGTCCAAGGGAGATGCTCAACTGCTGAGTCACCCAAGCACCCCAAACCTTGTCCTTCTTCTTCTTTTTTAAAAATATTATTAAAAAAAATAAAAATAAAAAATAAAAATAAAAATATTATTTATTTATTTATTTATTTATTTATTTATTTATTCATGAGAGACACAGAGAGAAAGAGGCAGAGACACAGGCAGTGGGAGAAGCAGGCTCCATGCAGGGAGCCCGACGTGGGACTCGATCCCGGGACTCCAGGATCATGCCCTGGGCCGAAGGCAGGTGCTAAACCACTGAGCCACCCAGGGATCCCCCAAACCTTGTCCTTCTTAAGCTTATGCTCAGTGTAGTGGCTAAAATGATCCTGCTAAAAAGTTAGGTCATTTTCCTTCTCTGCTTACAACTCTCCAATGGCTTTCAGCTATCTTAGAATAAAAGCTAAAATCCTTAAAAAGATTTATAGGACCCTATGTGATTCAGTCCCCTGTTTTTTCTCTGGCTTCATCTCCCACCATTCTCTTTGCTCACTCCATTCCATTCACTGTTCCTAGACCATAGAAGGTGAACTTCCATCTCAGGGCCTTTGTACTGTGTTCCCTTGGATTGGCATTTTCTTTTCCTAGATATCTGCAAATATTTCACTTCCTTCAGGTCTTTACTCAGATGTCACCTTTCCCTGGCCATCCTTTATAAATTTCAATCATGGATGCATTCTATCTCCTTTCCTTGATTTTTTTCTTCTTAACACTTCTCACCATTACTATTAGTCATTTTCCTCTAGAATATAAACTCTGTGAGAACAGGATTTTTTTTTTTTATTTTTGAGGTGGGGAGTCTCTTCTATATGCTGCCATATTCCCAGTGCATAGGACACTGCTTGTTATACTACCAGCACTGAGTAAATGCTTGTTGAATGATCAATGAAAATTTTAATTGCTCAAGGAGTATCAGTATATCACACATGTGTACTCCTTACCTCTTTCTGATTTCTTTTTTTTTTTTTTTTAAGATTTTATTTATTTTTTCACAAGAGACAGAGAGGCAGAGACACAGGCAGTGGGAGAAGCAGGCTCCATGCAGAGAGCCTGATGTGGGACTCAATCCCGGTCCTGAGATCACACCCTGAGCCAAAGGCACGATGCTCAACCTCTGAGCCACCCAGGTGTCCCTCTTTCTGATTTCTAAACTCACATTCTCACCTGAACATCTCTCCCGAAAATTTGGCATCATCTTAATTTGGACAGCTGAACTCATTATTACCTCCTGTGACACTTCAGTAAACCTTACTTCTTTCTTGTTTCTGTTAAAAACACCCACCCCCTGCCCCAGAACTTGGTTTTTCTTCTTTATGATTTATTCTCTCATGTAGCAGGTCTTCACATGGGAGTGTTGTTGAGTCAATCCCCTAAATCTTGGTTTAGTTTATCCCCTAGTCTCCATCTGCTGTTTCTGCTTTTTTTTTTTTTAAAGATTTTATTTTATTCATGAAAGACAGAGAGAGAGAGAGAGAGAGAGAGAGAGAGAGAGAGAGAGAGGCAGAGACAGAGGGAGAAGCAAGCTTCTTGCAAGGAATCCGATGTGGGACTTGATCCCAGGTCCTGGGATCACGCCCTGAGCTGAAGGTAGACGCTCAACCACTGAGCCACCCAGGTGTTCCTGCTGTCTCTGCATTAGTTCAGGCATGAATCTGTTACTGCAGAAGTCTGCCATGTAGTCTCCAGTTCATTTTATTCACCGCTACCATTTTAATTCTCTTAGTGAAGAGTTTTATTCAGCTCATTGCTCTTCCACAAACCAGTGGCTGCCCATTATTTATTGAATTAAGTATGCAAATAGTCCAGAATAGATGATTTGCTATTTTCTGCTTACGTTATCTTCCCCCTACTGGAACACCCATCTTCTTTCATAGTACCCTTCAAAGTACAAATATTCTCTGGATCTCTTTCTTCTTCTTCTTTTTTTTTTTTTTCTTTAAGATTCCATCTATTTATTCATGAGAGAGAGAGAGAGAGGCAGAGGGAGAAGCAGGCTCCATGCAGGTTGCCTGATGCGGGTCTCGATGCTGGGTCTCCAGGACCACACTCACACTCCGGGCGAAGTTGGCGCTAAACCGCTAAGCCACCGGGGCTGCCCTATTCCCTGGATTTCTTTTTTTTTTTTTTTTTAATTTTTTTATTTTTATTTATTTATGATAGTCACACAGAGAGAGAGAGAGAGAGGCAGAGACAAAGGCAGAGGGAGAAGCAGGCTCCATGCACCGGGAGCCCGACGTGGGATTCGATCCCGCGTCTCCAGGATCGCGCCCTGGGCCAAAGGCAGGCGCTAAACCGCTGCGCCACCCAGGGATCCCCCTATTCTCTGGATTTCTGAAGAGAAAACAGGGCTGAAGAATTAGGCATGAGAGTGTACACATTCTTTTTGTTATTTTTTTTTTTTTTTTTTTTCTTTTTGTTATTTTTAAAAGATTTTATTTACTCATTTGACAGAGACAAAGAGCTCAAGCGCAAGTGGGGGGCCCCCAGGGAGAAGCAGATTCCTTGCAGGACTCTCGGATCATGACCTAAGCCTAAGGCAGACGCCTAACCGATTCTGTCACCCAGGCTCCCTCAGTGTACACTATCATTATGTACCTAGAAAGTGTAGAGATGTAAATCTTTCCTAATCCCTTAGCCAAAAGCCAATTTTTCCATAGTAATTAATGCACCTGTTAGGCCATTATCACTCTGATTTTTCCTGGAGTTAACTGTTAATGCTTCAATTTCTCTCACCAAGTAGGAACTTTTGGGAACAAAGATTCATCTCATGCAGTTATGAATCTTCTATGCACCTGACTCCAAGAGACAAAAAAATGCAGAAGGCAGTAAATGTTTGGGATTGGATTACCTAGTTTAAAGCGCTGGATGTCACAATTGGAGGGAGACTTAGAGGTCACCTTCTAACCAATCTTTGTAAATGGGGTAATGAGACCCAGAAAGAATAGGACTTGTACCAGATCACTGATCGGGGACCAAAAGCCAGACATTCTGATTCCCAAATAGGTCTCATTATGAAGTCTTTGTGCGTCCTTTGGAGATTCTAGCCTCTCAGGTTCTCGCCTGGGCTGCTTCTCCAGCCTCTACGCCTTACCCTCTCAGTAGCCTCCCCCGCCCCTTTCCCTTTCTTTAGGTCAGCAAAGTCCATCCGCTCCAACTGCAGCGGTCCAGGCAACTAGAGTTGGGCAGTACGAGAGAGATTAGCTACGTCACCGTCGGCTCCTCCCATTGGCCCAAGGAGGGTGGAGCGCGACGCCATGACGTCAGACGCCCTAGGGGGCGGAGCGGTGAGGGGAAGGAGGAGGGAAGTAGGACTTCAACATGGCGGCTGTGGCACTGGCGGTGGCTACGGTGACGGCCTGGCCCGAGGCGGGCAGAGTTGGAGGTGGTGGCGTTCGCTCTCCCTAGGGGCCGTCAGGAGCTCAGCGGGGACCGAGCCTGGGAGGCCGTCCGACGCCAGCACCTTTCGGGTTCTGGGACATTAGCGGCAGCGGTGTTCAGGTGAGGGGGCCTCCCGCTGGGAGAAGTGGGAGAGGGGCGGAGTTGGGGGAGGGGACCGGTACCGGGAGACGGATGGGAGAGGATTCCCTGGGAGGAGGTTGGAGGCCGAGCGGGAAGAAAGGAGCTATAGTTGAGGGGGTGGGAGGCAGAAGGGGCCAGAGATCCGTGACTTGGGGAGGATTCTGGGAGAAAGGTCGGAGTGAGGGGACCAGAGTTGAAGGGGCGGAAGGCAGATGGGATGCGGGAAAAATGAGTTCGGATTAAGGGGACTAATACCTTACTGAAAGACAGGCGCGGTAGATGTGTATCTGGCTGGAGTGAGAGCTCGGTGGGAATTAGAGGATTTCGGGGAAATGGACCCAGGTTTTAGTAAAGAAGGCAAGTGATCGGGAGTTGAGGGTGAGTTGGGGAAGTGAGATGCAGATTTACTTCTCCGTGAGGCGTTGAGATTAGGGAGAATGGGAGGACACCGGAGCCAGGGTGAGGGGGTCTTTGGGGTGTCTTTGACGTTGTCTGACCTTCTCCAGTGTGTTTATCTTGCCTCTTTTGTTTATTTCTTGGGTGGGGACTTAGCCATGCAGCCCACCTGGGCCTCAGAAACAGTCCCAAATCTTTATTGTGGAACCTCAAGTTACTTTTCATTTATGTGATTTCTGTCAGGGATCTCTGACCTTTGGTTGTCTCCACACATACTTGTTTCCAGACTAGCCTCTTGAAAATGAAAATACATTTTATATCAAGCTGGAATAAAAATTTGTGTTTTTAAACACCAGAGAGTGGGATGCCTGGGTGGCTCAGTGGTTGAGCGTCTGCCTTTGGCTCAGGGTGTGATCCTGGATCCCAGGATCGAGTCCTACATCGGGCTCCCTGCATGGAGCCTGCTTCTCCCTCTGCCTATGTCTCTTTCTCAGTCTGTATCTCTCATGAATAAATAAATAAAATCTTTTAAAAAAATAAACACCATAGAGTGTTAGAAAACCAGATTTCGTAATTTTGTTAACTATTAAATATTTTGTGTTCTAACCCTACTTATTATTGTTTTCTCTTTCCTAAGTTTTAGTTATTAGCATTTGGGAAATTGAATAGATAGGATGTTTCTCTTTGGAATTTTGTCACATTAGATGGGGGAAGACAGGGCGTTTAGTATTTAGTGATTGTTAGGTGGGTTTTTTTGTAATATTTTATTTATTCATGAGAGACAGAGCGGGGGTGGGGGGTGGGGGGGCAGAGACAGGCAGAGGAAGAAGCAGGCTCCATGCATGGAGCCCGATGCAAGACTTGATTCCAGAATTCCGGGGTCACCACGTGGGCTGAAGGCAGATGCTCACCCACTGAGCCACCCAGGTGTCCTAGCTATCTAGTTCTTTATAGTTAATGTCCTAAACTTGTTAGACTGAAAGTTTATGTATTATTTTATAACAAAGAATGTGAAATATTCAGAGCCTAAAAGAACTACATTTTCTGCATTAACCTATTAAGTGGAGTTTTATAAATTAAATTTTTATTTTTAATCTGTCTTATTCAGTCTTTGTTACCTGTTTTTTTTTTTTTTTTTTAAATTTTATTTATTTATGAGAGACACAGAGAGAGAGAGAGGGGCAGAGACAGGCAGAGAGAGAAGCAGGCTCCATTCAGGGAGCCCAGATGTGGGACTCGATCCTGGGACTCCAGGATCACGCCCTCAACCACTGAGGCCCCCAGGCGTCTCTCTGTTACCTGTTTGTTCAACATTTATTGACTGCTGTCTGTTCCATTAAGAGTCATTCTAATTATGGAAAGGGGAAAATTAATGTTTCTCTAACTTACTAACTTGCTATCCCTCATTGGAAGGAAAAGTGTTACTTTAGAAATGAAGACAATGGAGGAAAATTAAACTGTGTGGGTATAAGAATTTCCTCAATTTTTCTTTGACTCAATGCTTCATCATGACATATTTTATGTGTATCTGAAATATTTTTAAAGTTACTTTTATTGAAATATTTTTTTATTTCTTAAAAATAATCTCTACAAGCAATATGGGGCTCGAACTCACAACCCCAAGATCATGCTCTCCTGACTCAGCCAGCTAGATGCCCCTGAAAAATTTTATTTTTTATTTTGATTTCCAAGACGACTGTAACAGTATCCTGATGTGATAATATTAATTAAGTCTGTAGACAGTTCTTATCAATAGCTGTTCACATTTCTTAGACTGGGCAATGTCACTTTATCTTGTGTGTCCGTCCTCCCTTCTTTCTTTCCTTCCTTCCTTTTAAAGATTTTATTCATGAGAGAGAGAGAGAGAGGGGCAGAGACATAGGCAGAGGGAGAGGGAGAAACAGGCTCCAAGCAGGAAGGCTGATGTGGGACTTGATCCTGGGACTCCATAGGGGAGAGCAGTAGAGGGAGAGGGAGAAGCAGAAGCGGACTCCCCGCTTAGCAGGGAACTCGATGCAGGGCTCCATTCCAGGACCCTGGGATCACAACCTGAGCTGAAGGCAGATGCTTAACTGACTAGCCACCCAGGTGCCCCTGTTTTGAAGTTTTTAACATGGAGATGATTTCTTTTTTTTTTTTTTAAGACTTTATTTATTCATGAGAGACACACAGAAAGAGAGAGACAGACACACAAGGCAGAGGAAGAAGCAGGCTGCATTCAGGGAGCCTGATGTGGGGCTCTATCCTGGGACTCCAGGATCACACCTTGAGCCAAAGGCAGATGCTCAACCGCTGAGCCACCCAGGTGTCCCAACATGGAGATTATTTTGGGTGTAAACTTTTTTTTCTACAAGCAAACCAACCTCCCCCCCAAAAAAACCCCCCAGTACCATAAACTCATTATTAATCAGGTGATTTTCTTTAGACAGGCTTTTTCAAGAAATGCAAAAGTTAGTATGTGGTACCTTAAATATTAAATAGCTTTTTCTGGGTACTTGGGTGGCTCAGTTGGTTAAGCAGCTGACTCCATTTTGACTCAGGACATAATCTCAGGGTGGTGTGATTGAGCCTTGCATGGGGCTCCAGCTTAAGTCTCCCCCTTAAAAAAAAAAAAAAAAGATTTTTCTTAGAATCAAAAAAACCTTGAATTTTAGAAATCAACTGAGTTTAGATTTTGGCATAGCTTGGGCAACCCTGCTTCTATATCATAAAGATTAAGTGAAAATCTGTCGTCTTTTCCAGAATCTAATTTAGGAAAGCCTTTCTGGTAGAGGAAGAAGTAGGGTATTCTTCTAAACTGTACTGGACAATTTTGTAATATTGGAAATAACTTGAATTAAGAGTAATATTTTCCTATGAATTGAGAGTTGTAATTTTATGCTTTAAAAATTTGAGGTGAAAAAAAAAAATAAAAATTTGAGGTGAGGGACGCCTGGGTGACTCAGCGGTTGGGCATGTGCTTTTGGCTCAGGGCGTGATCCGGGAGTCCCAGGATCGAGTCTCACATCAAGTTCCCTGCATGGAGCCTGCTTCTCCATCTGCCTATGTCTCTGCCTCTCTTTCTCTGTGTCTCTCATGAATAAATAAATCAAATATTAAAACAAATAAAAAATAATTTTAGGTGAGAGTAGCAAGATTTTCAAAGGGAAAGGTGCTAAAACTGGACTTATGCTAATGAGGTGGGGCATTGTTAAGCACTTTACATAATCCCTTCATCTTTGCAATGTGATTAGGTAGGCAGGTTGTGATACACATGCTTTTTACCTGTTGAGGAAATTGAGGATCAGTGAAGTTGAGTAATTTAAGGTTACAGATCTAAAACGGTAGAGTCTAAATTTGGACTTGAATTTGTTAAACTTCAGTGATCAAACTATAACTGTTGCACTTTTGTCCCTCTTAGGTAGTCACAGGGTCATTCCAATTCCTAGCAAATGAATTTAAGGTATAACCACTATTTTAAAAATAATGCCTTTTTAAACTACATGTTCTCTTTGTAATAGTGTAACTGGAATGATAAATAGTTCATTAAAATTGTAGTCAAGATGTCATTAGTATTCTAGGAGGAAATGAATACCTGAATATTTTGTACTTAACAAAATAAACTGGATAAACTGGATAAGAGACTAAAAGTTTTCTTATTTGTATTGCTGAGTCAGGTCGGATTCAGTTCTTTAAGGACCCAAATTTGTATTTGGCAGTAGTCTGCATGTGTCTCATAATTCTGAATTGGTCATTATCAGTTGCTTAATTGCTTACCAAACACTTCTAGTGGTTGAGTCACTGAATTGGCTTATGGTAATTGTGCATCTTGTGGTTACTGAGTCAAGAGCCAGCAGTATGTGTTTTGGTTTCCTCACTTCCTCCACAACACTTGATATTGTCAGACTTTTAATTTTTTTTTCTAAATCTAGTGGGCTTGAAATGGTATCTATTTTGTTTTATTAGCATTTCCTTGAGTTGAGCATCTTTTCGTATGTTCATTGGTTATTTGTGCTTCTTTGGTGAAGTGTATATTCAGGTTCTTTGCCTATTTTGAGTTTCTCCTTTTTTGATTGACTTTTAAGACATTTTTATGTATAATTTTGTATACTAATTTGTTAACTAATAGGCTACAAATATCTGCTCTCGATTTGTGACTTCATCTCTTCATAGTCTTTTGGTGAGAAAAGTTCATCAATTTTTTAAAGATTTTATTTATTTATTTGAGAGAGAGAAAGCGCGCACGCATGCAGGAGCAAGGGAAGGGGCAAAGGAAGAGGGAGAAGCAGACTGCTCACTGAGCAGGAAGCCTGACAAAGGCCTCAATCCCAGGACCCTGGGTCTATGACCTGAGCCGAAGGCACATGCTTAACTGACTGAGTCATCCAGGCACCTTGAAAAGTTCATAATTTTAATGAATTGAAATTTTCGTTTTTTTATGGTTTATGCTTTTTCTGTCATTTAGGAAACCCTTCTCTGCTAGGCATACTTAAAAAAAATTATTTAAGATTTATTTACTTTAGAGAGAAAGAGTTCGGGGCGGGGGGCAGTGGGAGAAGGGGGAGAGAGAATCCCAAGCAGACTCCTGAGTGCAGAGCCTGATGTGGGGTTGATCCCACGACCCCGAGATGATGACCTGAGTTGAAATCCAGTTGGATGCCTGGATCCAGCCAACTAACCGAGCCACCCAGGCACCCCAAGTTTTTTTTAACTGTTTTAAGTAACCTCTACCCTCAAAGTGGGGCTCAAACTCAGGATCCTGAGATCAATAGTTGCATGTTCTACTGACTGAACCATCCAGGCACCCCAAGGCCTGAAGTATTCTAAAGCTAATCTTGGGACCCCTGGGTGGCTCAGTGGTGGAGGGTCTGCCTTTGGCTCAGGTTGTGATCCTGGGATCCGGATTGAGTCCCACAGTGGGCTCCTTGCGGGGAGCCTGCTTCTCCCTCGGCCTATGTCTCTGCCTACCCCCCTCCCCCATGTCTCACATGAATGAATAAATAAAGTCTTAAAAAAAATAAAGCAAATCTCAAACTTTCCTGTGAATACATTATGAACCTCTGATAAGGTTTCTTTTGCTTTTAAAACATAGCCACCCACCATGCTATTATCACATCGAAAAGTTATTAGTAATTCTTTATAATCTAATGCTATCCATATTAAAATTTCTCTTGTCTTAAAAGTGTCACTTTAGGGGCATTGGGTAGCACAGTTGATTAAGTGTCTGACTTTTGGTTTTGGCTCAGGTTATCTAAGGGTCATCGGATTGAGCTCCAAGTTAGGCTCTGTGTTCAGTGCAGTCTGCTTAAAATTCTCTGTCTCTCTTGTCCCTCCCACTCATGCTTTCACACATGCTCTGTCTCTCTCAAATCTTAAAAGTGTCATTTTAAAAGCGATTTGCTCCATTCACAGTTCAAATAAGGTCCATAGGGATCCCCGGGTGGCTCAGGGGTTTAGCACCTGCCTTCGGCCTGGGGCGTGATCCTGGAGTCCTGGGATTGAGTCCCACATTGGGCTCCCTGCATGGAGCCTGCTTTTCCTTCTGCCTGTGTCTCTGCCTGTCTCTCTCTCTCCGTATCTCTCATGAATAAATAAAATCTTTAAAAAAACAAATAAGGTCCATATTTATCACTTTCTTTTTTTTAAAGGTTTTATTTATCCACTCATGAGAGAGACACAGAGGGAGAGAGAGGCAGAGACACAGGCAGAGGGAGAAGCAGGCTCCATGCAGGGAGCCCGATGTGGGACTCGATCCAGGGTCTCCAGGATCATGCCCCGGGCTGCAGGCGGCGCTAAACCGCTGCGCCACCGGGGCTGCCCCATATTTATCACTTATTTGGCTTTCATGTCTAAGACATTTAATTACATGATAATTACCCCTTTTTCGTGTGATTGATTCATTGAAGAAACCAGGGCATTTCTCATGTAGGTATGCTGTGTTCAGTATCTGTGCATTCTTGTGGGTTTTATTTATTTATTTTTACTTCTCTCTTCTGTAAACTAATGGTTAGAAGTTTGATTTAATTCATGTTTTTTATTTTTATTTTTTGATGGTGGGGGGAACAGTTACCACACAAATGGTGTTCTGTACTTCCTTTTGTATCACACTGGGAGATATATAATGAATGGTTGCCCCACTTTTAGTGATTCTAGTTGTGTTTAGACGGTGTCAGCCTGATCCTTCTTTTATAATATTCCCCGTTAATCTTGACCTAATTGTTTATTTTTTTAAAAAATTTTATTTATTTATTCATGAGAGACACAGAGAGAGAGAGAGAGGTAGAGACGAAGGCAGAGGGAGAAGCATGCTGCATGCAGGGAGCTTGATATGGGACTCGATCCTGGAACTGTGGGATCATGCCCGGAGCCAAAGGCAGATGCTCAACCACTGAGCCACCCAGGCATCTTGTCCTAATAGTTTAGTATCCACTGATGATACTTGAATCAGTTAATTAGTTAGTAAGTTGTCAAATTACTAACTTAATTAGTAAGTTGTCAAATTGTATCATCATGCTATTTCTGTTATATTTATGTTTTTGAGGTACTATTCTCGTCTAAAGAGCTTTCTGTCAGCAGCAGGCTTATGCTGAAGTGTAGTTCCTATTGAAAAGAGTGGATGAATACGCTTAACTATGAGGACCACTGAGTATAGAATTGTTGAATCACTATATGGTATACCTGAAGCTGCTATAAACACTATGTTAACTATACTGGAATTAAAATAAAAAACAATAAAAAAGGAAAGGAGAATGAATGCTTCATTCTTTTAATTAACCAATTTCAGAGTAGAGTTAGTATAACAGTCATCTCTTCTGGTAACAGGTTTGTTTGTTCGTTTTTAAAGTATCCACACCTAGTGTGGAGCCCAGCGTGGGGCTTGAACTCATGACTCTGAGATAAAGACCTGCGTTGAGATTATGAGTTGGACACTTAACTGACTGAGCCACTTAGGTGCCCCCCCTCCCTTCTTTCTAATTTTTTATTTTATTTTATTTTATTTATGATAGGCACACAGTGAGAGAGAGAGAGGCAGAGACACAGGCAGAGGGAGAAGCAGGCTCCATGCACCGGAAGCCCGACGTGGGATTCGATCCCGGGTCTCCAGGATCACGCCCTGGGCCAAAGGCAGGCGCTAAACCGCTGCGCCACCCAGGGATTCCCCCCCCCTCCCTTTTTTGACTGTTGGTTTCCTTTAAAGATTTTGTTTATTAGAGAGAGATGAGCATGAGTTGTGGGGCAGGGGCAGAGGGAGAAGCAAACTCCTCACTGAGCAGGGAACCTGACATGGGCCTGGATCACAGGACCCTGAGATCATGACCTGAGCCAAAGGCAGATGACCAACTGTCTGGGCCACCCAGGTGCCCCAGCTGTTGGTTTTCTAAGGATCTTTTCTTTGAGTATTATCATAAACTTGTGAATTTATACCATGTGTTTGAAACCTTATAGTCATTTTTTAAGATTTTAAGTAATCTTTAAAAAAGAAAGATTTTTAAGTAATCTGTATACCCGGGGCTTGAACTTGCAACCTTGAGATCAAGAGTCACATGCTCTATCTATAGTCATTCTTTTTGATCTACAAGTTTCATTTTTGATCAAGTTGGTAGGTATTTGGCAGGAACTAAAAATATATATTTTTAAGTTTTATTTAAGTCATCTCTGCACTTAACATGGGCTTTGAACTCACAACCCCAAGATTAGGAGTCACATGCTCTTCCAAATTGATCCAACCAAGTGTTCTATGAGCTTTAAATCTTTGAAAGATTTCTTTCATATACAACAAATGGCCCGGGTTAATCTTATAAATTCTTCCTGTACATCTGAAAATGACCATTTCTCCAATAATTTTTTTTTTTAAGATTTATTTATTCATGAGAGAGAGACACACACACACACAGAGGCAGAGACGCAGGCAGAGGGAGAAGCAGGCTCCATGTAGGGAGCCTGATGGGGGACTCAGTCCTGGGACTCCAGGGTCATGCCCTGGGCCGAAGGCAGGTGCTAAACCGCTGAGCCACACAGGGATCCATTCTCCAAGAATGAATGCAGAACTAATATCAAGAGCTCAGAATGTGGGTGCCAGGGATGCTCATCAATACTGTCTTTGCTTCAACAAACCTTTTTTTTTTTTTTTTTAAAGATTGTATTTATTTATTTATTCATGAGAGACAGGGAGAGAGGGGCAGAGACACAGGCAGAGGGAGAAGCAGGCCCCACACAGGAAGCCCGATGCAGGACTCGATCCCGAGACTCCAGGATCGTGCCCTGGGTCGAAGGCAGGTGCTAAACCACTGAGCCACCCAGGGATCCCCCAACAAACATTTTTATATTAAAAATTTTTTTTAAAAAATATTTTATTTTATTTTTTAAGATTTTATTTACTTATTCATGACACACACACAGGCAGAGACACAGGCAGAGGGAGAAGCAGGCTCCATGCAAGGAGCCTGACGTGGGACTCGATCCCGGGTCTCCAGGCTCATGCCCTGGGCTGAAGGTGATGCTAAATTGCTGAGCCACTCGGGCTGCCCGAGAATCACAAGTTCATAGTGATTTTTATAGTTTAGTTTTAAGAACTATGGGGTTTTTATTTCTTTAATATCATACTTGTCTTTTTTCTCTCTTACGTAAAGTCTTGGTTCCTTACAATATAAACATAATTATTTACCATATTGGACATAGAATAAAATGGTTTTAAAATAGTAATACTGATACTATTGCTAACAAAAAAATTAAAATTTTTATAGTTCTTAATATTTGGAACATACTATACAATTATGCAGTTAGAATACCAAGTTCTGAAAGTCACTTGAAATAATATTCTGTGTGTGATCTTTAATTTTATGTATAGTTAGGTTTATTTGTTTCAACTTGTAATCATTTAGGAATCTAAAAAGTTAAATTTTATTGTTTGGAATATGTAATATATAGTTTACTTTGAAAACTCAGGATGTGGAGATACGTAAAAAGGAAAAGTAAAAGTTGCTTGTAACCCACCCACCATTCGAAATATCCATTATTGGAGTGCCTGGGTGGCTCAGTGGTTGAGCATCTACTATTGGCTCAAAGTATGAACCTGGGGTCCTGGGATGGAGTCCCCACATCAGGCTCCCCATAGGGAGCCTGGTTCTCCCTTTGCCTGTGTCTCTGCCTCTCTCTTTGTGTTTCTCATGAATAAATTAATAAAGTCTTTTTTTTTTTTAATTTTATCGATTTATTCATGAGATACAGAGAGGGAGAGGCAGAGACACGGGCAGAGGGAGAAGCAGGCTCTACTCAAGGAGCCTGAAGTGGGACTCCATCCCCGGACTCTGGGATCATGCTCTGAGCCAAAGGTAGATGCTCAACCGCTGAGCCACCCAGGCGTCATGATCTATTTGTCTTTATGCCAACATCACACTTCTTGACTACTGTAGTTGTATAATAAATTTAGAAATCAGAAAGTTTTTCAAAGTTGTTTTGGCTGTTTAGGTCCTTTTCATTTGTGTATGAATTTTACAATTAGGTTTTCAAAATATCTACAAAAACCCTGCTAGTATTTTGTTTGGGATTATATTGAATCAGTAGGTTAAATTGGGGAGAATTGATAATATTAACAGTATTGGGTGTTAAAATTTATGAACATGGTTTCTCTCTCCATTTATTTTGGTCTTTGCTGTAGACTGAAAGTTTATGTATCTCCCAAATTCATATGTTGAAATCTATCTCCAGTGTGATAGGATTTGAAGGTCAGGCCTTTGGAAGGTAATTAGGTTATGAAGGAGGAACCATTATGACTAGGATTAATGTCCTTATGAAAGAGGCCTCAGAGAACTCCCTTGTCCCTTTTTACGGCCGTGTGAGGTTATAGCGAAAAGACAGCTGTCAGTGAGCCAGGAAGCAGGCTCTAATTGGATGCCATATCTGCTGGTTCCTTGATCTTGGACTTCCCTACCTTCCAGAACTGTGAGAAATACATTTCTACGGTTGATAAGCCATTTAAGTCTGCAGTATTTTGTTGTAGCAGCCCCAACAGACTAAGGTGGTCTCATATTTCTCTCAGCAGGGTTTTGTAATTTTTATTGTGCAGGTCTTGTACATTTTTTGTCAGATATATTCCTGACTGTTTCATACTTCTTGGTACTTTTGTAAATGGTGGTTTTTAAATATTTAATTTCTCTCTCTCTCTCTCTCTCTCTCTTTTTTTTTTTTTTTTTTTTTAAGAGAGGCTGTGTGCTTGTGAATAGGAAGAGGGGCAGAGGGAGAGGGAGAGAGGGAATCTTCCCATCCAAGTACTAACCAGGCCCGACCCTGCTTAGCTTCCGAGATCAGACGAGATCGGGCGCGTTCAGGGTGGTATGGCCGTAGACAGAGAGAGAGGGAATCTTAAGCAGCTTCATGCCCAGGGTGGAGCCCAACGTTGGGCTTGATCTCACAACTCTGAGATCATGACCTGAGCCAGAATTAAGAGTCAGTGCTTAACCAACTGAGCTGCCCAGGCACCCCTAAAATTTTAATTTCTGAATGTTCACTGCTAGTATATAAAAATGCAATTGATTATTCTGTGTTGATCTTATAGCCTCCAACCTTGCTCAACTATTGTATTAGTCTTGTACTTTTTTTATAGACTCCACCAGATTTTCTATAGACCATGTTGTCTATGAATACAGACAGGTTGTACATGTTTTTTTCCCAACTGGATGCCTTTTACTTAATTTTCTTACTACACTGGCTAGAACCTCTAATACAATGTTGAATAAATGTGATAAAAGTGGACACCCTTGCCTTATTCCTGAACTTAAGTAGAATGTCTTTTTTTTTTTTTAATTTTTATTTATTTATGATAGTCACACACAGAGAGAGAGAGAGAGGCAGAGACACAGGCAGAGGGAGAAGCAGGCTCCATGCACCGGGAGCCCGATGTGGGATTTGATCCTGGGTCTCCAGGATCGCGCCCTGGGCCAAAGGCAGGCGCTAAACCGCTGCGCCACCCAGGGATCCCATGTCTTTTAACATTAGGTATGATGTGAACTGTAGGTTTTTTTTTTTAATAGATGGCCTTTATCGATTGAGGAAGTTTCCTTCTATTCTTAGCTTGCTGAGACTTTTTTTGGGAATGGGTATTAGATTTTGTTAGTTTTGTTCTTTGTGTGTTCATTGAGATCGTATAATTTTTCTCTTTTGAAAAAAAATTAAAAAAATTTTCTCTTTTGTTTGTTAATATGGTGGATTACATTGTTTTTTTTTTTTTTTTTTTTTTTTTAAGATATATTTAGCCAGGGATCCCTGGGTGGCCCAGCGGTTTGGCACCTGCCTTTGGCCCAGGGCGCCATCCTGGAGACCCGGGATCGAGTCCTGCGTCAGGCTCCCGGCATGGAGCCTGCTTCTCCCTCTGCCTGTGTCTCTGCTTCTCTCTGTCTATCATGAATAAATAAAAAAAGATATATTTAACCAATCTTGTGTTTCTCGGAAAAACCGCACTTCATCATGATATATTATACTTTTTACATATTGTTGGGTTTGAGTTGCTTAAATTTTGTTGAATTTCTGCATTTATGTTCATGAGGGATATTCTGTAATTTTCTTGTAATATCTTTGGCTGTTTTGGTATCAAGGTAATGTTTCTTTAATGTTTCTATAGAATGAGTTGGGAAGTATTCCCTCCACTTCAATATTCTGGAAGAGTTTGTATAGAATTAGTGTTGTTTCTTCCTTAGGTGTTTCGAAGATTTCACCAGTAAAGCAGTCTGGGTCCTGAGTTTCCTTTTTCTTTTTCTTTTTTTTCCTAAGATTTTATTCATTCATGAGAGACACACACACAGAGAGAGGCAGAGACATAGGCAGAGGGAGAAGCAGGCTCCATGCACCGGGAGCCCGACGTGGGATTTGATCCCAGGTCTCCAGGATCGCGCCCTGAGCCAAAGGCAGGCGCTAAACCACTGCGCCACCCAGGGATCCCGAGAGAAAAAATCTTAAGCAGATTCCATGCTCAGTGTGGAGCCACACATGGGGCTTCATCTCATGACCATGAGACCATGACCTGAGCCGAAATCAGGAGTTGGACACTTAACCTACTGAGCCATCTAGTTGCCCCTAGAAATTGGTTACTTAAAAAAAAAAAAAAAAAAAAAAAAAAAAAAGAGGGACACCTGGGTGGCTCAGTGGTTGAGTGTCTGTCTGCCTTCAGCTCTGGTCATGGTCCCGGGATCCTGGGATTGGGTCCTACATCAGGGTTCCCTGCAGGGAGCCTGCTTCTCCTTCTGCCTAAGTCTTTTTTTTTTTTTTTTTTAAATTTTTAAAAAAAATTTATTTATGATAGTCACAGAGAGAGAGAGAGAGAGGCAGAGACACAGGCAGAGGGAGAAGCAGGCTCCATGCACCAGGAGCCCGACGTGGGATTCGATCCTGGGTCTCCAGGATCGCGCCCTGGGCCGAAGGCAGGCGCCAAACCGCTGCACCGCCAGGGATCCCTCCTTCTGCCTAAGTCTCTACTTCTATCTCTCATGAATAAATAAGTAAAATCTTTAAAAAAAAAAAAAAAAAAGGAAATTGGTTTATTTCAGCTAAATTGCCAGACTTGGCATAAAATTGTTTTTTGTTTTTATAAAATTGTTTTGATGTGGTACTGTTTTAATATTTGTAAGATCTGTACTATCTTTCATTTCTGATAACAATAGGTTTTTTTTTTTTTTTCTTCTAGTGAGCCTTGCCTAGGGGGTTTATCAATGTAATTAACCTTTTTAAACAATCACCTTTTGGAGTACCTGGGTAGTTGGTTAAATGTCTGCCTTCAGCTCAGGTCATGATCCCAGGGTGCTAGGATCGAATCCTGCATTGGGCTCTCTGGTCAGCAGGGAGTCCTCTTCTCCCTCTTTCCCCTCCCCACACTGGTGCTCTCTTTCTCGCTCTCAGATAAATAAAATCTTAAAAAAAAATCACTGTTTGGTTTTATTTCTCTCTTGTTTTTTAATTATTATTTTTAAATATTTTATCCATTTGAGAGAGAGTATGAGTCTGGGGAGGGACACAGGGACAAGCAGTCCCCCAACTGAGTGCAGAGCCTGACTGAGGCTCCATCCCAGGACCCCTGAGATCATGAGCCAAAGCCAGACCCCCAGCCAACTGAGCCACCCAGGTACCCCTTCTTACTTATTATTTAGAAAAGAATTGATGCTTTGTTATTTGAAGTCAGTAGTGGCCTGATTTTTAAGGTGGGGCTGGCCAGCTGTGGCTTTGTTGTGCTACAGACAGGTTTCCAAACTGCCTGTGTTGCTTACAGTGCCAATATTTCAGTTTCCTGAAAATACTGTACAGTACTTAACATATTAGGTAAGTTAATTTGCTTGTGCATAGTTGGGTAATTTGTGCATTGTATTATAGAGTTCATAAAATTGTTTTGGGACTCTTTCCGCCATCGCTCTGAGCCACCACAATGGTGCGCATGAACGTCCTGGCAGATGCTCTCAAGAGCATCAACAATGCTGAAAAGAGAGGCAAGCACCAGGTTCTTATCAGGCCATGCTCCAAAGTCATCGTCCGATTTCTCACTGTGATGATGAAGTATGGTTACATTGGCGAATTTGAAATCATTGATGATCACAGAGCTGGGAAAATTGTTGTGAACCTCACAGGCAGGTTAAACAAGTGTGGAGTGATCAGCCCCAGATTTGATGTACAACCAAAAGATCTAGAAGAATGGCAGAATAACCTGCTCCCATACCGCCAGTTTGGTTTCATTGTACTGACAACCTCAGCTGGCATCATGGACCACGAAGAAGCAAGACGAAAACACACAGGAGGGAAAATCCTGGGATTCTTTTTCTTTTTTTTTTTATTTTTTTTTATTTTTTTTTATTTTAATTTTTATTTATTTATGATAGTCACAGAGAGAGAGAGAGAGAGAGGCAGAGACATAGGCAGAGGGAGAAGCAGGCTCCATGCACCGGGAGCCTGATGTGGGATTCGATCCCGGGTCTCCAGGATCGCGCCCTGGGCCAAAGGCAGGCGCCAAACCGCTGCGCCACCCAGGGATCCCTGGGATTCTTTTTCTAGGGATGTAATTCATACGTGCAAATAAAATGCCTCAATGGAAAAAAAATTGTTTTGGGAGATGAGAGATTATAAGATTTATACTTATATTTATATTGGAAGTAATTCTGTATTATATATGTTCCATGTGTTAAACTTTTTATATTTGAAATTTCTTAAACATTTTGACAAAAGTTTTTGCTTCTGTGGTGGAGCAAACCAATAAATTATATTTATGGTAATTCCAGTTGGTAATTCTAGTTAGACACTGGGATATATTATTTTTTGGGGGGGATATATTATTTTTAAATAACTTTGTTCCAGTGACCTGGTATGATTTGTATCTTTGTTCAACATGGTTGTGAAAAGGTAGTATCTATGTTTTATAAAACAGACATAGTCTACTATGTTGAAGTTTTTGTAGTGTGCTGTGATTTTTTTTTCTTTCTTTTAGTCCAAAATACTGTACACTAGTATCCTCATTCTTTTTAAAACTTTTTTGAACTTCATGTGATGGTGAGAGAAGAGACTTAGTGGAATATTTTCTTATTCTATGGTGGATGGTAGAGTTTTGATTATTTTCCAGGAGAGTTATGAAAGATTTAGTATATTAGTATGTTGAAATTAAATCTTATGTGTTGGGATCCCTGGGTGGCGCAGCGGTTTGGCGCCTGCCTTTGGCCCAGGGCGCGATCCTGGAGACCCGGGATCGAATCCCACATCGGGCTCCCGGTGCATGGAGCCTGCTTCTCCCTCTGCCTGTGTCTCTGCCTCTCTCTCTCTCACTGTGTGCCTATCATAAATAAATAAATAAATAAATAAATTAAAAAAAAAAAAATAAATCTTATGTGTTTATAGAGGCTTTTCTTTGATTGCCAAGGATTCATAATTATGTCAGCATAAAGATGTATGGATTTCTTACTATAGGTCATGGGCTTATGGTACCACCTTTTTTTGTTCCTTAGAGTAAGTATAAGCCATTGAAATGTGGAAGTACTCTTATTAAAATAAGATTTAGGAAGGTGACGAGGTGCTAGTAAACCTAGGGAGTAACTGTTGTCGTATTATTAATCTTTATTATAACCCTTTTTAGATTCATTCCATTGTATCATTTAATGTAATTTCTTATATTGTTAATCTTTTTATTGGTAAGAAGAATATATTTTTTCCCCAAGATTTTTTTAATTGCTTGAGAGAGAGAGAGTGAGCATGAGCAGGAGGGGGGTGGATGGGCAGAGAGAGAGGGAGAAGCAGTCTCCTCACAGAGTAGGGAGCTCAACATGGGCTTGATCCCAGCACCCCAGGATCATGACCTGAGCTGAAGATAGACACAACTGAACCAATTGAGCCATCCAGGCACCCTTGAGTTTTGTTATCAGAGGTAAATTTTGACTCATTTTGATAGATGCTTACCTAATAGATACCTAAAGCAACTGAGATTAATTAAAAGATCTGTGTGCTTTTTGTGTCTTTTTATTATAAATTATTTCATATTAGGGTTTTTCTTTTTTTAACTTTTTAAAAGGTTTTATTTATTTATTCATGAGACACACACACACACACACACACACACACACACATAGAGAGAGAGAGGCAGAGACACAGACAGAGGGAGAAGCAGACTCCATGCAGGAAGCCTGATATGGGACTCGATCCCGGAACTCTGGGATCATGCCCTGAGCCAAAGGCAGATGCTCAACCACTGAGCCACCCAGGTGTGCCCCCCCCCTTTTTTTCATATTAGGGTTTTTCAGTTGTAAAATACAGAAGCAAGATTCTTTTGTGTTCAGTAGTCCTCCCTAATCTGCAAGGGTTATATTCTAAGACTCCCAGTGGATGCCTGAAACTTTGGATTGTAGTGAATCCTGTGTATCTGTATACATACAGATAATATGATACTTATATTATCCAATACTTATAATAGTTCAATTTATAACTTTTTGACTTTATGATACGAAAGCAGTATGCATTCAGTAGAAACTGTACTTTGAATTTTGATCTTTTCCCAGGCTAGCTGTATGTGATATGATACTCTTATGATGCTGGGCAGTAGTAGTAACCAGTGGAAGCTCTCAGTCATGTGACCATGAGGGTAAATAGCTGATACCTTATAACCAATTTGTACCTATACAGCTGATTTTTACTTTCAGTATAGTATTCAATAAATTACATGAAATATTCAACACTTTATTATAAAATAGACTTTGTTATATTATTTTGCCCGTATGTAAGCTAATGTAAGTATTCTGAGCACATTTAAGGTAGTCTAGGCTAAGCTATGGTGTTCAGTAGTTTAGGTATATTAAATGTGTTTTTGACATAAGATTTAAAAAAGAAAGATTTTTTTCAATTTATGGTAGGTTTATTGAGATGTAACTTCATCATAAGTTGAGGAAGTTCTGTACTATATTTTTTCCTGTACATATGAACATATGATCAGTTTTGTTTATTTTTAAATATTTAAAAATATATATTTTTTAAATATTTCATTTATTCATGAGAGACACATAGAGAGAGAGAGGCAGAGACACACAGGCAGAGGGAGAAGCAGGCTCCTTGCAGAGAGCCTGATGCAAGACTCGATCCCGGGTCTGCAGGAATAGGCCCCGGGCTGAAGGTGGTGCTAAACTGCTGAGCCACCCAGGCTACCCAATATTTAAAAAGATTTTATTTGTATTTTAGAGAGAGGGGGAGAGTGCACACATGAGAGTGGAGGGAGGAACAGAGAGAGAGGGAGATAGATAATCTTAAGCAGACTCTGTGGGCAGCATAGAGCCTCAGCTGAAATCAATTGAGTCAACCCCTTAACTGACTGAGCCACTCAGGCTCCCCTCAGTTTTGCTTTTTTTTTTAATTTTATTTTATTATTTTATTTTATTTAAGATTTTATTCATTTATTCATGAGAGACACAGAGAGGCAAAGACATAGGCAGAGGGAGAAGCAGGCTCCCTGCAGGGAGCCCGATGCAAGACTCCATCCTGGTAGTCCAGGATCACACCGTAAGGCAAAGGCAGACGCTCAACCACTGAACCACCCAGGCATCCCACCTCAGTTCTTTAAATTGTGAATTAACATTGGGGGAACAGTAATTTCAAGAAGTAACTGAACCAAAAATGTCATATCCTCCCCAGCTTTTTAAAAAATCACATCATAGTTTATGCCAGAATATAAGAGAGGGGCGTCTGGGTGGCTCAATTGGTTAAGCGTCTGCTTTTGGCTCAGGTCATGATCTCAGCGTCCTGGAATTGAGCCACACATTGGGCTTTCTGCTCAGTGAGGAATCTGCTTCTCCCTCTGTGCACACTCTCTCTCTCAAATAAATATAATCTTAAAAAAAGTCTATAAGAGAGAAAAGAGCATCCTAGACAGTTAAAAATATGAGTTCTAGCCTTAATTCTTCCATCAATTTGGGATGGTTTAGAGCCTTCAAAACCTTTGGGGGGAAAAAAATTCAGGACTGCTTCTATAAAATGAGAAGCCTGGAACAAATCATCTCTGACAACTTTTTTCAGAATTAAGGGTCTGGATATATTCTTTTATAACTGTAGACTTGTGGCTTTTATGTTCTCATGTAAGAAAAATACCAGAAGACTTCCTTCATATTCTTAGTTTTGAGAGCACATAAACACATGTAATCACTTGTTGAATCTATGACTCAGTAAATACACACAGTCCACACCCACTTTTTAAAAAAGAAAATGCTTACTATTTAACACTAATAACCCTATTTCACTCTACAAGTAGCCAATACAATATAATTGGTTAATTTGTATTTTTACATGAAGAAGCTAAATATCTGAGAGGAATAATCACACATAATTTTTCTGTTCTTCCAGCAGTCTTCAGACTCAGTACATTACATCATTCTGACTTTTGGAGTCACGTGAAATCTGAATGGTTTTCCCCATGGAAACAAAAAACTAATAGAGCCTTGTTCACCAAATTTGAGTACTCATACCCCAAAGGGAACATTGTGTAGTACCAGGGAACAAACAGTATAAACTTCACAGAAGCAGATGATCTTCCTTCTGGTATATCATCCGAAGGTCAGCAGTAGCCTAATGGTACGTCACAATGCCTATGTAACTCACCTCACTTTATCACACAGTCATTTTATCATCTTGCATGATAATAAGAAGGGGGAGTATAGTACAGTAAAACATTTAGGGGCCACATTCACATAATTTATTATAGTATGTTGTTGTAATTGCTCTATTTTATTGTTTATTTCTTACTGTGCCTAATTTATAATTCAAAATTGATCAGGGGCACCTGGATGGCTCAGTTAAGCATCTGCCTTCAGCTCAGGTCATGATCCCAGGGTCCTGGGATCAAGCCCCATGTCAGGCTCCATGCTCAACAGGGAAGTCTGCTTCTCTCTCTCCTTCTGCCCTTTCCCCTGCTTGTTTTTTCTCTCTCAAATAAATAAATAAAATCTTTTTAAAAAGGTCAAATTAATAGGTTTGTGGCTATATTTCCTTTTGGGACATCATACTTTTTTTTTACATTAAAATTTTTTTAAAAATTCATTTGAGAATTTCAATAATTTTTAATGAATTGGTTAAGATAGAGGGGATAGGGATAAAAAATGAATTGGTTAAGATACTGATTAAAAATATCTAATTAGGCTGATGCTTTGTTATGACTCCCTATTCTAACTTATAACTAGTCATTACTTTCCAGTTCTTACATTATGTTAGTCTCCCATAGGCTTTATGATTTCAAACTACTTAATAACTACAAAATCATTGCTTAACTCTTTCTTTCTTTCTTTTCTTTCTTTCTTTTCTTTTTTCTTTCTTTCTTTCTTTCTGTCTTTCTGTCTTTCTGTCTTTCTGTCTTTCTGTCTTTTCTTTCTTTCTTTCATCTTTGGATCAGGCCCCAGGACGAAGGTGGCACTAAACCCCTGAGCCACTGGGGCTGCCCTGGAGGATAGATCTTAATGATGTTACATGTCCTACCCAAGGTTTATCATCTGTTTTTCCAATTATATAAGTCCTCTTTTCTTTTAGTAGGTCTTTAGTTTATTCCTTTGTATTTTTTTTTTTTTTAAGATTTTATTTATTTAGTCACGAAAGACACAGAAAGAGGCAGATACATAGGCAGAGGGAGACTCATTCTCCCTGCGGGGAGCCTGATGCGGGACTCAATCCCAGGACCCCAGGATCATGACCTGAGCATAAGGCAGATGCTCAACTGCTGAGCCACCCAGGTGCCCCCTGATGTAATTAATTTCTAATTTTTTTGCCTTTGGACTGTTACTGGATGTTCTGTGTCAGTCTTTCTTGTTCTCTTTTTAAAAGATTTTATTTATTTGAGAGAGGGAGACAAAGATAATGATTGAGATAGCACAAGCAGAAGAGGAAGAAGCAGGCTCCCTGCCAAGCAAGGAGCCCGATGTGGGGCTGGATCCAAGGACCCTGGGATCATGACCTGAGTGGAAGGCAGACACCCCAACTGAGCCACTGAGGCACCTTGGCTGTGCTATTTCTGATTTTGAATATTTATTGGAATTTTCTTTGTGGCCTAATATTTCCTTACGTTTTTGTAAAGCGTTCTTTGGGTACTTTGGGTATATTCTGCTTTCAGGGTGCTTTTGATATAATACAGATTATATCTGTCTTATTATTTTTTAAAAATTTATTTATTCATGAGAGACACACAGAGAGAGAGGGGCAGAGACACAGGCGGAGGGAGAAGCAGGCTCCATGCAGGGAGCCTGATGTGGGACTCGATCCCAGGACTCGAGGATCATGCCCTGGGTTGGAGGCAGGTGCTAAACCACTGAGCCACCCAGGGATCCCCTATATCTGTCTTATTAATTATGTATTTCTACCTAGTTTTTCTGTTTCCTATAGTTTTTGTTTTATGACTGGTGATGCAGTGTTACTTGGGGCAATTCATAATGTTAGCTTTTCATCATGGATTGCATCCTTTATCATCAATAATGTAAAACAGCTGTTATTAACCGAAGACTAGGTGCATGATATTCTTACTGGTTTTAGAAACTACTGATTTATTTATTTTTATTATATTTTCTGTCTCTGAGATCACAGTCTTTCATTAGTTATATACTATATACTGTGTTGTTTCTGTTTAGTCCCCTTACAGGTATCTGGGAGTATTGTTTCCCTTTGTTGCTGCCTAGATTTTTTTTTTCCTAATTATAAAGTGTGTCAGTCTATAGATATGTGCCCAATATAGAAAACTTGGAAAGCAAATAATAGCACAAAAGAAAGAAAACAGAAGCCCCATGTTGTAAACTCATCATCCAAATATAACCACTTTATAAGACTCTGTCTTACCTTTATTTGTTTCCATATTCACACAGACCTACTCCCCTCTTTTCCAAAATCTCAGGGCCCATTGTTTCTGCAGGTGACTCAGATTTAAATTTTCCATTTTTGCTCTCTGTAAACAGTAGTGCTCAGGACAAATCTGAGTGAATAAGCAGTATTCCAGCTGATCTGAAAGAAAAATTAATGCATAAGGAAAAGCTTAGTAAGGTTACTGAAATGCTCCTTAGTATGAATCTGTGTACTGTTGACCTCTGTTGTTGACCTTCCATCTTCAGCCAAATATGCTGATGTGCAGCAGCCATTAATAAGGGGGCTTAGTTTTGCAAACACAGAGCTTGTGGACAGTGATAGATGCTGAAAATAGTATCTCTGGCTAATTTCTCAGACTTGAAACTGAAAGTAAGGTCTCAAACTCAGTTCAATGTTCACAGCCATATTCTTTACTCAGAATAAGTCTAAACATTCAAATAAAAATCTACATTTGTGTAGTTACTGGTAGATAGAGTACTTGGCAAATGGTTTACTCTCTTCTGAGTTATATTTTTACCAACCTTTGTTGAGCTCTTGCTGTGTCTCGTGCAGTATGCAAAGATATCTGTGTTTATATACACATATTTATATATCTATATAAATTTTTAAAATAATCATACTCATTTGAGGTTATTATTTTATATGTGATATCAGAAAATGGTTTCCAGACTTCGAGTTTCACTAGAATTTATAATGGAGATAGGGGATGCCTGAGTGGTTCTGTGGTTTGGCATCTGCCTTCAGCCCAGGGCGTGATCCTAGAGACCCAGGATTGAGTCCCACTTCGGGCTTCCTGTGTAGACCCTGCTTCTCCCTCTGCCTATGTCTCTGCCTCTCTCTGTCTCTCATGAATAAATAAATAAAATCTTTAAAAAAGTAAAATGGGTGTAGGATTGGGGCTCAGTGGTTGAGCATCTGCCGGATCCAGTCTGGCATCAGTCTCCCTGCAGGAGCCTCTGCCTGTGTCCCTCTGCCTGTGTTTCTGCCTCTCTCATGAATACAAATTAAAATAAAAATGAGGGTAAGATTAACATGGTTGCCAGCTTTTTATTTTGTCAGTAAAGGACATCTTTTAAAAGTTACTATGGGGGCATCTGGGTGGCTTGGTCGGTTAAGTATCTGACTTCAGTTTAGGTCATGGTCTCAGGGTTCTGGTATTGAGCCCTGTGTCAGGTTCTGTGCTCACTACTTGCTGGGAGAGTATGCTTGTCTCTCTCCTGCTTCTCCCCCTGCTCATGCTGTCTGTCTCTCAAATGATAACATCTTACAAAAAAAAAAAAGTTACAGTGTATGGTAAATGATGCTATCACTTATTCTGAATATTGAATAGTTAATTTGGAAACATTAATATGTTGCTTTTCTTTATTCTACTGTTTAGAGTTGGCTGATAATTCAGTCTACTATCCCCCCCCCCCTTTTTTTTTACTGTTGAAGGAACTGAGGCTCCAAAATCTCTTCTCTGAGATCTGTGAGAAAATAAAGCTTTTTCTTTCTTTCTTTCCTTTTTTTTTTTTTTTTTTTAAGATTTTATTTATTCATGAGAGACCCAGAGAAAAGGCAGAGACGTAGGCAAAGGGAGAAGCAGGCTCTTCACAGGGAGCGCGATGTGGGACTCAATTCCGAGTTCCGGGATCACGTCCTGAGCCGAAAGCAGATGCTCAACTGCTGAGCCACCCAGGCGTTCCAATAAAGCTTTTTCTGATGAATATGGTATAGTATTGACATACTAATAGCTGCTACATGTGTGATTTTTGTCATATACATGTTGGTATGAATGCCAGTTGTATGGGTGTTCTTTGTTTTTAGACTTGAAATTTGATGATTCTCTGAGCCATCTTTTCTGTAAAAGAATTTCCTGGATTCATTTGTGTCTTGGGAAATTCCTGATTGCAGCTCTTGTTGCAGTATAATGTGTGACTATGATAGCTTACTGAGATATTAAATTGCTGTGTATTAGGAAACTTTTGTAAGAATGTAATTTCATGTAATAGGAATTTAATGATACAAGAAAGAAAATGAGAACATCAATATAATTGTCTTGGGCTTTCTCTTCCCCTTGTGAAAGGGCCTACGTCTTTTTTTTTTTTTTTTTTTAAGACTTATTTATTTATTCATGAGACAAAGAGAGAGACAGAGACACAGGCAGAGGGAGAAGCAGGCTCCATGCAGGGAGCCCGATGTGGGACTGGATACCAGTATTCCAGGATCACACCCTGGGCAGAAGGCAGGCACGCTAAACCCCTGAGCCACCCAGGCATCCTGAAAGGGCCTACATCTTGGCATTCTCTTGGTCTGCTACCCCATCCTCTTCACCTTGCCCTTTTTCCATTCCTTATCCCATCTCCTCTGTTTCTTTCACCCTAGCTCTTCCTGTCCCTGCAGTTCTGTTCTTATTACTTATTTTCCCATCTCTTTTTGTTCTTGGATGTCTTTAAGTAGTGATTTAAGTTATAGGGTTTTCTTTCTTTTTTGGGGGGGGGGTTCTTTTATAGCATTTGTATGAAGTGGCACTGAACTGGCAAAATAGAACATTGCTGTAGTTCCTTGGTGCTTCAGGGAGGTCTACATTTTATTAGTGTAAAAGTTTGAGTTACAGATGTGTGCAAAAAAAGGTGTTCTATTTTTATTTCTATTTGATACTTTTCCTTTAATATATTCATTTATATTTTATTTTATTTATTTTATTTTTTTAAGATTTTATTTATTTATGATAGAGGCAGAGACACAGGCAAAGGGAGAAGCAGGCTCCATGCATGCAGGGAGCCTGACATGGAACTCTATCCCAGGTCTCCAGGATCACGCCCTGGGCTGAAGGCAAGGTGCTAAACTGCTGAGCCACCCAGGGATCCCCTATATTTATTTTAATGGAAATTTTTGATTACTTAGAATTTTTTTCCCTCTGAAGTACTTAAAGTTTTGCTTTGGGGGCAAATGTATTTTTTTCAGTCTTTTTTTTTTGTGTGTGTGTGTGTGTGTACATTTTTTACATAGTTAAGTAACTCAGTCCAACTTGTAAAAGCTTTTTTTGAAGATTTTATTTACTTATTAGAGAGAGAGAGAAAGCATAAGCAGGGGGAGTGGGAGAGGGAGAAGCAGGCTCCCTGCTGAGCAAGGAGCCCAGTTGTGGGGCTTAATCCCAGAACTCTGGAATCATGACCTGAGCTGAAGGCAGTTGCTTAACTGATTGAGCCACCCAGACACCCCTTGTTTTTTTTTTTTAATTTTTATTTATTTATGATAGTCACACACAGAGAGAGAGAGGCAGAGACATAGGCAGAGGGAGAAGCAGGCTCCACGCACCGGGAGCCCGACGTGGGACTCGATCCCGGGTCTCCAGGATCGCGCCCTGGGCCAAAGGCAGGCGCCAAACCGCTGCGCCACCCAGTGATCCCTAGACACCCCTTGTAAAAACATTTTAAAACTTGTACTTGGGGTGCCTGGGTGGCTCATTTGTTTGTGTCTGACTCTTGGTTTTGGCTCAGGTCATGATCTCAGGGTCATGAGATCAAGTTCATGTTGGGCTCTGCACTCAGCAAGGAGTCTTCTTGGGATTCTCTCTCTTCCTCTGCCCCTAACCCCTTATGCGCGTGCATGCATGCACCCTCTCTCTCTCTCCCTCTCTCAAATCTTTTTAAAAAGCTGTATACTGGGGATCCCTGGGTGGCGCAGCGGTTTGGCGCCTGCCTTTGGCCCAGGGCGCGATCCTGGAGACCCGGGATCGAATCCCACATCGGGCTCCCGGTGCATGGAGCCTGCTTCTCCCTCTGCTTATGTCTCTACGTCTCTCTCTCTCTCTGTGACTATCATAATAAAAAAAAAAAATTAAAAAAAAAAAGCTGTATACTTATTTCTCCATTATGTTTTTAATGAACATTCTTAATTGCATTACAACTTATCTTTTGAATTTCCATAATTTATTTAATCATTTCCCCATAATTGAACATTTAGACTACAGGAAGATGTTATAGGAAATGGGTATAATTAAATAAAATATAGGAAGTTTATAAGGAAATACTTTCTATTTATCTATCTTTCTATCTCTATCTCACTTGATTTCTTTTCCAATGTTCCAGGAAAAAAAATTGACCCTAAGTAGCTGTTACAGTGCTCTTGGTCCTTGAGAGACAGGGAAGTTTTACGGCATAGCAGACCTTAGAAAAATCTTTACTATAAGTGACCAAATATGAGTATCTTACATTCATAAGGTTTGTGGGAAACATAAGAGTTGCATTCATTGAACTATTTTTAATATTTAAAGAAACCCTCTAGGGATGCCTGGGTGGCTCAGCAGTTGAGAGTCTGCCCTTGGCTCAGGTCGTGATCCTGGAGTCCCAGGATCGGGATCAAGTCCCACATTGGGCTCCCCATTGGGAGCCTGTTTCTCCCTCTACCTATGTCTCTGCCTTTCTCTCTGTGTGTCTCATGAATAAATAAGTAAAATCTTAAAAAAAAATAAAGAAGCCTTATAGAAAATCTATATTTTATCAGCTCTTTTGAGGCATATTTTTAAAGAATTTCCATCCTTTTATTTAGTAATAGGGGTACTGTATTTTAATTTCCACTTTTTAAAAATTTTAATATATTTATTAGTAGAGCGAGAGAGAGCCCAAGTGATGGGGAGCGGCAGAGAGAGAGAGGGAGAAGCAGACTCCTGCTGAGCAGGAAGCCCATTGTGGGGCTTGGTCTCCGAGATCATGACCTGAGCTGAAGGCAGATGCCCAACAAACTGAGCCACCTGGGTGCTCCTTCACTCACTTTTTTTTAAATAGACATTTTGCTTTGTTGCAGACATGCATGCTTTAACATGGGGGATAGAGAGGGGAATTTCTTTTTTTAAAGATTATTTATTTATTCATGAGACAGAGACAGAGAGAGAGAGAGGCAGAGGCAGAGACATTAGGAGAAGCAGGCTCCATGTAGGAAGCCTGATGTGGGACTCGATCCCGGGACTCCGGGATCATGCCTTGTGCCAAAGGCAGGCACTCAACCGCTGAGCCACCCAGGCGTCCCAAGAGGGGAATTTTTTTATTTGCATTTTCCTGACTAATGAAGAATGATGTTGAACATCATCTCATGTACTTCTTGGTTATTTGTATGTCTTCTTTGAAGAATTTACTCTTCGTATTCTTTTGCCCATTTTTAGTTGGATTGTCATTTATTTCTTTTTATTTTTAATTTATTTTTTATTTTTAAAGATTTTATTTATTCATTCATGAGACAGAGGGAGGCAGAGACATAGGTAAAGGGAGAAGCAGGCTCCATGCAGGAAGCCTGATCGATCCTGGGACCCTGGGATCATGCCCCAAGCTGAAGGCAGATGCTCAACTGCTGAGACACCCAAGGGTCCCTGGATTGTCGTTTTATTATTGAATTGTGGAGTTCTTTATGTATTTTAGGTGTAAGCTCCTTACCAGATACACCACTTGCAAATATATTTTTCTTTTTTTTAAGATTTTTATTTATTGGGATGCCCGGGTGGTCAGTGGTTAAGCATCCCCTTTGGTTCAGGGCATGATCCTGGAGACCCCGGATTGAGTCCCACATTGGGCTCCCTGCGTGGAGTCTGCTTCTTCCTCTGCCTGTGTCTCTGCCTCTCTCTCTGTGTCTCTCATGAATAAATAAATAAAATCTTTAAAAAAAAAAAAGAATCCATTTAAAGTTGGTGAAATTTCTTAAAACATTTCTGATGTTAGCTTCTTCTGGGGGTTATTTGCAAAATTACTTTTTAAATCAGAAGCTCAAGCAGCTTCTCCCAAACCATTTACCTCTCAGAAACAGCCACTTTTTCAAACAGCTGCTATCCCACAATATTAATAAATACTAGAGACACATAGATGAAAATGTTCATTTTCTGCACCTGTCTGTTGCAGCTCTGCTGGGTGCTTAAATACTGCTTTTTTTCCCAGCAGAGACTTAGAAAAATACATTTTTGATTATGTGCCTGTGTGTGAAGGTTGAGACTGCAAAGACTCTTGCTTCTTGGTTTTAGAAGTGTGACTGCATTGTGATTTATGTATATTTTGATGACACTGTAGCATGCATGCCAATGAAATATTTTCTGCATATAGGAAAAGTTTTTTTTTATAATCTGAATTATTTTATTTTATTTATTTATTTTTATTTTTTATGATAGTCACAGAGAGAGAGAGAGAGAGAGAGAGAGAGAGGCAGAGACACAGGCAGAGGGAGAAGCAGGCTCCATGCACCGGGAGCCCGACGTGGGATTCGATCCTGGGTCTCCAGGATCACGCCCTGGGCCAAAGGCAGGCGCTAAACCGCTGCGCCACCCAGGGATCCCTAGGAAAAGTTTTAATCATTTTCAGTATGGTTGCTGTTTCTTTGAGAATTGATGATCTATATACTTTATAATTTTAACTTTCCATTGGAGAGAATTAATTAGAGTATCAGAATATTTTGTTCTCATATCATTCTGGAAAACTAAAACTTTTTTTTTTTTTTTAAGATTTTATTTATTCATAGAGACAGAGAGGGGCAGAGACACAGGCAGAGGGAGAAGCAGGCTCCATACAGGAAGCCTGACGTGGGACTCCTGGGTCTCCAGGATCCTGGGTCTCCAGGATCACACCCCAGGCTGCAGGCGGCGCTAAACCGCTGCACCACAGGGGCTGCCCCAAAACTAAAACTTTTAAAGTAAAAGCTTTAGAGGTACCTAGGGGGCTTAGTTGGTTAAGCCTCTGCCTTCAGCTCAGGTCATGTCATGATCCCAGGGTCCAGGGATTGAGTCCTGCATTGGGTTCCCTGCTCAGTGGGGAGCCTGCTTCTCCCTCTCTCTATGCCTTTCATCCTGCTTGTGCTCTCTCTCTCTCTCAAATAAATAAAATGTTAAAAAAATAAAGTAAAACTTTAAAGAAATTATAAAATAAATACCCGTTTGCCTTAGAATGTTCAGAAACTGTAGAGAAATATTATAAATTATTCCTAGTCCTACCACCTAAAGGCAGCCACTTTAAAAAATTTTTATTACTTTTAAAAAATATTTTTAAGTAATCTCTACACCCACTGTGGGGTTCAAATTTACAACCCTGAGATCAAGAGTTGGGTGGTCTATGGACTGAGCCAGCCAGGTGCTCCTTACATGATACTTTCTATCCTTTATAATCCTTGGTAGCCAGATTACTTCTCTATTTCTATAGTTTCACCTATTTTCTATTCCTGTAGTTTAAGTAGAATCATATAATGTGTAACCTTTTGAGCGTGGCTTCTTTCACTTAGCATGATGTATTTGAGTTTGTCCATGTTGTGGTGGCAGTGTATCATATTCATCTAGTTAAGATTTTTAAAAGTTTATTTTAGAGAGAGTGAGAAAGAGAGAAAGAGTGAGGGGGAGGAGCAGAGGGAGAGGGACAAGCAGATTCTGTGCTGAGCGTGGAGACTGACAGACTGACGAGCTGGGGCTCAACACTGAGCTTGATCTCAGGACCCTGAGATGATCTAAGCTGAAATCAAGAGTCAGATGCTCAACTGACTGAGCCACCCAGGTGCCTCTGTCACTTCATCCATTTAAAGTGTATGGGAGGGCAGCCCGGTGGCTCAGTGGTTTAGTGTGGCCTTCAGCCTGGGTGTGGTCCTGGAGATCTGGGATCGAGTCCCACGTCAGGCTCCCTGCATGGAGCTTGCTTCTCCCTCTGTCTGTGTCTCTGCCCCTCTCTCTCTCTCTTTCTCTCTCTCATACATACATACATACATACATACATACATAAATAAATAAATAAAATATTAAAAAAAAAAGTGTATGGGAGTGCCTGGCTGCTTCAGTCAGAAGAGCACGAGACTCTTGATCTCAGGATCATGAGTTCAAACCCCATTTGAGTATAAAGATTATTTAAATAAATACAACTTAAAAAAAATCAGTTTGTTAATTTCTAAAAACAACCTCCAAAAAACAAAAAAACCCTGTGCAGACTTTAATTCCATTTTGAGTAATTTTCACAAGATAGATGTAATACCCTTTTCCTTTTTTTTTTTAACTTTCATTGGAGTGTAGATTATTTTTCAGTATGATACCTTCCAGTGTATTGTAATGTGGGCTAATAGATAATAGACCATAAATTCATATAGCTAACCTTATTTTTTTTTCTGCTTACATTTTTAAGTTAGAGGTATAAATACCATATCAGGGGTGATAGACTTTCAGGTTGAAGAACTCAGATTATTTATGTAAGACAGGACTTCATACCTACTTTTATAAGGTGTGAAAATGCCAAGGTGTGTGGTTTTGTTTTTTCCTTCACTTAAAACATTTTTATACTAATTAAACAGTACTGAGGATTGTCATTCACTCCCCACTTAAATTACTATTAGACTTACTTGCCAGCATAAGGTCTATGTTTGCATTACTGAATGAAAAGAGATTTTTTTAAAATCTGTTATTGACATATTTGTAGTTTGTATCAAGAAGGTATGTGGCCTGTAATTTTTTCCTTTGGATAGTCCATATATAAATTGGTTAATGGTTAGTATGTTATTTTTCTCATACTTATTTAGAAGATTTTAGAAATGCAGATTTTAGAAATGTTTAATTTTTCTCTGAAAAACTGATATCTCTTCCTTTCTCTTCTTTTTTGAGATTTTGGGACTGAGAAGTTTGAGGACAGTACTCTGGTTTCTTTTTTGTAGTCTCAGTTTTCTCTAGTGATTTGTTTATACCCCCCCAGAACATCGTGTGCTTAAAAATATTTCTTTGTTTTTCAGGTTCTAAATGGCTTCTAAGAAGTTGGGTGGAGATATTCATGGTAAGTAGACTGTTAGATATCATGCTTAAAGCTATGACTTGATCAGAGGATTTGAAATCACTTAGCATTGTGTAAGTGCCTCTTTATGTTTATTTAAATGAGCAGCTTGAGAAAAAGTTCTACAACAGTGTAGCATATACATTCCAGTGGATTTCAGGTAATTTAATATTGAAGTATTTAAGTAGATAAACTTTAGAGTCTCTGTGGTTATTGTACTTAAAATTACCAGAGATGGGTAGGTAGCCTACCTATTTTTACTGTTCTCCAGCAGTATTTTTTTTTTAAAAGATTTTATTTATTTATTCATGAGAGACATGGAGAGAGAGAGACAGAGACACAGACCAAGGGAGAAGCAGGTTCCCTGCAAGGAGCCTGATGTGGTACTCGATCCCGGGATCACGCCCTGGGCCAAAGGCAGACGTTAAACTGCTCCCTTCAGCAGTATATTGAAGTATATTACGTTCTCTTTCTTATTCTCTGGTCATAGGTCTTTGCCATCTCAGGTGTGGAAAAACTCTAAATCTATAGTTAACACTTAATTTTTTTTTTTTAATGTTTTGGTTTAGTGTCCATCCCTGTCATCCTCTCCCTGCCCCACAGTGATAGGACATAATTACTGCAAATAAACCGTGATTAGTAATTACAGAAATGTGAGTAGTGGTAGCTACAATTTTGCATTTGAAATGAATAGTTTATCATCCTTTTTTAAGTTATGACCTTCCAGAATTGAATACATTAATAAACTTTATTATCTGCATTTGGGAGGAATGGAGGTGCTTAAGAAGTTAAAATTAGACCCTCTTTTCATACAGTAGAAGAATTAAATACCAGAAATATCCAAACAACTTAGTTTTTTTAAAAGGGTTTTGGGGGGTACCTAGGTGGCTCAGTTGGTTAAGCATCTAACTCTTGATTTTTGCTCAGATCATCATCTTGGGGTTGAGATTGAGCCCCATGTTGAGCTCTGCCCTGGGCCTGCTTAAGATTCTTTCTCTGTTTCTCCTTCCCCTTTAAAAACAAAAAGTTTTTTTAAAGCTGATCTTCATTTTAAAAATCATGTCCTTGTAAGAATGATTTGCCAGACTGCATGACAATATATTGGTGCTGCTCTCTGGTTGCTTGATCATATCAGTCAACTGAGTCAGGCTGCAGCAGCAGCAGTCATTGGGGTTCTAACTTAGATATTTTATACAACAGTTTAATATTTAGAATTATTGTGCATATGCTTACATATATCATTTGTTTGTGTTTTGTTAAATCCTTCTGGAGTTAAGTTACTCAGAATCTGGAATTTGCGTTCTTTATAGCAGGTCAGGCATCAGATCTGCCAGGTAAGCTATTTCTTATTGTCTAAGGATTATTAGACAATACTTTCAAAATATTCAAATGATAGTAAAAGGCAGATCTGAAGTTGTTTCTGGATCACTTTTTTAGGGAAAAAGAGAAGACAGAGCAAAGGACAGAGGAAAGTTCTGGGGAGAGAAAATAGCAAAAATGAAAGAGTTGAACTTATTTCAAAAGATAAGCAATGTATCTTGACACTTTGGGAAGTCCTTTTTGACTGGAGTGAAAATAAGATGGACTCCAGGTTATGGTGTTCCAGCTAAACACTTTAGAGAGAAGATTCTAATTTTGAAGTTATCAATAAAGAATTTTTAGAAATTCCTCCATCTCCTTACATTCCTTACCAAAATTTTATTAAGTGAAGCATTCTACCTAAAATTCGAGAAAAGATTTTTCTTTCTCCCTTAACTCCTCCCTCCCTCCCTCCCTCCCTCCCTCCCTCCCTCCCTCCCTCCCTCCCTCCCTTCCTTCCTTCCTTCCTTCCTTCCTTCCTTCCTTCCTTCCTTCCTTTTCTCTCTTTCTCTTTCAAGTAGGCTCCATGCCCATCCTGGAGCCCAACATGGGGCTTGAACTCACAACCCTGAGATCGAGACCTGAGGTGAGATCAAGAGTCTGATGCTTAATCAACTGAGCCACCCAGGTGCTTCCCTGAGAAAAGATTTTTCTTTCTCTTTTCAGCTTCTTCTGCTTCAAACTGCTAAGCTCCTACTTGAATTTCTATAGCTTTAAAGTTTTTAGAGTAAAGAATCTTATGTTTTTAGATATCTTGTAGTTTAAGGAATAGAAATTAAAGGAAATAGGCAAAAAAAAGGAGGAGGTGGAGAATAGCAGTCTTACTGACATATGAATGCAGGAAGTCAAGTTGAACCTGGTCTTACAAGTCTGAAATTAGCCAGGAAACTAAGGCTCGAATTCCCTCCATCTCTCAGGAAGCTGCGTAGCCTTTTCTTACTGCTTTTCTCTGCAGGCATGCTCCATTTTTATTCTTCTGTTTGTAGACTTGCTTTCTTGGCTTGTTTGTATAGAATGCGTAGGGTCAAAAATGGCCAATCCTGTTGTATGCTGCATGCTACTTGATCTTTCAGTTTAAATGGCTAGCATCATATAGCTAAAGTTTTTCCATCTTTTGGCCAAAGGAGTATCTGATTGCACAGCCTAGCTTATAGGCCTATGGATTGATTCTCCCTAAGGTAGGTATTATCTGACTGGCCCATAGGGGTTAGTAGGTGTATGTGTGTGTGTAATTCTTCCAGGGCATTTAGGGTGTGGACAAGGAGGTAACATCTGCTCTTATAACTGGATATTAAATTGCTTTTTTTCTTTTTAAATATTTGAGCTGACTATATCTTGTGCTATCTTCTGTCTTCTGACTAGTATTTGATTTACCTTCAGGTTCTTTTTTTTTTTAGCTAAGGTTGAACTTCCACTGTCATTAATAACTACATATCCCTAGATAACAGAATAAGAGAATAAGCAATTCTCAAAGACCTTTAACAATATTGTTCTTAAAAAAAAAAAAATATATATATATATATATATATATATTCTTATATTATGTAAAATGCAAACCCTTGGCTTAGTTTAGTGGGTTTTTTTTGTTTTGTTTTGTTTTTAAGATGTTTACTTATTCATGAGAGAGAGAGAGAGAGAGAGAGAGAAAGACAGAGAGGCAGGCAGAGACAGGAGAAGCAGGCTCCATGCAAGGAGCCTGGTATGGAACTCCATCCCGGGACTCCAGGATGATGCCCTGAGCCGAAGGCAGATGCTCAATCTCTGAGCCACCCAGGCGTCCCTGGCTTAGTATTTTTTTTAAAGATTTTATTTATGAGAGAGAGAGCAAGAGCGGGGGGTGGGGAGAGGGGGAAGCATGTTTCCCATTGAGCAGGGAGCCTGATTTAGGGTTCCATCCTAGGACCTTGGGATCATGACCCCAGCCAAGGGCAGATGCTTAACTGATCCTTGGCTTATTTTAAATCAGGACTTTCTTGAAGTCTGGTGCTTAAAATGTCAATGCTCTTTAGTTTTTAACTTATTTTCCACTTGTTTCATCTAAGAAAAAGTTTCCAGCAAACAAATAAATTCCTCTTTTAGTATCTGAGAAAATGCCTTGACATTCTAATTTAGGAAAAAATAAATCTGTATAATCAGATAATACTTAATAAAACTAAACCCTTTCCTTTGAAAGGCCATGCTGTCCTATTTATGACCATTGAGCTAGCTAACTTTTTTTTTTTTTTTAAGATTTTATTTATTCATGAGAGACAGAGAGAGGCAGAGACATAGGCAGAGGGAGCCTGATGTGGGACTCGATCCCAGGACCCTGGGATCATGACCTGAGCCAAAGGCAGATGCTCAACCACTAAGCCACCAGGTGCCTGAACCAGCTAACTTCTAAGGGAGGTTCGTTCATTTTGCCCTTGGTTTAATTTTTCCTAGGATATTGAAATACTTTTTCTGCTGAGTGATAGAAAAAGGTATTTTACTTTGAATTGTTTTAAAAGTTGATCTGTTACTGCTTTACAGTGTAAAGAAGTTGGTCATCATTTAATTATTGCTCCCCCTCCCCCACTGTCTTTCAAGATTTTCTCTTTATCTTTGTTTTCAGCATTGTTACTATGATGTGCCGTGGTGTGATTTTTCTGTGTATTTATCCTGCTTGAAGTTAGCTAAACTTCTTGGATCTGTGGGTTGATCTTTCATCACTTTGGGAAAATTTGCAGCCATTATTTCTCTTCACATTTCTTCTGCCCCCCTTGTTTCTTTCTTATCCTCCTGAGACTTTAATCATACATGTATTAGGCTTTTTGATATTGTCCTAAAGATCTCTTAAGGCTCCATTCCATTTTTTTTCCCCCTTTGTGTTTCAGTATGGTTAATTCCTTTTGACCTAACCTCAGTTTCTCTGATTCTTTCTTCTGCTAAGTATTTTCTGGTTATCCATATAGCCTGGTTATGAACTAGTAAAGATTTTCTTCTCTGATACTGCATTTTCATTTCTAGCATTGTTGTTTTGTCTTTTTATATTTCTCTCTCTTGTACTCATATGCGGGACGGCTGGGTGGCTCAGTGATTGAGTGTCTGCCATCTGCTCAGGTCATGATCCCGGGGTCCGAGGATTGAGTCCTGCATTGGGCTGCCTGTGGGGAGCCTGCTTCTCCCTCTCTCTATGTCTCTGCCTCTCTCTCTGTGTCTCTCATGAATTAATAAATAAAATCTTAAAAAAAATTCCTCATCTGCTCACACAAATTCATCTTTTCTATTAGATCCTATATAACATATTTATTATAGTTACTTTAAATTTTTCTGATGATTTCAATATTTTGGCTATTCCTCAATTTGGGTCTAATGACTGGTTCCTCTCTTATTGATAGATTATGTTTTCTTCTTGGTGTGTTTTATTTTTGATTGAATGCCAGACATTGTATATGAAAAAGGTGATTTTGTAGGTTAGCTGGCTTTTGTTGTTAGGGTGTGAGTAGGATTTTCTTGTGACTTCACATCCCATCCTATAGCAGATATCTGTATAGTTTTGTGTACATCTCTCTACATGTGTGTCTATTTAACTTTATGTGTTTATTATTTATTTTAGAGACATGGGCAAAGGGAGAGGAAGAGAATCTCAGGCAGACTCTTTGCTGAGTGCAGAATCCCACATTGGGGCTCCATCTCAACCCTGAGATTATTATTATTATTATTTTTTAAAAGATTTTTATTTATTCATGAGAGACATAGAGAGAGAGAGAGAGAGGGGCAGAGACAACAGGCGGAGGGAGAAGCAGACTCCATGCAGGGAGCCTGACGTGGAACTCGATCCCGGGTCTTTAGGATGAGGCCCTGGGCTGAAGGCAGCGCTAAACCGCTGAGCCACCCCGGCTGCCCACAGCCCTGAGATTATGACCTGAGCTGAAATCAAGGGTTGGATGCTTAACCAACTGAGTCACCCAGTCGCCTCTTATTTAATTTTAAAGCTGACGCGAGACGCCTGGGTTACTCAGCAGTTGGGCGTCTGCCTTTGGCTCAGGATGTGATCCTGGAGTCCTGGAATCGAGTCCCACATTGGGCTCCCTGTATGGAGCCTGCTTCTCCCTCTGCCTATGTCTCTGCCTCTCTCTCTCTCTCTCTCTCTCTCATGAATAAATAAATAAAATCTTAAAAGTAAAGCTGATGCAGTGGCTTTAGGTAGTGATACCCAGTCATGGAATTGTATCTTTCACTTAATTTTAAGTTTGGTCTTTACTGATGTTCTTTTTCAAAAACTTTGATTTGAATTCTCAATTTGAATTCATAGTAAAACCTGAATTACGCATATTCTAGTTTCTATCCTCCATTGAGGATCCATTGCCCCTCTCCCCTGAAACTGTCACTTTGTTTCAGGAAAATATGCAGGTGACAAGATTAAAAGCACATCAGCAATTCAGAAAGAAATTCTGAAAGAAAACACAATGAAGCCTTCCCAGGATTCATCCTGAGAATATTTTATTTTCAGCCTAGTCTCTTCCATTATGGCATAAATCAAAGTGATATGCAGAACCTGACTTCAAGGAACTTCTGTAGCCACAGTCATCAGAGATGTACTTTTTTTCTTTTCCCAAACTGAACTTAAGAAAGTGGGCTCATGGGATGCCTGGGTGGCTCAGCGGTTTGGTGCTTGCCTTTGGCCCAGGGCGGGATCCTGGAGACCTGAGATCAAGTCCCACGTCGAGCTCCCTGCAAGGAGCCTGCTTCTCTCTCGCTGCCTCTCTCTCTGTATCTCTCATGAATAAATAAATAAAATTTTTTTTTTTAAAAAGCAGGCTCAGATATAAAATATCTTTAAAAAAAAGGATTTTACCCATTTAGCTTTTTTTTTTAAGATTTTTATTTATTATTCATGAGAGACACACACAGAGAGAGAGAGAGAGAGAGAGAGAGAGAGGCAGAGACACAGAGGGAGAAGCAGGCTCCATGCAGGGAGCCCGATGTGGGACTCGATCCTGGGACTCAGGGATCATGCCCTGGGTGGAAGGCTCAACTGCTGAGCCACCCAGGTGTCCCTAGCTATTTATTTTTAAAATATTTTAAAGTAATCCCTATAGTCAATGTGGGGCTTGAACTTAACTCTGAGATCTAGTTGCATGCTCCATCCACTGTATCCACTGAGCCACCCAGGTTCCCCTAAGAGATTTTTTTTTTTTTAAAGATTTTATTTATTTATTCATGAGACAGAGAGAGAAAGAGAGAGAGGGAGGGAGGCAGAGACACAGGCAGAGGGAGAAGCAGGCTCCATGCAGGGAGCTCGATGTGGGACTTGATCCCCCGTCTCCAGGATCAGGCCCTGGGCTGAAGGCGGCGCTAAACTGCTGAGCCACCCAGGCTGCCCGAGCTGTTTTTTTTTTTTTTTTAAGATTTATTTATTTATTCATGAGAGACATAAAGACATAGGCAGAGGTAGAAGTAGGCTTCCCACAGGGAGCGGGATGTGGGACTGGATCAGGAAGGATCCCAGGATCACTCCCTTAGGCCGAAGCCTCAACCTCTGAGCCACCCAGGTGTCCCAAAGATTTTCTTTTTATTAAGAGAGAGTGCTTGCATGCAGGTGGCAGGGTGGGGTGGAGGAGGGGCAGAGAGAGAGCGTGAGAGAGGGTCTCAGGCAGCTTCCACACCCAATGTGGAGCCCTGTGGGGGCTCAGCCTGTGGCCTGGAGATCATGACCTGATCCGAAATCAAGAATTGGATGCCTAACTGACTGAGCCACCCTCAAATATTTTTTTATCTTTTTTTTTTTAATTTTTATTTATTTATGATAGAGAGAGAGAGAGAGAGGCAGAGACATAGG